>NC_135369.1:88285764-88910764 GCF_049243985.1 Paroedura picta
TTTTAAACGGGCACATCAGTGTATTTTATTACACTTTTGTTCTTTTCTCCTCTTATTCCTCAGTTGCCATTCTCTTGCTTTTAACTGATGAAGGACTGACAGTTTACATCCAGTATTTTGTTCATAAAGTTAGGGATATTTGCATGAAGCAAGAAATTGGGGTGAAATCTTGACATTATCCTACTTTTCTTTTTGTTTCCCTCATCCCAGAATCTCTTTGCTTCACATTTAGTTGCTGTGAAAGCAAGAAAAGGATCTTTTTTGGCACTGTGATCTTAGAAAACATGGTATGCTTATTTAGCATTTTTAGCTATTTTGGCATTTAGCTACAACCCTGAACTCAGTCTGCTTCAATACCATTGTCCAGTGGAATTTGAGCAGCCTGAATGATTAATTGTAGCTGAATTTTGAGAGCAGCAGGATGGAAGCAGTACCCAAGGCAGTGTTTTTCAGAGTTCCTGTAAATCTATTTTTATTACTTTCTAGTAACACTTGAATTGTTTTGGAATGTGAATAGGCTTTCCTTCGTATTACACTTTTGTAGGAATGCATTTATGTATTTTTGAGGCTCATTTAATTGGTATGCAGCGATTATTTCGCTTTAAAGTTTGTGGAGCTTAGACTAGAGGGGAACATTATCAATAAATGCTCCGGCCTCAGTGTTAGCATTTAGATGGAGTTTCAAAATGTTAATTATACATACCATAGTACAGGTACAGTAACTTAACTGTAGTTTTGTTTTGGGGTGATAGGAAGTTTGCTGCTGTATGCTATGGCAGTAGAATATGCATATGGCAAGAGAATTAGAGAAGTGCACTTGCTGTTTTGTTTTATTTTGATATAGCTTAAAACACAATAAAAACCTGACTCATAGAATGTAGCAGTAACAAGAGGTGAACGCTGCAGGAATGAAGTTTGATCCTTTTGTTGGGAGGAGCAGGGTATAAAAATGGTATATATGTAGGAGTAGAATAGCTAATAGTACCATTTTATATGTATGTTTTCACATCCATGGTATTTATTTTTTGTAGAGACATTTGTGAATGTTAGACTTCTTTCATAATTTGATTATATTTATGTATAAAACAGGTGGAATATGCTTTTTAAAAAATAAATAAGCAAAAAATTATTCATGAATGCCTCTGTCATCTTTTGGAAAGGGAGATGTGCATACATGCCTTGTTCAGTATTTGTTTAAAAAACAAACTATGGAGGCCAAACAAGTTAAAGTACTCCAAAACCACAGGGGCGGGCTTTTTAAAATAAAGTGGAAATCGTGCTAACCCATATGAAAATTCTAAAGAGAGTAGTTCTTTTAATTACTGGAAGTATTTGACTAGCATAGATAGCATCTTTAAATGGAAATTGTTTTTAAAATTAATGTAATGACTTTTTCACTTAACTTTTTAGTTAATACCATTTTGAGTTGAAACAGTTATTTTTTTCCATTTGGTAAGTGTGGTTTTATAGTTAAGAAATATTGATTACTTGGCAGTATATAAGCTCTCTCAGAAGCCTAAAAATATCCCCGCGAATGTGTATCTGAGTTCAGGACAGGAATATCTTTGTCTGGGTGTTTGGGGGGCCAGCATGTGGGACTATCCCATGTTTATTCAAAGCTGTTCCTTCTTTCCTTGTTGGCCTTGCACAGTTCTGCTTGCTCATACCTCTCACTCATTCAAAACTGAGATGTGTTCAGATGTTATGGTGGATAAATAGAGGCTTTTCTACCAAGAAGAGACCTGTGTAGGTACTACGTAACACATCAGTAGCTAGTTTTTGATACCCAATTAGCCATCTTCACATTTAGAAACTCCAGCTCTGCAAACACAAGGAGCTCCAGGTACTGATACGATGTTCTTGAACAAAGATGACTTGTTTGATAGCTATCTTGAACAAGCATGGAATTCAGATGCTTGTACCAAATTATTTCAATTTTATTGGCACAAACTTGGTTTAATTTTTCATTATCCAGCAAAAGCATTTTGTGGCTTTAAAAAAAAGATACAAACAGGGAAAACAACTATTAGTCTTATCAAATGTACTCAACATTCAGTCAAAAATCTTGTTATATTTGAATTTTCTGCAATGTCTTCTATATGACTATCACTGTAAATCAGAAACATTGTAAATGAGAAATATTGTTGTCTTCTATTCATAAGCTATTTTAAGTGATTTTCATTGATTTAGTAAAATAAGTAATTCAAATACTGGGTACTTTTAAAGCAGGAGACAGCAGATAGTTATAGCTAAATAATATACATTTTATTGAAATTTAAGTTCTTTCATTGGGAAATATACTTTAAATTACCTGGAGGACTTTAAAACTAGATTATCTGATGCTAAGCTTACAAAAACGTAGTAATAAAGCTGTAATGATACAAGGAAGTAGTAAAGCTGTAATGGTACAAGATTATAATTAGGAAATGTTCTTGGGACTCATGTAATGGGTATTGCTGGTGATTTTAGGAATTACTTCCCATGCTATACCTGTTTAGCACCATGGTCATGCTAGTGATACAGATTATTCCCAGTGAATTAAAGAAAAAAATTACAGTGTGGGACACAGGGGATGTGTGCATAGCACACATCTTCTGCATCCGTTTCTGAAATTGCCAGCAAGACGGTTAGGAAACAGATTTTGCTTCCTATCCCTGCAGCAAGCGCCTAATTACAGCTTGCTTACTTTTTTCCATGTGAGTCAGTTGCTTCCATTGATATACATGCAGTAATCAGACAGTCATAAAAACCTCAGGTAGCAGTGGTGACAACATTTGAGCCTGAGACCTCAGAGTGGAGTTCCTGCTGTACAGAACTGAAAATACTTGGCTGGATGCTCCATTAGTTCACTTTATACCAAATATATAATAGCTCTCTGATTGTAATAGGAACACGGTGGACTTCCATGGTGGTCTTTGTAAGTCTTAGTATCACATGTAGCAGTATAAACTAATGCTCATCTTTTCCTTCAGTTTATATTAGTTAGCATGCTCTTTGTATATTCATAGTTAATAAGTTAAATAACTTATGGAAAATGAGGGTACTGAAATTCAATGGCATGTATTACATTTAATTTAAACAGATATAAATGTCACTGGTTTTTGTGCATTGTAGGTGATTCCACAGACATAAGACTAATGCCAGTAGGTAGCGGGATTTCTCTAATTTGTTCACTTTCAATGTAGCCCAATAAATCACACTCAGTGTTGTTCTGGAGATCCCTGGAACCCCAGTGACATTATTTTGGAGACAAATGGACTGGGGAGTGTGAAAGTTCCATTCTGGAAGCTGAGCTGCATTCCTAAATTATTTGGAGTATATTTTCTATAATATACAAGTAGTTCACTTTTTGTTTGCTTTAAATATTATGATCCTTTCTATTCCAAGTATCTCTAATCAATGCATTCTCTTTAATCATTCCCTTTGATCAACATCATACAGAGAATTCATGAATTTACAGAAGTTAAAATGAGATTAATTTTGAAAAAAATGCCTGTATCAGTTCTTCTGGAATGAATTTATAGCCCTCTTCTACCCTTCCAGCCAAAGGCCATTCCAAATGCTATATGTGGATTTTGTCTGAAGGGTAAGGAGTCCAACAAGAGAGGGAAGACCGAAGCACTTATACACTGCTCCCAGTGTGATAACAGTGGTAAGTAAAAAATTGCTATAAGTATTGCCCTAAAGTGACAAACTGAAAAAAGATATACAAAATAGCATGCAAGCTTGTACAATTAGAATTTTTGCAGTGTTTTGAGTTTACCATGGTATACCTGCGTCACTTAAAGAAACTTAACATTTTGTAAAATAAACCATTTAATTACTTAAGAGACTTCTTTGACCATTCTAGTAATGATGATGCTGGTTTTGATCTAGGCCACCCCTCCTGTCTGGATATGTCTGCAGAGCTTGTTGCCATAATTAAGACCTACCCTTGGCAATGTATGGAGTGTAAAACGTGCATTATATGTGGACAGCCTCATCATGAAGAAGAAATGATGTTCTGTGATGTGTGTGACCGTGGCTATCATACGTTTTGTGTGGGGCTTGGTGTTATACCCTCAGGTAATTACAAAAGTGATATTTTTTTAGAATATCAGTACCCTGATTTTGGAAAGATATTTTACATGTGATAATATTATAAAACTGACAACTATATTGTCATTTTTATCTTATATCTTGTTCATTAAGAAATGGGTATACAAAAGATTTCCTTAAGACAGTTTATTTACTTTCACAATTCATAAAAAAACTGAGGACTGTATAACATTGCAAAGAACATATTGAAACACAGAAGAATACATAATCAATTTTGAGAATCTTCCACAGCATTTGCAACACTCGTTTCCTGTGTATGAAACAAAAAGGTGTAAGGCAGTATCTGTCAGTTAAACTGGGAGAATAGGGGCAACTTGACTAGATGTTTATATTTTCCTGGTTGTACTGAATTATTCTGGGTGATATATGCAGTGTTCAGTTGAGGTGGCCTCTGCCCTTCTTTTCTCACCCCACCCCATCTGTTTTAGCCTCATTTTAATGTATATAATACCTTGACAAATTTCAATTCTGTAAACACCTTAAGGCTTTTGCAGAAGTCAAATAAACCAACTATGGTTGAATACGGGAGATGATAATTAATGGTTGCTAAAACTATTCTGTTTTAATAGTGGATTTTTTAAACATTCTGGTCTATAATTATACTAAAGAAGCATTTTCCACTAGGAATGTGCAAGGAGATTGGACCATTTTCAATTCATCCGATTAATCTGTAGTGGTTTGGATTCGGCACCATTGAAACAAATAGTGCCATTCAAATCTATGGGTATTTTCTCTTTCCTGGACTCTGGGGGTGGAGGTGTAGATTTGCGGTAGAGGCACCAAAGTTGCAGCATAGATGCAGGAGTCTCTCTTTAAAAGAACCCCCCAAGTTGCAAAAAGATTGGACCATGGGGTCCAATTCTAAGGTGCCCCCATCCCATCTCCCCACCTATGATGGGGGGGGGGGAGTTCTGTGTTCTCACCATAGGAAATAATGGAGGTTGGATGGGGGCACCCCTAAGAATTGGACCCCTGGTTCAATCTTTTTGCAACTTAGGGGTTCTTTTGAGGAGAGGCCCCTGCAATCACACTGCAAGTCTGGTGCCTCTACTTCAAACCCCCATCTTCTCAAAGCCCAGGAAAGAAAAAAGGGAACTTTCCCCTTCTTTAAAGTTCTTTAAAGCACTGAATCATGCTTTGATGATTTGAGCAAGGTTGATTTGGCTGTTTAAACTTATTAGGAAATGGCAATTTGAATCAGATTTGGCTACTTTATGCCCGAATCAAGGCTGATTTGGATACTTTTCAGCCAGATCAAATCACACATGCCTGTTTTCTACTACTGGAACAAAGTAGTCTCCCTATGTCTTATTTACTGTTGTTCTCTTATTGTACAGGGAAAATCTGAGTAAATTTGTATGACAATACTCCATTCAAAACTTCAAGCAGCTTACTTCTGCGCTTCCTTCTTCTATAGTTTATTTGTGAAGAGTACCTGTTTGAATCCCAATTCAAAGTGCTAGGAAATGGTTAGGGAATTCCTTTGGGATTAAGTGTTTGTAGTACTAATTTCCTGTAATTTGTCTCTACATTTCATGGACTCAAAAACTATCGAGCCCAATCAAAAAAAGGTTTGTGCTTGGATGCAAATACCATGGAATTCAATGAGTTGTATTCCTGAGAAAGCACAAATAAAATTGCATCCTAATTTGATTTATTGGGGCTTTTGTATGGTATCAGTTGTTTATTCTGGTTTTAACTGACATCTCTAATTTTGTAGGTCGCTGGATTTGTGACTGTTGTGAAAGGCAGCCTCCAATTCGCAGGGGTAGAGGAAGAAGAGGGAAGAACAGCAAAGAAGGCTAAACTTAGTACCTTATATGCAACACTAAGAGCCAGATTTGGTGCTATTTAACTTACCACTCTGTATAAGGAAAAATACCACTCAAATGTTTTTTCGCCAAATAAAAATTTAAATTTTGATGGGGGAATACCTAGTAACCTGGCCTAGTAAATCTGCTTGTAATAGAAACTCTTAAGCAGTGGGTGAACATTAGGTGTCTAGTCTACAAATGCAGCATGTGTCACATGAATTTCTACTGCACAGCAGTCGTTTCTTCAGAGAAGCAGCTATTCTTCATCCCAGTTAAAGTCAACGAAAATACTGGATTTCTGGCAAAGAATTACTGTTATTTCACTTACTAGCATAAAGCACCATAAAGCACTACAAAGCTCTTGGAGCAAGGTCAGTACTCCTGGAGCAATATACTAGATGTGGTGGAAGTAATAGTATGTCTGAAATGCCCACCTGGAAAACAGGAGAAAACTAGGGTGTGGAGATGTTATCAAAATGAATACATGGGAGAAGGGCTTCAACTCTTCCCCATCATACCTACCTGACTTTGGGTACTCTGTTTTCCCTTTCTAGCCCTAAAACTGGCAGAAAACCAGTTATAGAGAAGCAGGCTGCATAACAGACTGGGGAGGGCTTAGTGTCTATACCCACCTCATGCTGCTAAAGACCACCTACTTTATACATGATCAGCGTAGATATGTGAAAAACATATTTTCCACAGTGAAGTCAACCTGGCTCTCATACGGACAAATATTCAATTGCAGTAAAAAATAAAGGACCAAATTACCTTTCTTGGGCAACAGCAATACCAACCGCTAAACTACATGTCAATAATATCAAATTTCTATATGATTAATAGATTGATCAGTAAGAGGGCTGCACTAGAGCAGAAGCTCTGTACCCTGAAGTCTATGGTAAGTAAGCATTACCTTGGATTAGTCTGGGCAAGTTTTTTTTTCATTCTTTCTGTCACTCACAGAGAATGCTTGTCTTCATGTATTACCCTACTGATCTTGCAACTTAAGAATCCTTCCACATTGTGGAACAACCAAGAGCATTCAAACAAACCACATGCCTCTGGTGGTGGTGGTGTGGTGTACATACAACTTCTGTACTGGCAACGTGAATTCGCCGTCTTATGTTACAGAAATTTTACTGGCAAATGATTCACACATGCACAGGCCCACTTAAACTGTTTAAGGTCCAGGGGTGAACATGATGAAATACTCAACTTGCAGTTTCCCATTCCTGAAATGTTAAACAACTGTATACAGAAAATAAATTTTATTTAAAGTCACAGTGGACTGCAATTTTCATAATTCACATTGCTCAGTTACCGTAAATCTGTACAAATACTGTGCATTCTGCAGCATATTTACAATAAAAAATTAGATATGGCTTTATTTTCCCATCGGCATAGAAAGTGTTAGTATTAATTTCACAGAAAAGTGTTTGATTCCAGGTGACTGATTACCTGTAACTAGCTTAGTCATAAAGCCAAAAAAGGATTTCAGCTATTATTTTTAATACTGCAATCAGTATAGTCCAGAAGACTGATTCTTCAGCCTGAGACTCATCTTCTGTTGAATGAAACTGCTTCAGGTTTATCTCCATGTCTTCTGGATTGTAAGAGCCCGCATCCAGTGGATATTTGACAGCTGTCTGATCATAGTATACTTTCATTTCAAATTCACTTTCCAGGTGAGAAGGATGACCATAAATCCCAATTCCTACTGGGCGGTGGAAGTGTTCTGGCACGTGAACTACATCTTGGCCACAAGTTACAGATTGCAATTCATAATCATCAAAACTGGGATGAAGAGTCCTATCAGATACATACAAGTCTGCATCACCCTTTAAACTGTGCATCTGAAGCACTATCTTTCCTTCATGATTTAACCTCAAATAGCTGTAATTTCCAGCACCAATCTGACCTTGAACCACATGAAGGAGTAGCCATTCTTCAGGTACATCCTCTTCTTCATTGTAAGTGGTTGTCATTAGAAGTCCTTGACAAGCAAGTAGCATCACTAGTACCCTCTTCCAGTGAGCTGCCATGGCACCTGTGGTGGACATATTATTTCACGTCATTTTATAGCTAATTAAAAAAAGAAGTGGATGAAGCAGGTTTGTTATATCCTGCTTTTCACTACCCAAAACTGCTTTCCCTTCTCCCCACAACAGATACCCTGTAAGGCAGGTGGGGCTGAGAAAGCTCTGAGAACTGCTCTACAAGAACAGCTTGATAAGAACTATGACTGGCCCATGGTCACCCAGCTGGCTGCATGTGGAGGAGTGGAGAATCAAACCTGACTCCTGTTTATAGACCACCACTGAACCACTACACCACACAGTCATTGAACATACCCAGTATAGTTTAATTAGCTATACTCGGGGGGGTGGGGGGTGACTGTTGTTACTATGCCTAAGTAACCGGACAAAGTACACTAATAAGAAAACATTTAAACAGGAAATATTCAGCAAAGAAGTAACACATAGTAGCATAGAATTTAATGCCATTGGAGTACTATTCTATGCATTTTTACTCAGAAATAAGTTCAGTTTTAATCAGTAGGGTTTATTTCCATGTAAGCGTGCACAGGATTGCACCTTTAGTGAGTCTAACCTAATTCAATAATAATAATAATAATAATAATAATAATAATTGTATTCCACCTTTCCACATTGCTTAGGGTGGGTAACAGCATAAAAACAACATGCAAAATTTAGAAGTTAAAATATTTACAACTAATGTAATTAATGCCCCTCAACTAGATTTCTGGATGGAGTTTTTGGCAAGGAGTCAATCTTCCATCTTCTGTCTCCTCTCCCCCCGCCCCCCCCCCCAGTGGTGAGGCCAGTTTTTCTTGATGAATGTTATTTTTGACCTTGACCATAAGCCTGGTGGAATAACTCAGTCCACAGGCCCTGCAGAACTGATTCGGGTCCTGCAGGGCCCTCTCTTCAGGAAGCACATTCCACCAGGCTGGGGGCCAACTTCACCTCTTTTGAGCTGTGGACCCTGAGCAGACATTGATACAAAGATCTTAGTGCTCTTGGGGAATTATGAGGGAAAAGATGGTCCTGCCGGAAGACCTATAGGTTTTAAACATATGCAGGTAAAAAACCCTTTAGTAAAATGAATGATCTTTTCAGTGAAAATGCTTTCCTAGAAAAAGATACGACACAGTTTGGGTTAAACAAAATTCAAGTCCAGTAACATGTTAAATTCCAGCAAAAATTTTCAGGCTATACATTTTTATGAGTCAGCTCACCATATCAGGTACAAATAGGAATGGAGATCCATCATCTCTTAAATCTTTCATTAAAAATTATGAAAACTAACTTGAACATCAAAAATTGTCCTACTTCTTGGTATAGCATATGTTCTGCAAATTATTATGCAGTATAAAACTTAACTGGTGGCAAAACTGAAAATTTCACGGAGGCCCACTTGTTAGGAATTGACACATTTTGTTTTACTGTCCATTAGGATCATAACATAATGTTGTTGTTCCTAAATATGTTTTTGTACAATTAAAATACTTAGATCCTACGTTTTAAATAGACTCAAGCCAACTTAACAGGAATCTACAAACCAAGATAAATGCTATAAAACTTAACAAATTCCCAACAAAATGTATTTTATTGATCACTGATACGTACAGGTTGGGGAAAACCTGGAGACTTTGGGGGTGGAGCCTGCAAAGGGCAGGGTTTGGGGAGGGGAGAGACTTCAATGTGGCATAATGGCATACAATGGCCATTTTCTACAGGGGAACTGATCTCTAAAGGTGAGCTGTAATTCTGGGGGAATCCCCAGGTACCACCTGGAACCTGGCATCCCGAGTACGCATGGACATATCTACAAAATATGAATCTGTCTATTCTACACAAAGTTTCTCTGACAAAAGGCCAGTCTCAAAGAAATATGGCATAATATTACTGTAAGATTTTTGATGGCAATAACTTTTCCCATATTGTTGCTGTCAGCCATTGTGTCGAACTCTTGGCAATCCCTTATACACAGCAATTTAAGATGGTAACCAACCCTGCATGTGGAGAGCGAAATAGCAGTAGAGGATAATTAGGTTTGGCATCTGGATCATGGCTTGTAATGGACACTCTTTCTAGCCAAATATAAACATTCCATTAGATTACTTAGTGGACCTAGTCCAGTACAAGAATCACCAACCGTGTGCCAAGAGCAGTAGAAAAACCTGGGGACGCTTAAGTTTTTAAAAAATCCAAAGACTACCCGTACTGCAGCAAGGAACAAGCACAATGCAATTTTTCTTTGAAAATTAACTGTACACTCAACCATTTATTTGGAGGGCAGAATCTGCTGCACCCAAACTTGTTTGAATGTGGAGCCAAGCAGAAAATCTGAAGGCATTTGGGTCCCTTCCAACACAGTCGCGGGGGCAGCGCCTGAGGAGGCTTCGCCCCAGAGACACGGGCAGGGGTCGCTTGGTTGCCCAAGCGTGTCTTGCAAGCGTTCTTCCAGTCGGGGTGGGACGGGACGTATTTCTCTTTCAGGCCTCTAACTTCCCGGAGCAGCTGAGGACTCACCAAGAGAAAGAAAGACCCTCGGGGCGCCCTATGAAGTCTGAGTCGGAGCAACTGCTCAAGGCAAACAGAGCCGAATGTCAGAGGCTGGGAGCCGAGGCGGCCTCTTTGCATGAACAAGCAACGTGAGCCGTGTGAGAGTTTGGGGACTAACGCGATTCGGGTGCCTCGCGCCTCAGAGCCCAAGTCTTCACCAGCGCTTCGTCTCAAGCCCGCAGGGGCTCATGTGCCAGAATAAAACTTGAGTCGTCTTCAAAGTGCCGCTTTATTTTCCACGCCAGCCAAAGCGCCGGCGGCACTCGCCCGGCCTCCGCTGCCCCGCCCCGCCGCTCGCCCCCTCCTCCCACCCCCCCCCCCCGCTCTCGCCCCCGCTCACCCGCCAGTCACCATCGAGGAGGCCGCCAGAACCTCCTGACAGCAAGGAAGCTGAGACACGGCCGCTCACGCCCGC
Source organism: Paroedura picta (assembly GCF_049243985.1). Taxonomy (NCBI): domain Eukaryota; kingdom Metazoa; phylum Chordata; class Lepidosauria; order Squamata; family Gekkonidae; genus Paroedura; species Paroedura picta. The sequence goes on from NC_135369.1 coordinate 88,296,678, forward strand.
GACCACGAGACTCAGCGAGTATCGCGAGACGTGGAGACCGCCTGTCTACGATGCCCTGTTCTGCTGGGACGGGCCTGCCCGAGCCCTAAGGAGGGGGCGGTCTCCACGGCGGAGACTGGCTCGGGCGTGTGTGGCTGCAGGATATGCACTTGCCAGTTCTGGGGAGGGAAATATCGGGAGGTGTTGGGGGTGGACCTTGAGGAGGGCGGAGTTTGGGGAAAGAGGGATTTGAATGGGGGGATAATACCATCGAGTCCACCCTTCCGGTTTTCTCCGACTGATGTCTGATTTTTGGGGAATCAGTCGTTATCCTAGATCTCCAGGCACCGCCCGGAGGTTGGCAACCCTAGCAATTGGCTATGGGGCTCGAATGCTCCCTCGATCTTCATGATAACTGGGATTTTTTTTTAAGCATAAAGAATTGAAAACTTCAGTAACTCGAGGATTTACTAAATTATTGTCCAGTTTGGTTTTCTGTGCTTATTCTCTGCACTCAAAGAATGTATACTTAGGGCCCACTCAAGATATAATATATGGAACTTTCATCCACTGCCAAGATCTCAAGGCAATGGTGGTCAAGGTCAGGGCTTCTAGATTAGTCCCTCACCTCCTGCCATGTTAACACCTTCCACTGATCTGGCCCTGCAGACTTCTTAAGTGGTGAACTGGCTGTTTGTGCCTCTAAGCATGCACAGAATGTTTTTTACTCACTAATGAACAACCTTCAGTGAATGACAGACACAAGGCTTGCTTCTCTCTCTGCTAGCTTGCTCTGAAGAAGCTTGGCTACTGCATGGTTGCCTTCTCAAGCAGGCTAGCCTATGTCATTTACTTGGATTTTAGTAAAGCTTTTGATAAAGTTCCCCATGATGTTCAGATGGATAAATTGAAGGACTGCAATCTGGATTTTCAGATAGTTAGGTGGATAGGGAATTGGTTAGAGAACCGCACTCAAAGAGTTGTTGTCAATGGTGTTTCATCAGACTGGAGAGAGGTGAGTAGCGGGGTACCTCAGGGCTCGGTGCTCGGCCCGGTACTTTTTAACATATTTATTAATGAGGGGGTGGAGGGACTACTCATCAAGTTTGCAGATGACACCAAATTGGGAGGACTGGCAAATACTCCGGAAGATAGAGACAGAGCTCAACGAGATCTGAACACAATGGAAAAATGGGCAAATGAGAACAAGATGCAGTTTAGTAAAGATAAGTGTAAAGTTCTGCATCTGGGTCAGAAAAATGCAAAGCATGCCTACTGGATGGGGGATATGCTTCTAGGTAACACTGTGTGTGAACGAGACCTTAGAGTACTTGTGGATTGTAAACTAAACATGAGCAGGCAGTGTGATGCAGCGTTAAAATAGGGGAATGCCATTTTGGGCTGTATCAACAGGGGCATCACATCAAAATCACAAGATGTCATAGTCCCATTGTATTTGGCATTGGTCAGACCACACCTGGAGTACTGTGTGCAGTTCTGGAGGCCTCACTTCAAGAAGGACGTAGATAAAATTGAAAGGATACAGAGGAGAGCGACGAAGATGATCTGGGGCCAAGGGACCAAGCCCTATGAAGATAGGTTGAGGGACTTGGGAATGTTCAGCCTGGAGAAAAGGAGGTTGAGAGGGGACATGATAGCCCTCTTTAAATATTTGAAAGGTTGTCATTTGGAGGAGGGCAGGATGCTGTTTCTGTTGACTGCAGAGGAAAGGACACGCAGTAATGGGTTTAAACTACAAGTACAACGATATAGGCTAGATATCAGGGGGAAAAAATTCACAGTCAGAGTAGTTCAGCAGTGGAATAGGCTGCCTAAGGAGGTGGTGAGCTCCCCCTCACTGGCAGTCTTCAAGCAAAGGTTGGATACACACTTTTCTTGGATGCTTTAGGATGCTTTGGTCTGATCCTGCGTTGAGCAGGGGGTTGGACTAGATGGTCTGCATTGCCCCTTCCAACTCTATGTTTCTATGATTCTATGATTTTCTCTTCAGCCCGGGAAAGCAGACTTTGCAATATACATTTTAGCCATGAAAGTTTACAGAAGATTTTTGTTTGTGTACACATTACATTGTTATCAGAGTGCAAAACATGGCTTAATTTTCACCCAGGAAGGTTTCTCCAGATTAGCAATTTACAGAAACCCTGTCTTTCTGATGATTACATAGAGACCAGAGACTGACCTTTTCTGACCCTGCCTGGGTGTGCCCAACAGCTAGGAGCAGAGACAAATCCCTACACTTCAAGACCCTGTTTTGTCTTTCCCAAAAATGTGGAATAAGGAAATGTAATGGTTAACAGTGTTAAACATCAAAATATCTCCCTACAGAAAAGTTATCTACCTATTATGGATCAAAAGGGCATAACATCCTGGCAAAATAAGGCTTTGGGGATGTGAATCAAAAATATTCTTGGTCTGAAAATCTAAGCTAATAAGCCCTCCCTTAAGATGGAAATAACTATGTTTTGAAGATATGCATAGTGTTTTTGGGTTGCTATCTGATAACCACACACATCTTCCACATCTTTTTTTTCTCTGCTACCCCATCACAGCTGATTCATGGCAAACTCACATGATTTTCAAGGCAAGAGAGGAGCAGGAGTCATTTGCCATTGCCTGCCTAGCAACTCTAGGCTTCCTTGGTGATCTCTCATCTATGTACTTAAAAGGCCTCTCCCTAACGGTGCGATTTGCAGGCAGATATTATTCAGGAATCTCATTTTAGTAATTAATACACGGGTTGTAATTTGCCTCCTGCTTTTCCAGCAGTTTTTAATCTGTTGGAAATTAAATTAGAAATAAATCACACAGACATATATATTTTTTACTAATATAAAGATAATAAACTCTATAGCAGAGTAGGCATTTGAACCTGGAATCTCCCAGTTCGTAGTCTGTCACTATAACCACTATATCAAATTGGCTCCTTAATGTTTTTTGTTTTCATGAACCTCCTTTAGACTGCTTCTTGATTTACACATACACAGACTATATTATACATTTATAATATATTATAAATTGTAGCTGAGGAAGTGTGCATGTACACGAAAGTTCACACCTTGAATAAAGCTTTGTTGGTCTTAAAGATACGACTGGACTGATTTTGTTCTGCTGCTTCAGACCAACACGACTACCCACTTGAATCTATAATATACTATGTCCTTGTGTGTAACATCCAATAAACAAGCAACTATGACTATTTAATGGAGAGAGCCAGCCTAGGTAAGTTGACTCAGAAGAAAGTCCCATTTTGGGTTTACTCTTATGAAAGTGATGTTAGGATTGCAAGCTTATTAATATCAGAATCACTAGAATGTTCTGGTTCCAAAGTGAGGAAGAAGAAATCTTAGTATTTAGTAGTCATATGATGGAAAGGTTCCAGGGGTGTTTGCAGAGAGTAGAAAAGAAATGACACACAATGAGCAAATAGTTTGTAAAAGCTGGGTGCAACGAATGTGACAAACATGTAACATAAAAAAATTGAAATTCAAAACAGTCCCTGGCATAATTTTAGGCAGATTTTGCTGCAAAGAGCCTTGGAACATTATAGTTCCAAACCACTTGTGATTCTGTTAAACCACTTATTCCAGAGTCGTTCTTATGGAATTACACAAGTGGTTTAAAGATGTCAATCATACTGTGAGTTTTTGGACTGTATACTGCCTATTGTGGCAGCATAATGTCAATGGACTGCAACTGAGCCAGTATACCTCCATCTGCCCAGAGCAGTATCACAATCAGTCACATTCAAAAAGCAAATTAATTGGCTTTCATCTAGCAGGCATAACATGTTAACAGCTAAATGTTAATTGATTACAAAGTACTTATCCTACAATGTTAAAAATACTTGGAAAGCTCTAGCCCACATGTTGTTCCTATTTAGTGTATCCACAGCTCACAATACTGGGTTTGGATACTCTTTCTGGGGCATATGTGGTTTCTGTTAGAGATGTTTCTCCTTTGATATGCAGTGTTTATAAATAAGAATGGGAAGATTAAGTTACATATGGAAACGCAACATCTTGGCTGTTTCATATTAGATTCACATGACTTTAAATATAATCCTGCATTTAATTACAGGCATATAAATCAAATTGCCATCAACAGGGTTTATAAGGGTAAAGGTAAAGGCATCCCCTGTGCAAGCACCGAGTCATGTCTGACCCTTGGGGTGACGCCCTCTAGCGTTTTCATGGCAGACTCAATACGGGGTGGTTTGCCAGTGCCTTCCCCAGTCATTACCGTTTACCCCCCCCCCCCAGCAAGCTGGGTACTAATTTTACCGACCCCGGAAGGATAGAAGGCTGAGTCAACCTTGAGCCGGCTGCTGGGATTGAACTCCCAGCCTCATGGGCAAAGCTTTCAGACGGCTGCCTTACCACTCTACGTCACAAGAGGCTCTAACAGGGTTTATACCCTGATTCTAAAAACAATTCCTCCGATTCAGTCAATGCAATCTATAGTCATAACCAGATCTGAAAGTTAGTAATCCATATGGGGTGGGCCCATACCAAACAGGTAACCTAGTGTATTGCTTAATATGGATTCCTTGCTAGTAGCCTACAAGCAGTGTTTATCCATTACTTTAGCACTTTAGGCACAAGTTTCTGCTTCTTTTTAATGGCTCCCTAGTTCAGGGCATAGAATGGAACTTCAGCAGAATATAATCCATAGTATGACAGTTGAGAATGTAGACCAACCTAGAATTTGAGTTTAAGGTCCAAGGCAGGATTGTAATTGTGCAACCACAATTGGCCAACACGTAGCTGGATCCCAACTGCCAGATCCAATCAGTTAAAAATGAAACTGGTTAATGGCATGCACTCACTGGAATCTACCATTGTTCTTTGCTGTATTTATGTTGGTGTTTTCAGGGGTGTGGAGTCCAGTTCAGTTTTAGTTCTTTTGTATTTTAGAGCTGGGGTCAATAAAAAGGGAACTCACAGTGCCTGTGCTTTTTGAACCCAAGGATTTAACACTGGTGACAAGAATGGAATCATTGTGCTAGGTAGGCAGCCCTGGCAAGTGACCATTGAAATAACTACAGTGAAGCCCTGCCTTCTGAGGGGGTGGGGGGGACAAGCTGCTGAAATCACTCCTTCCATCCAGTGCCTGACCTCTAGGAAAGGGAGTAATCAGCATAGCTGATGCACTGATTGGAGAGCAGGCTCAGTCAACGCAAAGGTTATGGCCACCATGGGCCAAATCAAGTCTTTTGATCACAACTACTCAGCCAGATGGGCCTCATATTTCAAGTGCCTCCGATGCTTCCTCAAATCCAACAACATCATGCAAGAAGCGAGTTGTCTTTCTGAGCACCTGCAGAGCTGCCACCTTTGACCTCGTTCAAGACCTGCTTGCCCCAGTCAACATAGAGATCATTTCAACCTGCAGCCTGGTGAGATCGCCTGCCAACATGCATTCTACCAACATGTCACAGTGTCCTTGTTTCCTGAACCCACAGATTTAACAATGACCTCAACCCCTTCCTCTGATCCTTTTCTAGGATTTCCCCTTGCACATGCAACAGCAAGTGCTTGGCCTACTGGAATGTGAAGATAAGCCTGGGGTACAGTTCCTGGGTCCTTTTCATCTGATTGCACTACATAAGGTCATTCAGGGGGCAGTTGTTTTATATTAATTCACAAAGTGACTGGTAGCAGAAATGAGACATACAGAGAAGCAAAATGCTCAATAGCACAAAGTAAATAAAAATGTTTAATGTATCAAATCACAGAATTAAAAAATATTTACATTTCTAGGTCTTTCTGGATTTCAGTCCCATAGAAAACCTGGCCTGCTCTGTTTTATCCCAGTAAAATCACTTTGTTCCACTTGCTACCTACATTTCATTAATTATATCTTTCTTCAGTCTTGTAACGGAAGTCTCTCATCCTTGCAAAGTAACGATTTCGCATGATTGTAACTTGGTTACACATAATTTCAGACCACATCCTGTGCCAGAAGTTAAACACTAGATGGCACAAATAAACAAATTGTTTCACTTATTGTTATTACTGAAGACACCCTTCAATATTGGCAATGATTACAGAATAGATTTGTCAGATTTGTCTGTGGTGAGCTGAATGAATGGATTCTTCCCAGCACCGCACAAGCACAGAGTCATTACGATTTATTACAAAAGAGAATTTATCTACACAATACTGGAAGAAGAAATACTGGAAGAAGAAATATGGAAAATATATATTAGCAATGTGTTATTCATATTGTAGAATCATATTTGAATAATGTCCAGATATATGAACCCTCACATAAACTCCATGGGAAAAATACTTTATGAAAAACAAACAATATTAAGATAGAGTGATCAATGTTTTTAGCAAACATGCAACAAGTCACGACCAACTTAAAGTGCACCATAGAAGGTGCCCAGTGGCTTGCCATAGTTTGGCTTTTAGTAGACTGATCTGGAGAATAAGTCAGGAAGAATGTAAAAGTTGGACCCTGTGCAGATCCTTGTGGTTCCTCCATTTTTTAAAGTGAATTCTGTATCAAAATACATTTGGAAGCCAGGACGCATAGACTGGGTCATTTAAAAAATGGATTCAACACTTTGTGGCACTGCAGCAGCACAAAAATAGGGATCCAAGGCATGGATCCTCTTGAGTTAATATGATTTTTACATTGAAACGAAATAAAACCGCCATCACAATGTAGACCATACTATCTTACTCTATAGGTAGCACCAAAAAAATCATATATCTACTGCATCGTGGGGCCACAATGGTGCAAAAACTTAACTGAAATATACAGATTCTCATGGATACTCATGATTTTTTGTGCCAAATCATCCTAAACTCAGTGTTAGATCACCTAAAATATCGATAACCACTGCACACACCACAAATATCACAGACCCATGTCTTTGTGGCAACACCATGGAGAAAAAAACAGTTCCAAAGCATGGATTCTGATGGCTCCTCAGGGGGTTTTAATCAGATTACCCCAAAATCACCATCTAATCACATATCTTGTCTATGGCCACACCTTGCATGACAAAACTCAAGCATTCACTGCTGGATGCTGATGATAATGATTACATCAGCTGGGGCCAGCAGAACACTCCCATTTTTTTCAAGTAGAGAATTCAAATATATAACTCTTTGTTTGTTCAGACTTGTAGATTTTTATTTCTCTTAAAATCGAGTCCAGGAGCACCTTAGAGACCTGCAAAAGGCCTGGCCTATATTTACAGCATGTTGTTTCCACAAACATGTGTATCCGTGATTTTTGTGGTACAAGCTGTGGCCATGGACATGATATGTGATTTGATGATGAAGTTGGGGTGGCCCAATGCACAAACCCTGAGGATCCATCAGGATCTGTTTTTCAGAATCATATTTATTCAGCATGGTGTCAGCACAAAGGCTTGGATCTGTGATTGTTGTGGTGCAAGCTGTGGCTGTGGACACAATATGTGATTTGATGGTTAATGTGAGGTGACCCAATGTAAAAACTCTGAGGATGGATGAAATTTCATGCTTCAGATTCGTGTTTTTGCTCCATGGTGTTGCCACAAAAGTATGGATTTGTGACTTTTGTCGTGCAAACTGTGATCTAGACTAATATGTGCTTTGATGATAAGGTTTAGTTGACCCAATGCAAAAACCCTGAGGATCCATCAGGAATTGCTTTGAAATTGTTTTTGCTTCATGGTTCTTCTACAAAAGTGTAGCTATATTACTGTTGATATTATTGGTGATCATATGGTGAATTTGGGATGATCTAGAGCAAAACTCAAGTGCATCTATGAGGATCCATATATTTCAACTATGTTTTTGCACCATTGCAGCCCCACATCGCAGGGGATATGTATTTTTTGTGTTGCTACCTATACACTAAGACATCTATAGTATGATGGTCTGTTTTTTTGTTTGTTTCAATGTAAATATCATACACATTTATGAGGATCAGTTTAAAATCATCTATATCTGACTTTTATCCACATTGAAGAGTCAGGCGGGAGAAGTTAAGACTTCAAAGTATGCCACAGAATCTGCTGCTTCTGTCCAGCTATACCTCTTGTTTCTTGTATCACTCACAGAACATATGGAGCTGGCTGTCCTCTTTTACTTAATCTGGCCCCACATTTCCAGTTTCCAATAACTTCCTCTAATTCTAGAGGAAGTAACTATCTGCTCAATCTTACCCCCACCCAACAACTAGAAGCCCTGCTGCCCAACATGGGCGGGTAGGAGTTAGCTCTAATTTCTCAGCATCACATTCTAACATGCTCCAAGACACTATTACTTTTTGTTGCATACCTTACTCCAGTCCTAATTTAGATTGAGAAGGGTGTAACTTTGTTTAGAATTCTACCATTTTCCCCACTCTTCAGCACTAAGAAACTTCACCCCATCGTTCCAACCAATCCAAAATTTCCTCTCCTAACGGGTCCTTTCGAAAACAAGCATCAAACACCATTCTCAACCATTAACAGCCCTATATAGGGAGAAAGCCTTCTTTTTAATAACAAGAACTGTTGTTAACAGAGTGAAGAGCAAAGGTTCTACCTTTACCTAACAGAGAAACAGTCTAGTACAGTTAATATGAAAATAGGGCAGCCATATTTTTAAAAGCAAAACGGAAGGCATATTTCCTGATTTACTACTTCAAACAAGTGCTCAGTATGACAAATTTCATTTGAAATACCCCCAATAAAACAGAAATTCAGCAAGCACCCTTCTGATAAAACGACAAAATGTCCCCCTATCAAATTGTATGTGATGATGATGGTGATCATTCAACAACCTTGCTAGAAAACATATAAAGAAGGGATCCCCCAAGTCTTTCCGCTGCTTTTCTAAAACAACAGAGAGGACGCTTGGCGGCGGGATGGCTGAAATTGACCCACTAGCCTCGCCGTAGGCGTCTCTGCTGCCTAGGAAACGTAACTCCGCTCCCCTTGGTCGCCCGGGGCAGCGTTGGAAAGCCTCTTCCTTCGTCTCGCGCGCCGGCAGCGGTCATGAGCAGGCAGCGGCCAGGAAGGGTAAGAACTGGGAGACCTTCCCCTTCGCCACCCTCCCCGAGGCCTTGACTTGAGTCGCTGAGGGACGAACTCCGAACGAGCGTCTTGCCTAGAATGGAGCGTTGCAATGAGCCGAGAATTAGCTCGGAATTGGCCAGACGCATGAATTCGATTGGGCCGCCCCTCTTCTCCCTCTCTCAGCGCCGCCCGCCACTGATTCGCACATACCGGTGTATGAAGTATCCCGCACCACTTCAGATCGCAAGTGGGACTATCTCGGTGGCAAGAGAAAACTAGTACTGGAGGGAGAAATGTCCCTATCTTTGTTGTGCTGCTGTCCTATTTGCAGTGATGGTGGGTTTTTTTTTTTTAAGTACTGGAGAGTATCCGAAAGTGTAAACCTGCAATCTGAAGTGGTACAACTCATTCTACCACATGATTCTTCTGCACATGTAAGCCGGTGATGAGCTCAGAAAAAAATGCAGCAGAGACAGCATTGGTGGGAATTTACCCATGCACTGCTCTGTCTCACTGCAGGCAAGATGAAGAGTGCTTTAGTTTTCTTAATGAAATTTGCTTCATTTTACAAAGATTGTGAGCTGCTTTGGGGATTCTGGTCAAAGCCAGGATATAAATCCAGCAAATAGAAGAAGAAGAAGAGTTGGTTCTTAGATGCCACTTTTCTCTGCCCGAAGGAGTCTCAAAGCAGCTTACAGTCGCTTCCCTTTCATCTCCCCACAACAGACACCCTGTGGGGTGGGTGAGGCTGAGAGAGCCCTGATATCACTACTTGGTCAGAACAGTTTTATCAGTGCTGTGGCGAGCCCAAGGTCACCCAGCTGGCTGCATGTGGGGGAGGGCAGAATCAAACCCGGCTCGCCAGATTAGAAGTCTGTATTCCTAACCACTACACCAAACTGCCATAATAAATATATGGTTTCTTTGAATCTAGTTTAAAGCAATATAGGTTTGTATTTTCTTTCAATTGTTTTCAGTGGTCCTTGCCCATCTTCACCACATCAATTTGTTGGCAGAGTTTAGATATCCAAAGAGGAGGAGAGCAGCAGCTTCTTAAAGAATAAGAAAATTTTATTAAGAAGTGAAACAACTTTGTGCAAGAGGAGAGTAAGAGTCCTAACTGCCAAGAACCAAGCCTGATGTCCGAGGCAGGATTGGGGCTTACAATGTAATTGACCAATACGTGGCTAGATCAGTTTAAACTGAAACTGACCAATAACATGCACTGGTGAGAAGATCCATTGTTTGCCTGTATGTGTGTGTCTCTGTGTGTGTTGGGGTTTTTGGGGAGAGGGGGTTCAGTTTGCAGTTCTACTTGTACCATGCTGGGGTCCTAATAAAAAGCTCAAATTGCTACCGGTGTACATGTCCACCTCTGAACCCATGGATAGCACTTAACTAACTGTTGTTCATCTCAAAGCAAACAGGGATAAAATGTGCTCTAAGTCTCCACTTAAGTCAATCAGGGCTGAATCTGCACGGAACGTTTATTCCAATCCCGGGTCAATTCAGCCCAGGACATAGGAGGAGGTTATTTGAAAAGTTCCTAATATAAATGTGCTACCTACACATCGTTGCCGATGCCCTCTGTAGGAAGCTGTCCCATTCATTTTTCTGCTACTGTAAGTATTGCTGTCCAAAAGGGAGGGAAAACATGACTGGAATTTCATGATGGGAGCAGTCCGAAGGCAATATACAGAAGAAAAGTTCATGTTATACAACTGGGCTTGTTTGGTTTTTCTTGCCATCAAGTCACAACCAACTTATGGCAACCCCTACGGTTTTCGAGGTAAGGGACATTCAGTGGATGCCCCTACATCACTAGCCTTTGTTTACATGGTAGTCTGCTCTTAACCGGGACTAGGACAGCATTACAAGAGAAAAATCAGCCCTTCTGGAGACATATTAGAGTGAGTGACTTGCCATGCCTGGACATTGAGGGGTGCTACATCACTCCTGCATTGAGCAGGGGGTTGGACTAGATGGCCTGTATGGCTCCTTCCAACTCTATGATTCTATGATTCTTAAGTGTATATAGATGATATCTCTCTTTGTCTTAACCTGGGAGCTGCCATCTGACCTCCTCTCTATCTCTTGCTTTGTCATGTCCCTCCCTCCATATATGTGTGCAAGGTTTTACTGTAGATATCAATACTTTCATAGTCCCACACATATGATGCTGGACAAACTGGCCATTTTAGATTAGTTGTCTTTCAACTGCAACCTGAATGTGAACTGGATCTACTTGAATAAAATTCATTATACTTCTTGGGAAATTTATTCACTGTACTACCACAGTTGTATGACTGGGCAAATCAACTATATTAACAAAACATCCCAATAGTTTATGGTTGTCACAGAAGACCCTGCACACATACATAAAACTATGTTATTCCTTTAAGCAGCTTGGTGCTTGACTCCTCATTGCACATTTGCCAACGTCTTTAACAAGACAGAAAATGGTGTATTTTGAGAAAGCTGAAGCTACCTGGAAATGCCGTGTTGCATGATTGTTCCAAGGTGAAGTTGTTATTGGTAAGAAAACATTTAATCAATAATAAGCACAACAGAAAACAACTCTATCTTCTGTTTCCAAATTGTTGGCTTTTATTTATACCTCAACCTGCTTATTCACAATGAAGGATGCTATTCAGAGGAGCTAGAAATCCTGTTCAAATTCTCTGTAGAAACAATGTGTCAGTCATGTTAAGCATTCTCATGATCTCATTTCCTATTGATCAAGAATTCTATATACGTCATTCTCCTATAGCATTAATCTTCTTGCTTCAATGTATTGCAATGCTTATGAAGAGGGAAAACGCACTAAATATGACTTGTACCCAAAAGCTAAGATAGGCCCTTTTCTCATACGGCTGTTACTAATTGGTAATTGTTTCTAAAAATCAAACCCAGGAAGATTTGCTTGTTCCCTTTCAATGTCTCTCAAGCACAACTGCAAAGAAAAAAAAAGGTGTGTGGGGGGGGGAGACCAACTGTAATGAAAATCAAGGAACCCAACTTGCCAGGGGCTGAATTTGTGGCCCAAGCTGAGAGAAGGACCATGTGGCTGGTCCTTCAGCAAGTAATGTGTTTCAAGCTCAGCAGTGTTGGGCTGGTCAGCTAATTATGTCAGCAGCAGCCAACTTGTGTGCAAAAGGGGGAGGAACTGTGAACTGTGACACATGTTTCATATCTTTTGCAAGGGATAGGCCTGCGTGCTCATCTGCTTCTGTTGGGGACTCCCTTAAGGGGTCTTGTGACTGAGCAGTCATGTGGAATGCCCAGTGCAGGGGTTGTTATCTGACTCTCACCAACAGATGGCAAAGGGAATCACCCAGCGGCCAGCACCCAGTAGGCTCCACTGGAATTGCCACTCTTTTATTTATTTGGATTTATAAACTGCCCTCTCTGCTTAAGCAGACTCAGAGTGGTGAACAACATACATCCAACAATAGAATTTAAATCACAGTTTAACAATTCTAAAATCAATTCTAAAAAATTCTGCCCTTGGATATAAAGACCAGAACCCAGGATGGGGGTACAATATAAGAGAGACAACTGAGAGCACGTGGAGAGAGCTACTGGGGAGAGTTGCTGCTGACCAGGTGAGGCTATTGTGCTGCCTGGGTGAGGTGATTGCTGGGTAATTGTTGGGAGGATTAAAAAGGGCTACTCCTCACCAGAGGCAGAGCTCAGACAACTGAGAGCACGTGGAGAGAGCTACTGGGGAGAGTTGCTGCTGACCAGGTGAGGCTATTGTTCTGCCTGGGTGAGGTGATTGCTGGGTAATTGTTGGGAGGATTAAAAAGGGCTACTCCTCACCAGAGGCGCGAGCCTTTGGCAAGAGACAAAGGGCTCTTGGCCTGTGGCTCTTAGCCTGGGGTTCTTGGCCGAGCAATTAGAATCAGTAGATTATATCAGTAGATTATATTTCCCTAGTACTTGCACTGCCTAGACATTACAATGGACCTCCAGGACACTCATCCCATCATCTGCAGTGAGTGTGACATGATTGCCTTCCTCCCAGAAGACAAGATGGACTACAGCTGCCCCAAGTGTAAGCTGGTAAAACTTTTGGAGGAAAAGATTAGGGGATTAGAAAACAAAATTATTACTCTGACCCAAAGTAAGAAAGGGGAGGAGTTCGTAGTCCAGAGCTCTGCAACATGGAATAAAGAGAATAAAGAGAATACAACCAGTCCTGAAGAGGACAAGGAGATTGACCACAATAGGGAGCCTCTGCAGGCAGTTCGGAAAAAGACTGAACGGCGAAGGGCGAGACAGTTCTCGGGGCCTTTGGAGCTCCAGAATAGATTTCAGGCCCTTGCAGAGGAGGTGCAAGGGTCAACAAGGGAAGAGGTCCCAAAACAAACTCTAAGACAAAGGGAAGAGGCCACGGGGACAGAAGGAAATGGAGTTGAGAAGAAAAAAAAAAGGAGAGTACTGGTAATTGGAGACTCCCTGCTAAGAGGAATGGATCGCCACGTGGCTGGGCCCGACCCCCTAACCCGAGAGGTGTGTTGCTTGCCAGGGGCGAAAATTAAAGATGTTTCAGAAAGGCTGCCCAAACTCCTCAAATCTACGGATCGCTACCCATTTGTGATGGTCCATGTGGGAGCGAATGACATGTCCCTGAATACCATCGCTCCTATTAAAAAAGACTATCAAGATCTGGGGAGGAAGCTCAAGCAAATGGGGGCACAAGTGGTATTCTCTTCAATCTTGCCTGTCAAGGGAAGAGGAATGCGTCGGGAGAGGAAGATAATGGAGGTGAATCACTGGCTGCGTAGTTGGTGCCGGCAGGAGAGATTTGGTTTCTGGGACCATGGGATAGGCTTTCTTGAGGAAGGCCTACTAGCACCTGATGGACTGCACTTATCAAAACTGGGGAAGAATGTGTTTGGCAGGAACCTGGGGAGATTCATCAGGAGAGCTTTAAACTAAAGCCACTAGGGGAAGGAGACGATCAACATAGGGAGTGTATGGAAGGAAAACTATCGGAGGCAGCCCAACCGGCAAGGCCAGCTCATAGGGAACCAAAAGTAAAAGGATTCAGATGTCTTTATACTAACGCCCGAAGCATGGGCAATAAAAAGGAAGAGCTGGAACTTCTCATGCTGATGGAAAGGTATGATCTAGTAGGCATCACAGAAACTTGGTGGAATGATTCTCATGACTGGAATGTAATGGTGGATGGATATGAACTGTTCAGAAAAAACAGAATAGATCGAAGAGGTGGAGGAGTGGCACTGTATGTGAGGAAAGGGCTTACCTGTCAGGAAATTCTAGTGAAGGAGAGCATATCTACAGTGGAAAGCATCTGGGTGAAAATAAGCGAGGGGAAAACAAACAGTGTGGTGGTTGGTGTCTGCTACCGACCGCCTGACCAACGAGAGGATGTGGATGCTGCACTTTGTGAGCAGCTTGAGAAAATATCCAAACGGCAGGACCTTGTCATCATGGGTGACTTCAATTTCCCAGATATGTGCTGGGAAACAAACTCTGCGAAGCGTCCTCAGTCATGCAAGTTTCTGACCTGCCTGGCTGACAATTTCATTTATCAAATGGTAGATGAACCCACAAGAGGTTCAGCCATACTGGACTTAATACTGACCAACAGGCAAGAGTTGGTGGATGAGGTGAAGGAGGTGGGGACCCTAGGGGGAAGTGACCATGTCCTCATAGAATTCCTTTTGAGATGGGGAGCCAAGGAAGCTTGTAGCCAGACGCGGATGTTGGATTTTCGTAGGGCAAACTTTAATAAACTCAGAGACATGATGAGTGTCATACCATGGACGAGAATGCTGGAAGGGAAGGGAGCATGTGAAGGGTGGGCGCTACTCAAACAAGAGCTATTGCATGCTCAATCAATGACTATTCCAGAAAGACGAAAACACTGCAGGAGCTCTAAGAAGCCTATTTGGATGAACAGAGAACTTCAAGAGGAACTAAGAAAGAAAAGGAAAATGTTCAGAAAATGGAGGGAAGGACAGAGCTCTAAAGAAGAGTACCTACAGGTTACTAGGCACTGTAGATCAATCATCAGAAAGGCCAAATCTGAGAGTGAGCTAAGATTGGCCAGGGAAGCCCATTGTAACAAGAAAAGATTTTTCAGTTACGTGAGGAGCAAACGTAAAGTAAAGGAGGCAATAGGCCCGCTGTTGGGTGCGGATGGACAAACTCTAACGAAAGATGCAGAGAAAGCAGAAAGGCTTAGTGCCTATTTTACATCTGTTTTTTCCCACAGGTCTAAGTGTTTAGGCACATCTAGAGATGGCTGTAGCCAAAGGATAGTGTCTGGGTGGCAGGTTAACATGGATAGAGAGGTGGTCGAGAGGCATTTAGCTGCACTGGATGAGTTCAAATCCCCTGGTCCAGATGAAATGCACCCGAGAGTACTCAAAGAACTTTCCAGAGAACTTGCACAGCCCTTGTCCATCATCTTCGGAACCTCTTTAAGGACTGGAGATGTCCCGGAGGACTGGAAAAGAGCAAACGTTATTCCGATCTTCAAAAAAGGGAGGAAGGATGACCCGGGAAACTACAGACCAGTGAGTCTGACCTCTGTTGTGGGGAAGATAATGGAGCAGATATTAAAGGGAGCGATCTGCAAACATCTGGAGGACAATTTGGTGATCCAAGGAAGTCAGCATGGATTTGTCTCCAACAGGTCCTGCCAGACCAACCTAGTTTCCTTTTTTGACCAAGTAACAGGTTTGCTGGATCGGGGAAATTTGGTTGATGTCATTTACTTGGATTTTAGTAAAGCTTTTGACAAGGTTCCCCATGATGTTCTGATGGATAAGTTGAAGGACTGCAATCTGGATTTTCAGATCGTTAGGTGGATAGGGAATTGGTTAGAGAACCGCACTCAAAGAGTTGTTGTCAATGGTGTTTCATCAGACTGGAGAGAGGTGAGTAGCGGGGTACCTCAGGGTTCGGTGCTCGGCCCGGTACTTTTTAACATATTTATTAATGATCTAGATGAGGGGGTGGAGGGACTACTCATCAAGTTTGCAGATGACACCAAATTGGGAGGACTGGCAAATACTCCGGAAGATAGAGACAGAGTTCAACGAGATCTGAACACAATGGAAAAATGGGCAAATGAGAACAAGATGCAATTTAATAAAGATAAGTGTAAAGTTCTGCATCTGGGTCAGAAAAATGAAAAGCATGCCTACTGGATGGGGGATACGCTTCTAGGTAGCACTGTGTGTGAACGAGACCTTGGGGTACTTGTGGATTGTAAACTAAACATGAGCAGGCAGTGTGATGCAGCGGTAAAAAAGGCAAATGCCATTTTGGGCTGTATCAACAGAGGCATCACATCAAAATCACAAGATGTCATAGTCCCATTGTATACGGCACTGGTCAGACCACACCTGGAGTACTGTGTGCAGTTCTGGAGGCCTCACTTCAAGAAGGACATCGATAAAATTGAAAGAGTACAGAGGAGAGCGACGAAGATGATCTGGGGCCAAGGGGCCAAGCCCTATGAAGATAGGTTGAGGGACTTGGGAATGTTCAGCCTGGAGAAAAGGAGGTTGAGAGGGGACATGATAGCCCTCTTTAAGTATTTGAAAGGTTGTCACTTGGAGGAGGGCAGGATGCTGTTTCTGCTGGCTGCAGAGGAAAGGACACGCAGTAATGGGTTTAAACTTCAAGTACAACGATATAGGCTAGATATCAGGAAAAAGTTTTTCTCAGTCAGAGTCGTTCAGCAGTGGAATAGGCTGCCTAAGGAGGTGGTGAGTGCCCCCTCACTGGAAGTCTTCAAGCAAAGGTTGGATACACACTTTTCTTGGATGCTTTAGGATGCTTAGGGCTAATCCTGCGTTGAGCAGGGGGTTGGACTAGATGGCCTGTATGGCCCCTTCCAACTCTATGATTCTATGATTCTATGATTCTATGATTCTATGATTCTATGAGAGAGGCCAGTTAGATGTCCCCTGGGTCCTAGCTCCCATTCCATTCCTGCTTGCAATGGGCTTCCTTGCTAGTATTTGGAATAATTCAGATTGAAGTAAAAATATCTCTAAAGTCAATGTTAATGAATGATGCTTTTCTAATTATATGCTAACTTGGATCTATTTCAGCTGTACTATGGAAAGCCCTGCGGATCTCTGTTTTACCGAAGAAGGATGTAACGGCAGTATAGTTCTTGAAAAGCAAGTGTTTCAATCCAAAGTTCCAGAATCTCATGTTCAGCTTGCTTGTGACCTGCATTATTGTGCTTTTCCTTGGAATGGGAATCAACTTTGTATTTGGAATACAACTGATGACACTGACCACCAGGTTAAAAAACTTGTTTCATTCAGTCTTCACTTTATGTATAAAATGCTAAAATCAATGGTCTTTGATGATGGATCCCAAACTATTGCCTGAGACTTCACAGTGGGTTACAGTAGTATTACAAGTGGGTTGTGAAAAAAGAAAGAGGAACATGTTGAGCTGTGAGAGGAGGGTTAGTGGCATTTCTGGGTTTGTCTTTGTATGTGTGTGAAAAGATAATGAAAGGCAGTAAATCGCTCACTATTTCACTATATCATCAATATTAAACAACAAAATAAACTTGTTCAATGTTAACTGATTTGAGATTCTGCATTTTATGTTAGGGAGAAGGAAAGCAGTATGTAGACAGTTCTTGAAATCTATCTGAAGTTTAAACGTTTGAGAACCACTGAGCTAAGGAATATAACCAATTATCTACTTTTCCCGTGCATGTTCTCTTGAAATGAGTGAAAACAGTTGTTGGAAGTTTGTATCCAGAAAAAAAAAATTGGTCATTCAAAGATAATTTACCATCCAAGATTTTTGTTTTGTTTTTTGTAGCTGAAGAGAAAGCAATTGTTAATTGTTGAAAGTATAGCAATGAACTGTGGCTTAATGCTAGAGTTAAATGCTGTCCAGTCCTATGCATGTTTACTTAAGTAGATTCTGTGCAATATATTTGGGAGTAAATGTACATGCCCATTTATATGGAAAGAAAGGCTGGTTTGTACTCAATGGGAGTTACTCCCAAGAAAATATACACAGAATTGAAGCTATTATTAAGAAAATGTAGTGGCCAGTGCCTTTTCCATTGGGGTATCTGCTGTCCATCAAGAGTGCCTTTTGGTAATGCTTTCTGTGCGTGACATTCAAATAGTGAGAGCAAACAGAAAGACATGGGAATTAGCCAACATCTGGAATTTCTTTGGGAGTCCTGCCAAAGCCTAGCTAGAATTTCTAGGCATTTTAAGCATTGTAAATATCTTTAGATGGATATCCACTAGTCAGGGTTTAGAGTACTGTTACTGTATATGTTTATAACTTTTCTGAACTTACATGTTTATAACTTGTCCAAAATGTTAATAGCTAAAATAGGTATTATTATTATTATTATTATTATTATTATTATTATTATTATTATTATTATTATTATTATTATTATTATTATATATCATACCAAGACAGCTGGTAAATAAAACGAATGCTTGAGAAGAAATTGTTACATGTGTTTATTACATGTTACTAATAACATATTTTGTCAGCCATTACACTTAATAGGACATCACCATTCAATTACTGCCCTGACATTTGGGAGCAAAGTCAATCCACTCCTTATTTGTTCTGCTTCGAGTGACTATGTGATAGTGTGGAACCTGGACGAATGCATGAAAAAGGCACTACAAGGTGAACAAATTAGTATATTTATTATTGCACCTGGACTAAACCTTCTAAGCTCTTCCAGGACCTCATAAAACTTGACATAATGATTGAATCACCATCACAAAACAGCTGTATTTTATTTTGACATAAATATATATCTGATTAGATACCGGAGGCTAACTTTTGTTAGATTGTTAGATGTGGATTTGTTTGTGTTAATTTTGGGATGTGTAGAGTGGAAGTCTAATAATGTTTTAAACTTCTGATTTCTATTTGCTTTGTCTCATGGTGTAATGTAAAAGATCAAAATAAATAGTGTTAACTGCTTGCAGAACTGTGGTTCATTTTAACATGATCTCATTAGAATATACAGCTAGTAACAGTAATCAGAAAACACATTGTGTAAGGCTATGATAAATATGGAGGTGAGCTTAAATGCTTTATGCACTAGAAGAAAAAGGCTTGAGTTAAAAAGTCAAATAAATACTGAATGTTTAGGTTACATCATTTGTATATATCTCTAATTCTCAATGTGGCTTCTTCTGTTGAAATTTGAATCTGGAGATGGGAGCAAAAAACGCATGAGACAACTCTACAAACCTGAAAAGGCCTCAGGTTTGCAGAGAAATCTGCAGTTAAAAAACCCAAAATAATAGAAACAGCTTCTGTTTCACTGTGTCTGTTGCTGGTTAATCACAACCCTGTTGCCTACCTTCAAACCTTGGTTTCTGACAATAAAAAAATCCAAAAACCTAAATCTGTACAAAACAGAGGTCCATGGTCAGCACAAGCACAGACCACTTAATTCCATGGATGTAAACCCCCCTGAGGTGACCAGTTTGATAGGGGGGTCTATAAATGTAAATAATAAATAAATATAATTAAAATAAACAAATCTCCCTGGTCTCATTCACAAGTAGAATGGCAGTATAAGAGAAGCACTCTCCCTCCTGGCAATGATGTGGGAAGGCAGAGAAGGAACAGGAGACACCACTGCTGACCCACTGTCTCTGTGTGGAACATGGAACTGTTGACAAGGCAGGCGGGTGGAGCCACTGCTGGGCCCACAACTGCCTTATGAGTTGCAGAGGGATGGCAGTGAAGACAGGCAAGGGAGGAGCAGAAGCGAGAGAATGAATGCATTGCCAAAGGAGGAGAGGATGGGTTCTCTCATCCCAACGGTCCTGTGTCTCTGCTTGTATTTAAGCTCTCCAGCTTATAGGGTTGCATGAATGAAAGTCATTTTTAAGTGCTCAAATATGAGGATTTTGACATATGAAAAACAGGACATGTTAAATGTGTTTTTCAACCTGGTTTTTTTCTACCAGGTTTTTCAATTTTTTGTTAGTCACAAAGGCAGACTGACTTACTATTACATTTCAACAATTGATGTGAAGCAAACATTTTTCCACCCTAAATATGTAAATAGCTTGTTGCCAAGGCTGTTGTGCTGCAGATTGATCATATTAAAGGTAAAGGTAAAGGTATCCCCTGTGCAAGCACCGGGTCATGTCTGACCCTTGGGGTGACGCCCTCTAGCGTTTTCATGGCAGACTCAATACGGGGTGGTTTGCCAGTGCCTTCCCCAGTCATGACCGTTTACCCCCCAGCAAGCTGGGTACTCATTTTACCGACCTCGGAAGGATGGAAGGCTGAGTCAACCTTGAGCCGGCTGCTGGGATTGAACTCCCAGCCTCATGGGCAAAGCTTTCAGATGGCTGCCTTACCACTCTGCGCCACAAGAGGCTCATTTTGGATGGGCTAAATTTGAGATACGATGCATGGACAAAACCCAGTGCTTTTACATGGTGTACTTGACTCCTTTTATTAATATTATATTTAAATTTTGCTAATATCATTTAAATATTTAAATAATGTATTTAAATTCAAATACAAAAATTTCCCAGAAATGTCCCTATTCAAATTTTCCTGATTTCAGTCTTCCAGTACTTCACAATGGTCATATGATTTTGGTCTTAGTTTCACAGGAAAAAATCCTATTAATGGAGCTTTTTGATTGCTGCAGGGTCAATGCCACAAGGCATTGTTATAGGAACACTTTTGGGAATGGTTCTTTATGTCCGATTTAGTCCAGATGACCAGACTGTGGCAGTATGTGCTGGCAATCGGATATACATGCTAAATGCAAAGGTGAGAACACATATTTCTGTTCACTTTCAGAATTAAAGTATATATAGTTTGCTGTCGTGTCATCCAACACTGCTGCTGTTTATTGGAAGGAGGTCAGAGAGCTCACTCCATATTCAAAGTACTGTGAAATAGCACAAGTGCATGTTTAATTTTTCTATGGTTCCATGTTGCTTGTTGTTTCATTTCATTCATCATTGTTAATCTAAGTTATCTGTATGGTTTCTGTTCTGTTTCATGTGAACTGTCCTGAGCCTTCGGGGAGGGTGGTATACAAATATATAATAAAATAAATAAATAAATAAGCAGCAAGCAAGCTATGGATTGATGAGTGGCCACACCTCTACTTTGCAATAAATACTTGGTGACATTAAATGCAAGAACAGTAACAAATAGTACAATTTTAATTTGAAATTTGATTAACTTTTTTCCTGGATTAATTTTAGGATGAAGCTATACTTGCTGAATTGGAAGGCCACCTGGCTCCAGTAACCGCTGCTGAGTTTTGTACTTGGGAGAAAAACCTACTTATATCAGTTTCTGAAGATAGAAGTTTTAAGGCAAGGAACTTCTGGCTGCTTTTTGACATAGAGCAATTTGCTCAGGATCGGGGTGCTAAAAGTAAAAGCATTCAGTTATTGAACATGAAATTGTTGTAAATTAAAAGCTGTGAGAGAGTATTCTTGTGAGTAGATTATATTTAAACATTGGTAAACTGTAACTTTCATACCTGCTTTCCCTAATTAAATATGAAAGTTGAAAATTAAATCCCAAGAATAGTTAGATGTACTGTATTTCTTGGTCTATTTTCCTCAGTCTCTATTTTGAGAAACTCCCATTGGTTTTAGTGGGCCTATGTTCTATCCATTTATTTATTTATTTTAAAGCCACCTTAACATAAAAAGTTCCTGATTTGATCAGATTGCTAGTCCATCTAATCCAGTATTCTTTTCACAAAGTGGCCAGCTAGTTGCCTTCGAGGGCCAAGAACTTGGGCACAAAACCCAAAACCCCGCTCTGGATGCAGATTGTCGTCATAAGTATGAATATTTGGATGTAATATAAACTGAATTCAATATCGTCATGTAATTCCCAAAATGTGTGCTTTAGGTTAATAATTTCTGTATCAAGGAACAATTACCCAGATCTCTATCCACATGATATCTTAGAACAGCAGTAGTGACATTTGAGATCTTGACTTTGCATTATTTTTCATATTATTTATGTTGCATTTCAGCAGGTGTTCTGGAAATATGTTTCTGTTGTCTAAATTGATATTTCAATTTTACTCTTTTTTTCAAAAGGTATGGGACTATTGTACAGGACTATTAATATATCAGTCAGCAGTAATAACAGGTAGGTTTTAAAAGACAGATGAATCAATATCAACGAATGTTTGAAATTATGTAGAATCTTAGAACTGGAAGGGACCTTCAGGGTCATCTAGTCCAATCCCTTGCACAACGCAAGAAATTCACAATTAATAAAAATTAATTTTTTTAATAAAGTGCCGTGGCCTGGATAGCAAAGACTAGTCTGATCTTGTCAGATCTCATAAGCTATGTCAGCCCTGGTCAGTATTTGAACGGGAAACCACTAAGCAACATTGGGAACATTGGGGTTGATCCTCAAATGCATGTAATGGCTAACCACTCCCCGAACACCTCTTTCCTTGAAAATGCTACAAAGTCTCCATAGGTTGGCTGCAACTTGATGGTAAAATCAACCCTGCCCTCCCCCCATCAGGTAAATTATGTAATATTTGGAATAAGAAATATTTGCATATGCAGTCAGGGTAAAGCATGTGCCTGCACACATACATATGCGCACTTATACCCTGCTCATTTTCTGCTTCTAGTTCTCTCTTTTGGAAACTGGTTTTCATAAAATAACAGTTTTCCTATTTGCATTTGTGAATAGTATGCAATTAGTGCCTCAGTTTGGCTTACTGAGTTTCAGTTTCACTGCCCATTTCCACACAAGGAATCTGTTCCTGGACAGCCTTTGAATGTTGGTGAGTTTTAGAGCGCCCTCCACATGACGTCACCTGCATCCCGAGGCTGTCCAGTATCTGGGTTGAGTTTTGGCCATTTTGAACTTGCAATTTTGGAAATTATGAAAACTGGCGGCCATTCTGTACCTGGAAAATATAGTGAAAGGCTTTTCAGCTTTTGCTGACACCATTTTTTTGGGCATTTTACACAACATCATCAGCATCCAGTGTCCCAGCAGCAAACCGGCAGCTATATCCCCCATTTTAAAGGGCTAATTGGGGAATCCACAAAAATAGATTCCCCCAGTCATGTAGTGCAAGTGATAGGAGAGCAACCAGCAACCGCTCACTAAGGAAAGGTGTGGAGGCAAAATAGTGCTATCCCTGCCTCCAGCGCCTGCCCTCATACCCGCCTCCCTTCTCCAGGGGACGGGGCTTTTTTTTAAAGCAAGCTGCCTGGAGCAACGAATACACATTAAATCATCCAGGCAGAGCAAAAAAAATATTTCCCCACCGGTTAACACACAAAGCATGCCTCTCTAACCCCCCCCTCCAAAATCCGGAACAAAGATACTTTTCTAAAGCTTTAATGCTCATAATTCCAAAAGGGTTAGCAGTAAGCACTGTGCATCTATGATTAGATGCATAGGCATAGCAACCAAGAAGTTTTGCTTTTCAAAAATTTAGCTTGCATCATGGTCCCTTTAAAACAGGGAGAAAGATGATTGGCTGCCTTGCCTGGCTTGATTGACAGGTGGAGGAGAGTTGCGTGGATAGCACGTTCTTCTCCACGATTTCAAGCAGGTGTGTGGAGTGCCAAGAAGTGCGGGAAAGTGGCAGAAGAGAGCAACAGAGCCAGGAGGTGAGGAATGGGTGGAGGTTGAGATTTTTTATATTGTTACACCATTGTGCTGGTGTAATGCTATTTTTTCTCGATGTGCGGAATGGCCCTGGATTTTCATCCCTAAATTGTACGTCCTATTGGTGAGCAACCAGTGAGCAACCAGGGATAAGCCTGTTTGGAGGGGGATATGTGCAATAGTCTTGGCAGTTTTGTCCTGCCCTTTCACTCAACCTCCCCTCTCCATTTTCTGCTCCAAGTAATTTTTTAATGGTGCTGTCTGTGTTGTAGTGTGACCACAAATGTACATTGTCAAAGGTAAAATAAAATCTTTAAAGTGTCCACAGTCTGTTTGAGATCAGGCAGGCAAAATACAGCCCCATTTCTGTTTTCTGGAGATGGGGAATGAGCTGGGAAAGGGGGGGGGTGATCATACAGGGGTCTGAGCACCTTGTTTTTAAGCTAACCATTAAACAAATTGTGTTTTTGGACTCCAGGGACCATGTTCAGTGTCTCAGAAATCCACCCAGACAGAAATAAAGTCCCAAATAACAGGAATCCCCAAAGGGGGGTGGGAATGCTGTATCATGGTGTTTCTTTATCGCAATGTGGCAGAGTTGATTTTTGTTAAAAATGTATCTGTGTTGTGGCATTACTGCATAGCAATGCAGAGGTACCCTTAAAAAAATTGGGGGGCTGGGCTGGGGTGGGGAGAAAGTTTCAGTCCATGAGAGAATTGCTATGCTGTAATTGGTGGTTTGCTGCGATTGGCAAGCCAAGGAGAGGAGGGAGAATTTTGCAGCCTCGTCAGGAGGCAAAAAGCCGCAGGGGCAGGGGGAAAAACACTATACGGGTCTCCCCATGAGGAGTGCTGCAAATGTGAGATTTACCATCCCACATTTGCCAGTAGGAAGCCACTCGCATTTTACCCCTCTGTGCGGAAATAGTCATCATTTCCACTGTCTTTCAAAAGTGAAATAGGCAATACTTTTAATTTCCATTGAAAGTAGTGAGAGCAGTTCTTTTACTCCAAGAAATTTAAGTCTCTAGACTTATGCTATTCTACAGTTCACATTTGCTACATTCACTTTTAAAAGTTTCTCTGTAGCTTCAAATGACTGGCTGATTTCACAACCACTTGTTCCGGTTGTGTCCACCTGATGTCAATAGACAATGCTAATATATTGTATTATTAGCATTAAGAACTTCTATACAATAATGTGAGTGAACGAAGAGTTTTTGCTGTTGCATCTTTGAATTGCAGGTTATTGAATTGGTGTGATGCATTTCAGTGTAATGTATTAACAATAATACAGTTCTGTTGTTTTATACAGCATTTCCTCTCTTAAGTCTCTTTATTGATGAAGAAAATAAGCATATTATCACTGGATGTGCAGATGGACAAGTAAGAAATTAAATACAATTTACTGTCAACTTTGGTCAACTATCCAAAATGTATTTTTGCATATCTTCAAATGTCTGGATTTGAACGTTAAAATAGCAAATTCCCACCTTTTGATTTATTCATTATTCAGAAAATTATTCAGAAAATGCTTAATATACAGCTACTATAATGTTGGATGTTAGGAGCTGCTTTATAGCATAGTATAGTCAAGAGTGACTAACTGTCCTCTAAGATTTCCCCTTATTATATAACTTTTCTACCTAACATGCCTTTGATTGGATATATAAATATATGCTTAGGAGGCTCTTTACCTCAGAACTGTGGACACAGAATTCATGGCTGTGCATTCAAATGAATAGATTTCGGTTTTTTAGTCCATATATTATAATACACCTTTACATTATATTGATGGATAAAGTACAATGCTTTTATAAAATAAATAGTATTATAGAATTGGTAGGGGCCATACAGGCCCTGAAGTCCAACCCACTGCTCCATGCAGGATCAGCGTAAAACATCCATGAAAAGTACCTAGCCTCTGCTTAAAGAACACTATTGAGAGGGAGCTCATTACCTCCTTAGGCAGCCGATTCCATTGCTGAACTACTCTATGAAAATTTCCCCCCTGATATCTACTATTCTACACGTAGTTGAAACCCATTACTGGGGTCCTGTCCTCTGCTGTTAACAGGAACTGCTCTCTGCCTTCCTCCAAGTAACAACTGTTCAGATACTTAAAGAGAGCAATCATGTCCCCTTTTAGTCTCCTCCAGGCTGAAGATTCCCAAGTCCCTCTCTCAGAGGGCTTGGAAAGAATGAGGGATTTAGGAGTGTTCAGCCTTGCAGATGTCAATACAAGTAATGTTTCATTAGCATTAAAATGGCCATACACATTCTTTAGTGACATAATAGTCCATGTAGCACCATTTTATGAAATGTTAACAGTAGCCTGAAAAATGTGTTTGCCAATTAAGCTCTGTTTCATATGCAAGCTGGAGAAAATAAGAATTCAGTTTTAGATCAGCTTTAGTATAAAGACTAAGTTTAGTATATGGCCACAAGCATACCCTTGAACTCTGGCGATTAAAAGAAAAATTAATTATAGTTTGGATTTTTTACTCTCAGGTATGGATCTTCAGCTTGATTAGTGAACATAAGTATCGCTGTGTGATACATATCAATGTGAAAAAAGAGAAAGCGAAATTTTACAACAAAATAAGGAAATCTGAACAATTGGGTAAGACATGGTTTCAGAAAACATTTCCAAATATTAACAGGTGAGAAGGTTTAATGTGTGCTTTACAGAGTCTCTTTGATCACCATTGTTAATTTACTTACAGTCATAATGAACATGGATCAGGTTGGTTCATAGTAAGTAAGCATTCACATAGAATCTATTCTTGGATATGGAGGCCACTCTGGTGTGCATTGCAGATATTTGGTTGGGTGAAAAGGGAGCAGTAGATCCCTCCCAACTGTGCCATCCAAGTTTCATAGTGCAGAATCAGCCTAGGTTTAGTAGGAAAGACATAGTTGTTGTTGTTAGGTGTCCAACCCATCGCGACCCCATGGACAATGAACCTCCAGGCCTTCCTGTCCTCTACCATTCCCCGGAGTCCATCTAAGTTTGCACCTACTGCTTCAGTGACTCCATCCAGCCACCTCATTCTCTGTCGTCCCCTTCTTCTTTTGCCCTCGATCGCTCCCAGCATTAGGCTCTTCTCCAGAGAGTCCTTCCTTCTCATGAGGTGGCCAAAGTATTTGAGTTTCATCTTCAGGATCTGGCCTTCTAAAGAGCAGTCACGGCTGATCTCCCCTAGGACTGACCGGTTTGTTTGCCTTGCAGTCCAAGGCAGCGGTCCGCAAGCTTGCGCCCGCTGCGGACCGCTGCTCCGGAGTCCGGGGAGAGGGCGACCTGGGGGCCCGCACATGCGCGGCAGCCCCAGCGCAAGCGCGCATGCACGGACTGCTGCGCACGTGCGTTTGCACCCGCTGCGGACCGCTGCTCCGGAGTCCGGGGAGAGGGCGGCCTGGGGGCCCGCTCACGCGCGGAAGCCCCAGCACAAGCGCACATGCGCGGACTGCTGCGCACACGCATTTGCGCCCGGTAGGGGCGCAAACACCCGTTTGCGGCAGTCTGCGCATGCGCGTTTGCGCCGCCGCCATGCCGGCGGCCATGGCTCCCCCTCCCGGCCCCTCCAGGCTGCAAGCAAATCGGCCGCTAAAGCAGCCGATTAGCTTGCGGCTCGACAAGCTTCTCTTCCCTCCCCCCTCCCCCAAAGTGAGAAGCTTGCCAGGCCGCGAGCTAATCGGCCACTTTGGTGGCCGATTTGCTCGCGGCCTGGCGAGCTTCTCGCTTCGGGGGGGGGGAGGGATGAAGGAGCCGCAGCACTGGGCCGCGGCTCACGGGTTGGGGACCACTAGTCCAAGGGACTCGGAAGAATCTTCTCCAGCACCAGAGTTCAAAAGCCTCAATTCTTTGACACTCGACCTTCCTTATGGTCCAACTTTCGCAGCCATACATTGCAACTGGGAATACCATAGCCTTGACTAGATGCACTTTTGTTGGTAGGGTGATGTCTCTGCTTTTTAGGATGCTGTCTAGATTTGCTATAGCTTTTCTCCCCAGGAGCAAGTGTCTTTTAATTTCTTTGCTGCAGTCCCCATCTGCAGTGATCTTTGAGCCCAGGAAAATAAAATCTGTCACTATCTCCATTTCTTCCCCATCTATTTGCCAGGAATTGAGAGGGCCGGATGCCATGATCTTTGTTTTCTTGATGTTGAGTTTCACGCCAACTTTTGCACTCTCCTCCTTCACCTGCATCAACAGGCTCTTTAATTCCTCTTCACTTTCTGCCATTAGAGTGGTATCATCTGCATATATGAGGTTGTTGATATTTCTTCCTGCAATCTTGATCCCAATTTGTGACTCCTCTAATCCTCTAATCCTATGCCTGAGCACATAGTATTCACGCATCTTCAGGTGATTTTGGAAGAAACCTATCATCTATACGTATTTCAATCCAGATTCATGCCTCAGTTTAGGATAGAAGTGGTCTTGGTCACCAGGATTAATAATCTTTTCTAGGACAATGACAGGGTAAATGTGTCCCTGATTATTCTTGTGGACCTTTTGACCGCATTTGATACCATTAACCATGAAGTCCTTTTGGAATGGTTGATTGAGTTGGGACTGGCTGATAGTTTTTAGATGGTGATGCTGCTTGTGTCATAGCACAGCATAGCCTTTATTGACATATAAGTGGTGTTTATGTTTCAAAAACTCTCAAAGGTCAGTCTTGTTCTCCATGCTACTTAACATCAATATGAAACCATTAAGAGCAATCATCTTGGAGTGTTGAATGAGGTGTCCCCAATATCCAGGTGACACTGATTTCTATTTCTCCCTGATTGGTAGATTAGGTGGGTCTCTGGAGGTTTGGAAAAAGTAGTGGGATGGACAAGGACAAGTAAACTGAACCCAATAAGACTGAGGGGTTGTTGGTCAATGACAAGACACAACAATGATTGAGGAGTCATACTTTCCTGGATGGTGTTGCCTGGGCCTAGCCAGGCAGATACCCTGCCCGACATGCCTGCTCTCACCCTAGCTACTTCCCAGCCAAGGGTGCAGCTACTCGGACTCTTGTGGGGGGGGGTGGCCCAGAAGGGCAGCACACAGTCTATCTTTGAAAGTCTATGGCTGGCCATAGCAATCCATGCTGTGATCACATTTAGATTAGATAATTGCAGTGTACTTTATATGGGGCTGTCATTGAAGTTTATTCAGAAAATTGTGCTAGTTCAAAATGTGTAACCAGATTACCGGCCTTTTTATCACTGGGGACTGGTCAGTGCTTGACAATTTTACTGAGGCCCGGGGAGGGGGATAGTCTTTTGTAGATGTTATGGGTCAGCCGGCCGCAAGCAATTGCCTGGTGAAGAACATTGAGAGAACATAGGTGAATCTCATCAAGCTGCCTTATACTGATCATCAGTCTGTCAGGGTCTGACTGGCAGTGAATCTGCAAAATCACATGTTGTGGAGGTCTTTCACTTCAGCAGCTACTGGCTTCCCCCCCCGGAAATGCTAGGGATTGAACCTGGGGCATTCAGCAAGCAGAGCAGATAATCTAGCATTGAGCTATAGCTCCTCATTAGGGTGTAACTATTATAATCTCCAGCAATTGCCATCTAAAACTACGCTGAATTAAATCTAGTTCTGAACTTATTATTTATTAAATATACAGTTTGTCCCTCTCTGAAGACAGGCTCAGGGAGTTTACAATATACTGAAATACTGTTAAAATACAATAAAACACTAAAAGCAATAATATCCCGTGCACCAGTATCCCACTTCTTATCCATTTATTCAGTGGTGGGATATTCTGGAGAGAGAAGGAGGGAGCCCACTTTGCAGAAACCTGGGTATCATCCTTCATGCCTCCCTCTCCATGGAGGCACAGGTCACAAGAATAGTGCTGCAGGCTTTCTACCACCTATGCCAAGCCAAGCTACGAGCCCCCTACTTGATACCAGAACACCTATACAACGATCCATACAACAATCACTTCTAGGCTGGACTTCTTCAAATCATTCTACGCAGGCCTACCCTTATCCGTGATCCGGAAACTACAACTGGTTCAGAATGCTGTGGCCAGGATTCTCACCAATACGCAATGGAGAAGCCACAACAACTCAGTTGGCTCCCAATTGAATTCCGGATCAGGCTTAAGGTTTTGGTTCTTACATTCAAAGCCATACGCAGTCTGGGTCCAGTGTACCTGCCAATACCCCCAAAAGAGGACCATGCTCTGCCACCACCAACCAGCTGGTTATCCCTGGCCCCAAAGAAGCACATCACCAGGCATTTGCTTTAATCTGACTGACCCAACAACATCCACTGGTCCCCGGTTAGACACCCCCTCCTTGACCTGAAGCAGCCTGATCTCCATGGGGCTTTGTCTAGGTTATCATTTCATTTGAAGCCACTGTTGGACTATTGTTGATATGTTAGTTATGACTGTGTATATGTTTAGACTGTATTACCCCTGCAATGTTTTCTGTGAACTGCCTTGAGCCGTATAGGAGGGTGGTATAAAACTCTAACCTTCTAATAAATAAATAAAAATGAAAGGCAGTCCCTTTCTTCTTTTTGCTTTAGAAAAATCTACTTTTAGCTAACTGTTTTAGTTAGCCTGTTTCAGATGTGATACCCAATAACCATTTCTGTTTTCCTCAGATGAGATTCATAATGCTCCCAAAATATATACTCCAAATGACTTAAGAGCAGAAGAAACAATTGAAACCACCTTTCCTGTTCTCAGAATTGAGCACTGTGACAAGTTCGCAAATTTAAATAATGAAGAAAAAAGGTACGTGCATCAATTGCTTGATATTAATGACTTTGTGCCTGAAGGCAGAACTTCACATTACACATTCATTACAATTCTTTATCCCTTTACCAAATATAACCACGGGCTGCTATATCAAGAGTAGAAGAGTTTTGTAGTAAAGACAGAACAGAATGTAATGCATCTTCAGTTTCCTGTGATCCGTACCTGAGTAGTCCGTAATCAACTTTGCAGCTTGTCAACACCCTGTTTCTTCTTTGCATCACCATTGCCTCATTACCTTTCTCTTTAAAACAAGATTTATCATTGTTGGAGAATACTCAGAGATCCTAAATGAAAGGAAAAATACCAGTTTGTGTATGTACAATTTCCGGTCGATAAGAGTTCTCCAAATCAAGTCTTTGGAATGTAAACACATTTCTTATGTTTAGGGACTTAAAATAAAATAATCCCCTTTCTGTCTATTTTAATCTAGTGTTTCTTCAATGAATGCTCGATGCTTGTGGATAGGAACTTCCACTGGTTTATTCATAATTAATCTGGCAAATTTTGAGGTGGAAGCTGTTTTACATTATAGAGGTATGATTACATAATGTTTACAACAATTTGACGTGATAAACAGCTACTATATTGTAAAGCCATGGTTTCTCTTTAAAGATTCTGTTACTCTACCTATGACTTCCTTGTTCTTGTTCCCACTGAATTTTTAAAAAAGCAATCTAATATCTAACTACAAATATAACTTCCACGTGCCTCCATTAGAAATTTAGGAATATTTTAATTCAGTTTTTAAGTAGAGTGCAATTTGACTTAATGAAATTAAATTGAATGAAAGCTCATAAAAGAAGAGCGTTCTTAATACCCCGCTTTTCACTGCCTGAAGGAATCTCAGAGCAGTTGCTATTCACTGTTAAATCCATGGGTTCAGAGACCAGGACACTGGGAGTTCATTTCAGCTCTTTATTGTGACCCCAACTCTAAGGTACAAGAGGCAAAACTGAACTAGGAAACCAACACAAACCCTGAACTTTACACAGCCTATGATACGTATCCTGGCTCTTCTAAAAGAGTCTCCTGCAGCCCTGATGAGGGCAGAGCTTGGTTTTCCCTCGCTCAAAGCCTGTGCCCACTTGCTGAAATCTTCGAAGAAAGATATCACAACTAAATCAGATTCTCTAAGCCACCAAACTTTGCTCTTATTGAGCAAAGACAGGACTCGGTCCAATTTTTTTTAGCTCCATTCTTTCACGCTATACCATACCAGATGACTTACTGCATACATCAGCCAATATTTCTGATGTACGTGATTGGGTGTTCAAAGCTGATTCACTGGTTGATCACTCTTCAATTCTGCTATCACAATCAGCCCCATGGTATAAAACAATTTTAAAAAACCATTGTAGAGCATCATATTTAGTAAACTTAACAACACGTAATCTTAAGAATAACGATTTGAAATGATGCCATCAGCCATGCTCTCTGGGTGGTATCTCTAAACACCCACAGCCCAACGCCTGTGTATATGTGGAAATTCATATGTGGAGGACCTGCCCCACAATGTTTTGGCTTGTCCCCTGTACCCCAAACAAATTCCTTGCTAAATTCCTTGCCAAGTTATATACACAGCAAAACAAAAGGATCTTCCTGCCAGTACGTGCTAGTTTCACTTTAAACTGATTGGATCCTGAAGATGGAGCCAATGCGTGCTGCCCAGTCGTTTACTCAGGATTACGATCCTGCCTTGGACCTCAAGCTCAGTCCTTGGCAGGTCTACAGAAACCACAAGCACCTTCCCTTCCTCTCCCCTGAATAGAAGACAATTAAAACCAGTATTTGATTTTCTGTATTAGAAAATTATGTTTTTATTCTTTTCTTCTTTTTTTGTATCTGTAAAGATTACAGTGCCCTCAGTATCCAGTTTGCTGGATCATGTGCTTTAATGAGGAAGGCAGTTAGGGGTAAGGTGAGTACAGCACTGGAACAAAAAAAAAACACATGGCAAATTTTATCTGTTTAAATCTTTCCTTTATAAAATAATCTTGTCACTGTATCCTAGAAGCCCTGACGGAAGATATCACTG
Organism: Paroedura picta; assembly: GCF_049243985.1. NCBI lineage: Eukaryota > Metazoa > Chordata > Lepidosauria > Squamata > Gekkonidae > Paroedura > Paroedura picta. Next base: position 88,329,157 of record NC_135369.1, read on the forward strand.
GTGTTATAAAGGAAAGGTTGATAGTGCTGTTTTAAACTGAAAAAGATTAATATTTCAGTATTGTCAGCTCTGAAGGACTACTTTTCTTCTTGATCTACAAAGCAGAAATCTTTTTGGAACCTTTTTTAAAAAGTGTTTTTATATCAAGATGCAGAAGATGGAATGTAGGGCTTCAGTTACATTGAACATATCTTCTAACATGGAACTGTATCCCTTTTTGTTCACTCCCCTGATACTTCCCTTGCCAAAAATAAAGGGGAACCTAGGAGGAAGTGACCATGTTCTCATAGAATTCCTTTTGAGATGGGGAGCCAAGGAAGCTTGTAGCCAGACGCGGATGTTGGATTTTCGTAGGGCAAACTTTAATAAACTCAGAGACATGATGAGTGTCATACCAAGGACGAGAATGCTGGAAGGGAAGGGAGCATGTGAAGGGTGGGCACTACTCAAACATGAGCTATTGCATGCTCAATCAATGACTATCCCAGAAAGACGAAAACACTGCAGGACCTCTAAGAAGCCTATTTGGATGAACAGAGAACTTCAAGAGGAACTAAGAAAGAAAAGGAAAATGTTCAGGAAATGGAGGGAAGGACAGAGCTCTAAAGAAGAGTACCTACAGGTTACTAGGCACTGTAGATCAATCATCAGAAAGGCCAAAGCTGAGAGTGAGCTAAGATTGGCCAGGGAAGCCCATTGTAACAAGAAAAGATTTTTCAGTTATGTGAGGAGCAAACGTAAAGTAAAGGAAGCAATAGGCCCACTGTTGGGTGCGGATGGACAAACTCTAATGGAAGATGCAGAGAAAGCAGAAAGGCTTAGTGCCTATTTTACATCTGTTTCTTCCCACAGGTCAAAGTGTTTAGGCACATCTAGAGATAGCCATAGCCAAAGGATAGTGTCTGGGTGGCAGGTTAACATGGATAGAGAGGTTGTCGAGAGGCATTTAGCTGCACTGGATGAGTTCAAATCCCCTGGTCCAGATGAAATGCACCCGAGAGTACTCAAAGAATTTTCCAGAGAACTTGCACAGCCCTTGTCCATCATCTTCGGAACCTCTTTAAGGACTGGAGATGTCCCGGAGGACTGGAAGAGAGCAAACATTATTCTGATCTTCAAAAAAGGGAGGGAGGATGACCCGGGAAACTACAGACCAGTGAGTCTGACCTCTGTTGGGGGGAAGATAATGGAGCAGATATTAAAGGGAGCGATCTGCAAACATCTGGAGGACAATTTGGTGATCCAAGGAAGTCAGCATGGATTTGTCTCCAACAGGTCCTGCCAGACCAACCTGGTTTCCTTTTTTGACCAAGTAACAGGTTTGCTGGATCGGGGAAATTTGGTTGATGTCATTTACTTGGATTTTAGTAAATTTAGTAAATTTAGTAAATTTAGTAAATTTAGTAAATTTGGCAAGGTTCCCCATGATGTTCTGATTGATAAGTTGAAGGACTGCAATCTGGATTTTCAGATAGTTAAGTGGATAGGGAATTGGTTAGAGAACCGCACTCAAAGAGTTGTTGTCAATGGTGTTTCATCAGACTGGAGAGAGGTGAGTAGCAGGGTACCTCAGGGCTCGGTGCTTGGCCCGGTACTTTTTAACATATTTATTAATGATCTAGATGAGGGGGTGGAGGGACTACTCATCAGGTTTGTAGATTACACCAAATTGGGAGGACTGACAAATACTCCGGAAGATACAGAGTTCAACGAAATCTGAACACAATGGAAAAATGGGCAAATGAGAACAAGATGCAATTTAATAAAGATAAGTGTAAAGTTCTGCATCTGGGTCAGAAAAATGAAAAGCATGCCTACTGGATGGGGGATACACTTCTAGGTAACACTGTGTGTGAACGAGACCTTGGGGTACTTGTGGATTGTAAACTAAACATGAGCAGGCAGTGTGATGCAACAGTAAAAAAGGCGAATGCCATTTTGGGCTGTATCAACAGGGGCATCACATCAAAATCACAAGATGTCATAGTCCCATTGTATACGGCACTGGTCAGACCACACCTGGAGTACTGTGTGCAGTTCTGGAGGCCTCACTTCAAAAAGGACATAGATAAAATTAAAAGGGTACAGAGGAGAGCGACGAAGATGATCTGGGGCCAAGGGACCAAGCCCTATGAAGATAGGTTGAGGGATTTGGGAATAGTCACAGTCAGAGTAGTTCAGCAGTGGAATAGGCTGCCTAAGGAGGTGGTAGACTGCCTCACTGGCAGTCTTCAAGCAAAGGTTGGATGCACACTTTTCTTGGATGCTTTAGGATGCTTAGGGCTGATCCTGCGTTGAGCAGGGGGGTTGGACTAAATGGCCTGTATGGCCCCTTCCAACTCTATGATTCTATGATTCTATGGTACAGCCAGAAAACAGTCTGCAACAGCAACTTTTTGCCTTTGGTTTATGTGGCTGGGTGGATGAATGACTTTGAGTTATGAGGGTTACAAGCCAAGGGACAATTAGTTGGATGATGTGATGAAGAAGAAGAGTTAGTTCTTATATGCCGCTTTTCTCTACCCGAAGGAGTCTCAAAGCGGCTTACATTCACCTTCACTTTCCTCTGCCCACAATAGGCACCCTGTGAGGTGGGTGAGGCTGAGGGAGCCCTGATATTACTGCTCCGTCAGAACAGCTTTATCAGCACCGTGGCGACCCCAAGATCTGCATGTGGGGGAGTGCAGAATCGAACCCAGCTCACCAGATTAGAAGTCCGCACTCCTAGTCACTACACCAAGCTGAAGCAAAAGATACCATTCTGAAGTTTTTCAGATGCAGATTTATTTCTAAGCCAGCCTGCGCATGTTTTAGAGTTATAGGATCTAGGGGGGGAAGGGGGTTGGGAGGGGGGTAGATGCATGTGTAACTCTTACAGAACTCCCAGCTTTAATTTTTGTTGATCTTCTTTTAATACAATGGGACAGGTTTTCTGTTTGCTGACATCAATGTTTGAGAATAGAATTGCCTTGCTGGAGATTGATGTCGCTATGCTGTTAAGGTCTCAGCAGAGCAAGCTTCTTGTAAGTGGAAGAGAGAAAGGTCTTTCAGCTGTTGCCAGGTACAGAATCATTTCAAGTTAAAGCTGGTATGCTTTATTTAGAATTTCTGTCTCTTAACACCTTAGATACCATTTAAAGACAGATTAAAAGAGTTAAAGCATGAATAAATTAGGGACTGTGCTGGAGGCTGAAATTAATTTTTAATGAGTGACTTCCTTGTTCACACCTGCAGCTATATGGTACTAGTTTAGCAAAAGTAGCTAAGATTAAATGTAAGTTAAAAAGTATATTGAGTTGGGTACATGTGCCTTCTTATTTTCGTACTCTTATTTTTGTATATGCAAAGGCAGGTAGTGTCAAATGTGCAACCCAAGATCTAATATAGCCCACAGTCCTCCGAAAACTGGCTGAGAGAAAATACTGTTTAAGTCTCAATTTCTTCCCCTTAATAAATGGCTGACTAGCTGCAATTAAAATTTCTTACTAATATATATATATATATAATTACGTGTGTTGATTTAGTTGCCCCCTTCTGTCAACTTCTCCCTTATGCGTGAAGAAAGAAAATGATAAAGTTGACAACAAAAAAGATAAATTGGGTAAGCCATTTCTACTTCATATATTAATTTGTAAATTGCTTTGTATTTGTTTTAATTTGAAGGATCATCAAGTGCCTCTTTGGTTGCTATAGGGGAAAGGTGGTCTATGTTACAGTTCTTTAAATTTTGGATTTTCCTCTCTATTTGTTTCTCATACTTAAATTCACCATTTTCACCTTAGATGTTAGTAGTGTTGGGTTATTTTTCCTTCTTTATTTTGATGCTAAATATGTGCATCAAAACAAACTCAGCCATCTCCTGTTGAGAGTTGCTCTAGTTTAAGCCAGCTCAAATCAATTGACTTAGTTTGGAATAACTCTGCATGGGATTGCACTTTAATTCTTTAAACTCCTTCTTCAGGATGCCATTGTTTTTATCCTATGTTACAACAGTTGTTAAACACTATAGCCTTATACTTCTTTTAATTAAAGACTTCACCTTTGATCTTTCCATCTGATTTATTAAACCATGTTATCCTCATGAGCAGAATTAAGTAAACAATTTCTTATGCATGCCTAAATTGAGACGATCTAACATATTTTGAGCAGCATTTGGGGAGTTTAGATGCCAAATTTCTACTACAATACTAACATGTGTAGTTGGAAATGAGTGCAGTTAATTTCATTGGAACATGAATGGAAGCTGAAGCAAAGACTCATGCCCTGATCCATCTAACCGTTACAGATAAAACATAGAATTCTGCTGCTTAGGACAGGCAATCCCACTTTATTCAATGGAGACAAATATTCTGTCTGCAAAGATATGTGTGGGAATTGAAATGAATGCCTAAGCTATAGAGCAAAGTTTGAGTCTGGTGGCACATTAAGACCAACAAAGTTTTATTCAAGGTATAAGCCTTTGTGTGCCTAAGCAGGAATTCCATATGTGCAACACCAAACTCAGGACAGCTGTGTTTGGTGTCTGCTGACAAATGTATGCTGCTTGTCCCAGACAGCATAACAGTATATAAAAAGATACTTCTTTAAAAAGTTGTACCTGTTTAAAATACGGTTAAATGTATAGCTCAGTCATGAAAGAATGAATATTTTGATTGATAAACAATGTATTAAAAGAATTTTAAAACAGAAAGCAACATGAATATATAGGTTGTTAAAAACATTCATTTGGTTGTTAAATATGGTTGTTAAAAAGATTCATTTACTGTTATTAAGTGGTGTGTTTTTTATTGTAACTCCCAACCTTAAAAATTACAGATAAAAAGAGCACAATAAAAGATAAGCCACTGGTGTTCCACAGCAAAATTAAGTCATCAGGTTACACATTAATGCCACAGTAAGTACAAATTATGGCAACAAAAAAGCGTGATTGTTACTGCATATTTGACGTGTAGATGATATACTGTAAAGTTATCTGAAGATTAAAGCATACAATAGAATAATTTGGAACTGTGATGAGCAAAGGTAAAGAGAAATGTTTGGAAAAGGTTGAGAAACTGGCACATATTCTGAAATCACTTGTGTCTCAAAACTGAGTAGTTCTTTTCATAGTTTATATGTACTGGAAGGTAAATTAGCCTACTGAGCACATGCGATCCACATTCTATCATGAAAACGTTGAATTATGTTACTGTTTAAATTGGGCAAACTGAATATGTTTGTATAATTTCATCTGCTTTGCATAATTTGTTCTGATTCTGTTAGTCTGATTTTGTTAGTACCTCCACAGCCATAAAAGCGAGACCATTTTCCCCCCTTAATTAAAGTAAAAATTCTCGGAAAGATGAATTCTGTATCCAGAATCACATTCCACATGTGTTCTGAGTAATTGAAGAATCATTGCATACCAAACTCTGGCTGTATTTCTGTTGATAGTCTGCTTGAATGGATCTTTTAGATTTATTGATATTCTTGTACTGAGACAGGTTTATATAATTCAAACATTTATGCTATGATTTCTTCTTTATTTAAAGAATGCATGGCCTGCCTTTCAGACAAGTATCCAGGGTTGTATTACATTCATGACAAGAAAATGAAGTTTTCAGACCCTTAATGCCTTCAGATCTTTTGAGATATTACATCATTTTAATGTCTCTTGAATAAGGTTGATGTGTGTAGATCAGATCTTCTTGTTTTCAGTTAATTCCAGCAACTTCCATGTAATGTCTGTCATCTATAGTAGTGCTCTTGCTCTACCCTCAGAATGACCATGTTTTCTCCAAAGACAACTGCCAAGCAAAGCAGTTTGGCATCAAAGGGCAAGATAAGTTGCAAACAGTAAGTAAGATAAAGACTTTTTAAAATCAAGGATATTAAAGACAGATAAATATTAATAACAGAGAGCCAGCTTGGTGCAGTGGTTATGAACGGCGGCTTCTAATCTGGTGAGCCAGGTATGATTTCCCACTCCCCCACATGCAGCCAGCTGGATGGTAACCTTGGGCTCACCACGGCACTGATAAAGCTGTTCTGACTGAGCAGTAATATCAGGGCTCTCTCAGGGTGTCTGTTTTGGGGAGAGGAAAGGGAAAGCGAATGTAAGCTGCTTTGAGACTCCTGGTAGAGAAAAGTGGCATATAAGAACCAACTCTTCTTCTTCTTCTTAGCATTATCTTGCACTAAAAAAATTTACTGTACAAAGATTTTATGATTTTTATTGTGTGATCCCTTAGAATCTTTGTTGGCACTGAAGTGTGGTATAGTGGTTATGAGTGCTGGACTTAGCTGGAAGACCCAGCTGGAAGTCCACGGAAACTCACTAGGACCTTTTATGCACGGCGGCAGCTACCCTGCGCTGCCGCTGTGCCGTTGCAGCAGGACACAATGCCCCGCCGTCCCCCGTATACGTACGAGGCGGGGCATGCTGGGCTGCCCTGGCGTAGCGTGCGCGTGCACTTTACACTGGGGCCAGGAGGGCCGGATTGCTGCCGGCTGAGGTAAGCTGAAGTGGCGGGAGGGAGGTGGGGAGGGGCCAGGCCAGGCCCCCTCCACACGCACTGGTGGGGGCAGGAGGTTGCCTCTGCTAGCTCCACGGCTCCATAGGGGGACACCGCAGGTCAGGGCTGGGCGGGTCAGAAGACCCAGCGCTGGCGATTATGCACAGTGCTGGCCCGCCTCGGCCCCTGCCAGCCCCTGGTGTACACAGGAAGTTGCGGAAGTTCCCCCGTTTGCTTAATGTGGGCCTTACGTAGCCCTGGGCTGGAATGCACCTGGGCTGGTGGCGGCTGCGAACATTATCAGGTATTTTCCCCGAAGCGCTGCCACCACCAGCGCAGGCATTATGGCCCATGCATAATGGGCCTAGGTGACCTTGGATCAGTCACAGCCTCTCGGTCTAATCTATCTCACATGGTTGTTGTGAGAATAAATGAAGTTGAGGACAATTATGTAAATGGCCTTGGGTCCCCACTGAAGAGAAATGCAGGGGTATACATCAATTAAATAAATTATTTCTGGAGAGCAAAAGCATCTTTTAGGGATGATTCCATATGAGGCAAGCCTTTGCTGTTTGGCAATGATTGAAGTAGGAACAGGAGGGGTGTAAAATTTAAGTATTAACTAATCTCCCTTCATGAAACCAGGAAGTATCTCAAAGAATTTCAGATCGACATCTCTAGGATAAGAGTCAAGTATATAGGCCAAATGCTTCCTTCAATAACTCTGCCTTAAAAGGGACATATGGTCAATGATAGTTTACAAGGTTCTGATATCAAGGAGGCTCATGGAGGTTTCTTAGATAGTGTTTTATAGCCCCTGCATAAGTCTTTATAGTGTGATCCCCAACATTGGTAGATAGAACATGGCATAAACCATTAATTTTATCAAAGATTAATGTCTCAATGAGGAAAAAGTCTGCTAGGCTACAAGTTAAAGAGTGTCTTTCCCAGGCATCAAAACCCTTTCCTCCTCTATGCATAACTCAGGAGAAAAAGCTGGAGTGTGGAGTACAGTAAAACAACGGAGCATTCGCTTGTGATTTGTTTTCCTCTGAGAGGGAGGAATTATCTTGTAAAAGAGAAAATCTTGCCCATTAACTAATTCGAACACATATTAATAGGACCTCCTCAACCAGGGGAAGAAAAAAAATGGAAGAATAAAGAATTAGCAATTAACAGTCACCATAGAAAGGGAGGGAAAAAAGACTTTGGCACTGAGTTTCAGAAAGAAAAAATGAAAAAAAAGATAACTTTAAACAAAACTTAGCTGAAGCTAAAATAAGAATATGCTAAACAGAAAGCTGAAATAAAACTACAATATCATCAATAGGTAAAGGTAAAGGTATCCCCTGTGCAAACACCAAGTCATGTCTGACCCTTGGGGTGATGCCCTCCAGCGTTTTCATGGCAGACTCAATACGGGGTGGTTTGCCAGTGCCTTCCCCAGCCATTACTGTTTACCCCCCAGCAAGCTGGGTACTCATTTTACCGACCTCGGAAGGATGGAAGGCTGAGTCAACCTTGAGCCGGCTGCTGGGATTGAACTCCCAGCCTCATAGGCAGACAGCTTCAGACAGCATTTCTGGTGCCTTACCACTCTGCGCCACAAGAGGCTCTAATATCATCAATATCAACTACAATACCACCAATGCCAATTTATTTCCACCACATACAACTTGCAGGGAAAATATTTACTTTTGTTTTATTACTAATGTAAATTTTTTCAAGTATTATCTGTTCTTCTGTTGTTTCACATTTTCTACATTTTTGCTTTATTATTGAAGAAGAAATAAAGAAGAGTATCCATTGGCATGTTCTCCTCCAGCCAGATCTGAGAGGCATATTACTGTAGCTGATAAACCAACTTCCATATGCTGCATTCAGTACTCAGGTAAAATGCATTTGTATTTGCATTGTAAGTTAGATGCTGATAATTTTCAAATGTTAAAAAGCTGATTCATGTAAGGAAACCAGGGTTATGTATGTATGTATGTATGTATTTATTTATTTATTTATTTATTTATTTATTTATTTATTTATTTATTGGGGTTGGAGAAAAATGGTATTGCATAATTGGAAAACAATGAAATGACAACAGGGTGATATGTACAACAAACTGATAGTATATCCTAGGTGCTTTCCGCATTCTCAGCTTAATTTAGATTCTTAATGAATTGAAGCCTGTATCCTTTTAATTCACATCCTGTTTGCATCCTGTTCCCTCACTCTGCACCTGTCTTCTTTCTCGGATTTTTCTCCTCCAAATTTTCTCCTCCAAACTGACTCTGCATACTCATAAGAAAAATTGGATTGCCAAGATTTTTTTCTTCCTTTTAAAAATGTTGCTGGGTGGATTGGTCTCTACTGATTGTTTTCTGGGAGGAGCAGCTGCTTTCACTCAAGGTTTTTCATTTTAGTACTACCTTTTGTCTTGGCTTCTGTGCTGCAAAAGCATTCTTTCTGCATTATAAATCCCCAGTTTGGTGTAGTGGTTAGGAGTGCGGACTTTTAATCTGGCATACCAGGTTCGATTCTGCGCTCTCCCACATGCAACCAGCTGGGTGACCTTGGGCTCGCCACGGCACTGATAAAACTGTTCTGACCGAGCAGGGGTATCAGCGCTCTCTCAGTCTCACCCACCCCACAGGGTGTCTGTTGTGGGGAGAGGAATGGGAAGGCGACTGCAAGCCGCTTTGAGCCTCCCTCGGGTAGGGAAAAGCGGCATATAAGAACCAACTCTTCTTCTTCTTCTTAAGTGTTGGGGTTTGCAGGGTTCAGCATTAATGTCAGAAGGAGTTAAAGATGAGCCCGTTTTTGCACTGAGCTGCTTCCACCTCCCTTCTCCCTCCCAACATGTGCTTGACTCAGTGGTGGTGGTGGTGGGGGATCTGTCAGGGCTGCCCTCTCTCTCTCTCTTCTTTTCTCCTGCCCTTTCCCTCCCATCTTGGCAATTTTTTTAAGTAAAGGGAATGCGTTAGACTTGAATTCCTTTTTTTAAAAAAATGGATGAAAGGAGCCATTGCATTTCTTTATTTTTGTAAGGGATAAAACACCAGAGAACATTTTGTGTAAGGCTTATAAGCTTTAAGCTACAACATGGCTGAGGTGGCTCAGTAAGGTGCTTGTCTGGAGATCACAGGATTTAAAAAAAAATTTAACTTTTGAAAAGCTCATGTGTTAAAAAGGGTCCATTTTAAAACTTGAGCTTTTCAAAAGTAAAAAAAACCCAACACCTCCTGTATGGGAAAGAAAAATCCAAAGTTGACAGTACATCTGGTTCCAGAACAGTGTGTGATGGGCGTGCATTTCTCCGATTAAGCAGAGAAAATCCACTCTTGGATAGGCAGGAAATAAATGGAGTGACTCGATGGTTGATCCTGAATAGTGCAGATTGGGGAAAAAAGCAAACAGCTTCAGAGTGGCCATTGGGGTCAGGTGATTTTTTTAAACTAGCTGAATGAGTTTCAAAAACCCAGTGCATAATAGTCCCTATTCATAGTGGTATAAACTATATTCCCTTTACCAAAGCATCCTTCCAAACCATTTTGCTACAGAATCACAGAATCATAGAGTTGAAAGGGGCCATACAGGCCATCTAGTCCAACCCCTTGCTCAACGCAGGATCAGCCCTAAGCATCCTAAAGCAATACAACCCTATTAGCAGTGTTAAAAGGCCTTTCTGAATAATTCAGTTTTGCATAGCCTGTGGAATGCCAGAAGGAAGGAAATCTTCCTACCCACATCAGTCAGGCCATTCCACAAAGTAAGATCCGCAATAGAGAATGTACGTGCAGGCCATTGCTGATCTTGTTGTACATGGTGGTATCTGCAGAAGGTGCTGAAAAGATGAACAGAACTGTCATTGTGGAACATAGTAAAGAGACAGCTCTGCAAATATGGTCCATGTGTGTGATGGTACTTTCAGTTGGCTGGCAGCTGCTGGGCAGCCAATGCAGTGACAAGCAATAATTCCTTTGATTTTGAACCCTTATATTGCAAATTTACTCCAGCCGAATACATTTAATCTTAATGGTTTTAGACTGGAGTAACTCTCGATAGAATTCCACTATTAGTGAGCAAAGTGTTCATTGCGCCATTTTAGTCTTCGCTATTCAGGATCAACCATCGAGGCACTCCATTTATTCCCTGGCATATCCAAGAGTGGATTTTCTCTGCTTAATTGGAGAAATGCACGCCCATCACACAGTCTTCCGGGAGCAGATGTATTGTCCATTTTGGGTTTTTGTCAATAAGCAGTCAGTATTCTCGTTCAGGCTGGATCAGCTCACCATTGTGTAGCATGAAGCACTCCAGAGGTTTGTGGTGTGGATGAGTATCACAGTGGTATGCTAACAATGTGAATGCTGATGAGCCAGTTAAATTGAGTATCAGACATTTGGGTTCATGTTTCTTACCAAGCATCATATTTAAATCAGAATTGCATAACAAGTGGAGCTCTGGACAGGTTATTGCTCAAACAGCACACATTGCATCCCTCCCATATTTCCCAACTTCTCTTCTGTAGACGGGTCACTCTGTGAATCATTTTATATTTTGTGAATGCTAATTGTCAACCCGGCTTGCTGGAAGGGCAATACATAAATTAAATAAATAAATCAAGTCTCAGTAGAGGCAATTCAAATAAGAACCAGTTGGTTCAAATGGGGGAATTTATGGCATATCTTCTCAAAGTGATATATGGAAATGCATTTTAGTATCGCTTGGGGGAAGAACTTCAGTGATTAATCATCTTGCTTTCTTCTTCCAAGAAGAATAGAAGCAATTACAATCAGTCCTCTTCTAGCCTTAGCCAGACCTGTTTTTTAAATCTCATTTATGAATTAATTCCAGGATACTTGGAAGAAGGAGGTCAGCTGCCTCTCAAAGTATTTCTCAGTAAACTTATAAGCTCAATTTTAAGTAGTGTCTCCCCTCCCTCCCCATAAACTTTTCAGTTATGTAAACTGTGATTGAAGTATAGCCACTATATTGATCTGATACAGAGTTATATATCACTAAGATCATTATGAGACCATAGAGAATGAAGATAATCAATTACAGATTATTGAAACAGTTACAGTAAAAGTAGTACACATTCTAAATCTACTTTACTTTGAATACATCAAGTATATTGTATTTTAAATAGTAACTTTTATTTTTGTTTATGGGCTTATTAGGCAAAAAGTTCAGACATTATGCATGGTTTAATTAAACTGTGGCTAGTGTTATTTTATGAATTGTGGTCACTCCACTAACTATGGTTTGTTAGGGTCTGTCAGACTAGAATCTGAAGCCCAGTCCTGCTTTGCTCCCATATAAGCTCCTCCTAGAGTATATAGAGAAGGTATCAAAATCAGCCTTAGACAAGGCAAAGGATTTGAGTGGGCATTTAAATCCTGGCTCTGCAAGCTAGTGATAGTTGAAGTCAGCCATGGTTTCACATGTCTGAAGTGAGCCAGTATATTCTGTAGAGGTTTATGATGAAGTAGTTAAACTTCTTTTCTTTCTATTTATAGTATTTGTACCCTCCATGTTTAGTAACATATTTTTGATATGTTGATCCTTTTCTCTTTCACACAATACCAACAGTGTTTTGTTGTTGTTATTAAAAATGTCAGTGTTGCCCATTTAAGGTATAACCTTGAGTGCAGAATGTGTAACTACAATGTAGTATATTTTATAGTTTAGAATTATTGAATTCTGTTACAGTATGAATTCCTTTTATAGGAGATGGAAAGTTGTTGGCTTGTGGCTTGGCTGATAAAACTTTGCTGGCGTTCAGCTCAAATCTTAAAGGAACACCAACTGTTTATTCAGGTAAATTACTTCTTTAACATTCTTAGCTATCTTTCTATATTCTTCCCCTGGAAGCAGCTGATCTAGATTCATATTTTTCATATTAAGCCCCTAACTCCTTGGAATTCTTCAGGATAGTTATGGAGCAATATACTAATTGTTTATTTGTGTTGGCTTTGTCTATTATAACACACTTAAGCAAAACAAAGGTAGCTAGATGGTGAATCTAAACATGACAGCTTACTTTTACAGGGATAAAAAGGTAAAGGTAAAGGTATCCCCTGTGCAAGCACCAGGTCATGTCTGACCCTTGGGGTGACGCCCTCTAGTGTTTTCATGGCAGACTCAATATGGGGTGGTTTGCCAGTGCCTTCCCCAGTCATTACTGTTTACCCCCCAGCAAGCTGGGTACTCATTTTACCGACCTCGGAAGGATGGAAGGCTGAGTCAACCTTGAGCCGGCTGCTGGGATCGAACTCCCAACCTCATGGGCAGACAGCTTCAAACAGCATGTCGCTGCCTTACCACTCTGCGCCACAAGAGGCTCTTTTTTACCTTACCTTTACAGGGATATATCTGGTTAATATTTTGATACAAAAGCATAATCCAACTCATCAGCAAAATAAAGAATCCCAATAGCCTTGTGGGGCTTCTGTTCACATGTGCTCAGTAGTCTCATTAGGACTATGTGTGGGCAGGTGAGGAAGTTAATTGGTTTTATTGAATCCAGCAAGGTCCTGCTCTTCTGCATGCAGTGGATGGCTCAAATGTTAGCTATCATGTAGTTTATGAGTGTTCACCTGAAGACAAAGGTAAGTTACCAAATACCAAATATGGTTGTTTTTTGCTTTGAATCTCACAATTATCACCATTCTTTGCTTAGTTTTCACTAATTTACCTAGTTTGTGTCCTGTACAAGAATGCCAGGAGACTTGTTAGAACCATTCACTTCTCAGGGAGGTGGCTATAGAGTTATCTGCATGTGTATGCAAAAATACAGTTTCTAATTCAAAATACACTTGGATGTACACTAGGGGGCAAACTAAGACCTTTAAATGTCTTATTTTTGCATAGTTCCAAATATGTTATATTTTTCAGTTTTGAATTGGTTTCCAGTTTATACCATTTAAGTCAAGCACTAAATTGGCTAGTTAATTTTTCAGTTGTATTGAACATGATTATTTCATTGCTGCTATAGATGTTGAATCAAACATGATAAACATGGCAACATTTATGTGGTAGTATTGTCTTAATGTTATTTACCAGATATTTGTGTTGGGAGAAAATTTTAATGTGCATATTTTAATTATCATTTGTACTGAATTGTACAATGATGTGGAATTCCATAGTGATATGACTGTAAAGGTTTATTGTCATCAATCATAAGAATTTTGCTTAGAGATTCAATATTTGGATATTTAAATTTTATTATTAATTATATTTATATATCTCCTCCCCTCGTGGCTCAGGACGGTTTACAGAGAATATTAGAGTCATAAGATATATACCATAGAGGTTTGACAATTGCATCAATTAATAAATAATAACAGTGATAACAATAGCAATAACAGGACCCGGATTTCCTCTGGAAGCTCATTCTACCAGGTGGAATTTTAAAGACTAACAAATTTAATGTATCATAAGCTTTCACAGACCGTTTTGGGTCACAAACACTTATGCTGCTATAAATCTGTTAGTCTTTAAATTTGTTGGTCTTTAAGGTGTACCAAGTCTCTTGTTGTTTTGGTTGAAATATCTTGAACTTCAGAAAAATCTCTTTATTAAAAGTTTATTTTGTATTATTACCTTTATTTGTATTTGATGGGGATGTGGAGATATGTATTTGGAAATGATTCCCATAACATTTCTCAGGATGCATATACGGAGCAGGGTTGCCCCATGTTTTCCTGCTCCCACATGGGGGAGCATTTGGCTCCCCCATGGGGGAGCTTCTGGTGCACCTCATCATGCATGGGAAACAGGGCAGCATTCCTATTGCGGAAAACAGGCTGGGAATCTCTGCCGAATATTATTTCCAGTTTTCCTGTCTGTGTAGAATTGCTTTCAGCTTAGGCACAGACTTCTTTAGTCAAAACTGTGTTTTCTGACTAAAATCTCAGAGTAGATATTCAATAGCTTAGGTACAGAATAATGTTCTCTCAATGCAGTTTTTTGTCAGAATCCCTAATTCCCTCAGCCTACAGCTCTCATAAGACTTCTTTCTCAGCAGTTGCTGACCATTCAGAGTGCTTGGAACAAGCTGTCACTCATGCTTTCTTGCTTTGTGAAGGTTTAACTCTTCACCTCCTGGTTCTATGATAGTCCAACAATTTGAGGCTTGCTTCCAAAGTGCTGTCCATCACAAATGCCATAGAGTCCACCCTCCAAAGCAGCCATTTTCTCCAGAGGAGCTGATCCTGGTTATCAAGGGATCAATTGTAATAGTGGGAGATCTCTTAAGTGTCAACTGGAGATTGGCAGTCCTGTTGATAAGGGAATAGGAATGGAATGATTGAATGCATCCCCCTTGCATTGTTTCCTGAACAGCTGAGTGGTGGGATTTCAGGTCTGTTAAAGGACCTATTAAAGCACACAGCCCTGAGTGTTGAGATTCAAAGGGCTGTGTGGAGCCTTCCATAAGTATTGTATTGGAATATGGAGTTTCTATGCTTGATATAAAAATGTAATAAAAGTGTGAGTACAAGGTAGGACTACTAAATTTATTTAACACGGAAATATGGCTGCTGAGTCAGGGTCAAACAAGACATTACATTTTTAAAGTCAGGTCCAGGGTTTCCTGGGCCTGACCTATGCTCACTGAAGCCATGCTGCAGCTCAGGGAATTTCTGTTTAAATAAGATGGAGAGCCTTTTTTGGTTCAAGACTGTAACATGGAGGGAGGAGGGATCCTTCTTTCTCGCCCTCCGATGCCATTTACACCATCTAAAATGGTGCCGGCGTAGTTTTCCCCTTTCTACAGTTGCATGTGCAGAATTTGGACCTGATTCGTTGTTTTTTATGTAATGTTTGGGGGGGGGGGGAGATGAATACTTTGGTTCTAAGTAACTTTGAATTCTACAGTGCAAAAATTCTCAAAAAAAGTTGACGGAAACATTGTACAAATACATGCATGTTTGTTATGCCATAACTTGAAAAGGATTAATAAAAATATACATGTAATAAATAAAGCTTTATAACACAATAGTGGGCTTTGAAGAAAAAGCTGCTGTTATTGCTAAGCTCAGCAGCCCAGGATTTACGGTAGGTAAGAATTCATACATTTCTGGACTATGTTCACAGCTGAAAAAGTGAAGACGTTTGAGTAATCATACTAGACTCGTTTAAAGGGTTGTCTTTGCTGTGTTGTAATCACTTTTACAATAATATAAAAGGGAGTTATGCCCGAATAATTTTAAAATCCCTTCCAGAAACACCATCAGGCAAATCTGATATCCTTCCTGGAAAGACCTTTATATGCTGAAAAATGAATTCCTCAAAATCCTTTACCTCTTGCTTTGTTATCTTATATATCCTGCCAGGGAACCAGGAAAATAAATTGAGCCAACTTGGTTTTCGGGCTCAGACCCAGTTGTGGGCTGATATCTAACTTACAAGTATGGCAGCATACTAATCAGGTTCTGTACTGTCATTGTGCTCAGGGGAGCTGTCCTCACTTTACTACGTAAATATATATTGGTATTCAATGAAATATGGGTAAAAGAAATACTGATTAAACAAACAGTTCAGCAGTTTTTCAGTCTGTTAGAGAATATTGTTCAACATCATAGAAACAGATGGAGGTTACTGGGAGTGTAGAGCAGGATTTCTGTGTAACCAGGGCTTTTATTCCAATCCCAGGTTTGTTCAGTTCCTGCCGTCTACACGGAATGCAATTTCCATTTTGATTTTGGGTGATTTAAATTTTTCATCTGCAACGAGCATGATTAATCCGGAGTGACCCTACCTTTTCCCTGTGATATCCTGGAGTGGATATAACCCTCGATATTTGAAAAATCTGCATGAGCATCTCTCTGCTTTTCCCGAACTAACTTGCTGCCTTGAAACTCCAGTGCTGTAGAAAAGCTCTGATTGGCCGGGGCGTCAGTTCAAAGGCTTCATAGGTTGCAAGGCTTCCCTTAAAGGGGAAGCCCTAACTTCTCTCAGCAGAGGCTCTAGAAGCTCTAAACTCTCAGCAGAGATTTTCCTCTTGGATTTATTCCCCCTTCTCTGCTGTCTCCAATCCTCCCCCCCCCCTTCAAGAAAAGAAAGAAAGAGGCTCCTACTGTGCTTGGCTCCCTAATCACATGCAGAACACTTTTCTGTTTCAATGGGGGGGGGGATAGAGGAAGACCCAAGTTCAAATCAGTCTGAATTCCACAACGTAATAAACAAAGTAAGTACAGAATCAGCCCAAGGCAAATAGTTTATCTTTTCAATACCGATAGGCCCTGGAAACAAGAAAACATAAAATCTGGCTTATTAGAAAACAAATTTTGTATAATATGCTAATTTTGTTAAAATTACAAACCAGCTTATAGAAAATGACTAGGTAGAGCACTGTCAAAACAACTGATGGCTTTGGGAAATGGTGAGGTATAAAATTTTTACCCCATCATTTCCCAGAGGGCTCAAGGCAGCCAGTCAGAAGAATCTAGATGCTTCAACCTGGAGGTTTTACTCTACTTTGGCATTCAAAATGGTGCAGGGATTTTGTTTGTTTGTTTTGAGCATCCATATCATGCCCTGACCTAAATGGCCCACTTTAGCTAGTTCTTAGATTTTTTAATCTGTTGATGTATTATGTTGGTTTTTAGTTATTGTTAATTTTAACTTATTTTGTATACTGTCCTGAGCCCTATTGAGAGGGTGGTATATAAATTTAAATAATTTAAATTTAAATAATAATAATAATAATAATAATAATAATAATAATAATAATAATAATAATAAGCTAAACCACATCAGCTGTGGTTTGTCCTTGGATGAGAGATTTTCAGTGGCCAATGTCATGCTGTGCTGAGCTTCACTTGGCTCCACCCACTTTCTGAAAACACCTGATAGGCATCAGGTAAGCTGTCCATAGGCACCACACCGGAGACCTCTGATGTAAACTATAAATAAAGGAGACAGCTATTAAAAGTATATCTTTGCTAGTAGAGAAGAATTCAAGCTGGGAATGAAATGAGATAGATAGATAGATAGATAGACAGACAGACAGACAGACAGATAGATAGATAGATAGATCCTTAAAAAATGTTCCCCTGGTAAGTGCCAGTGAATCCTTCCTACTTTCTGAACATTCTCTGATTGCCTTCCAAATAGTACATCTGTATAACTCTTTTGACACTAAGGAGGCAGACGAGTTTTGACACACATCTGCTCCTCCTTAAATAGAATACTCACCATGGTAGAAAAAAGAAAAGTTATTAGCAGAGTGGTTAGTGAGAAATACATTAGTAATGGCATTTACTAATTTTGATCTGACTTCTTGAAGCTTGTTTGTAACACTTAAAAATGTCTCTGGTTGAAAGGGTTGTTTGTGGATTATTAAAAAACACCTCATGATTTATCAGATCGCTGATAGACCTTCTTCCTTACCCAGTGCATTTTAATTTTGTTTTGTTTATTAGGGCACGATGGTGCTCTTAATTCAGTTGGCTGGAGCCATGACAAGAACTGGCTTGTTTCATCTTCTGAAGACAGAACACTAAGGATATGGTCAGTCAGCAATGCAGAGCCTGCTTTATGTCTGGTAATAAATAACTCATACTGGTTAGATATATCTTGGCTACCATTCTGTATGCCACATATACCTAAATATCCCACTAATTATATGTATTATAGTTATATAATGGAATGTAATACCCATCAGCCTCCTAGAAAAACAGGGTCTGCCAACAGTTATTTCAGTGATGGCAGCCTTGTGCTCCTTGTAAATCATTTAAGCCTTTTATAAAATGAGCATCATTCCATTCAAGTTATCTAGCTGCTCTGAATGGCTGCTGAGCAGCCACACACATACATGCTGCTTGACTGCCCTGCTAAGGATTCAGTGCCAACCAATCAACATCTTTCCTACTAAAAGTTCCCTCTTTTTCCAAAACTTACTCTCGCAGGGTGGGAAGGATGATTGGTAATAGCAAGACCTCAGTCTCTGCATTGCTAGGGGGAAGTAGTTTGTAATGTGTTTGTTAGTCCACTGTTGGGGCCAATGCCTTACCTAGTGCATGGCAATAATCAAGGAGCATCTAAGTGTAAAGCCTGAGGACTGGAATGCTAGAAAACATTCTTGCCACTAATCTCCCTCTTTCAGAATTTGCCAGAGGGAAATTCTACAGGGTAGGAAAACTTCCAGACCTAACTGGGCATCATATGGAATGTGACTTGCAGTTAGATCCAAATGGGTCAAGGTCAAACAGGTTCATTACACCAGGGTGAGGTTCATATTATAAATCTAATAATGATTTTTAAAATGTGTATCCCACCTTTCTACATCGCTCAGGGCAGGTAACAGTATTTGAAACATGTCCCAAGGTAAAATTTCTCAGATGGGGGTTTTGTAAGGAGCCGGTTTTCCAACTCACTTCCTCCTCCAACAGTGAGGCCAGCCATTATTGGCGGGTATTATTTTAGGCCTCAACCATAATCCTATTGGAATAGCTCCATTTTTCAGACCCTGCAAAACTGATTTAGGTCTTGGAGAACCCTGATCTCTCACAGGATGTTATTGATTAATTAATATATAATCAATAATTCGTTAGGGATCTGTTTTAGGAATAAATATGATATTAAGAATGTTAAACAGCATTCAAGAAGAATTTAGGGTGAATTGAGATTTGGAACTGAGAGACATCTTATTTAGTCAGAAAGTTGTCACAACAGATGACCTGAAGCGTAAGCAGGACAACAGTGAGTCGTGTTTTCTAACTGAAAAGTATACAATATATAATCTTAGCTATGCATTTTTAATTTCAGGGCAAGGAGATGTTTCATAAACCTATCCGATCGGCACAGTTTTATTATCTGGATAGCTTTATATTGCTGTCTTGTGGGGCAGAGTTTCATTTGTTGAAATATTCCCTTGACATCAGCAAGGATGAGATAAAACGGTAGGTCAAATTTTACAAATTCGGTTGATGTCGTTTACTTGGATTTTAGTAAAGCTTTTGATAAGGTTCCCCATGATGTTCTGATAGATAAATTGAAGGTCTACAATCTGGATTTTCAGATAGTTAGGTAGATAGGGAATTGGTTAGAGAACCGCACTCAAAGAGACTGGAGGGAGGTGAGTAGCGGGGTACCTCAGGGCTCGGTGCTCGGCCCGGTATTTTTTTAACATATTTATTAATGATCTAGATGAAGGGGTGGAGGGACTACTCATCAAGTTTGCAGATGACACCAAATTGGGAGGACTGGCAAATACTCCAGAAGATAGAGGCAGAGTTCAACGAGATCTGAACACAATGGAAAAATGGGCAAATGAGAACAAGATGCAGTTTAATAAAGATAAGTGTAAAGTTCTGCATCTGGGTCAGAAAAATGAAAAGCATGCCTACTGGATGGGGGATACACTTCTAGGTTACACTGTGTGTGAACGAGACCTTGGGGTACTTGTGGATTGTAAATTAAACATGAGCAGGCAGTGTGATGCAGCGGTAAAAAAGGCAAATGCCATTTTGGGCTGTATCAACAGGGGCATCACATCAAAATCACAAGACGTAATAGTCCCATTGTATACGGCACTGGTCAGACCACATCTGGAGTACTGTGTGCAGTTCTGGAGGCCTCACTTCAAGAAGGACGTAGATAAAATTGAAAGGATACAGAGGAGAGCGACGAAGATGATCTGGGGCCAGGGGACCAAGCCATATGAAGATAGGTTGAGGGACTTGGGAATGTTCAGCCTGGAGAAAAGGAGGTTGAGAGGGGACATGATAGCCCTCTTTAAATATTTGAAAGGTTGTCACTTGGAGGAGGGCAGGATGCTGTTTCCGTTGGCTGCAGAGGAGAGGACACGCAGTAATGGGTTTAAACTACAAGTACAACGATATAGGCTAGATATCAGGAAAAATATTTTCACAGTCAGAGTAGTTCAGCAGTGGAATAGGCTGCCTAAGGAGGTGGTGAGCTCCCCCTCACTGGCAGTCTTCAAGCAAAGGTTGGATACACACTTTCCTTGGATGCTTTAGGATGCTTAGGGCTGATCCTGTGTTGAGCAGGGGTTGGACTAGATGGCCTGTATGGCCCCTTCCAACTCTATGGTTCTATGATTCTATGATTCTATAAAGACATTTTTTAATTCTCTAGACTATATGAGACACTGTAAAAGAATGAACATGAAGCAATATGGAAACGCCATTCAGTGTTTGTGTTTGTCATTCAAAAATTAAAATGAAGGTTTTCATGTGTGCCTCTAGTCATGAAATGACTTTGGGCTTTTTCCGCACATTGGGCATTATCACGTGAAGCCTGCTGTATGTTAAAGCGCAAGAAATAATGGTGACTCACTGGCACTCGACACCTCTTGAGCTGTTTGAAATGTTTTTGGGTGCTTTTCTTGCATTCCTCACTTGATGCTGGAAATGCGAGAAGAGAGAGCAAGGTGCTTTAGTCTTGTTTCACTTTGGCCTGCCTATCACTGTCACCAACCAATCCCCTCCCAGCATGGGTGATTGACACATGAACTTCCAGCGACCACCAACATTTTTTTAAATAGACATATTCATTTAAATGCCTACCTTAATCTTCATAGAGGCACTGACAATCACAGCCGAGGTATGTGTCTGCCTATTTATTGCTCCATCTGGTTCTCCATTTTTAAAAAGAACTCGCCATCCTGGTAAGGAGAGAGGGAGGTAGGTGTGAGCATGGGACATTGGAGGCGGATGTAGTGCTTCTTTGCCTCCATACATTTGTTTGGCTAGAAGCCTGCTGGTTGTCTGCTGGGGGATAGTGCTTTTTAGGTTGGTGAATCCACTTTTGGGGATTCATCAACTTGTGCTTTAAAATGGAGGATGTAGTAAGCAGTCTGCTAGCCAGACACAGGAGGTTGGTGACGTCATGCGGAGCAGCCAAAATATAGTATCTTCAGATGGTAAGCATGATGATAAATGTATGGTGTGCAGAAAAGCCCTTTGAATTTACTACCGCATAAGTTTATACAAAGCTGCCATATACTTGGTCAGTCAAGTCACTAGAGCCCAGTAGTGATGAATACAGTGAATTACACGCTAAATGCACCTACTGTGCCTACACTTCCCATACAATATTACAAATTCTGTATTTGCTTCTATTTGTTGTAAAACATGTATTTCAAAACAGTGATATCTGTTTAACAATCAATACTATGTATTTGGACATAAATACTGATACCCTGGCCTAATATCAGACAAACCACAGGTTGATACTGTGTTTCAAAATGTTCTTCATCAGCAACCCTCAACCTTGCAAGCATTTATAATGCATTATAGAGATTTTGGTCACACATGTAAATTTTAGAGCTATTTGAGGTTTTTCCCTATGAAGAGTTCTGTTTTTGCATTTGGAAATTATTGTTTCTGATGAACAACATTTTGAAACACAGCATTAACCAGTGGCTTGTCTGATATTGTACCAGTGTATCAGTATTTATGTTCAAGTCCATGGTATTGATGGTTAAACGAATACCGCTGCTTTATCAAAAAAATTGAAGCAAATACAGAGTTTGTAACATTGTATTGGGAAGCATAGGCATCATACCTCAAATAGCTCTAAAATTTACATGTGTGACCAAAATCTCTATAATGCATTATACATGCTTGTAATTCATAATATACTTGGTCAGATTATTGTTTCCCAAGTACTATATTGTCTGACTGGCAGCAGCTCTCTAGGTTCTGGAGCAGTTTTTCCCTGGGCCTACTTTGTGTCCTCTTTACCCAGAGATGCTGGGCATGGAAATGGATCATTCTGCATGCAGATATGTGCTCTGAGCCGAAGCCTATTTCCATTTGTTGTATGTCATTTGTGGACCCAGCGCAGAAGAGGTGAGGAGACAGCAAAACACAGGATGAACAATGGCCACAGCTTTGTAGTTTACAGCAGCTTCAAGAGCCTTGGCATAGCAGGGGGCAAACTAATCTAGGAATCAGCCTGGTTTGTAGAATAATCTGTCTTGTCTCCATGGCTCCTATCTCCAGATCTAAGAATCCATAGATTTGGCCACACTGAAAATTATTGAGTGATGAGTGATGACTGTAAGTTAGAATTGAGCTGAAAATATATTTATATCCTATTGATATTAAATACTAATTAGGTTTCTGTTTAGCTTTCCCAGGGAAATCAGATCATGGGCTTAGTCACTAGTGTCTTTCTATCTCAAACTTGTATATTGATTTCATCTCCTTTGCTAGTTACTTTATTGGAGTACCAAAAAAGCTCCAGCACATGGGTATAGGACTTCACCTCAGTGTTGTTGAAACCCAGATTGCTCTTCAAAATAAGACAAAGTTTAATTCCTCCTGACATTTTCTTTGTGAGTGTTTTCCATGTCTAGTCTCTGTCAACTGGGCCTTTTATTTCATTTCTACTAACTCTTCACTGATTACTCTTGATGAGTCAGGTTTGGAAAAATGCTTGAATGGAAAAGACTCAATGGAACTGCCGACAAACATCAGGAATGCCTTAAACCCTTAATTAGAAGAACATGGTAATGTAGCCCAGATCACTCTCTCTCTCTCTCTCACCCCAAAGTCAATTAAATAACAACAGCATTATGGATCTTTTGCAGTTCTGTAGCTCTTCCATGCATTGCTCTTCTACACTTCTGTAAAAATGAACAAGACTATCAACATTTTATTCTGGTATGAAGCTTTTTGTACTAGAGCATACTTCTTCAGATGCAGTTAATAGATCCGTACTATTTAGACATTTTATGGGGAAGAGAAAGAAAAAAGCCAACAGCAGGGTCAAGGGTCCATAATATTTAGAAAACATAGACTGAAGTGTAATTATTTAAAAATCAAACCTTTATACCTTCAAATTCAGTATAAAATAACTGAATTTAACTGACCTTTTAATTCAGTATAAAATAAAGAAAAATTATTCTACAAATGTGAATAAAAATCCATGAACTGTTTGCCCTGATATTCTACTGAGGTATTCTAACTATCTAACAATTAAATCTTAAATGAACAGTGCAAACAAATAGAAGAAAACAATAGAATTGGGAGAACCAGAGATATTTTCAAGAAAATTGGAGATATGAAGAGAACGTTTCATGCAAAGATGGGTATGATAAGGGACCAAAATGGTAGGGACCTCACAGAAGCAGAAGAGATTTTAAAAAGGTGGCAAAATTATACAGAAGAACTATACAAGAGTGAGCTTAAGATCCCTAATAACCACGATGGGGCAATTACTGACCTGGAGCCAGACATCCGGGAATGTGAAGTCAAATGTGCCTTAGGAATTCTGAGCAACAATAAAGCTAGTGATGGTGACAGCATTCCAGTTGAACTATTCAAAATCTTTAAAAGACGATCCAGTAAAAGTGCTACACTCAATATGCCAGCAAATTTAGAAAACTCAACAATGGCCAGAGGATTGGAAAAGGTCAGTTTACATTCCAATCCCAAAGAAGGGCAATGCCAAAGAATGTTCAAACTACCGCACCATTGCTCTCATTTCTCATGCTAGCAAAGTTATACTCAAAATCCTACAAGCTAGGCTCCAGCAATATGTGGACCGAGAACTTCCAGAAGTACAAGCAGGATTTCGAAGAGGCAGAGGAACTAGAGATCAAATGGCCAACATACGCTGGATCATGGAGAAAGCTAGGGAGTTCCAGAAGAACATCTACTTCTGCTTCATTGACTATGCTAAAGCCTTTGATTGTGTGGAGCACAACAAACTGTGGCAAGTTCTTAAAGATATGGGAACATCTTATTTGTCTCTTGAGAAACCTATATGCAGGTCAAGAAGCAACAGTGAGAACCGAACATGGAATCACTGATTGGTTCAAAATTGAGAAAGCAGTTCGGCAAAGGTGTATACTGTCGCCTTCCCTATTTGTATGCGGAGCACATCATGAGAAAGGTGGGATTAGAGGAGTCACAAATTGGGATCAAGATTGCAGGGTGAAGGTGGAGAGTGCAAAAGTTGGCTTGAAACTCAACATCAAGAAAACAAAGATCATGGCATCCGGCCCTCTCAATTCCTGGCAAATAGATGGGGCAGAAATTGAGATAGTGACAGATTTTATTTTCCTGGGCTCCAAGATCACAGATGGGGACTGCAGATGGGGACTGCAGCAAAGAAATTAAAAGGCGCTTGCCCCTGGGGAGGAAAGCTATGGCAAATCTAGACAGCATCCTAAAAAGCAGAGACATCACCCTGCCAACAAAAGTGCGTTTAGTCAAGGCTATGGTCTTCCCAGTTGCAATGTATGGCTGTGAAAGTTGGACCATAAGGAAGGCCGAGCGTCAAAGAATTGAGGCTTTTGAACTCTGGTGCTGGAGAAGACTCTTGCGAGTCCCTTGGACTGCAAGGTGAACAAACCGGTCAGTCCTAGAGGAGATCAGCCCTGACTGCTCTTTAGAAGGCCAGATCCTGAAGATGAAACTCAAATACTTTGGCCACCTCATGAGAAGGAAGGACTCCCTGGAGAAGAGCCTAATGCTGGGAGCGATCGAGGGCAAAAGAAGAAGGGGACGTCAGAGAATGAGGTGGCTGGATGGAGTCACTGAAGCAGTAGGTGCAAACTTAAATGGACTCTGGGGAATGGTAGAGGACAGGAAGGCCTGGAGGATCATTGTCCATGGGGTCGTGATGGGTCGGACATGACTTTGCACCTAATAACAACAACAAACAAATATATTTTACAGTAATGCTGCAGCTGCTACTTGACTCTGGACTATTGCCTCTTAGCAGAATGAACTCCCCCTAGCCCTGTCTTGCTAAGACCTTGTCTGTTGCAATTTCTTCGGTAAATTTAGAAGAAGTTGTGTTTTGTACCCTGCTTTTCACTAACTGAAGGAGTCTCAAAGTGACTTATAGTCACCTTCCCTTCCTTTTTCCACAACAGGAACCCTGTGAGGTAGTTGGGGCTGAGAGAGCTCTGATAGGACTGCTCTGTGGGACCTGTACTATTAGGACTGTGTGAAGGAGCACTTTCAGGGGGTTGCAATACCCATGATATACTTGGTCACCATTTTGTGTGAAGAGGGCAATGTGTATTTTCCAGCTTTGGTACACAGGTTGGATATTCAGTTTTCTCAGCGGTATGCCTTCTCATCTACTGAAGTTGGAAAAAATATATACATTGCCATAGTCTCAACGTCAGGAGGATCATGGGTAGCATGATATCTCTTTATGTGCAATTTGAATGCCAAAACTGTAGCATTTGAAAAGGACTACCAAGAAGCTAAGATGGTCTGTTCACTGATGGTGAGTAATTCAGTTCTCAAGATAATCAGCCTGACATAATAGGATTATATTTTATTTGTGGTCCACCTAGCAATAGTGAACTCAGTCTTGTCACTTAACTATGATGTGTCAAATTTAAATATTTTTCATCATGACAGCTTCAAAACCTCTTCTGTGTTGCTGAATCTGCTTCATTTTGGTTTTCATAATTTTAGTGGATCAAGTATCTGTCAACAATCTAAAGAACCTAATTGGGAAGTGAGCTGCCTCCTTTAAAGAAAAATGTTAAAAAGCAAATGGGAGATGGCTGGTTCCTCATTGTGTCTTGTAATATTTTCAAGTTCAAGTTCTGTTTTCAAGTTCAGAATTGATCAATGGACTTCATGTCACTTAAGTCTACATGAATTTATGTCACTAAGTCTACATTAAGATAGTGGGGCTTCCATTCCCTGTTAGGACATGGACTTACAGGTTTACGTATACCTACAGGACTATCAGTCAGATGACAGGTTTCAATTCTCGTCAAAAGTAAATTTGAGTAGGATATGCTAGCCAAGTATAGAAGTTACTTCTGCATTTAGTTGGTGTTGGTAATGTAAGGGAGAATTTACACAGCAGATATAGGGAAGTTATAGTTATTATACCTGGTGCAGTCATCGCTATACAAATCCCCATTACATGTTTAAAGCAGCATGCCAGCCAAATGTGAATAAACATGTATTTGGCTGACAGTGTTTATTTATTAACATTTTAAGCTACTTTCAGGGCAGCCTCACACAAGCATAGCATATATGATTAGCCTCACAGCTCAATTATGCTTAATGTGTGATAAATGACTCATTTGAAAAGGAGTGTATTTTAAGCAAAATTAGGTGATTCACAAGTTTTACTTGTAGGGTTTGATCATTTGCAATGGGAGCTTTCCTTATATCTCAGCAGGGACTTTGAAGAGAGAGACCCTGACTTTTAGGAGAGAGGTCTTGGTATAGATATCTGATATCCCAGGCTACACATTAAATTCTTGTTGCTGATATATACTTTGTTTCCCCCTCATTCCCTATGCATGAACACTAAAGGTAGTGGAGACGTTAGACTCCTCTGTGGTATGCTGTAATAGAAAGAAGGTTGATAATTTGGCTCAGAGTTCTGCAGCTGTAATTGATAGACTGGAAATGATTGAAATTAGATAGAGACAACATTCTGATTACTAAATTGTTGAAGAATACTGGCAGGGCTTCATCGTACTCCAGCATGCTTATTATTAGTGCATAAATACCTGTATTCTGACATCTTAAATGTCAAGTTGTACTAGCACATACTATACGATATGGGTAAAAATCTTTGTGTCTTAGGCTAATATATAGTAACAAGTATCAGTGCTTTTAGGAAGACTATCTAAAATACATTAACATGAATTCATATTTAGGAAAATCATTATTTTGACATGCAAGGTTGCAGAAGAAAGGAGAGAAATGGCTGGGTTAACCTTGAAGCTTTTTCATCCATCAGTGCCAGACAGAAAAAGTGCAATGGAGTCAAATTTAAGTTATAATATGCATTCAGGGACTTGTGCATTTTATCTGTGGAAATCTAGAGAATCAGTGGGCTCACATTTTAGGGGACTTTGGGTTACAGGAGAAGCAAGGAAAGCTGATGTGTAGCTACGAATGTATAAGACTTCAGATTTGCTCTATGTTAATTAAAATGGTCCAAAATCTATCTATCCATCCATCCATCATCCACCTATCCAACCATCCATCCAATCTATCTATCTATTATATTTATATGCCACTCGCCTTGAAGGCTCAGGGTGGTTTACATAAAACATAAAAATGGATCTGCAAAATCTTTAATGATAAGACTGGTTTAGAAATGTGTGAAAATATACATCTACAAAGTACTTAAAATTTTACTGAAAACATTCTTATGGTAGATTCTGGGGTTTTATTTTGCCTTTGGATAGAAAGCTAAACTTTTTCTCTAGACATTAGCCAACAGAGAGAGAATTATATTAAGTTCGGTTGAAATTAGTTAGGCTAATGTTGATGCAGTTCTTTGAGATCAACAATAAATCTAAACTTTATAAGTGTATTTAAATAAATAATAAAAAAGGTAACAGATTTCCAATAATTTGTTATAGTTACATGTTGTAAGCACATTTTAAGATACTTGGTAAAGGTTTTTCAGTATACATTGTTTGCCTCTTTTGCTCATACACATATATGTTCAATGTTCTTTTTGCAGGTACAAAAATAAGAGCTTTTGCAAATCGATACAGAAATTTCCCATGGCATCTACAGTGGCACTTACCAGCCTTTCAGCAGTAAATGAATTCTACTCTTGTATCCTTCTAATAATGATGACCTATGTTCAGCATTTATTTGTTTGTTTGTTTATATACCACCCTCCCCTGAGGTTCATAAGATGGAAGACAGGAGAATGATGTAGAGCACTTTTGGTCCCCATTGGGCAGAATATAAATGGAGTAAATGAATACGTTTTTGTCAGAAATGTTTCCCTTAAAACAGTTGGCATTAGTTTCTTACATAACTTTTAGATCTCCTATTCTTTTCTATAATGATTAGCACTAAAATAATCCAATTGTCTTTAAATGATGCTGATGGAATTTGTAATGACTTGGAGTATAAGTTTGCCTAGCTCATACTGCTGGCATCTATTACAAGTTGAACATTATTTCTCCCATGAATGTCTAAATTGGTGCAGAATGCAAAATGAGATATTAACATTCAAACTTTTGCTCTGAGAAACTTATGGGCCTCACAAGAGAAACTTATGGGCCCCAAGGTTGGCTATAGTTCAGTGAAGCCTTAAAAACAACATTTTCAGGGTATTTGTTTTTTTCTTTGTGAACGTAAGCTTTTATCTGTGGCTATAAAAAAAATTAGGTTTAAATCATCAGCACATTTTCCATGTGTGCAGGATTTCATTTTACATTGTTATCTAGTTTTGACCTCTTCATTTTGAATTCTTAGTAAAAAGTGAGGGTGCATTGTTGGAGTATTTTTGCCCAAATGTTTTAATAGTGGTACTCATACCTGGCAACTCAAATGCAATTCCAAATGGGAAGACTTCATGTACAATCAGTGAAATCTTTTAAATAGGCTACTATTAATTTAATAGTATGTCTGAAAAATCATTAGCATAAATCTGAGAACCTGAATTATGATAATGTAAGATAATTATTTTTTTAAACTATTTCTACAAGTATGATGAATGTATGCTCTGTTCTGTTCAATCACCATCTGTAAGGTTCTCTTCAGCGGTGCATGTGGGAGAGGTGCTGGGGCAGCGGCAGCAGCTTGCGTGGTGAGGCAGCGGCACCCCTGTCTTGGCCTCCCTCCCCGAGTACTTCTTAAGTGGGGGCAGCATCACCTAACCTCGCAAGCCTGACCTAGCAGTAATAGGCTCTCTCAGCCTCACCTACTTCACAGGGTGTCTGTTGTGGGGAGAGGAATGGGAAGGCAATAGTAAGCTGCTTTGAGACTCCTCCTCTTCCTCTTCCTCCTCCTCCTACCTCCTCCTTTTCACCACCATAGATATGGCCAGAAATGTAGCTGCTGAACTTGATTTTAAAAAAAGATCATAGTGGTTGTTTCTGCAATCTGATCTCTCAGTCAAACATGTCAAACAGGCTAGCCTTTTTCAACCTTTTGACCATGGACAAGCCACTGAAATAATTTTTCAGGCTTCAAGGAGCCCTGGAAGGGATGTCTGCTGGCCATGCCTCCCTGTTACAACCCATGGGAGTGACATGTCACTGGAAGTGACATCATCTGTGATAATGTACAGAGTCAAAGAGGACTGATGGGGGAGAGACTGGAGGTGGTTTAAACTGGGATTAAGTGTGCAGGCTCTGCTCCTTCCCAGACATAGAACCCACAAGAGAACTCATGCTCAGGAGGGGAAACAATGGAAGGGGCCAGATCCCTAGCTTGTGGCATAGACCAGTGGTCCCCAACCTTTTTATCACCAGGGACTGGTCAACGCTTGACAATCTTACTGAGGCCCAGGGGGGGTAGTTTTTTGCTGAGGGATGTCACCGCTGCCGCCTGAGCCCCTGCTCCACTTGCTTTCCCGCTGACGCCCCTGACTTACCGCCGCCCACTGGAGGGGCACTGCCAGCAGGAGCTGCGCAGTGCCATACTGAGGGAAAGCCCCACCCATGGTGGTTGCTGGAGAGCACCAAAGGTGAGCCGGCGGCAAAGTGGCAGGGCAGCCCCGGAGGCAGCAGCCGGGGAGAAGGATGAGAAGGAGCCGTGGCCCGGTACCAACTGATCTATGGACCAGTCCCCTGACCGGGGGTTGGGGACTGCTGGCTTAGACTATTAAGGCAGGAGGGAAAAGGCCACAGACCATCTCCAAAGATCCCACAGACTCCTGGGGGTCCATGGACCCCTGATTCAGAATTCCTGGATTAGAGAGCTAAAATAGAATTTACTTAGAGATGGGTAAAAACACAAAGGAGTAATCCAATAACATGACCTTTTGTAGATTATTGTCCCATTTATTATCCATTAAAATAGATACATGTTAAATTTGTTTACTATAATATATAATTTAACAGAACTTTAACGTACAGTGATGACAGATATTATACTGGCAGCTGGTAGTAATCGAGTGCTAGAGGTATTTGACCTCAATGTGGGCTGTAGTGCAGCAGCAATACCAGATGTTCATTCAAGAGCAGTTCACCAGATTTGCCAAAATAAGGTAGGCATGAGATCTTCTATAGATACTAAAAAGCATAATTGAAAATCTTGCATTTTCCTTTGTATTATGTACAATTGCAGCGCTTCAAATAAGATTCTACTTCTATTGGAAGTGTTAATTAATATTGTCAAGTTCTGCCTCTTAGCTCATCTATTGTTTGTGTGGTTTATATATGTAACTGCTTTGTTGTAATTGCTGTAATAATGTGAAAGCATTGTTTTATTTTTTTAAAGTTCTTGGCATGTAGGATAGTCAGATAAAATATGTTCTTCAATTAAATAAATTTCATACTGAGTTTTTATAGTACAAGGCAGGTTTTGTGACATCTGATGTTTTTATTAATCCATAAATTTAAATACAGTATTTGCTGGCGTATAAGACTACTTTCCCCCCCTGAAAAACATGCCTCCAAGTGGGGGGGTCGTCCTATATGCCGGGTGCATTTCAGTTGGGATAGACATAGCTGCCCATAGTGGCCCATAGTACTGTAATGTAATGTAACTATATTTTGAGTGGAAATGTTGGGGGGTCGTCTTATACGCCCAGTCGTCTTATACGCCGGCAAATATGGTAATTAATTGGAAGCCAATACCTCTGTAATTTACAATTCTTATTTTAATGAAATCAGATAATTCCTTTAGATATTAGCTATAGAGAGAATTCCAGCAGAACAAACCCAATTTCTGAACATTCCACAATCCAAGAATTAGAAAGAAGTAAATTCAAATGGCAGCTTTACTCCAGTCTTTCTGTGGTATGCTTGTGAGTGTTGTAGATTTATTTATTTATGCATTAATTTTATTTCCAGTCTACATTTCTTGCTGAGACAAGGCATATTAGTTAGGTGATATAAAACTGAAGACTGTCCAGCACCATCAAAGAGCCATGCAATAGGACTTGGATTACAGAATTAGAAAACAATGCTGTTACTCTTCCCCACCCCTGAAATGGGCTCCTTGCTTTCTGCTTTTTGGCCACCATACAGGGCAGCCTGACCCACTGGCCTCAAAATTGGGAGGGAGAAGGGGTTCCAGCACTGGATACTCTTCCTTCCCCAGACTGTCTGGTAGTGGCACTGACTGTTGCTTCCTCCCTGGCTAGGCGTGGAGCCTTTCCTTTTATGGGATTCCCTGGCTTCATCTCCATCTTCCCTTTCACCTGCTCTACCTGAGAAAACCCTTCAAGCTGCATCTAGGGCAAATATCATGCCTGCAAGTAGCAATCACTGAGAACCAATCAATGTCCAACAAAACCTTTGGAGAACCACAAACCAATTCCAGTAGAATCACAAACCAATGTGCCAAGCCAAACAACCAAAATAAAACTGGAGAATTTCTGCAGTAGAAACTGAAGGGGGGGCATTTTTGAAATCCCAGCACAACCCATTGCAATGTACAGAATGCCCAGCTAAACCAGTGCCACCGTTGGAGTCCAAATTCAACAGGACTGATTTCAGAACACCTATCGAAACAAAACCAAGCAAAGGGGAATTTTACAAGCCCAGCAGCACCACTTGCAATGTATAGAATACCCAGCAGAATCCAGAGCCACTGTGGCACAACATGACTTACATCAAAACACAAAATCACAACAAATTCAAGCCAGGACAGGATTTTTCAAGGCCTCCACTCACACACAAACCCTACAAAAAGGACACAAAGATCTGTGGACAAAAAATAAAATGGCAGAAATGTGAGAGACTTCCTGACCTTCTCTGGCAGGTTCTTCCTGGGAGCTACCAATGACAACATAACATGAGCATGCAGCTGCTAAGTTTACCCATTTGCAAGGATGGCACCTTTAGAAGGTCTTGCTCAAATGAGTGAAGCTGTTACAGTGGAACATAGCAGAAAAGAGTCCCAAGCTGGCAATGGCAAAATGCACTCCTAGGTATTACCCCGTTTTCAATGCTTTCATCAGTGATACTCTCTTGCCCCAGAGGGATGGGCCAGAACCAATGGGATGAAATTAATTTAAAAAAAATCCATCTAAACATCCGGAAGAAATTCCTGACAGTTAGAGCCATTTCTCAGTGGAACAGGAACTCGGGAGGTGGAGGGTTCTCCATCTTTGGAAATTTTTAAACAGAGGCTGGATAGGCATCTGACGGAGAGGCTGATTCTGTGAAGGCAAAGGGGTAGCAGTTTACAGTAGATGAGAATCATAGAGTTGGAAGGGGCCATACAGGCCATCTAGTCCAACCCCCTGTTCAATGCAGGATCAGCCCAAAGCATCCTAAAGCATCCAAGAAAAGTGTGCATCCAACCTTTGCTTGAAGACTGCCAGTGAGGGGGAGCTCACCACCTCCGTAGGCAGCTTTTCCACTGCTGAACTACTCTGACTGTAAAAAATTTTTCTTGATATCTAGCTTATATCATTGTACTTGTAGTTTAAACTCATTACTGCGCGTCCTTTCCTCTGCAGCTAATGGAAACAGCATCCTGCCCTCCTCCAAGTGACAACCTTTCAAATACTTAAAGAGGGCTATCATGTCCCCTCTCAACCTCCTTTTCTCCAGGCTGAATATTCCCAAGTCCCTCAACCTATCTTCATAGGGTTTGGTCCCTTGGCCCCATCCTTGTTGCTCTCCTCTGTACCCTTTCAATTTTATCTATGCCCTTCTTGAAGCCTGCTCATGTTTAGCTTACAATCCACAAGTACCCAAAGTCTCGTTCACACACAGTGTTACCTAGAAGCGTATCCTCCATCCAGTAGGCATGCTTTTCATTTTTCTGACCCAGATGCAGAACTTTACACTTATCTTTATTAAATTGCATCTTGTTCTCATTTTCCCATTTTTCCATTGTGTTCAGATCTCGTTGAACTCTGTCTCTATCTTCTCTATCTCCTTTACTTTACGTTTGCTCCTCACATATCTGAAAAATCTTTTCTTGTTACAGTGGGCTTCCCTGGCCAATCTTAGCTCACTCTCAGCTTTGGCCTTTCTGATGATTGATTTACAGTGCCTAGTAACCTGTGGGTACTCTTCTTTAGAGCTCTGTCCTTCCCTCCATTTCCTGAACATTTTCCTTTTCTTTCTTAGTTCCTCTTGAAGTTCTCTGTTCATCCAAATAGGCTTCTTAGAGCTCCTGCAGTGTTTTTGTCTTTCTGGGATAGTCATTGATTGAGCATGCAATAGCTCTTATTTGAGTAGCGCCCACCCTTCACATGCTCCCTTCGCTTTCAGCATTAAAGTTTTCCCTACGAAAATCTAACATCCGCATCTGGCTACAAGCTTCTTTGTCCCCTCATCTCAAAAGGAATTCTATGAGGACATGGTCACTTCCCCCTAGGGTCCCCACCTCCTTCACCTCATCCACCAACTCTTGCCTGTTGGTCAGTATTAAGTCCAGTATGGCTGAACCTCTTGTGGGTTCATCTACCATTTGATAAATGAAATAGTCAGCCAGGCAGGTCAGAAAGTTGTATGACTGAGGACACTTTGCAGAGTTTGTTCCCAGCACACATCTGGGAAATTGAAGTCACCCATGATTACGTCTTGCCGCTTGGATATTTTCCTAAGCTGCTCACGAAATGCAGCATCCACATCCTCTCGTTGGTCAGGCGGTCGGTAGCAGACACCAGCCACCACACTGTTTGTTTTCCCCTCGCTTATTTTCACCCAGATGCTTTCCACTGTAGATATACTCTCCTTCACTAGAATTTCCTGGCAGGTAAGCCCTTTCCTCACGTACAGTGCCACTCCTCCACCTCTTCGATCTGTTTTTTCTGAATAGTTCATATTCATCCACTATTACATTCCAGTCATGAGAATAATTCCACCAAGTTTCTGTGATGCCTACTAAATCATACCTTTCCATCAGCATGAGAAGTTCCAGCTCTTCGGGCGTTAGTATAAAGGCATCTGAATCCTTTTACTTTCGGTTCCCTATGAGCTGGCCTACCTGGTTGTGCTGCCCCCGATTGGTCTCCTTTTGTACATTTATAATGTGCAAAAATATAATCTCTATTAGATAAATAAATTCAACCTACAGATATAAATTAGTAAATTAATTTGTCACTAATTTACTTTTGACTTATGATCCTTGTTCCATTTTTTCTGAGGAAGAGTACATGCACTCGAAAGCTCACACCTTGAATAAGTCTTTGTTGGTCTTAAAGGTGCTATTGGACTTTATTTTTGCTTTGCTACTTCAGACCATCTTGGCTACCCACTTGAATATATTGTCAGAGTGGGACACATCAACACATTTCTGAGAGCCTTATCAGAGTGGCTAACTGACTGTCTCTGCTTCTTCAGGCAAGCCACTTTGGACTTGAGGTGCAGGAGCTTCTTACAGTGAACACACATCTATGACCTCTGTCCATCTGGCAGATATGTTACTGGAAATGGCCTTTCATGAGTTATTATGGGAAATTTAAAGTGACAGGAGCTGGTTTCAGCCTCTCCACCTTTGTTTACTAGGGTCCAATTGTAGAAAGTGAGGCAAGGCAGATTAATGTAGAATAAAGAATATTTTTTTATTTAAAAGAAATTCAAGTAACAGCACACACACACTAATATTCAGAGAAAAATAAGCAGCTGAATGAATTCTTTTTTTACATGACAGCAGCTGCTAGACTTATTGTGGCTCAAAGGTGGAAGCAGCAAGAGCTACCTGACACTGACAAGTGATGAATAAAAATGGTTGCATTCGCAGCAATAGCAATATTTACCAGCTTTGTGCCTAAAGATTCTTCTGAAGAGTATTCAGAGTGCTGGAATTTCTTCATAGAATACCAAAGAAAATTATATTTGACTCATATTGATCATATCAAAAGTTATCCCTCAATTGTACTGTATAAGAAATTACTCTTCTGGGTTGAGAGATTGTATTATTCTTTTCCTTTCTTATTTCCTTCTTTAACTTGAAAACTGAATAAAAACTATTTTTTTAAAATTACTTTCAGAGAGAAATAAAGATTATAGTAGAACCAGGTAGAAGTATTAGTTGGGGGGCAAAATAGACATGTAGCCTGTCCTGAAGAGCAGAGACAGAAAGGAGGGCAGACACAAGACAAGCTTGTATCTGGGTGATCTATCTGGTACCAAGATAATCACACACTAAGATAATCACACACTAGGGCGAGTTTGCGCTTTGACTAATTACTCAAAAACACAGCCTGCAGCCTACCTGGCATGGCATGGCATGGCTGAGACATTGTGATGAAGGGATAGTGTGAGAAAAGGTTTCAGCAGGAGTTATTTCCTGAGCTGGTATGAGATAAAGACTAAAGGTGTAAGTTAAGAGGTGTAATTCTGAGTTTGCTAACTAGATGGCCATGAGCCACGAAGTGGAGATTGGAGAGACCAGATAGGCATTGAATAAATGATTAATTACAATAAACCTCATTATTATCAGGATGGGAAATAGAGGTAAGGGAAATTCCTGAACAGAGAAAAATTACCTACTGCCCCAAATGGAGACCACAAACTGAAGGAATCTTGACCAGATTAAGGGTGTGTCTGTGGTCCATTGACTTGCGAAAATGATCTCTCTCTAGCAATGGGGGCGGGGAGAGAACATCCATACCTTGAGTTTATTTCCAATATTTCCAAAAATATCCCAATCTGTCTTTACTGAAGATTTCTAGTTCCCCCTGGATGGGGTGGCATCAGGCCTTGAGAAATACAATTGTGGGGTTTGGCTGTGTGTAGCCATACCTGGACTAGTTTCTTGGAGTGAACACTGACATCCAGTGGACCTCCTTAGCCTTCATGCAGTTGCAGAGGGGAGCTGTAAGACATGCTGGCTGGGAACTTTAGGAAGAAGGGTACCCTTAATATGGAGGTGTCCTCTTCGCAGAAACTGGATACCTATAGTGGTCAACTAAGTGCTTATAAAATTTAAAGAAAGCATAGTAGACAATTCTGTCTAAACTTATTTGCAAGATAAATCTGGTAAGTCTGCACTGACTTCTAGGGTTGCCAACAACCTGGATGAAAAAACTTGCAACAGAGGTTTAATATGTAGAAATTTGCAGCTTAAACTTTCTAATCACATGGTAAATAATACTCTGTTAAGCTTCTATTAAGAAGAAGAAGAGTTGGTTCTTATATGCTGCTTTTCTCTACCTGAAGGGGTCTCAAAGTGGCTTACAATCTCCTTCCCTTTCCTCTCCCCACAACAGACACCCTGTGAGGTAGGTGAGGCTGAGAGAGCCCTGATATTACTGCTCGGTCACAACAGCCTTATCAGTGCTGAGCCGAAGGTCACCCAGCTTGTTGCATGTTGGGGAGTGGGTAATCAAACCTGCCAGATTAGAAATCCTAGCCACTACACCAAGCTGGCTTAAAGGGGCAGGGCACTCTCCCCCTCCAGGTTGTTGATGACCCTAGTGATCATATATTGATATGTCCCAAATATATTTTTGGATTTAGTATGCTTTTCAATCAATATTTTGCAACATTATTGTAATTCGAATAGGGTTGATTCTGGGAAGAGGACAAAGAATC
Source organism: Paroedura picta (assembly GCF_049243985.1). Lineage (NCBI taxonomy): Eukaryota > Metazoa > Chordata > Lepidosauria > Squamata > Gekkonidae > Paroedura > Paroedura picta. Next base: position 88,366,039 of record NC_135369.1, read on the forward strand.
TTTTCAAATTCTGACAGCTGCTTCAGCAGTATATACACCAGCATTTTAGGGATTACAGACATAGTGGGATATTGTTTTCATTACTCATGCCCAGTTTTCTCTTCCCGTTGCATTTGAAGCTCATTGGTTAGACTACAGACAGCAGTCCATCTCAGTTCTGAATTATTTTATGGTTTTAAGATCATTCTTTGGAATAGTGTGGGGTTTTGCGGTTTTCTGAGAGACTGGTCTGGTAAAACACTTAGCTTTACTAAACTCCTGCAATGTTATTTGTAACACGTTGCTGCTGAGACTTTTTCTGGCTTTCCTTTATGCACTGTCAGCAGAACAACTTTGAGCTACTTAGGCAGATCACTTGAAGTTGTGGACATACATTCACATGGGAGATGAAATTGGAACTCGTTTTTTTAAATGGAAAACTCAAGATTACAATCCTAAATCAACGTTTGCAGTTTTGTAACATACATTAAAACTGACCTTGAAATTGTATTAATAGAAGTCAGATGAACTCTTATGTAAAGTGATCAAAGCAGCCTGTTTTTAATAAATTGTTCATCTTGGGTGCAACATGATGCTTCTTTTTCCTTATTACTTTGTGTTTAAAACCAAAGGCCACAGTCCAACCCAAAGCAGAACACACACCCTTGGCTATCATTGGGCTTTAAGCATACTTCATTCTAGCTTGGATTGTGCCATTGAGAGAAATGGCACATATTTATTGAAAGTGCTCATTAAGAGATTGGTTTATTCAGTTCTCCTTTAAATACTATCTACCATCTGAGAACGGGCAGCAATCCAACATATCATGGGGAACCATCTGAGGCTGAACCAGTGCTGTATGATTGCTCATTGTTTGACATTCAGTCACAGTTGAGTGCATTTAGAGAGTAAACATTGCTAGTTAATCCAAGATTGCTGCATAGGTATGTCATGTGTATGGATGTAACAGCTCTAGACGACCACAAATTACACAGCTAAGAGAGATTAAGGGGCCTAGTCTTCTGAATCTCTTTGCTGAGACAGAAGTTGAAAAGACTGAGTGCTTGAATTCCAAAACAAGCATAGAAACAGACACTGATGCTCCTCTGCTCCCTGTGTCTTCCTGATTATGGTGTGCCTCTTATCTGTGAAAGTTATAGAGGCAAATGAGCACACTGTGGTACATAAGAACCGTTAGATCACAGCCAGTGATTTGCCATTTGCCATTCACTCAGTTTCTTAGTTCTAATGTATTAGATACACGTTTACACTGTTAATTAAGTAAAATATTGTTATTCATAAAAAGATTGTTATCTTTGATCATCTCTGATCCTCAGAATGTTCAAATAACTTGCAGGTGGAAGGGAATGTTAGCAATTGCCATGTTAACTTTCTGTATGGCCCCTTCCAACTCTGTGATTCTGTTTCTATGATGTCTCTTAACTGAATAATAGTACTAAAAGGAAACATCATTGGAAAGCCTTGGCCATGCTCACAAGGCACATCAAGTACTGAGTCATGTACAGAAAAATAATGAAAGCATTTTTGTCCTAGCTCTGACCTTGATGCTAAATTTTGTTTTATGTAGTAAAATGCATATGACAGGAAAAGGGCATTTAGGATTCAGCAGTAGTATTAACTGTTTTAGCAAGGCAATAGTCAGTGAATACCTGCAGTGGGCCAAAGACATATGGTACAACTTGCCTTCTTGGAATAAGGCACACGATCTTATCAGCTTCCCCCTTGATATGTGTTAAAAGTGAAGGATGTTATTTGGGTACAGATGATTCTCTTAGCCTGTTGCTAAACTGGAATGTTTTCCATCAAAGGCCTTGTACTGCTGAATGTATTTGGCAAATACATTGATTTCATTGCAGTTGGACCGAAGCCATGTCCTACTACCATCATGTTAATTAGGCAATGCAGAGAATGAAGGCTGCTTCTATCATTACACTAGTTGGTATCTAGAGAAAGGTACCCTCACATGGTAAAAATATTATCCAAAAGACTTCTGTCAAAGGTTTGCAGCCACATAAATGTTTATTTCCACTTTGATGGCTATGATGTTTTTGACAACATGCACACAAAGTCACTCTATAACTCTCCACTTTCCAGGTTTTCCTGACCTTCAGCAAACTGTTTCTGAAACCTGTTTTCTATGACTTTTTTATGCAGTCCAAGAGCAGTAGCATAATATCTGGATGGGCATACATTTTTAAAAAAGTTTTTGCCCACATTATAGCCACATCCTTCTGTCAGCTACTCATAGCTGTTATAGCTATGAGTAGCTCCTCATTTTCCCTACTGTGCCACCACATAACTACAGCAGTTTTGAGGACAGCAAGAAGTGGCACTAATATGGGCAAAATCTTCCAAAAATGCACACCTGCCCATCCAGATAATATGCTGCTGCCCTTGAACTGCAGTCTTTTTTAGCTGGCAATAGTTGTGTTGTATGGGCCTCTTGTGGCGCAGGGTGGTAAGGCAGCTGATATGCTGTCTGAAACACTGACCATGAGGCTGGGAGTTTGATCCCAGCAACCAGCTCAAGTACCCATATAACAAAAAGATTCAAAGTTTCAGTATTAACCTTTAAGGCCATTTGTGGTCTAGGCACAGCATATCTGAGGGACACCCTAGCTTACTCTGCCCCCTGAAGAGAATGTCACTCTTTCAATTCCAACAAGCTGGTGATCCCTGGCTCTAGAGAGGTACGTTTAGCTTCATCCATGGCCTTTTCTGTCCTGGCCCCTCCTGGAAGAACTGAGAGCCCTGTCCATACTGGTTCAGTTCCATGGAGCCTGCAAGATGGAGTTCTTCCATCAGGTTTTTGGTTGAGGCATATGAGCCTCTTGTGGCACAGGGTGGTACGGCAGCCGACATGCTGTCTGAAGCTCTGACCGTGAGGATGGGATTTCGATCCCAGCAGCCGGCTCAAGGTTGACTCAGCCTTCCATCCTTCTGAGGTTGGTGAAATGAGTACCCAGCTTGCTGGGGGGTAAACGGTAATGACTGGGGAAGGCACTGGCAAACCACCCCGTATTGAGTCTGCCATGAAAACACTAGAGGGTGTCACCCCAAGGGTCAGACATGACTCAGTGCTTGCAAAGGGGATACCTTTACCTTTACCTTTAGTTGTGTTGTAGACCTAACCAGTATTTTAGAATGCTTTTGAAAAATCTTCCACTGGCATGCTGACCAAAATGCAGGGAAAATACACAGAAGTCTCCTGGGTAACATGCCATTGCCCAAGTAAATTCTGCGAATGGACACCAGAGAATCCCCACTATATAAATTCAGCCCAATTCTGTTATGAACTATGTGCAGATACTTAAGGGAACTGTGAAACACTTACTTGTTACTTTATCACAGCAGTAGTTTATGGAGTGCAAAACAGTCATGGAGTTAAGTCAGAAGTCCTCCAAATCTGTGGCTAGTTTGGGGTCAATTACACTTAGCAGCTCTTCTTGAGACAGATGTAAGGAACAGTACTATTTTCAATGAGTTCATTCGTTGCAAAAGGACATGAATGAGTAACGTGGATGGTAGCATTTAAGGGAAGGATAATGAGCTCTTTAAGCTGATAAATAGTGGCTTGGATCCAGTGCAGTATTTGTCCTCTGAGGACAATTTCATTCTACCCTTCCTAACATAATTCTAAGGGTCATTTAACCTGCAGCCAGGATGGGGGGGGGGGGGATGACGACGGCAACAACAACAACAAAAACAACAAGAAATTTCCACTTCATGAGTGGAAACATTATACCCACATAAATGCTGCACTAGATTCAAGCCAGTACTTTAACTTGCCTTGCTATCTTTTGTGCCTGTTTTAAAGACTTTGTTTAGTTAAAAAAAAACATTGAAGAGAAAATACAAAAAAAAGGTAAAGGTAAAGGTATCCCTGTGCAAGCACCGAGTCATGTCTGACCCTTGGGGTGACGCCCTCTAGCGTTTTCACGGCAGACTCAATACGGGGTGGTTTGCCAGTGCCTTCCCCAGTCATTACCGTTTACCCCCCAGCAAGCTGGGTACTCATTTTACCGACCTCGGAAGGATGGAAGGCTGAGTCAACCTTGAGCCGGCTGCTGGGATTGAACTCCCAGCCTCATGGGCAAAGCTTTCAGACGGCTGCCTTACCACTCTGCGCCACAAGAGGCTCTGAAAATACAAAAAAGGGAGGGGGTAAGTTGGTGATGGTAAAAGCCATTTCATGGCTTCTTTATAATGATACCCATATTTTGGAAACTTTTGCCTCCAGAAGCTTGTTTGGCAATTGCTTTCTTGGAATTTTATTAGGTACTTAAACCTTGTTTCTTTGGAAACCCTTTTGTGTTTGTTGAGGATAACTGATGCTTGTTCTTTTTACTTCAGGCATTTTCATTGAGACCTTTGTGGCTGTCTTTCAATGTAAACTATTTCATGGATTATATTTTGTATTAGTTTTAATTTTTTTTATTGTGATATATCCTGTTTCATCAGGATTGTATGTCACTTTGGTGATACTGGAATTAGGATGCTTAGAAAACATATATTTCAGTTACTTATTATGTTGTTAGATGTATTGGTTTGGACTTATTGGAGGTTGTTTATAAGGCATTATTGAGTATCTGTTGACTTAATACTGGACTGTTTCCCAGTTGCACCAGCAATTGTGAAAAATAAGGATCCCTGGCAATTTAATACCGGTTGTGGGAAATAGCCTCATATTGAACCATAAAACTGCCTTATACTGAATCAGACCATTGGTCCATCATGACCAGTATTGTCTGTTCAGACTGATAGTGGCTCTGCAGGGTCTCAGGTAGAGAGGTCTTTCACATCACCTACTGTCTATTCCTTTCAGCTAGAGATGCCAGGGATTGAACATGGGACCTTGTGCATGTTCAACATCAGCCACCATACTCAATCCACTGTGGTCTAGTGATTAGAGTTTCAAACTAGGATTTGAGAGACCCAAGTTCAAATCTACACTCTGCCATGGAAGTTCGTTGGATTACCTTTGGCCAGTCACAAATTCTTCACCTAATCTAACTTGCAGAATTGTTCTGAGGATAAAATGGAGGAGAGGAGAACTACTTTGGATCTACAGTGGGGTTCATTGCATGGTATAAATTAAGTTAAATAATAAATGGACAGATAAATAATAAATGGTGAGTGGAAAGGAGAAAAACAGGAGATGTGAGGATAATGGGATATCATATTATGCAGTTCTTGTGGGTTCTCCATCATGGAGTGGGGTCTTGGAGCCGGCATCATACAATTTGGGCAGAGTTTTGCTAGGTAGAGGCTGTCAGGGGGACAGACGAAAGAAGGAAAAGCAGAAAACGGGAGTGGGTAGATAAAGGTAGATTGGGTAGTGGGTGGGAAGTACAGTTGGAAACATAAGAACATGGTGGACCAGATCAGTGTTCCAGCATCCTGTTCCAGACAGATACCAACCAGTTGCCCTGGGAAGTGGGAAAAGGGGAGAGGCTATGGGAGTTTCAGAGAAGAGAGAAAAGTGCAGCAGAGGAAAACAAGATTCCCACCTGCAAGTCCTGGGTCCCTTGCTTGTAAATTATGTGAAAGTATGATTCCAGCTGGGTTTTCTTCCTGGTTGTCATGCAGTAAATATTATTGTTTCCTTGGTTATAGCAATAGTTAGATACAGGATACATGTGTGGAATATTTGGTGGAATGACTTTTAACTACTGTCGAAGCCCTCCCCCTAGAATAAGGAGCTGTTAACACAATCCCCCCCTAAGTGCTCTTTCCTCCCCATACAGAACCAAGCAGCACCCAGTTCGTTGGGGAGCTGATGGCAATGAAACTGGAGGGATGATGGCTAAAGTAAGACTGATAGAACACAACATAGCGCCCATATTAGAGCAGTGGTGACTGTGAAAAGGCAAAAGCATTCCATCAGTGCATAATCGCCCAGCTGAGCTGTTTCACATGGTTCATGGACTTCATAGCCCCCAGGAAGTACAGTCTGTCCGCATTATAAACTGCTATGATCAATTTGCTATTTACTTAGCAGACACAATTGCCTAGTTCCACTAGAGTTAGATGCTTGCATGGATGTACACTTATCTGATGTATCTTGAACATCTGCTTGTCGGATTTATATGAATACTTTTCAACTTGTGGATCCCAAGAATGGAGACAAGATCCTTGAAAAGGTGAGACCTACCACCTGTGCTCTTGAATTTTGCTGGCTGATAAAAGCCACCAACGGGGAACTGGCTGAGTGGATAAGAGGAGCAGTAAATGCTTCCTTGAGAATAGGGGTTATGCTGCCTGTGCTCATGGAGGCAGTGATTAGACCTGTTCTGGGGAGGGAAACCTTTCCCCGAGAGACCTTCTGGTCAATCTCCAAACTTGCATTCTTGGGCAAGGCTAAGATCTGCAACAGAGACAGTTTTGGTCTCTTTGGTTGATAACCTCTATTGAGAACTAGATAGTAGGAATGTGACCCTGCTAGTTTTTCTTCATCTCTCAGCAACCTTTGCTACTATTGACCATAGTATCCTACTGAGCTTCCTTGCAGTGCTGGGATGGAGGGGCAATATGTTACAGTGGTTTGAGTACAATTTGGGGGGGTCAATCTCAGATGGTAGTGTTGGGATATTCCTGGTGTGCTCCATGGCCATTGGCAATGTGGAATTCCTTGGGTTCAGTCTTTTCCCCCTTACTATTTAATATCTATATGGAGCTACTGGGGGAGATCATCAAGAGGTTTGGCCTGTGATATCTCCAATATGCCTTCCTTTTCCATTTAATTCTGAAAAAGCTATTAGTGTTCTGAAGTTCTGGTGCTTTTAGTCAGTTAAGGCTTGGAGGAGGGTGACCAAGCTGAAGCTGAATCTTGACAAGTTATCTGGGTTAGTATACAGACAGGATGATAAACAAAAAGGGAACATGAACCCAACCTGAGATAACAAGTCAGGAACCCAAAGTTTGAGCAGCAAATATGTATTCAAATACAAATATTTTTATTCAGTGCACTTCATAATGTGAACTTAATAAACATTTGTATTTTAATTTTATATATAATATTTGCTGCTCAACTTAGTATAAAGGCCTTGAGAATTTTCCCACCTTGGATGGGGTTAAACTCCCTTAAAAAGCAAGATTCACAGCTTGGGTGTGCTGTTTAACAATTCAGTCATCTTAGAAAATCAAACTGCTGTGATGGCTCAGAGTGCCTTAGTCCAGCTGGTATGCCAGTAGTGTCCATTCCTGATCTAGCAACAATGATCCATAATTTAGTTACATCTTATAGCAATGTGCTCTACTTGGAGTATCCTTGAAGAGTGCAGAAACCGCAAGCAGTACAAAAGGCTGCAGCTAGACCATGAGCATGTGACCCTGATATTACAGCCATTACATAAGCTATGTACCTGCTTTCAAATCCATTTCAAGGTGGTTTTATCTTTTAAGATCCTACGTGTCCTGGGACATGGATAGCTGAAGGACCACCTTCTCCTATATGTTCCGTCTCAGTTATTAAGAACACAGGAACCAGCCCTCCGGACTGTCCAATCAATCAAATAATTTGTTCTGCTGGCAAATGGGAGATGGCCTTTTTGGTGGTAGCCCCAAGCTTATTTAAAGTAAGTTTTATTTAGGACTCCACTGACAAATTTTGTTTTTATTTATTGGCAGTCCTAATTTCAGATTTTAAGTTGTGGTCTTATGTTTTTTTTTTAAATAATTGTTGTTTAATATTAATATTAACCTTAAATTTTACATAATAGAAAGGTGACAAATACACATTTAAAATAAAACAAACATAAAAGAGAGCCAGCTTGGTGTAGTGGTTAGGAGTGCGGACTTCCAATCTAGCGAGCTGGGTTTGATTCTGTGCTACCCCACATATAACCAGCTGGGTGACCTTGGGTTCACCACAGCATTGATAAAGCTGTTCCGAACAAGCAGTAATATCAGGGCTCTCTCAGCCTCACCTCCCTCACAGGGTGTCTGTTGTGGGGAGAAGAAAGGGAAGGCGAATGTAAGCCGTTTTGAGACTCCTTTGGGTAGAGAAAAGTCGTATATAAGAACCAACTCTTCTTCTAAAATACTTGTTGGTAAAATGAGGCAAGGACTCAACATTTCTATTTTGTAGAGAAACACTGCATTGCTAATGTTAACTATGCTCTGTTTTCCTTCATATCTTATTCTTCTGACAAAACTGAATTTTGGAAGATATCAACTATGAAATTAGTAGCAACAATATAGGCCATAACCATTTAGTTCCTAATGATTTCCTGGCTGCTCTTTCTTGTAGCTCTTTCTAAGGGTCTAGGTTTTATTACACCTCTAAGTATTGATGTATTTTCTTGAAAAGCTACCACTAACTTGGTCATTTTAATACCTTGCTTTCTCAAAGGACCAGGCTAATTAGAAAATATGATAATCAGCCAAGAGATTGTTGTCTTAAAGTTGATGAAAGCTGTAACACACTGGTGAATACCAAAGCTTACGTATTGTTTTTCCAGTGCAATTTCATACAGGTTGATCATCTCTATATATAATTCAGCAATTTCAAATATTTGTTTTCACCTTGTAGGGATCAGCTTTTAGCACTCAACAGTATGACGCATACAATCTTTTCTTAACAACCGCAATTGGTGATGGCATAAAACTTTGGGATTTGAGAACACTAAGGTAAACACACTTGTTTTACTATTAAGAGCAAAAAATATTGCAAAATCTGCATGCATATTGAACAAATGAGAATGTATTGGTTGTGTTTTTCTCAGATTCCTGTGATTGAAATATAGTTGACTGTAGGATAGAAAAAGTAGAATCATCTGATTTTGTGAACAGCAGAAGTGTGGAATCAAACCTGGCTCTCCAGGTTAGAGTCTGTCACTCTTAACCACTACACCAAACAGGCTCCATACCTGCTGCATGTAGTTGAACCCTGTATCTTTCAATCCTGTGTCTTCCACACAGGGACAGGATTCTTTTTGGCTTTCCCATTACAATTACTGCAGATAAAGGACAGCAGCATTTGGGCTTCCACATGGCAGTTTTCCACAGTGTTTCCTTGTTCCCATCCCCTGGATGTAGCTATACTTCCTGCCCTGGGCTACCAGGGCTTTTCTGGATTTCTAAAAATCAGCAGTAGAATAGCATTATATAGATCAGCCTTTCTCATCCTTTTTACCATTGAGAAGCCTCTGAAACATTCTTTAGCTTTCAAGAAACCCCAGAAGTGATGTCAGCAGGTCATACCCCCACCACACCCCCAGAAGTCACATGTCACAAGAAGTGACATCACCCAGACACTCCCATCAGATGTGACATCATGCTCCACCTCCCCAACATCAGAAACAGTCCAACAGCCTAATCCACTGGGCTGGGAACAAGACTGGGGCAGGCCTTTTGCCACTCTCTTGCCCCCTGCCATCCTCCCCCCACAATGTAGTTAAGTTAAAGTGAGAGTACTTACTTCTCTGGACTACAGTCACTACCATGTGTAATGAGCCTTGGCCTACAAGGATTTTTACAACCGGGGCCCCTTCCCCTTTCCATCCTCTCCAGGTCCATCATTGGCCATTGGGGGAGGGTCAACATAACCATATATGGTCATATCACAGAATATTTAATTAAAATATAATAGTAATAGTAATTAATAATTGTATTCAATTTGTATCCCACCCTTCCAAATGCTCAGGGCAGGTAACAGCATTAAATATAATACCAAAAACTCCCACTCAATCATGGAAATCCTTGGGGGCCAGTCACGAAACCCCAGGTTTTCATGGAACTCCTGTTGACAAAGTCTGATATAGATACCCTGCTATATCAATATGTTTCTCAAATTCTAGCTTTCGTTTAAAAAAGGAAACTAAGTCCCTATATGTCCACAAGGGAAGGGCTAGAGACTTAAAAAAAAAAAAGAAATCTGGGAATTCAGAGAAACTGCTATACTTTGTGCCTATTCTAATGCCATTAACCCACCCCCCAATAAAAAAGCCCCACTCCCAGTAGCAGGGGGGAGGAAATGGCTGCTATGGAGGTAGGACAAATGGCTGCTGCATGGTCTTGTAAATCCAACTTTTCCCACCCATTCAATAGCCATTCAGACTTTACTGTAATCTTTCCCAAAACCTCAGAGCAAAGCTAGTTGGAGAAATACAGGGCCTCTTCTGCATGATGGATAAGCTGATGAAAACTCACTAAATACATTGTTGTTTTTCTGAACTCTGCACAGAAGAGTTAATTTACTCCGCAAAACTGATTTTGCTCTGCATGGTGAACTGCCTCTTCGGTGCTTTAAGCATCTTTTAAGTGTTGTTTCTGAAAGATGCTTTTCACCGATTCATTTCTCTCCCACCTGCCTAATACGGACTATTAGCCATGCAGAGAAGCTCTTTAGTTATGCAGATTAGTGACTGCATTAGAGAACAAAGCGGAGTTGACAAAACTACAGGGGGCAGGGCTATGAATTGTTTCATGCAGAGAGCATTGCAACATAGTTTTTCAACAGAATATATTCAATGCAGAACAACGATTGTAATATAATAAAGCGGTCTAAACTGGTTGTTTTTTAAAACTGTTTTATTTGGCTCAATGCAGAATACCTCCTGGAGAAGATTCAGGGAGGTGCCTGAATGTACCACAATACTTGCCAAAAGCTTAAAGGGGTAGATAACCCATGTGGAAGACAACCTGATCTCTAAAGTGTTAAACACTACACCGTCCTGGTTTTCTGGAATCCATCTTTCAGCTGAATTAGACTGGACTTCTTATATACACACATACATCTGCCAGAGCTTTGATGTTTTTTGCCTTAAATATTTTATAACAACTTCTAAGTAGCATTGTTGCTACAATCTGAATAAAGTTGTGCTGGCTCTTCAGTCTTAGTGAGAGAACAGTGGTGTTTGTGCCTTGCCCTTTGAGCCATAATCCAAAGAATTTTCAGATGAAGGCCTGTTTTGCCCTAAATTCAGATTTAGTAAATGCAACCACAGATATTCATATATCCTATAGTCAAGAATGAGCTCAGCACTCCCTGGGCTCCAGTTCCTCTGCTTCTGCATGTATTACCCTGCCTCCCACAATCTTTTTTCTGAGAGCTAATTTGGTATAGAAAGCCAGATTGGTGTAGTAGTTAAGAATGGCAGCCTCTAATCTGGAGAACTGGGTTTGGTTCTCCACTCCTCTACATGCAGCCAGCTGGGTGACCTTGGGTCAGTCACAGTTCTCTTACAGCTCTCTCAGCCCCACCTACCTCTGTTGTGGGGAGAGGAAAGGAAGGCAACTGTAAGCCCTTTTGAGACTCCTTCAGGTAGTAAAAAGTTCTTTTGGATGGGTTGTTTTGTTTTTCATGAAAGGAATAGTCCTTACATTGTGACTTACCTCAGGTTCTCTAGGCAAGGGCTTTACCAGAACACTTCCAAGTTCTTATCAAACTAGAAATGATGATATTCTCTGTGTTGTGGCTTCACTGTAAATGTGAGAGATATATCTCCCCATGTCATTGAGCTAACCCCCCTCACTGGTGAGGGTGGTTCTGGATCCCAGCTGGACAACACTGTTTCTTGTCTCACACATGTTTCTACATATGCTCAGTATTGGTGCTGAACATCCTTGATAACATCCTTGATAACATGTAACTGCATCTATCAGTTTTATTTAGCCCTGATGATGACAGGCTGAGGTAGTAACCTGTGGGCTTCTAAAGCAGGGGTCCTCAAGCCCCGGTCTGCGGCCCGGCACCGGGCCGCAAAGGCCATGGTGCCGGGCCGCAGCGAGAGGGGGGGAAGAGGCAGGCACAGCCGCCAGAACGCCAGCGATGCAAACGCGCACACACGGAGCTGCCGCGCATGCGTGTTTGCGCCCCCTGCTGGCAAAAACGCGCACGAGCGGCAGCTCCATGCACGCGTGTTAGCGCCACCTAGTGGCAAAAATGCGCATGCACGGCAACTGCGCGTGCGCATTTACGTGCAGCTGCAGCGGCTGGGCCGCCGGCTCTCTCCCACCCTCGGAGGCGGTCTGCAACTACAAGAAGGTTGGGGACCGCTGTTCTAAAGGACTACTTAGTTCTACGCTGTTGGATGGAGTTAGCACAGTAATTACAGAACGTTTTGATGATGTTAAAATATAAGTGACTGTATCTTCATTTTAATAAATAATAATAGATGCATTGCTGCCTCTGTGCATACACATGGGATAAAGGACACGTTAGAAACTGCATTTTTTAGATATACACACTGGTGCATTGCAAATTATAGTCCTAAATGAAGAGACATATGTCTTACGGCTACATTTGCTGAAAAGCTATGATTAACTGCAGATTCCTGTTGAATGTATACTGTGTAATGAATTAGGTGACTATAAGCTGCAAGGCAGATTTCTAAAAGTAAAAAGAAAACGACACACAAGAAGGTCAATCCCATTAGAAATCAGTGAGCATGGAAAATTAGAATTTTTGGCCTTGGACACATATACCATCTTGTCTAATTTTTTTAATGCAACTATAGGATTACAAATAGTGGAGCAGCGCAGGAAAGAGCATAAATGAAAAGATCACCATAAATCATAAAAATGTAGCAAATGTCCAAGTGAAGTGAGCTGGAAAAACTGTTTTGGAGGAGTCTGGGGACTAGCTTAGTATCAGTTGATCTCATGTTATTGTTATCTAATTTAATCTTATCTTTTTTTAAAGGGAATTCGTAAGCCCTTGCTAAACCATAAAGTTTATTACTTCTACCAAATGTCAAAAAGTAATAAAATGGGAGACTTTAGGGGTCGTACTTTGTTATATCCTTATGTTTTTGCAATCAGTTGGTCTAACTACAATTCATGGATAATATGAAAAGCTGAAAGTGCTTCACAGGTCACTTATCTGCCGCTTCCTTTTAAAACATTAGTTTAAAGTTGAGGAGATGAATGGTAAACTAGTTAAAAGTAAAGTCTGGGCAAACAGCTTAGGGTTCTCTAGCGATGGTCTCTGAAATGTTTCATAAGTGTTTCATTCCCTCTTTTGAAAGTCTGGTACTTTTCCTTGCCTTTTTAACTTCTGCTTTTCCATTTTGACTCTGTTCTTGGTCTGCCTCTCTAGATGTTATTGTTGTAACTACTGTAACATCATGTTAGGTTTGGGTTCATGCCCAAAGCTGCCACAGACTTAGTAAGCCTGATGTTATAAGCTAGGGGTGTGTATTTCAAAAGAATTAATTTTAATATTGTTTGAGTATTACAGAAATAGCATGATCATTTCCCCAACATTTCTGGAGTATTTGTGCCATTTCTGAAATCCATTCTGAGTACAGTGTTCTGGTTTGTGAATATCACATATTGGTAGACTAGCCCTCTGGACCTCAGAAGCCAGGTCCACTTCTACTGTTTTCACAGGGTAGCAACCTGATGTCCAGGTTGGGTATAGGGCAGAGCAGTAAGTATGATTATCTGGCACATTGGATTAACTCTCTCCTCCCTCTTCCCCATTTACCAGGAATACCAGAGAACAATTATATGATTGTAATTGCTGTGGGATGTGTGAAAAGGAAACATGATTCAGTAATTAATCTAAATATACTTTCTTTTCATTCCTGGAAAACAATTTTGGAAGGGAAAAAACTATATGGGTAAATATAATAGTTTCAACAAATTATTATCTACTAGAAGTTAAGCCTGCTGTAGGCAAAATACAGCCGGCGCTAGCAGCCTGTCCCTGCGCCCCCCTCCCGCCCGATTCCCTGACTTCGGGGCTGAAGGCTCTTCCCCCGCCCCCTCCCGACCGATTCCCGGCTTCAGGGCGGGCAAAGGAGTTGGGCCGCCGCATCTTCGCCCACAATGCCCTTACACAATGCCCACCTCTACCCCATGGCCAGGCTGGAGACCTGACTGAGATGGATCTAGGTCTCCAGCTTATTCCAGGAATGCGGATATTTGATCTCTGACAGCTCTTTCCACCATCTTCCCCAGAAACACTAAGTGCAAGATCAATAGTTGTCACGCTTTTGTGGGTCTGAAGATGTTTTTTTTTCAGTAGCAGGTATACCACTGCCTCTTTTAGACCCTCCGGGAATTCTTCCATTGTGAGAGATAGGTTGATTATCTCTTGGAGGGGGGCCCTTATCCTTACATCAGGTTTTTTAGGAGCCACGATGGGCAGGGGTCTAGCAGGCATGTGGTCGACCTCACTGCAGTTAGCATCCTGTCCACTTCAGTCAGTGTGAGTCGTCTGAAGTTAGACATTGATGTGGCTTCACAGACAACAACAGGAATTGCAGTTGCCAGCAGTAGGCCTCAGGCTTCAAAAGGACATACAGACTATACTAGCTAAGCCCAGTGAAAGCAAGGTTTGAAAGTGGGGCTTCAAAAGTGTACCATGCCTCAGAGTCCCCCTACAAAGCAGCCATTTCTGCCTGAGAAGCTGATCTTTATTGTCTGCAGATGAGTAGTATTGCCAGGAGATCTCCAGGCCCCACCTGGAGGTTGCCTGTCCCTGGTCTGGAAATATTCCTTGAAACTGGGGCCTCAAAAGGGTATAATGCCTCCGCAGCCACCCAACCAGCCACATAGTGCCCCTGGCCTATTTCTGGTCAAAAAAACATTGCAGAGAGGAGGTAAGGTTGCCAGATAGATGTAGGTTCAGGACTGTCAGGTCAGGACTGTTGTGCACAGAGAGACTTCTTCTTAGGGTTGCCAGCTTCCAAGTGAGGCATAAAATCCACACCAAACTATGAGCTACCATCCATTGCATTAGAGCGCACAATGGGCTTTACTACAAGTGGGTTAAATAAAATATCAAACATTTCATATGATCTTTGCTGCAATGTACAGAGAGAGAACTTAGCATATTGCTATACTATATAACTGCCAGATGTTAATTGTGTCAGTCCTGCTTGCTTTCTGTCTCAGGAGCACATGTGAAAGATGTTAGCCTATATTGTCAGTGTTGCCTACAACAGCCTACAATTGTGTAACAGACTGTTTAATTACAAAGAATATTGTCAGCTCCTACTTGAACTAACTTCACAACTTTCTCTGAAACATATTAGGATATTTAAGTCCATTCCACACAAAGAAAAAGCAGCGAGACTGTTACCTTCTGCAGACACTTTTTTTTGTGGTTTTAAACGATGCCATAAACCTCCTGCTTCCTCCCAGCGCTGATCTTGCTCCATCCTCCCATTTGTAACGAGATCAGTGTAATCCCAAAAAGTGGTTCTGTTTTCTGTTACATTAATTTTGAACCGTCCTTTTTTTCGTGGTGTCTTTTTAAAAAATGGCAAAGCCATGGGAGCAACGGATAGGCATTTGCGGGGCTGCAAGATGGTTTAAAAACACGTTTCAACCAATGCATATGTGAATAAACGGATTCTCATTTCATCGCATAATTCATATTTTTTTAAAAAAGAATTTGCGTTGACCCGTGGGGGTTTAAGGTGCCATGCTGCAAGGTGATTGGCTGTTGGGAGTGATTGACGGGCACAATCTGGGGGAGGTGCTGGAAGCTCATAGCATGTTCCTCACTCCTCGGAAGGAGGTGAGGAACGCTGCAAATGCTATGATCATGGAGAGAAAAGCAGAGGGCTGTGTAGTGTAAAATGAAGGTAGGACGCTACAAAATGTTGTGCTGACCCATGCATCGGTGATCATGTTACTTTTCCCTTTGTGTGGAATGGCCTTATTCTTTGTTGTCTATTTAGTTGTTGAATTATTGAGACTGAGGCTGGAAGATCAATGAAAATTAAAGTATTGGGACAAGCCATGGAGTTGGCTCATGGCTTTCAAGGGACAAATGTTTTTGTCACAAAACCAGCCAAGAATATGAAATTTGTGGCAGTTCCAATATTTTTCTGCCCCAAAGAGTTATTGGTTGTAAAAAAAAAAGAGGAGATGGTATAATTACATTCCCAAGAAATCTCTTAGGCAAATGAAGTAGCATTCTTAGAAAGTTCTTGATTTTTCTGTGCTGATTTAAAGTGCTTCAGATTTCATAATCGGATAATATTAGGTTATGCTTTCATTATGGACCTAACTGTTTATTTTTTTGCATTTGTATCATGCTTTTGATCATGATGCTCAGAAGAATTTACAATACAATTCAAAGTACAAATCAAATTAAAATTTAGAATTTAATGTACCCCCACATACACAAATCATTAAAAGGAGACAATATTTAAATGATTTCTCAGCAGCCTGTGTTCCAAAGGCCTGCAAGGAGCCAAATATGTGCATCTCATATATTCCTTTCAGGAAAAAAAATTCCATAAAGCAGTACAATCTAGTGAATCAGAGTGCAATCTAGTGAATCTGAGATCTTTGAGTACTAACTGCTTAGCTGGCTCACTGTAACAATCCCCCAAGGGGACAGAAGTTAGCCCTATGTAGGAATGTTTTTAAAACTGGAAAGCTCTAGATGAGTGTTATTAGGTTCTGGAAAACAAATAATGTTCTGGTTGCCAGTTGGTCTACAAGCACTTTTGTTGTTGTCTATTTATAGACTGCCTTTTCTCACAGAAATTCAAGGTCGATCACATAATAGTGAGTAATGCAACCAAATAGCATAAACCATCCAATAAGCAATGCAATGGAACTAGGATTACAAAAGTTATTACAAAAGGAAAAACAAAATGTAGGAGGCATGATATATCATAAACAATGGAAAAAAGAAGATTACAAGAGTAGAAAGTGCAGAATAAGAGTAGAATAATAAACACAGTACACACTGGAATAGACTACAATCCTGTTCCTTTTATTTTAAAAAGTCCTCCCGATCTACACAATTATAGCACAACCATGCTCACTTCAGCAGCACGTATACTATAATCTGAACAATACAGAGAAAATTAGCATGGTCCCCCACAATTATAATACAACCGTATTCCCTTTTAAAAATGCCTTGTTGAATAATCCTGTTTTACAGTTTGCAGAAGAATAGGATTGTGAGAGCCTTTCTGACCTCCTCAGGCAGCCATTTCAAAAGGTGGGAACCAAAACAGGGGATGCACATCTTCATCATCAAAGCACTAACTGTGTGGGTCCAGAATACCACAAAGAACATGCACTGCTTTAAGGGCATCTTGGCTGTTCAGACCATTGAGCAAAGCCCTGATCAGAGTTCCATCTTTACAGACATCAGGCTGAAGTGACCCGGACTATCACAGCTGTGCAGCCTTGATTATGAAATCTTTATTTAATAAGGGAAAGGAAGCAGGGAGTCCTGGCCCTTCCAGTGGGCAGTTCCAACAAAGATCAAGTGGTGGTAGTGGCTGAACCTATTTTGCCACACCAGGGGGTATACAAAAGGCTACAGAAGATAGAGGTCTCTTTTGCTCCACTGAACACTTGTAAATCACTTTAGAGCTGATTCTCTGTTTCAGCACCTCAGTCATGTATTTTTGGCTGCTGTTTACATGTGATATCATACTCTACTTTTGCACACTTAAAACTCAGTAAAAAACAACAATAATCCTATTCTTTCCCACCTTGGTGTTGTTGAAATTGACCTTTCTGTACATCCATACGTTAAGGCAATTGGATGAAAGGAAACATTCCCAACACCCTATACTCTTGTATTGTTATTGTGAATTATTTTGATGTTGCTCACACAAATAAAATTTAATTTCTTAAAAAATTATGGAGGGTCAGCAGCATTGTAGGGCTGTTATTTCATTACAACAATACAAGAGGCAAGTATTTTTTTTTGCTCTCTTGATTAGCTTTTGAAAATTTCCAGAAGTGCTCTTTCCTCAAGCAATAGGAGGCCAGTTAGTCATTTCAACAGAGCTGGCTACAATAGGATACCCCATAAGTTCCCACAGGTGGTATTATCAGATTCCAGTGTTGTAGTATCCTGGAGCAGTCCTATGCAAATACATAGTGGTGTTTTTTTTTTTTTTAAGTGTAGTATTACACTATTCTTGTGCAGCACTACAGATGCACCAAAAATGTTTTGGGTTTTTAAAAAAAGATTGGCAGAGAATGACAATAATGGCATGACAGTGGGAAGGTGGGGAGATGTGTCTGCTATGATAGGGAAACCAAAGCTAAGTAGGGTGAAAATGGGATCTCCTTGTGCTGCGTAGAATTTCTATTGGAAGTAAAAATTGAGCAACCATTGCACAGCAATATAACTACCCTCCCCCCCCCCCCCCGCCAAAAAAAAAAAATCCTGATGTGGAATATGCCAGTTTCCCTTGGTTGGAAGGTAATCTAAAAATGTTGTTATTTTAGTGCCATTGCCGTTTTAGAATAAATGATACAGAGTTGTGTCCATCAGGATGATTCTCACGGATTCCCCTGTGTCACCATTCCTGTGCATCAATTTTGCATATAGAATGTTCACTTAATCTACCTTAACTTTGCTGTTAATGAACATCTGATCTAGCATTTGTATGGTAAATATGAAGCAAATGTGAAATCAGCCTCTTCTAAATGAATGTTTTTACTGAAAGGGAGTTTGGTCATTAAAAAAAATGTTTATTAATTTTTTTCCTGAAGGTGTGAACGTCGTTTTGAAGGACATAGTACCCGTTGTCATCCTTGTGGAATTGCTGTTTCTCCTTGTGGACAATTCATTGCCTGTGGCTCTGAAGATAAGTCTGTATGTAATGGGTATTTTATTTCTGACAAAACATATGCTATTGTAAATGCAAAGGGTGTTGTGTTCTACACATTCCTGTTAAACAGTATACTGAGGCTGAGAGTTCACATTACTGTGACATGGTAATGTAAAACAGAATGCTTCCCTGTAGTCTGGCTCCATTTTTCCTCATAATGGATAGAAAGTTAATATAGCATGAGGGTGCACTGTTGATATTACTTTCTGTACTAACACAACGCCACCCTTTCCCTCTACCCCCTGAATAGGACAGAATATTAAATAAACAAACAAACAAACAAATAAATAAATATCCCAAGGAGAAGGGTTAACCATTGAGATCTCTGTAGGTCTTATAATGACCAAACATCTCTCACAAAGAGCACCTCTCAGATAGGTGGCACAATGCAATTGAAGCAGGCAAGTACCCTATATACTTGCATATAAGCCTAGTTTTTCAGCACATTTTTTTCACACTGAAAAAGCCCTCCTCTGCTTACACGTGGGATATGGCAATTGAAATAAAAGCCTGCTTCAGCCAGCCAGTCGTTGCTCTGGCAGCTTGTAGGACATCTGTGGTTTGACTGAGGGACTCTTATCGTTTTCCCCCCTTCTGCCTTCAATTCTTCCTCTTCTTAATCACTTCTTCCAAACTATTCTATTGGTTTCTGTGGGTGAAAAGTGAGGTACAAAAACCAGCAGTTATTCATCCTCTTTTCTGTATTTGTTTAGGGGGAGGCTTCTAATCTAATAAATAAATAAATTACAGTGTCTTCTCATATATTTCTCAAGCGATGTGTATTAATTTTAACATATGCATTTTTATGTTTGCTCATATAAGTCTGCAGCTATGCAAGTAAATCCAGGTGTGAAATTGTTTTGATTGAGAAGGGAAGGAGGGGAAGTATTGAAATTTGAATTCTACAGAGACTATGAGGGTGCCATTTTTGGTTTCAAGGAGGAGAAAGACAATATTTGCAGCAAGTTTCAAAGTTTGGCCTTGGATATAGTGAAAATTAAGTGTATTCTAAGAGCATACATTGTGGTTATATTTGATACGGTTTAAAGACTAGACAATAACTAGAGATATAGGCATTTCTGGAGAATAAGTACATGTGATCTGGAGTGGGTGAGGCTTATCCTATTCAAAATGTATAGGATATATAAATATAGTTTGACTATTATATTTTGCCTGTATGGGCAGGGAACAATAATTCTCAAGGGGGAGGCTCCCTAAATGCAGGAATGCAGTGCCTACTGCTAAGTTGTTGCTGATTATATCAAGAGGAAAATCAAAGTGTAAATATTCTAAAATAAATTTAAAATAAAATATCATTCTCAAGATTGGATGTGCCCTCCATCTTAAGTATATAAGAAGAACCCTGCTGGCTCTGACCTGTAATCAGTCAAGTCCAACAATCTGTTTCCAGTTGCCCTAGAAAGCAAACAAATGACATAGAGGCCAAAGCTCGGTCAGAATAGCTTTCTCAGTGCTGTGGCGAGCCCACGGTTACCCAGCTGGTTGCATGTGGGAGAGTGAGGAATCAAACCCAGCTCACTAACCACTACACAAAGCTGGCTGTTAGGTGATTACCCAGTATAGATTGTATTGAAAAGAGACAATGAGTATATGGGGAGGGGATTGTTTAGGAAAATAGAGCCAGTATAGTGTATTGGTTGGACTAGGAATGGATTCAAATCCTCATTTAACTATATAGAGTGGTCAGGTGACTTGGACCAGTCATTCATTCTCTCAGTTGAACTCACCTCACAAGACTGTTGTGAGGATAACATGGAGGAGAGGAGAACCAGTCAATATATCATTCTCTACTTTTCCCTGACTTCACTGGCAAAAGTGATTCTGTTATTTTCTTGCCAGAAAAATAATATGTAAGCTTTCTCTTCCACATACGTTTGTAATGATGATGAATAGTTGAAACATCTGTAGTCTCATTTATAAAGAATAGTACTTTTACCCATTCTCTGAAATAAATATGCATTCAATGTGAAGCCAAAAGACAATAAAATTTGAGGTATTAATCATAAACTGCCTTTAACAATTTCACAAGTGTTTGACAGGGAAGAATATGTGTTGGCAACATTGCTTAAAACAAAATTGCAAACATATTCTTTATTGGTACTGAGACAGATAAATTTGGTGTGTTACTGTAAACAAGAGCTGCAGGTGTTTAATCCTCTTTCCCTTCTTGTAAAAATAGACTAGACCTCAAGATTGCTAAGAATAGCTTGCCACAGGTCCCCGTTGGTTCCAGAAATGGCTAAGATTGTTATTAATACTACTATTGTCACGAATATGCGGATGACACCCAGCTCTATCTTCTGATGGACGGCTGGCAAGACACCCCCCCCCCCGATACATTTGCTGGCTGTTTGGAAGCAGAGCCACCTGAAACTCAACCCCTCCAAAACAGAGGTCCTGTGGCTGGGCAGACGAGGGCAGGATCAGGAGGTGCACCTCCCATGCCTTGACAGGGTGCATTCTGGACAGGGTGCAATTAACACCTACACCATCCGCCAGGAATTTTGGAGTG
Organism: Paroedura picta; assembly: GCF_049243985.1. Lineage (NCBI taxonomy): Eukaryota > Metazoa > Chordata > Lepidosauria > Squamata > Gekkonidae > Paroedura > Paroedura picta. The sequence goes on from NC_135369.1 coordinate 88,387,126, forward strand.
ACTTTTGATGCCTCCCTTTCAATGGAGGCTCAGGTCACAAAGGTAGCAGAAGGCAATGGTTACTTGGGAGCAATTATCTCACTTGCAAAGAGCTTAGTTTTTAAGATCATTGCAGAAGGCAAAGGTTAACTGGAGGCCACTAGCTCAAGGCAAAGGTTAAGTGGAGGCCACTAGCTCACTTGCAAAGAGCTCAGGTTGCAGATGCAATGCTGAGATTGGCTGACTGGGGGCAGCCTGTTAATTAATTACCCACGTATAAGCCAAGGAGGTCTTTTACGTGCTAAAAACTGTGCTGAAAAACTCGGCTTATATGCAAGTATATACGGTATATGTAGTTCTTCTTCCTTAAGCCTATACTCTAGAAAAGGGGATAAATTTTCTTTCACAGAACTAATAGAACTATTCCTTCATTATCCCAGTTCCCATAGCTCCTGATAAATATATGTGCCTCATGCTGGGTTGTTTGTACTGTTTGGATGAGATATTTTCCCATGCACCAGCGTATTCTACAAGATGTTAATGATCCTTGTTTCTCTAGTTGACTAATCAATAGAGCCTGTACATTACAGATGGCCATTTCCTCTAGTCTCAACGTAAACTGGAGGTCATTCAGATTATTCCCTTATCACTATATTGTGACACCTGTAAATTATGGACTCAGATGTCACGTTGTCAACATCATTAGCAATTATTTTAATTTTTCCGCCTTATTGCCCACCAAACTCTCTTCAGTATTTCCCCCTTGGATGTATATGTTGTATTTCTATATTGTACCATACTACAAATTACATACCGTTTGGCCACCAATCACTGAAGCAGCATACATAAACCAGGCAAAGAGCATGGCTTTCAGCCTGGGACCTTGGAAGTGTAGATGTGTATAACAAATGAGTAGTAGTTTTAGAGAAGAACTGCCATTAGTTGAATTTTATTTCAGAGCAACATGCTAGAGTCACAGGATAGGAATACACAGGGACCAGAAAAGGCCATAAAGCAGACAGATTGTAGCAGTTACTGTGGTCTCAGTAAAGTCCATTACTTTTAATGGGTTTCCAGTTCTTGTGGTCTGCATAATGACTACTAGAAAGAAATCTGAAGAGTTCTAACAATTCACATTGAAGACAGCGGTACAAAGAGTAAGACACTAACATAGGGTTGCCAAGCCAACCCAGGCCATCAGGAGGGGATGGGGGGCAGGGTATCCAGATCCAGGTTGGGAAACTTCTGGAGATTTGGGGATGGAGCCTGGGGAGGACAAAGATGTCCGTGAACTATGCCATATAGTCTGCCTGTAAATTTACCAGTAGCCTGCTGCATTTCCCACCCTCGGCTTATATGCGAGTCAATACGTTTGCCCAGATTTTATATTTGTTTGTTTGTTTATTTAGATACCGTCCTCCCCAGAGGCTCAGGGCGGTTTACATATAACATATGAACAATACATGAAACTATATTAATAAACATACAATAATATTAATAAGAATGGCTGTAACAGTATAACAATATAACAGTATAATGGTACAAACAATGCAACAGTGCAACAGCACAACAGGTCCAGAGCGCTCTGGTGGAGTTCTAGGAGGGAGGGGGGAACAGGGGCCCTTCAGTCACAGTTGGTTACTGGTTATACCTGGTCTCAACCAAATGCCTGGCAGAAGAGCTCCTTTTTGTAGGCCCTGCAGAACTGTTTAAGCTTCGTCAGGGCCCTGATCTCCTCCGGGAGCTCATTCCACCAGGTGGGGGCCAGAACAGAAAATGCTCTGGCCCTGGTTGAGGCCAGGTGGACTTCTTTAGGGCCAGGGACCATTAGTTGGTTGGTAGTGGTGGAGCGCAGAGCTCTTTTGGGAGCATAGGCAGGGAGGCAGTCCCTTGGGTACACTGGGCCCTGACCACGTATGGTAAAATTTTGTGGTAAAATTAAGTGCCTTGGCTTATATGCGGGTCGGATTAATTGCGAGTATATACGGGAATATCAGTCCCATGTCTTTAAATACAAATTGTCACTCAGTGCCTGCATTGTGGAGTACTGTGACTAATTTTAAGAATGAAAGCAGCGTTAGGAGAGGGTCCAGGAAGAATGTAGCATCAACATCCAAGCTTTAACAACCTCAAGAAATTACAACAGTAATGAACTTCATATAGACAAACTGAAGAACACCTTTATAATTAAGATATACCAGAGAGAATATATACAGCTACCATCTATCTCTCAGACATATAGCCCACCACTCCCATAATGGCTCGTTAATCTGCTTCCCAGGGTAATCAGTTTCCCAGGCTAAACCTACACTTCAAACGGACTCTTTAAATCTTATACTGGGAAAGGCACTACTAGGAAAAAGGAATTTTGAAACCAGTGTATATTGTTGTAAAGTGAAGTCAGATTTTATTGTATCTAGCCATGGGCAACTACAATAAAATAGTAAAGAAAAAGAACGAGCAACACAGATTATAATTACTAATCACCATAAAAACATCTCTAGATTACATATATCCCACCAGTTTATATAGTTTCATGGATTTAATAGTTTAATATTTTAACAAGAATTTTGTCTCCCATTAATTACATGAGGAAAATTTTTGAAAGCAGATCAATAAAAAGAAATCCTCAGACAATCTAGCTCTTTCACTGCACACCACTAACATCTCTGACTGAAGTACATGTCTTTTGTCTTTCAGGCTTATGTCTATGAAATTCATTCAAGCACCTATTCCCGTAAACTGACAGGACACTCGGACTCTGTAATCAATGTGGCCTTTAATCCTTCGTCTCCCCAGGTATTATTTTTTGCTTGTTTCTTGTTTAAAAGATATCACTTGCCTGCAGAGTTAATCAGATACTGTTCTATTTGTTTGATTATATATATTTTCTCATATCATCCAATGTACACATTTATTGTGTAGAAGGTATTATGTATTTTTATTCAAACTAGTTAAGATGTTGCAAGTTTTGTTCACCAGACTTCCAATTTTATTCCAGGGTCTCTGAAATAAGCCCCACTCTGTTCAAACAAGTCTTACTATACATATCAAGTAAACATGGTGGTAATACATAGTTCCCAAAAATCCAATATATATCCATTGAGATAGCAAGCTGTCAAATCTTATGGCGGCTTTGTCTATTATCTGAAGAGTACAAAAGGTGTGCAAGTGACTTAAAAATTGTCTGTAGTGCTTCTATTCCTTGTGCAAAGGAGTAGCTAATGCATCCATAGGGAGGTTTATGTGCTCCTAATGCAGGTGATTTTGATGCAGAAATAGTTCATGTGGGCTTCCAATGGAGAAATAAACAAGGGCTCCCTTGCTTAAAACCTGGAGAGTCCTTTCTGTCTTTTACTTCCTCTGGAGTTTTTATTGGCAAATTAGAAGAAGAAGAAGAGTTGGTTCTTATGTGCCGCTTTCCTCTAACCGAAGGAGTCTCAAAGCGGCTTACAGTCGCCTTCCCCTTCCTCTCCCCACAACTGTGAGGTGGTTGAGGCTGAGAGAGATCTGATATCACAACACGGTCAAAACAGCTTTATCAGTCCCGTGGCGAGCCCAAGGTCACCCAGCTGGCTATATATGGGGGAGTACAGAAAAGAACCTAGCTCGCCAGATTAGAAGTCCACACTCCTAACCACTACACCAAACTGGCTCTCTTACAACACAACTCCTCACATATTTAACAAACCCTTTTATGCTACAATATATTAGATTTGCAAATCTATGTGATGCCTTTTATTTATTTGATCATCCCAGTTAGTTACTTTCAGATTGGGAATGTATCTGCTAAAGTCATTCATTCTGAATTCATGAAACTTCAAAAGCAAATTTGAACATAATGGAGATACTTAATATTTCTTTAGTATAGTTGTCTCATTCAAATGCCATGTCTCCACATTTTTGTTACAACCAGAACAGAAATTTAGCTCATAAAGCTTGATTTTTAAAGTGACAGAAAAGAAACAGAATGCACTAGATTTGTCTTCCTTTTCCTCCACATCACTATCATGTTTGTAGCAGCTGTCAGTATACTAATCAAGCAACAATTTCAATTTGTGTGATGTATAAGACTTTTGGAAAATGAAACTCTTTAAATAATTACCTCAAGAAAAAGCAGAACTATATTTCAGATAGTTTACACCAAAGATTATATCTTGAAAAAAACAGAAGCTTAAGATCTAAGGTAAGGTAAAGGTATCCCCTGTGCAAGCACCGAGTCATGTCTGACCCTTGGGGTGACGCCCTCTAGCGTTTTCATGGCAGACTCAATACGGGGTGGTTTGCCAGTGCCTTCCCCAGTCATTACCGTTTACCCCCCAGCAAGCTGGGTACTCATTTTACCGACCTCGGAAGGATGGAAGGCTGAGTCAACCTTGAGCCGGCTGCTGGGATTGAACTCCCAGCCTCATGGGCAAAGCTGTCAGACGGCTGCCTTACCACTCTGCGCCACAAGAGGCTTAAGATGTAGATAGTCAATATTAGATGCAAGAGGAAAGTTATTTGAAGGTGTCAATTAGTTTTAAAATTGCCTGTTCCATTAAGGTTTCACTGCAGCCAGAGGAAGTTTGCTAGCCATCCTAATGGCCAATAGGGAAATTAACACATGAGTTTTCCAGACAGTAGAATTTTTAGCACTGAAATCATCACGATTTATTTAGAACTGACTGTAAATAGTTTTGGATGGATCTGAAAATATGAGTTATTGTTTTTTTACTGGCTACTACAAAAGCTCTTTTTCCCTGATGGCAACATCTGGAGAACTCAATTTAGAAGAAAGACATGTATTAAAACATTGGCCTATTATGCAAGGGTGTTCCCCCTCACTTTCACCATGGATGTCCACTGGGTTTTCTTTGTCATTCTGCACTGATTTTCCTCCTTTCAGTGCTCAGTTCACTTTCTGGTCATTGCTTCCCTGGGTTTCCTGAGAATGCTTTTGTGCTGATTTTCCCTTGTTTCACTTCCAAGCTGAAGTTGATCCAAAAATATAGAACTTCCCTCAGATTTCTCCCTTTTGCCTTACCTCAAAGGTCATTCCCCACCCACATTAAGGTTGTTATGGCCACTCTGCTCCTCCTGCCATCCTCCCTCATTAATCAGTATACAAGTCCTAATAAACAAAGGGGACTATGATCTAATAGGCATTACAGATAAGTGATGGGATAGCACTCACAACTGGGATAATAGTATTGAGGGGTACAACTTATTTAAAAGGGACAGACAAAGAAGGGGGGAGTAGCACTATATGTTAAGAATATATATACTTGTGAGGAAATACATGCATGAGAGTTCACCTGAGAGTCTTTGGGTAAAAATAAAAGGAGTAAGAAATAATAGTGGCATTATGATGGGGGTGTACTATAGACTCCCAGGCCAGGCAGAGGACTTGGATGAGATGCTCCTAGATCAGATTACAAAGAACTGGTCCTAGTGGTCATAGGAGATTTCAGTTACCCATATATCTGTTGGAAGCTCTGTTAAAAATGAGAACTCTCTTTCTTCCGCATCTCGCTAACGTGGCTTTTTCGGTGGCATACATTGACTCTGCGCCCGGTTGCCGCCTGCAGCATGCATAATTGGTGATTTTAGCTTCCACCATTCCACCCCGAATGCGGACCTACCACTCCATGCATAATGGGCCTGGGAGAATCAAACCTGGTTCTCTAGATTAGAGGATGCTACTCTTAACCACTATCATGGCTGCTGTCATGAGACAATCTATTAAAAGTTAGTTTTCTTAACATATAGAAAGTCTGCTGCTTTCTTGGGCAACAGGTGAATGATACACATTCTGGGTTGTTTCCTTTCAGTCAAAAGAACCCATTCAAACAGATATACTTACTAGATGGGATGCTCTGATGGCAGGTAATTCTTAAATATCCTAAAAGTAAACTTAATTGGATGCAAGTCTGCTTCCAATTTTAATTCAGAAAAAAATGTACTTCAGTCACCAGTGTTTAGGGAGCTTTTTTCAGCTTATTTTTGTGATGCCAGACAATTAGATTTCAGAACCAGCTGAGCCTAGGGACTCTGTGAAAACCAGATCAATAATTGTTAGAAATGAATGGGATATCAATCACAAATCATCCATACATTGCTTTCTTTAAGAAAGAGATGTCTAAAACGAGCCATTGTATTTGGCATGATTATCAACTGGGTTTTTAGAGGAAGTGCCTTAGATGTATTAATGTGAACTTTCATTCTCACAGCATTGCATCATGCACATTTTTATAGTAAACATTTATTTATTTATTTAATACATTTTAGAGTAGCAAAACCTCTAAAAATACAAATAAAAGCTTTCCAAGTCTGTGTGGTTTAAAAATGTTTGTTGGAAGAAGGAGTTTGTAATCCATTAAGGTAAATCTAAGTCCCAGATTTTAATTACATTTTAAGCAACATGTAAACCAATAACATTCTCTCTATTTGAGATTTGTCTTTGAGGTCCTGTGATCTTCATCTACCATTGCTGTACTCTGGATCTCTTTGTTACTGTGAGAAAAGACTAAGTAGTAGCCAAAGACCACAGGATTCTTTAGTACTATGTCCAACTATGGTATACATAGTTATAGAGATATTACCCTCATAATTTTGAGAAATTTGATTTTGTCAAATATCAAGGCTTTCTAATGTTATTATAAATTCTCAGAATATTTTGGAACTAAACTGATTTTATTCAAGAGCATTTGAACCAATGATATCCACATATTTCATTTATGCTACTGAAATGTTTGCTGCGTTGGAAAGCTGTGAGCCTGGTAGTCATTCTTGGTTGACTAACTTGTCAAGGTTTATGTAAAGTTTCAGTGGCCTTGTTTAGTTTCCCTTTCTACCTTATATCTGATGAAGGGAGCTTCAACTCTCAAAAGTTCATATCCTAAAAATCTTTTAAGTTGCGAAGATGCTTTTAAATTTGTACCTAGGGATAGGCAATTCGGTTCGGATAAGCTGAAAAGTACAGGAATCAATGCTGATTAGGGTATTATTCAGACATATCCAAACCAAATTCCCCAGTCCCTATAATTTAAACTAGTAGAATCAGTATATCTAAATCATGATTTGGATGTTCCATTTTAGCCTATGGAGCTATTATAGTTGGTGGCAAGCAGCAAAGAGACCGCGTGGTCAGCTAGCCTCCCTTTAAGTCTGCCACCCTGCGCCGCTCCACTCCACCTCCTCTGCAGCACCTGGCTCGCGGGAGTGCACTAACTACTTGCTCCCATTTCAGATTTTTTTGCCCCCTCACCCTCCACTCAGCGATGGCTGCCATTGAGGGCAGCGGCAGCATTAATATCCTATGGCGCCACTATAGTCAGTGGGAAATTCTGGCTTTTCATCTATTCTGTGGTCCGGGGGGGGGGGGTGTGTTTGAGATAGAGGCACCACATTTGCAACATAGCTGCTGGAACTTCTCTTCAAAAGAACCCCCAAGATTCAAAACAATTGGACTGAGGGGGGCAATTCTAAAATAGGGTGCTCCCATCCAACCTCCATTGTGATTCTTGTCCTTTTCCCCCACCATAGGAAACAATGGAAATTGGATGGGGGTACTGTCTAGCAGGCCTAAATATGATCAGTGTCTCCTTTGATGTTTCTAGAATAATAAAAGGAGTTGCTCATTAGCTTTGTCTATGACTCTGCCCCCTGCAGGTTGGTTGTTTTATTAGGACTTCTTGCCTTGTTTATAACAAATGTAAAACAGCTAGATCACCTAATTGCTTCTCAGATTATCTGTAAAGAAAATCTTTTAAAATGAGTAATTGTAGCATTATAACATTGTATATATATGCCCCATATGCTGTAACCAAGTCACAGAAATCTTCCAGACTTTAAAGCCTGAGAACACATGCCTTGTGTTATATTAACAACTATGAGTTCTTATTTACATAGAATGGGAGTGGAGCATTACTTCAGCGAAATTCCTTTTTACTGCTTGGCTTCTGAAGATGATACAGCCTTCATTGGCAGTATTCATTTTTTTTGCTAGTCAGCAGAAGTGTTCATACTGGTTGTTACAGACTCTTAGTCTTCCTTGGTTGGGAAACACATGAAGTCATTTTAGTGGTTTACTGGAGCGGATTTCTTTTAAGAATTTAGGAGTGCTGTGCTACTGAGGTCCCTCTCTGACCCAAATCCCATTCACTCCCAGATCCACCCCCAAATTGTCTGGGTGTTTCCCATCCCAGAACTGGTAACCCTGTGTCTGGTTCCCATTTATTTATTTATTTATTTATTTATTTATTTATTTATTTATTTATTTATTTATTTATTTATTTATTTATTTATTTATTTATTTATTTATTTATTTATTTCGTTATATTGCCCCTTTCAGGGTTAGCATCTCAGGGAGGATCATAACCATATTAGAAAATTAGAAAACCAGTGGAAACCAGTTAAAATTTTCCATAAGCAACTCAGCCGTGGGTCAATTTCTGCCACCTCATCTCCTTTTTGGGGGGAGGGTTACTTTAGCGAGGTCTCTATATGAACAGAGGCAGGCCAAGTACAGTGAGTTACAGAAGTCTAACCTGGAGGTGACCATTGCATGGATCGCTGTGGCTAGGTGTTCTTTTTGCGAAAAGTGCATACATCAACAAGTGTTTTTAAGACCATTTAAAGAGCTTGATTAGATTAAGCTTCAGACTAAAACTATAAAGATGATACCAAATACCTATTTCAGGCCTACCATATTATTCTTAGCAGCAAAATGCTGCTTTCCTAGAATCATGGTATTTTTAAAACATTTCTTATAAGCATTTTTTGCATGTTATGGCAGATTATTGTGGTTTGCTGCACCAATCTTACTCTGTCTCTGTATAAACTGTTCCAGATATACTTTCACCATCTAGCTCTTTCAAGATGCAAATTGCACTTTGAAGAAAACTTTCAATTTTAAGTAATGATGCCAAATAATTGGAAACCACTAAATACCCTTGGAAGTGTCTGGAAAAGTGGCTTAATATCTCATAATAAAAAAATGCATCTATTCAGCATGAATATCTCTTTCAGATGGAGCCATCTCATAACTATGTAAAGAGAAGGGATATGGGGATGCTGTCAAATATTGGAAAAGAAGCTTGGAAGTCTAGTCAATTGAGATTATAATACAAGTAACAGTGTGGATTTTTCTCCATCTCTGGCTTGGGAAACTAATTGAAGATTCAGCTCCATTCTGGTTTCCTAATGTGAGGAGAGATGCTATATGTCAAAAACATCAGACTAGTACATTTCAATCTTCTCTCTATCCTATAGCAAATCATTACTTATGAATGCAACAGGGTAAGGACATTACCAAATTGCTTGATTACATAGCATACATACTATCTACAGCTATTTGTTGAATAAAGTGTTTGTTTTTGTGTAATATTCACCAGAACAGAAAATAAAAATATAAATTTCTAAAATAAAATTAGCTTGAACAATGTTAGAATTATGCAAAAATTTCAATCACCAGGAATTCACCATTTGTCTTTTCATTTAATTGTGTCTTATATTTATTTTTGTTTAGCTCATTTCTGGGCTGCCTTTAAAAATATTCAAGGCAGTTTACCAAGATAACTGCAACTGATAAAAACATTACCAGTAATATATACCAAACAAAACGTATAACAGAGGGATTAAGGAACAGCCACTTAAAGGCTCTCTGAATATTGGAAACAGCATCAGCTGATGCCAGAAGGTCTGTAATGAGAGGGCGAAGCAAATCTCCACTAAGCACAATTCTGACAAATGGGGGTTCCTACAAAAGAACTCCTTGAGACAGTTTCAAAGCATGGGTGCCTGCAGATCAAGCCAAGTCCCAAGTAGGCAGAGAATATTAAAATAAAGAATGTGGTGCCAGAAGTCCAAACCCAACTGCTTCATATACTTTATGTGAAACTTTCCCCCCTACTCCATCATAGAAATAATTTCCCCCCAGTTTTTCTCATTATCAAGAGACCAAAGTACACTGAGGATGATGTCATATTAATACCATGAGAAGCTAATACAGCCTTTCCAAAAGAAGATGAAATCATGGTAGAGTTCTTTTAAACCCATCTCTTAAACAAACAGAAGGCTAAGTTGTAGGCATACTTTTGGCCATGTGAATTTTAAATATATGTTATAGTTTTGCAGATGGCTCTTACAAATGTGAGTGGGAAACCATTATATATTTTGAAACCAGCTTAGTAGATAGTCAGATGTTTCTACTGTTTCCATTAACTTTTAAAACGTATTATGCAACATAACCTCTGCTTGAGGAGTACTGTACTTATTGGTTAATACAAAGGAAAATAATTTTTTTTTACAGATTTTATTATTTATTGTTATATAAAGCATTTACAGAAAGGTAAAAGGGAAAAAAGCGACCAGCTAATAAGTAATTATTAATACATAGTCTATACATCGTCTATACATGTATACCATACATAGTATAGTCTGATATTATCTCAAGAAATATGTAGTCAGTTCCCATTGCATATTAGTCCTAACCTAAGAGCTACTGCTGTCTTTCTTAAGAAAGTCCAGGTAATCGCTCCACTGTTCGTCATATTCTTCCGGTGGTTTCTTCTTAACCATGTTAGTGAGTCTTGCCATTTTTGCTAAGTCCGCTAATTTGTCTAGCCATGTAGAAATAGTTGGGGTCTCAGTCGCCTTCCAGTGCTTCGCCCACACCAACCGCGCCGCCATGGTTGCATGGAAGAAGAGGATTCTAGAAGAACTTGGTAATGCACTTGGATGAAAACTTAGCAACGTAGATTCAGGCTTCATTGGGTATCACATTTTAAATATTTCCTGTAACACCATATGTATTTTAGCCCAATACTTTTTTTCTTTCTCACAATTCCACCACATATGATAAAAGGAACCTATTGCTTTATTACATTTCCAACATTTATTATCAAACCTATCTGAGATTTTTGCGATGACCTTTGGAGTAATATACCATCTATAAAACATCTTATACCAATAATTTTTTGAGATGATAAATTCTAGATTAGGTAAAATCTATTCTTGTGATGAATATTAAGTGATACTTATAAATGCTTTCCAAGACACAATCTAATTATGTCGTCTATCATGGAAAGTTGTGATTAGTCAACAAGGACTTTGAGCTAATTTATGCCAACTGAGAGATGGACTGATATTATTTATAGAACCTTTGTATTTCAACAGAAAAAATGCGTTCTAGTTGAAGAACGTTTAATGTAAATCATGTTAGTCTTATATTACATTCCAGGATGCTCCCTTTTAAACTGGTTTGTACAAAGCTCTCTCTTAAGGGCACTTATCCCATTCCTCATCTGTTCCAGGGACACGGTGACGGAATTGACAACAATCCTTCCCCATTGAAATGAAAGTTCAACCTTCTGATTTACTTGTTCTGTTATCGTTCTGTGTGATATGGATGTCTAACACACATTTCACCAGGCTCAGTACACTTTCATATCATAGCCATCTAGCTCTAGACGTCTTGGTTCTTTTGGACGTCTTGTCCCACTCTGAAGACATGTAGAACCATTCACAAGGAACTGATAAAGGTAACAGAGGCTAGGTGACATTAATCATATTGTGTTAGAATGTGTTTTATTGTCCAGGAACCTGGAGAGTAATGCTAAAAGTAACCCATTGCATCATTACAAGCCAAACTAAACATGAGAGCATTCCCAAGTCCACTATTAGGATACCATTGCCATTTTTGGGAGCGCCTCTGTTTACAAATGCCAGGGGGGTTCAATCCTGATGGGAATCATACTGTATGTGGGGGGGGTATCTGTTCCCCCCACACAAACAATGGCCTCTTGAGTCCAAATGCTAGGGGGTGGGCTCTTCAAAATGGCATGGGAGGACAGGAACTCCTTCCCCATTCTGTGGTCCTGATTAGAATCACTTTCCCAAGGCTTTTGTAAACATAGGGATTTGCATCTCTAAAATGGCAGAGACATCCCAGTCATAGACTTGAGGATACTGTCATGTCTGGTTTGGCAGGACATAGTGTTGGGATCCAAGGTAAATTTTCTGCTAATGGAAGAAGATGGGTATTTTCTGCCAATTTCCCCTTCCTGTTACAGATGCAAAATTTGCTGTTCTTGTCATTCCTGAAGGTCTATCCCAAAGGGGGCAGTATTTGGGGAAGATCATTGGGCTGTAGCAGAAGGGGGAGGCAGAAAAGTTCTGTTCTGATAGCAGTGAAAGGAAAATTTAGTCTGCATAGTGGATATTAGACATAGACCTAGGAGACTGGGGTTCAAATCACTGCTGAGCCATGGAACTCAGTGATCTTGGTCTAGTTACTGTCTCTTTCACAAGGGTATTGTGGAGAGAAAGAGATTAGAGGAGATTGTGTACACTCCCAAGACTCCTTGAAGAAAAGACATCAGTGTGACAGAGGAATAATTGGTAATATTCTTAAATGGAACAATATATCTCTGTCAGATCTGATGGCCATGAAAGAAGGTCACTGTTCTCCACTGAGTCCTCTACTATTCTACTGCTCTAGGAAAGAGTAATTTTTTAAATGCTGGATGACTCCAGCCTTTGCTTTATTTAAGAGAGAATAACAGAAAAAAGAAAGAACAAAAGATGCCATAACAAGTCAATTCACCCTACTAACATATATGTTAACACCTATACCTATCTGGCTAAATATTAATATATATTTAGTTAATATATATATACCTATATATTGTGGCCAAATATTGTGAGAAATACCCCCGTTCTTCAAATTCTTCTGCTGGTCTTCCGTTAACTAGATTAGTAAGCTTTGCCATTTTGGTCAGTTCTCCCAACTTTTCTATCCAGTCTGTTATTTTTGGTATATCTTCTTGTCTCCATCTTCTTGCAAGCACCATCCTTGCTGCAGTTGTCGCATGAAAGAAAAAAACACCCGCTTTACGAGGGAGATTGTCCGGGGGCACACTCAACAACATATATTCAAGACATAATGCGAATTTAATGTTTAACATTTCTTCTAATACATCATGTACTTTCGCCCAGAATCATTGCGTATTTTTACATAATCACCACATATGAAAAAGGAGCCTACTTTATCTTTAAATTTCCATGATTTAATATCATAATTTTTTGAGATATGATGACCCAATAACTTAGGTGTTACATACCACCTAGAAAACATTTTGAACCAATTCTCTTTTAATTGCTGACTCTTTGTACGTTTTGCCGTATTTTTCCACATTGATTCCCACTCTTCCATTGAAATACTTTGGCCCAGATTCAACATCCATTTCACCATACAATTTTTAACCTGTTCAGACTCAGTGTCAAATTTCAATAATAATCTATATATCTGGCCTTGTAAGTGCGGTTTCATTGAGCAAAATTTTTTTCAAATTCTGACAAAGTTGGGCAAGTACCAATCTGATTCTGAAATTCAGATTTGTATCGAGACAGAAGTTGCTGAAGTTCCATCCAGTCTATATTAGCCCCTCGTTTGCTAAGTGTGTCCAAGTCCTTAAATTTCCATGCAGTAGTTAACAGATCTTTATATCTAAGCATCCTATACGTGATTGTCGAGGTTTGTCGAAGTACGCCTCTACTGGGAACTTTAGCAATGAAGATTCTGAGGTTATTTTTGATTTATATTTCTTCCATATAATCATTAGATTTTTGGCCCAGAAATTTAATTCATAGAATCATAGAATCATAGAGTTGGAAGGGGCCATACAGGCCATCTAGTCCAACCCCCTGCTCAACACAGGATCAGCCCAAAGCATCCTAAAGCATCCAAGAAAAGTGTGTATCCAACCTTTGCTTAAAGACTGCCAGTGAGGTGGAGCTCACCACCTCCTTAGGCAGCCTATTCCACTGCTGAACTACTCTGACTGTGAATTTTTTTTCCTGATATCTAGCCTATATCGTTGTACTTGTAATTTAAACCCATTACTGTGTGTCCCTTCCTCTGCAGCCTTTTGTTGTGCTTTTCCAATTGGCCAAAGTAAACCATGAAGTCCTTCGTTTAGGCCGTGTTTTTCAAACACCCAATCTTGTTTACTGGGATCAATAATCCAATTTGCGATCCAAACTAAGGCTGCGGCATGCAGAGGAAAGAGTACTTTTGGTAAACCATGTTGCACTTTTGGCCTAGTTTATGTCCCATTATGAAGAAGTAGGGTATATACACAGATGGAAGAATATTTTTATTGTTGGTGATACATGGAAATAGATGCAAACAATGTGTGTTAATCTTTTATGTAGGTATGCAAAATATGACTTCATTAGGGAGTTTTGATACCTAATTCTTTCAAGATCTATCACAGCTTGAGGCTAAATTCTCTGCCACTGACTTGTCATATATGTCAACAATAAATGTAAATCTGGAGAACAGCTTTGTTTGGAAGGCAGATGCAAACGATGGGAGTTGCCCACATTGCTTTTATTATGCCACATAAATGAGCCCCACCATTGACTGACATGTAAACTGGTTAATGGTGCCTTCGGTCTCAAATTCTACAAAACAATATTACGTTTAAATTATGGTAAAAAAAAGTGTTGAGGAGTGATTGTTAATTTTTTGGAACAGGAGTTTATTAATACAGAACATTATGAGTCAGATAAGTGTCTTAAAGTAATATAGAAGGCTTTATGCTTCTTTTAAAAAAATTTCTTCCTTGTTGAATTTTCTCCCTGTCTTTCAAATCATGGATTTTAGAACCTGATTCTAGGTGCCAACAATGTGGATTTAATGTCCACCCAGTACCTGTGCATCAGCTGTGCTCTTTTATATATTTATGGGTCCTTCTGCAGTGGGCAGCATGCCTAAGGGCTGCTTTAGACTATATTCCAGACCTGTACTTGGTGGGGAATGGGAGGGGTTATACCTCATCTCTCCACCCATGTAGCACACTAGTCCCAGTTCCAACACCACCTCCAACAACAGCAAGTCTCCACTTTGAAAAAATATCTGGTGTTGCTCATGGTGGTCCTCCAGATGTCCATGGACTACAAGTCACCTAAGCTCCTGCCAGCATTTGCTGGAAGGGGCTCATGGGAATTGTAGTCCATGAAAATCTGGAGGGCCACAGGTTGACTAGCCCTGCTATAGAGTGTTCTGCTTTGTGTCAGCCCTGGTGATGTTGTTGGCCGCCAGTAAGATTCCCATGTGGCTGCAAATGCCAGGTTGAACTCTTCATTGTGGCTTCTAGTCACCATGATGAGGGCCAGCTATGATGGAACTGTAATGAAAGAAAGTCCCGCCCCCACCCCAAGCATTCATTTGTGTTTCCCTGTAGAACCCATTCTGTGTAGAGTTAATCCTTCAGAGAAACATAAGGGATCTGATTGGCTGATGGAGGAGGGAGGAATTTCAGGAGCTGGAGGGAAGTGATGCCGTGAGACAGTTCTGGTCAGACTTTGGAGCTGTTTAGTTAGTGAAGTCTATGTTGAATTCAGAGAGTGAGGGAGACGTTCTCTCTTGAGGGATGAACAGAGGAACTGGCTAAGGGAGAAACCTGGGAGATTATTCCAAACCTAGCGAAGGAGAGGAATTCTCTTCTGAGGACAGAAGATGTACTTAGTCCTGTGTTCTAAGAGTATCGATAAGGGATTCAGGAGAAACTATAAAATAATTGAATAGGCATATATTTGTATCTGAATAAGCATATACTGCTAAACCCAAAATCTAGTCCTGACCCCTTTATTTAGTCCCCCCAAGTGTTTCATAAATTCTATTCATTTGTTTGTTAAACTTTGAAATGCCTCTTGTGTGTAGTGGTATACTGAGGAAGAATATATTTCTTTGGTTGTGAGGGAGAACACACTATTTCAGTAGGCTGGTGCTGCTTTTCCCTATAACGCAAGGCACAGGGGGACAAACACAATAAAGCCCTGAAGGGAGAAGATACATAAAGCTCACCAGCCAAATGAAAGAGAAAGGGATTTTTATTTGAAAGGAGGAAGTTTGTGTCAGCCACAGTCCCTCTCTCCCTCTCAGGCATGGATTAGGTTAAGAGCCTAGCCCTCTCCTGGCTGTGATACCAGCATGTAGATCCCAGCAGTGGAAGCATACAGTATGTTCAGATTGTCTCTCCCTGGAAGGCCCCAATGTGGTTCAGCTGCCCCCAACGGACAGTGGGAAGCAATTTCAGCAGATCTCTCCCCGACCCCCCCCCCAGGCAAGGATTGAGCAATCACCGTGATTCTCCATCAGGTGGAGGTAATTTGGGTAGTGATTTCAGCAGTCTCTCTTCAGAAGGTAGGGATCCTGTGATTTCAGCAGATGCTAGCCAGGGCTGCCTACCTAGCTCAGCATCCCACCTTCATCACCAATATTGAATAGTAGGTTCAATACACTGCAGAGTCAGTCACATGTCAAAACATCAGCTGTTTATTTATCACTTATAATTGAACAAACAAATAGCCCACCACCTGAAGTTATATACAGTTTAAGGGTTCCCACCAATGCCTGTGATCGGCCCTAAGTGGAGCCCTCTGACTGGCTAAATACAACAACCAGTAGCAGGCTGGATTTTGCGTGCCACAATTATGCATCCCTGATGCTAGTGCTAAGATCCCTACTTCTGGTCTCTGCTACAAGGTCAACTGTGTTATTATTGCAAAAGTTTTGAAGAAACAATATAGAATTAATTTAAGAATTTGGCCCAGGAGAAACAGAATAATAACAATCAGGGGACCCACAAGAATTTGTGGAGAGCATCTAATATTCCTTTCCCCCTTCGCTGAAAACCCCCATATCATCTCCTCTTTTCCTAATTACCTTCTTACAAACCAGACAGCCTACCTGCTTCAGCTTTCGTTTCATCCCTCCCCCAGCAATTTCTCATTGGGAAAACTCTCCCATGGTTCTGGCTACCAGGCTTTCATGATAGAGTACATGCCAGGACTTGTGGGTGACACCTCACTTTCCTGTGTCACCCTCCCCACACTATATCTTCTTTTCTCCTGGCAGCCCCCATATCCCATTTTCCTTGCTTCCATATTTTCTTTACCTCCTCCAACCAACCTATCTTTTTTTCTGCCCACCAATTTTTATTTACTATCTCACTTTTCTCCACAATGGGGACTTAAAGGAGCTTATATCATTCCTATCTCCTCAATTTATCTCCAGTCCACAGCAACCCTATGAAGTAAGTTAGGCTGAGAATGTGTAATTAGTCCAAGATGATTGAGTGAGATTCCATTCCAGAGTGATAATTCAAACCTGGGCCTTCCAGATCCTACATTACACTGGCTTTTGTGGGTTGTCTGCCATAGAGCAGTAGAAAGTAGCAAGGCCTGCGTGAGACATACTAGTCAGGTGATAGTAAATCATTTAGTAGTTGCTACAGGGCTGACACTGATTAATCCTTCATTAAAGATCAAAGCAGCCCTTGAAAGGACCTTGCCTCCTCCCCCTGCCTTTTATTGACCAGAACCAAGGCTTGAAGACTGGCAATACTGCTGTAGTTGCTTAGCAGTTCTCACAATGGCCACCAACAGGCCCTTACTTTCTTAAAATGACAGGGGAAATTTCTATTTATGGGGTTAATGCCTCCAATGTATTCTTTCTTTTTTTTACATTTCAAATTTTTTTGCGAACCTGGAACATTGTGGAAATTTCTGCTATCTTGAATCAAAAGGAAAGTCAGGGTATAAAAATTTTAATGAATACATAAATTAAGTATCCACTGATTTGGTTATGTTGAGAATTAAATGCATTGATTAGTTTCCAATTTAGGATGTTAAGATATGATACATTTTTAAATTAAATATGATACAAAAATTAGATATAATACTGTGTATTACATTAGGTTCCCCATGTTCTACAGAAATGCCCATTTATCCTGGGCTGATTCTGCACTTACTTTGTTTATTCCATTGTGGATCCTGCTGAATTCAGATCGATTTGAACTTGGGTCTTCCTCTATCCCCCTCCCCACAATTGAAACAGAAAGTGTTCTGCACTAGATTGGGGAAGCTCAGAATGGGGAGGGGGAGCCAAACACAGCAGGAAGCTCTTTCTTTTCTTGAATGGGGGGCGGTAGGATTGGAGACAGCAGAGGAGGGGGAAAAAAAACAAGAGACAAATCTTTTCTGGGAACCAGGAAGACTTTGAACTGATGCCCTGGCCAGTCAGGGAAGACTTCTTTGCTACAGCATTGAGGCAGCAAGTTAAAATTCACTAAGAGCAGATAGCATTTACTCATGGCAGCTTTTGAAATATTGAGGCTTATGTCCACTCCAGGATATTGCAGGACAAAGATAGGGTCGCCACAAATCAATTATGGATGTTGCAGAGGGAAAATGTAAAGCACCCCAAATCCAAATAGAAATCGAATTCAGTGTAGACAGGAGGAATTCATTTGAACTGGGTCTGAATAAAAAGCCCTATGCAGACTATACCCTTGTATTGATAGTTCAAGTTACTTTTAAATAAAATTTAAATAAAAATATATTTTTGAGCAAACTAATATGTTGTATGTAAATTTAAGCCATATTTAACATTTTTCAGAAAGATCCAACACATTAGTTGTATTTTTCATCAAGCATAATTGAATGCAAAGAAGTCTATGCCAATCATATGCTTTCTGTTTTGAATTATAGCTCACCACTGCCACTCTGGATGGCAAGCTGCAGTTGTTCCTACCTTGATGACGATTAGTCTCGACACCTTTGGCTCAACTACACTGAGAATAAAATCTCCCTGAAGGTACAGAGAAGATTAGTATGAGGGCAAACTGGAACATATTAAAAATAATCTGCTAGATTATTTGTACTTTCTGTAAAGCCATTGGGAATTGCTTAAAGGCTTGTTCCGGGGGGGGGGGGGGATCAAGCAGCAAAAATTTGGTACAAGAATACTGAGTCTCTTTTGTACCTAAGCCAATTTACATATAGTATATGATCACACATTTCAATAAAACTTCATAAGTACTAGAAAGCTGTGAATGAATTAATTTTTATCAGGTTGGATCTCACTATTTGTTTGTCTCTGCCTATAATGCCTTTTGTAAATGTGTTAGGGAATATCAGGAGAAACTTAAGAAAGCTGGATATTTACAATTTATGTTCTGGGACTTTAGCAACTGCCTTCACAAATATAATTTTTGAGCACTCAGTTGCCAAGGAGTAAACCATAGACTATTTCTGTAATATTCTTGCCTGAGTCTTCTATAATAAATTGATATTATTGTTGCACATTACTCTTGCCTCTTTATTCAGTGAAAGGGAGTGTCTGAGATACTGAATATTTTCCTTACCATTGTGAGGTGCTAGCAAATGTTTAGTGTATTTCATATAAGTAGTAGATAGGCTAACAATATTTCAACATTCCATGGATAATATACAATTCTTGTATCCTAGTCATCTAAAAACTTGAAATGGCCAATCCAACAAGGTTTCCACCATAACCTCCTGTTCTTAAGAACCAGAGGTTTAAAGTAGGGATTCCCAAAGTGGGTGGTATGCTCTCCCAGGGGTTGTGGAAGGATCCTGTGGGGGCAAGTGAGGAATATCGGGGGCAGTACAGGGACAGCAGTCTGACTCTTCCTGCTAAAGCTGTGTTTTCCTGCAAGTGATGTTCCAAGATGACTTGTCCTTGCCTGACTCTTGAACATCCTTGGTAGTCTCCTATCCCATTGCTGACCAGGGCCAACCCTGCTTAGCTTCCTGAAGAAAATGACAGCATCAGAAGGTGGGCTGGATGGAATCATATTCCTGCAGAGCTCCTTCCCCTCCCCAGACTCTGTCCTTCTCAGGTCCCACCCCAGATCTCCAGGAATTTCTTCAGTCAGGGTTGGCAACACTTCCCCAAAAGTCTGGAAAAGACTGGAAAAGTCTTTTCCTGCTTGCTCCTAGCCATAAGATTTTCATTGCTAGCCTCTGTCTCTGTCTCTCTATTTCTCTCTATTTCTCTCTATTTCTCTCTATTTCTCTCTCTCTCTCTCTCTCTCTCTCCCCCCCCATGAGGACCCAAAGTGGCTTTTACAAATGACTTTTAAACAGATATTTCTTCCAAAAAAGAAGCAAAGTCATTATATATGTTTTGAATTTGCAGTAGACCTAGCACAAGAAAGGGGTGTGTGTGTTCATATATGTCTGAGTGGCACTAAGGTCATGGCCTGGGAGCTGAGTGGGCGGCAGTCCCAAAATGTTTGGGAACCACTGGTTTAAAGTATGTGGTTTGTTCTCTTTCTGACCCATTATGCACGGGTGGAATAACGCACATTTGGGGTGGAATGGCGGCAACTAAAATCACCGATAACGCACGGAGCCGGCCACAGCGTCGGTGCATGCCGCCGAAAAAGCCGCGTTCGTGAAACGCGGAAGAAAGCGCGACTTCCAGGTGACCGGGGCGCAACCAGAAGTGGCGCCGGGATCGCTGCGTGCATAATCGGTTACTCTGGGTTTTGCCGCCGTCGCACCCCACCCCGTGCATAACCGGTGTGCGTCGCGTCTTCCCCCTCCGCGTTTTCCATGTGACCCGAAATCGCCGTTTCGGCGGCTGTGCATAATGGGCCTCTGAGCAGACCAATGGAAAGTTTCATCATGACATACCTCTTGTAGGAAGCTCTTAAAATAATTTTGAAGTAAATATGATACTCTTTACAAAAATTTTATACAATCTGTAACTATTCTCAAAACTGATCTTGAAATAAGAACATTCAAATAACAAATGCCAAATAAAAATCCTAATAAGATAAAAAGGCATATTACATACCCCATACTTTGGAGTCCTCACAGCGTTAACATGTTTCAGAAGCTACTTACTAATATTATTGATTTTAGCAAAAGTATTCACCGTCATCAGTGTTTGTCCTGTTTTGTCACATTACAACCTGGAACTCAGTTGGGTTGGTGGGGTGTTAAGTGCCATTGGATTCTCACAACCTGCCTTAGCACTTCCAAGGTGCAAAATCGTTTTTGTTCTGACACAAACAGTACTCAAGACAAGAAAAACAGAAATCATGACCATGCATAAGAATTTGTTCACAGACGAAGCAGTTACAAGCAAAACACAGGCTTTACTGGTTCCTCTTGGATTTCCAATGACATTCCTACAGTTATAGAACACTTTTGTAAATTGCTCTGTAAATTCTGAAGAAGTGTTGTCATTACACAGTGGCTTTTCCTTTGTACAGAGATGGGACTGTGGCATCCTGCAACTGGGCAATGACCAGCAGACAAAACAAGGGATGTGTAGATATATGCTCCTAAATGCACAACAGACGAAATGAACAATAGAACAGTTAGGTCTCTCTCCTCACTCTTTCTATACAAAGTTGTTTCTCAATAAAATTATTGTATTTAGTAACACAAACAGTTGATTGTTCCAGACTTTCTCCTGGTACACAA
Organism: Paroedura picta; assembly: GCF_049243985.1. Lineage (NCBI taxonomy): Eukaryota > Metazoa > Chordata > Lepidosauria > Squamata > Gekkonidae > Paroedura > Paroedura picta. The sequence continues at coordinate 88,408,399 of NC_135369.1, forward strand.
AAGCCAAGAGGATAATGCATGCAATGCTCCTTAGACATAACTACCAGTGAAGTGACAGGTAGTGGCCGTTATATTTTACCATTGAGATTGATTAGAAACTGCAAGTGAATTGTGATTGAATTCTAAATCATAGATGGATGTTAAGCAACATATACTTCACTTTTATTTTTATCCCAGAACAGATATTCAACATCACTTTTCTGTCTGTCTGCCTTTCCTTTCCATTTATTTACCCACAATATAAAAATACAGCTTTAATAATGTGTTCTCAGACTCTGGCATTGGGCTGGAGTCTAGGATTCCTTTAGTAGGCCTGTCCTTGGGAATTAACTTCAATAATGAGTGAGAGAGGGTATCACAGCACCCTCTTTGCTCTCCTGCTGGTAATCTCTAGTTGCCTTAGACGAGGTATGGCCCTTCCTTCTGATTCTCCCAGGATACACTACCTGGGAATGGGTCGACTCTGGCCCAATGCTCAATTGCCTACCTTGTATCACATTTCACCTGCTTCTCATAAGGCTTCTCCACTGCAGCCTGTTCCCTGCCCTGCTTGTCTCAAGGAGCCTTCCTGGCTCTCACAGCAGATGAAGAGAGGATCATCCATTGTGGTGGGTTTTGCTGCTCTTCTGCAACCCTTGCTGCCTCATGCCTCTGCTTCTGGCCCCTGGGAGTTGGCTGCTGGCCGCCTGCTGGTGTTTCTAGGTATCCTCATGAGCTAGAAAACTCCTTTTGTTTTCTGGACTTCTATGGCCATCCCTGGACAAGTTTTCTTAGCGTGGTCTGGAGACCTTCCACTCCTTGGAGGTAAGTACAGGGATGGGAAGTCTGCGCTCTGAATATCTGGAGGGGTGGAATCTATCTTTTAATGAATGCATGGTGCATCCTCCATTCTATTAAAAAGTTCTGGACCATTTAGCTTGTATGCACTGTTTTGTGAGCGATTATATAATTTTTAGTCTTTTGGATTGTTTTGTAAAGCAAAATGACTCCATACAACCCCTTTCTCATTATATGACTTCTATATTTCACAACATTTGGTGCATGAATATTATATGATTTTTTACATAAATGGTGCCTTGAAATAATAATCATGGTAAGCTTGCATGATGCTATGAAATTATCTTCTCCACAAATAATGTGCATTGTCTGATCTTGAATAGCCAGTTATAAAAACAAATGGCAAACTCAAGAGAAAATCACCCAGCCATGATTCATCTCAGCTTAGGCAACTGGTAATTAACAGACATGAGTTTATTTTGCTGGCTCGTGGGAATGCCTGTTTCTTAAATATGGTGGGCTTTTAATAATCATAGTGGTTTTAAGAAAAAAAAGCTTTGGACAGTTTGTCCAAATCTAATAAAATATTTCATTCATGTTTCCTTCCTTTTGCTGATATATTCACTACTACTAGTGGGATAATTCTAGTTGCATGAGTTTCAAGTGTTTTTGTAAATAGTTCCACTGAAATGTAGTTTTATTTCAGTTTAACATCATGAGAAATACCCACTGGAAAATACTAGAGCTAGGAAACAGTGAAAGCAGTAGTGGAAGGGAAAGACCCAGCAAGAGATGGATTGACTCAATCAAAGAAGCAATGGCCCCCAGCCTGAGGCAAGGCTGTTAATGACACAACTTTTTTGTGTGGAGGATATGAATTCATAGGATCACTGTAAATTGAAAGCAACTTGAAAATGCTTGGCACATAATCCTGCTTGAAAATCCTTGTCGCACCCCATTGTTGTAAGCCCAAACACAGAAAAACCAAAAAAAGGCCACAAACCTACCAGGGCTGCAAGTTGACAGGTGGTGGAGCCAGCAGCAGGAGGAGATGCAGAATAATGACACACTGTGTACTGGTGCATTCGGTGCGGCAGGACACAGCTGTGTCTTGCTGTAAAGGGATGGAGAGGCACAGGCCCTTTATAAAATGCCAAGTGCGTGGGCCCAGCCTCTCCCCCCCCCCCCCGAGAGCTGCAGCCAGACAGCTTCCTGCCTCCTGACCCCTTCAGGTTCATGATTTATGACTGCTGTGTTTGGTTGCTTTGATTCTGTCACAGCTTGCAAATTGGCATAGGGTTGAACTTGGTTTTTTGGGGAGGGCAGCCTAAATCTGGCCTCCCCAGATATGGGGCTTCCGTAAGAAAGTAGAGTGTGAGCAGGGCCAACCCCAAGGGGAAGGTGTAGTACTTGCAATGCCAGGAGGCCTGAGGTGGACCAATGGAGGTGTACACCCACTGTGGTACCTGTGGTACACTCACTGTGGTACACTTCCCTTATGCAGGACCCTAGCGGCAAAAGGGCCCCATGTTCCCCACTGGGAAATGGGGAGAGTCCTCATGGGGGGGCCACTAAAGTCAGAGGGAGATGTGGTTGGCTGACTACTACAGCAGGTCTTCTGGGACAGGCCAAGGGGTCAATCAGGAGCCACGCGGTGCGCGGCTCATAAGTGGCCCCTTTGAGTTTTTATCCTGGATTCGCCCCACCCCGCCCCTTTCTCCTCCCACCTAGACCTTACAGCTTTATTCTTACCACTTACCAGAGCATTTTACATATTATTATTATTGTTATTGTTATAGATTTATTTTCCGCCACTTCCTATTAGGCTTGCGGCGGGTAACAGTAGTCTTAACCCCATTAAAATCCCCATTAAAAGACTTTAAAAATTCCAACATGACGGAAAAAGAATCCCCTTTCAACCCCCACTACTGAAGCGACGAAGAGAATGGAGGAGTGATGTACATTTCCGAGCATTATAATGCTTTATAATAAGATTTCTTTACCTTTAGTTCTTCCCATAAGTTTTGTGTAGGATTGTGTCTGTACTCTCTGTATTTTGCTTTTCGGGTACCTTTGCCCTGCCTATATTCTCTGTTGTGCCAAGGTTTAGATAGATGACTTGCCAACTGTTCTTGATTCACATTCTGACTTTTTAGGGCCATCTGTACTTCTCCTCTAACAGTTGTTCAAAACCCTTTATGCCAATATCTATCTGTTCACAATTTAAGAATCTTTGTGATATATCTCTGAAAGTGTGCCATGGTTTTATCTATTTTGGCATTCCATCTAACTGGGCTTATCTTGATTTTGGAATCTGTAGCTCCACTAATTCTTTCGTTTAACCACATGTTGGCTATGGGGGGGGGGTATTAAATACCATTTTTAAAGGCAAATGATCATTATTGTAAAAGGATGCTATCTTGAATTATCTTATGAACTGGACAAAATCTTTTGATATAATAATATAATCTATTACGCTCCTTCTGTCCCCCATCCAGCAGGTAAATTCAGCTGGGTGATCCCCTTTTACTGAGCTGTTTAACATACCTAGATCCATTTGGCTTAGCATTTGAGTCAGAAGAAATCCTGTGTAATTAAATTTAAGATCTCACAAATTTAAGATCTTTGGAATGTCTTGTATAAGGTAACATCCTATATTCATTGTTAGTTCTATGGAATTTACTAGCTTCAAAGCCTGTTCCTAAGAACGGGCCTTGAAAGGGCTCCCTCGCCTGGCCCTTGGCCAGGCAGTTTAAGGTGGTCTTGGGCGGCAGCTTGAAGCCAGATCAAGTGGGGCGGGTGGGGGCTGGGCAGCTCATTAGCAGGGCCGACAGAGCTCCTTAGCAGTCAGCTAGTCATCTCCTTAACAGACAGCAGGCTGGGAGACCCTCATCAGCAGGCCCAGCCTAGCAGGCCAAGAGGCCCATGTTAGGAGGCCCGCCTCCATGACCCTTTGACCCTCTCACCTGCTGCTGGCTCCGGGAACTGAGGCGTCTGAGAAAAAAGAGTCTAGAGTCCAGGGACGGAGGGCGGGAGCTGCAGGGGCAGGGCCAATCAGGGCAAAGCTGGCTGCACCCTGATTGGCCCTATTCCAACTTGGACAGCTGGACATGACCCACCCCCTAGGCTGTTTCATAAATATATAGAGGAACAACAATGGATAAGGATAGTTAGCATAAAGCTTATTATCATCTGGTCCAGTTCTAGCATTAAAGACCCCCCTCCACAATTACATATGCTGTTGGATGGGTGTTTATCAATTCTGATATATATGTATCCAGGCCCAATCTTTATCCAGTTGGGCATTGGTTCTACCAGGAGCCATGTAGACATTTACAACCAGGATTGAAGTCTGCTGGCAGCAAATGCTAATTGCCATAGCCATTTGTGAACATGAGGGGAGTTCACTAACTACTGCATTTCATGATGTAGCAATCAAAATTCCCAGCCACTTTTTGGCTCTGCCATAAGTAGAGGCTAGAGCCACCAGTGCATATAAAGCTGTGGCCTTGTTACGCAAAAAAATGGGTTTGTGTGTCCTTGAAGCCAAAAAATGCCTGCCTGCCTGCCAGCCAGTCAAATACATTGCTAGCCTTTTTTGGTGCAAATGCAATAAGCTTTTTTTCAGAGGGAAACTAGCTTGAATACAACATATAATGTTTACAACTCTTCATATGTCAATCAACAAAATCTGTACCAGTTTTTTAAAAAAATGTCAAAGGAATCAGAGTCTGCTTCAGAGGAAGATGAGATTCCAGACCTCAGGCAATCATTGTTTATTATTATTATTATTATTTATTTGATTTGTATGACCGCCGCTCTCGGAAACCGGCTCGCGGCGGTTCACAACATTTTAATACAAATACAATATATTAACCATTAAAATTCCCCATTAAAACCCCATTAAAACCCCATTAAAACAATGACTAAGTCACAATGATGGCGATTAAAACTATTCCCGTACAGGCCCACTGGATGAGCAGAAGGGAACGGAGGATAATTGGGCATAGGATGGAACACTCTGGGGAACCAGGTCAGTTTAGTACTGGCCTCCCCCCTCCGGGGAGAGGGGTCCGATCTTAGCCCCGGGCCATCACCCGGCCTTAGACAAACGCCTGGCGGAAGAGCTCCGTTTTGCAGGCTCTGCGGAACTCAGAGAGCTCCGACAGGGCCCGCAGCTCTTCAGGGAGCTCATTCCACCAGGTAGGGGCCAGGACCGAAAAGGCCCTGGCCCTTGTCGAGGCCAGGCGTGCCTCCCGGGGTCCTGGGATCATCAGCAGATTCTTACCCGCAGAGCGAAGTGCCCTGCGGGGGGCATAAGGAGATAGGCGGTCCCTCAAGTATGCAGGACCCAAGCCGCGTATAGTCTTAAAGGTTAGTACCAAAACCTTGAACCTGATCCGGAAACAAACTGGCAACCAGTGCAGCTGCTTCAGCAGAGGCTGAACATGGGACCTCCAAGATGATTTAGTGAGGACCCGTGCAGCTGCATTCTGTACCAGCTGTAACTTCCGGGTTAGAGACAAGGGTAGGCCCGCGTAGAGCGAGTTACAGAAGTCTAATCTAGAAGTAACCGTTGCATGGATCACATTGTGACTGAACCAGAAGCAAGCAAACAAAAGAAAACATCTGCCAGCCTCTAGGTGGGGTCTGGAGAGCCTTTGAGTTACAACTCTCCTTTTGATTATAGAGATAGGTTATTTATTACTTAAAACATGAACGTGTGCTGGCAGGGGCTCATGGGAATTGTAGTCCACAGGTATCTGGAGAGCCACAGTTTGGCTACCCCTGCATAGAACAACCAGGAGGACACTAGGGCAAGGATGCACCCAAAAATAATCTGAGGACAGACTTCAACCTCATTTATCACTAAGCTATGGGTCCTTCCCCACATGATGCTAGCAAGTTCCAAAAGATAGGAAGCACTCTTCTCTTTCCTCTCTTTCCTTGAGAGCCAGTTTGGTGTAGTGGTGAGGAGTGCGGACTTCTAATCTGGCATGCCAGGTTCGATTCTGCACTCCCCCACATGCCCCCACATGCTGGGTGACCTTGGGCTCGCCACGGCACTGATAAAACTGTTCGGACCGAGCAGGAATATCAAGGCTCTCAGGGTGTCTGTTGTGGGGAGAGGAATGGGAAGGCGTTTGTAAGCAGCTTTGAGCCTCCTTCGGGTAGGGAAAAGCGGCATATAAGAACCAACTCTTCTTCTTCTCTGTAATGGAAGGAAATTTGGCAGAATGGCCTGCAGGAAGGGCTATGTCTACAGGGGTGTTCTGGGCAGCATGGAGCCAAAATCCTAGCCTCACCTATCTGTCAGTGAGCTCCATCAGTCATGAGCAGGAAACAAACACCAAGGGAAGCCCAGCCTGCAGGTGGAGAATGTTTGCAAAATGCCTGCCACTCACCCAGGACTGTGCTGAGGACAGCTGGCATCCCCAGTTACAGTACCAGAGAGTTCACCCTTCAAAACATCCATTTTCTCTATGGGAACTGATCTCTTTAGGCTGGAGCTGTAATTCTAGGGGACTCTCCCCTTTCCCTGGTGTCCCCTCCCCTGTCCCTCCCCTTTGTTCGGGCTTTTCTCGGCCTGCAGGCAAGCTTCAGAGTTGGCAGGAGGCAGCGTGGAGGCATGTGCTGGTGGCCTCGATGTCAGGTGGGAGGGAGGGAGGGATGGCCTGGTGGCTGGTGTGCCCCAGCGTCTGTAAGAGGGGAAAGGTGATGGTTGGGGTATGGTGGGGTAGATGCTCCCCCTCAGAGAAGACACAGACTGGCTTCTTTAAACTCTGTAGGCAGGAGCCATTGCTTCAGGAGGGTGCAGCCAAAGAGGGCAGCTCACTTACCTCAGGAGAGGTGTCTGAGGGGCCAGAGACTGAAGAAGCAGCAAAATTGTGGGAAGACAGTTAGGGGCGGGAGTTCTAATCTGATTATGGCAGCCAGTGGGTTGATGGCCAATAAAGAGGTGTACAGGCACCAATGATGGACCTGATTGGCATTATACAACAATAACACATGGGCTGCCACTGATCTATCCATGGTTATGAATGTCATGTGATTCAAAAAGATTTTTAAGGCCAAGCAGGAAGACTGAAAAAATTGAAGTTGAATGATACATCAGTCTAGATGCATAAAGATTCTCTCTGATTTATTAATCAGATTATCATCAGGATTTTGCACCAGTTGTGAAATATTCCATGATTAGAATGCTCCTAATCATAACAACACGTAGAAACCAGCAAACAGAATACATGGGCTGCATTTCTACATGCTGAAAGAGTACCAGGCAGGTTGTGAGAAAGAGAGTGCAAGAAGGGATGAACTAGTGCTTAAGTCTTGTGGTGCTTTCTTATATGTCCTCGGTAATGCTGATGGCCAGTTTGGGATCAGGAAGGATTTTTTTCCAGGACAGTTTGGCCCAGGATCCTAGAGGTTTTTTGCTTTCCTCTGGGCATACAATAGGGCTCACTGGGGGAGTGTAGCTGTGAATTTCCTGCATTATGCAGGGGATTGGACTAGATGACCCTTGGATCCATTCCAGCTCTGTATTTCTAAGTGCTTGAGTTTTTAGATACAGAAAGGACATCTAGTTTGTAAACTTCAGAAAGGGTTTTATTGGTTTAAACAAGCTAGTAAAGCCTGGAATGACAAGCTGAACAAAATGCTACACATTCAGAATTTCAAAAAGGGCAAAGTTGGTGCCTGTGTTTATAGTAGACACAAAGGTGGAAGACATTTTTATTCTAACATATGTTGATGATCTGATTATTTGCCATGACAGTGCTGGAAGTGTATCTTATCTAAACCAGAGGTATTTAACCTATGGTCCTCCAGATGTTCATGGACTACAATTCCCATGAGCCCCTGCCAGCAAATGCTGGCAGGAGCTCATGGAAATTGTAGTTCATGGACATCTGGAGGACCACAGGTTGACTACCCCTGATCTAAACTATTAAGTAGAAGTCCAACACCTAAGAAATTTTATTTGGAAATTCAGATTCAACAGGAACCAGATGGTAATTATCTTTTTAGTCACAACAGAGGATACTGGAGTTACTGAGAAGCCCGGAAAGCATTAATACAGTGCTCACATCAATGAAATCCAGTTTCTACAAATAAAAAGAAACCGGTCAGCCACTGCCAGATAGTAGTACAGAGCTGCTATAGGAAAGGTTTTATATTGAACACTTTAAGTGGAAAGTATTCTTTAGATTTAGAAAGTTAAAGCAGAAAGTGCCAAAGCAGGATTATGCTGTACATGAGTAAGACAAAATTAATGACTACTGAGAAATTATACAACTTTCAGGTTGACAAGGAAGAAATTGAAATTGTTCAAGATTTTCTATTCCATGGCTCCATCATCCACCAAAAGGGAGATTGCAACCAAAAAATCAGAAAAAGATTGAGATTGGGAAAGGCATCCAATAAGGAGGTAGTAGTGATCCATAAGTAGAACACTGTGTCACTGGTGACCAAAATCAAGATAATTCATATTATAGTATTCTCCATTACTCTCCATTGGTGTGAAAGTTGGACAGTGAAGAAGGCTAACAGGAAGAAAGATGATTCCTTTGAAAAGAGAGTTTTTGGACCGCCTTAAAGACAAATAGAGAGCCTCTTGTGGCGCAGAGTGTTAAGGCAGGAGACATGCAGTCTGAAAGCTCTGCCCATGAGGCTGGGCGTTCAATCCCAGCAGCCGGCTCAACATTGACTCAGCCTTCCATCCTTCCGAGGTCGGTAAAATGAGTACCCAGCTTGCTGGGGGGTAAACGGTAATGACTGGGGAAGGCACTGGCAAACCACCCCGTATTGAGTCTGCCATGAAAACGCTGGAGGGCATCACCCCAAGGGTCAGACATGACCCAGTGCTTGCACAGGGGATACCTTTACCTTTAAAGACAAATAAGTGGATTCTAGATCAACTCAAGCCTTAAGTCTCCCTAGAAGATACAATGATCAAACTGAGGCTATCATACTTTGTGCACACTGAAGAAAAGACTCACCGGAAAAGACAGTACTGGTCAGAACAGCTGAAGGCAGTAGGAGAAGGCAGCATGAGGTAGATTGACTCAAGGGAGCCACAGCCCTCAATGTGCAGGACCAGAGCACGGCTGTTGACAAAAGGCATGTTGGAGACCATTAATTAGTAGGGTTGCCATAGGTCAGAAGAGACTTGATTGCATTTAACACACATACACATTCTTCAGACTAGGCTTCTCTCTACTTTCCACTGCAGTGTAAATCTCTATTACTATCCGATAGCCTTCCATAAAAAGCAAACAGAGCAACATTGCAAAGTTTCCAGTAATGATTTTTAGATCCCTCAGCTGCAGTTTCATATTAAATGTGTTGAGTAGGAGGAATAATAGTGCTCGTGCACATTTTTTCAGAAGTAAATTAATGGAAGAAAAAGACTGTAGGTTTCTAAAATAATAAAATTATTAATTCCTGTCTACAGCAAATATGAAGTATAAATTGCTTCAATTTGTTTCAGAGATACTTTATAGCAATAACAGAAGTGTGGAAGAATTTAGCCTTGTTCCAATTTTGAAGTGGCACAGAACTGAACGTTACATGAGTTTGTTTTTGCTTTTTGCCTGTTAGCTTCTTAGAAAGCCAGCTTAGTGTAGTGGTTAGGAGTGTGGACTTCTAATCTGGTGAGCCGGGTTTGGTTCCCTTCTTCTCTTCCACATGCAGCCGGCTGGGTGACCTTGGGCTCACCACAGCACTGATAAAGCTGTTCTGACTGAGCAGTGATATCAGGGCTCTCTCAGCCTCACCCACCCCACAGGGTGTCTGTTGTGGGGAGAGGAAAGGGAAGGCGACTGTAAGCCACTTCGGCATATAAGAACCAACTCTTCTTCTTCTAGTAGCTTAAATTTGTGGTGGAAAACAACACAACATTACTGTGAGCTCGCAAGACAATGTCATCCTCACAGTTTTTAGGGTTGAGTCAGTCTTTATTGTGTAAGAACAACATTTCATAGCCAAGGATGCCCTAGATGTTAAAAAAATGGTTTTAAAGGACAGCTTCAGCACTCATTAAAAGAACAGAGTGATACTTATATTCAAGCCCTCCTTGATAAAACACTGAAATTTTCTTCATTTTGAAGCATGGGCCTCAAAATATTAGCCTAAAGCAAAAACAGGCCACCACCAGGTTAAAAAACTATCTCCATTACAATGCTGTAGGATAATAAAATGGAAGCACTTTTAGAAAGAAAACCGGATTGTAGTCTATTCTGCTATCATTGTACAAATTGCCTGTCCTGTTTTCAACTTGTATAATCCCATTGTTTTTGCACTGCTTAGGTTTTGCATATCATGTGTGACACTTTTTTTTTTGCATTTCTAATTGTTTGTGATCCTGGTCTTGTTGCATGGTGTTAAACATCTTATGCAACTTGATTGAGTTCTCTTACACTGTGTAAGCCTCCTTTAGTCTCAGTAAAAAAAACACACTAAATAAAATAAATAAAAATAATATGTCATAGAAAGCTAGTGGTGATAATTTTAAGTGCAAAATAGAGGTAACAACACTGCTTTATATTCAGCAGACCTCTAGTCATGCACAGCAAGTAATTTAGAGACATTTTCCAGACCAGCATGGAAAAATAGCCATTTGAGGATGGAATGTTTCCATATTTATTAAGGCTTACACATGAAAATGGCCACACATGCTGCCACTGAAATTCCCTGCCTGTGTTGAACTTTGTAAAAGATTCTTGCCCATGAGCCAGCCCAGCCCAGCCCATAAGGTGCATGCACACCCACTATCTGCATGGGCAGGATCCACAATGATTGCCATCCCACAGTTGCATCATCAAGGACACCTATTCCCTCTTTTGTTTCCCCATTTTTAGTCCTAACTTCAGACTTGTGATTTTCCTCATGATATTACTGGTTGCAAATCCACCAGGACTGCATAATTTCCTGCCCCAAACTGGCCCATGAGCTTCACCAGTGTCCATGAATCCTTTGCTCCCACCACCCATTTTTCTCCAAGCAAGGCATTTGGCAGCATGTCTGCAGGGAGGCCTTCTTGTGCAGCCTTCATTAGGCCTCCTGCCACATGATTACAAGGGTGTCCCTGGTGTCAGGGAGCAGTAGCAGCTCAGGCTAACTGAGGCCCATTTCACAACTATCCCCATGGCCCCTGAATCCCAACAGGTCATAATGGCTGTAAAAAGGTAAAAGTAGCAATGGATAAAGATTTCTGGGTCACGGCAAACCCTTTATGAGCCAAGGCCAAAGTGTGAGGGCACAAACACTGACCAAATTACGGCCTGCACACACTTGACATCCCCTTACCCTTTTTTATTTCACTCAAGGGTTGCAGTAAAAAAAAAGTTTTAAAAGGTCCTGGTGGACTATCATCTGTATTTGACTTGGTGCATTTGACTTAGCAAATTGTAATTTGTGGAGATCCTGTCATGCTTGTCTTTTAAAAACAAACTGAATTGTTTTGTGTAGTTTCACAAACCTGTTTGATCCAGGGAATCTTAGGACAAAAGAAATGTGTGTATATACCACACACTTTCAACTTTCTGACTTCTTTCTATTCTTACAGAGCTCTCACCACTGTAATTAAGAACAGGACAGATGATTATATACATTCCAATGATATATCATGAGAACATATATTTAGGGTGGAGAAGTCTATGTGGACTGCAAAATCTGTGTAATGAGAAGAAACCAAAAGGGAATAAAGAAACCAAATAAAAACCAGCAAGCTCTATAATTTTTTTTTGCACACATCCCATTATTACCATTACATCAAGCTGCAACCTGGACAATATTTCAGATATAATAAAAGACAGCCAAAAACACCCAGGCTTTACTGAGCTGTGACATACACAAACACAATCCAAAGAAAATTAGGCATACCACTGAAAACCACAAGTCCTTTCCCCTTGATTTAATTAGCACACCAGTTGATTTCTGAGGAGTTGTTGGGTTTACTGCAGTGGTATAGGCACTGCTTTTCAAAACTGGAACCACAAATATAAAGCCAATCATAAGGGGCCCTGCCTTCTATAAGAGCGACAATCAAAAATTGGCTTCATCCATCAAGCAAGGGGTGGACAATTAGATAGGAAGGGCAGTTGTCCTCTTGTAGCATGGGACAGTGCCAAGTAAAAGTGACATCTAACCTGTCCCAAGGTTAATCATAAGTCATATTTCCCAGTGTCCCATAAGTAGCAACATGTCACTCACAAGCATATGCACCAAAACCTTTCTAACATGGAGCCTGGCGAAATGACAAAGAATAGGAAAGAGGAAGAGCAATGAAATGAAGACTGTATTGCCCTCCTTTTATATTTCTTTTTTAAGCACACCCTTGCTCAACTGCACAAAAATTTAGTTCTCACTGCCCATCCTGCCCTCATACAATCACATGTAGCTATATCCAGCCCATAATGGTAATATTTGAAGTATCCCTAATTTTGTCTAGGTAGTATCCATTTCCTTGATGAATACAGGGATGAACCTTGAAAGAATGTCAACGCTATGTTCAGTGCTTCCACCATTGGTATCTCATCCATAGTTCATGCTTGCTGCCATTTTGTTGGTTTGGTATCATTTGATGTCCTGGCCGTTACTCTAAAATATCATGTTTTATGGGGGGTTATACTGTACCCCAATGAGCCTCTTGTGGCGCAGAGTGGTAAGGCAGCGATATGCTGTCTGGAACTGTCTGCCCATGAGGTTGGGAGTTCGATCCCAGCAGCCGGCTCAAGGTTGACTCAGCCTTCCATCCTTCCGAGGTCGGTAAAATGAGTACCCAGCTTGCTGGGGGGTAAACGGTCATGACTGGGGAAGGCACTGGCAAACCACCCCGTATTGAGTCTGCCATGAAAACGCTAGAGGGCGTCACCCCAAGGGTCAGACATGACTCGGTGCTTGCACAGGGGATACCTTTACCTTTACCTTTATACTGTACCCCACCACAAGTCCCTGGAGAGTGGCGGGCTAAAAATCTAAGGAATGAATGAACGAACGAACGAATGAATGAATGAATGAATGAATGAATGGACATCTATCTCAAAGATGGCACACATTGGTGTTTTAGTAGCCAAAAACATTTCATTTGCAATTGCAAATAATGCTTAAATCCTAACACACATTTATTATAGAGTAAGTCTCACTGAACTCAGGAAGACTCCTATCTGAGTAAACATGAATAGCACAGCAGTGTAAGCCATATGTCTTGATCCTCAGCTGCTTTTTGTCTCCAGAAAAGTGCTGGAAAGAAGCCGTAGGAATGTTTGCCAGGTACACGTTTAGCTACTTAAAACTCTAACAGGACAAAAAGATCAGAAAGCAATCTATAAAGTCCAATCTGAAAGCAGAGAGAAAAGGTCCAGGAGTGCAAATCAGCCACAGACCAGTTTGTCCTGGCATTTACACTGAAGATTTTGTTAAAGAACAAGTTAAATGTTTTGATACTACTGGTTTATATTTATCAAGCTGGGCATGTCGTATTCTGATAAAGAACCGGTACACTAATATAAAGAACCAATTAGTACCAGGACATTTACTGGGAGTCCGTCAGAGCTAATCCAGTAGTTCATATGTTCTTCATGCAATACAAAAGACAAACACAGGGGATGTGTTATACAGGGGATGCTATTAACATGTTTCCAGCAGTATTGATGTGCAAAATTATACATAGCTGCAAGAAGTAACAAGATTTAAGACCTATAGAGCAGGTTGACAGTAAAAAAATGGAAATTGGGTTGGGAGGTGAAAGAGGGTGGCTGTTAGCAGGCTAAGGTGATACATTTTTAAGCCTATATTCTCAGGCTTTGCTATAGAAATGTTATATATTTAGTAATGGCTTAAAATAAATGATTTACCTAATTCACCTTGTTGTTCGGGCTTAACTCACACCGCACAGGAAAAGTTGCAAAACAAATAAAATACTGCAAGGAAACAATGTTGGATAATGAGCACTCACCGCCAGAAGGAGTGAGGACCATGCAGAATTGAAAATTTCATGGTGGAGCTTTCATGGGGAAAATGGTGCCAAATACACTGAGTAATGGTGAGGGTTTCTCCTGTGCAGAATTTCCTCTGGTGCAGTATGCTAGATTACAGGTGTCAGCCTAGCACTAATATCCATTGAAAGATTGCTGAGGGTGCAAAATGGCCTGACATATATTACAGTGAAGCAATGACCTCACTTCTAATATGAACTAGAAGGGATATCTTTGCACCAGTGCAACACTAACACAAACACATATACACACACACTGTTGTTTAACTCTAGTTTGAGGTGAATCATAGAGTTGGAAGGGGCCATACAGGCCATCTAGTCCAACCCCCTGCTCAACGCAGGATCAGCCCTAAGCATCATGTCAATGAAATTACATCACAGTACTGGAAGTGATCTTGTTGAATTGTCATAATGATGCTCTCCCTGTTTGGTCCTGCTGCTTCATGCATTTGGGTATGGGAGTGCTAAGTGGCACCCCTATATTGAATACATGTCTATTCTAGTCCCCATAAAGTTCTATGAGATCCTAACTAAGGAGGAGTCTAAGCAGATGGTCCCATAGTTGGGTGACATCCCCCACTAAACTTCAGTTTAAAAACTGCATTTAATAATTTGCATTTTGTTGTTGACTGAAATGTTAAAGTGCTAACTTTTCTGGAATACAAATCCAAAAGCATAATTTGGGCAATAGTCACAAGAGTATCTGGAAAGAATCCATAAGCCATGTCATTTTCTTCCTTCTGCTTCACATTCAATTTTAAGGTTCTTGTACAAGAAACTTAATAACACAGTATTCTGAAGATTTAATAAATCTATTGTTTTTGTTCATATGAACACTTCCATTAGTTTCAGAAGTATTGTAATAAATTCTTGTCACCAGATCCTAATTAGATTTATGAAGATCAGAAGCAAGCCAAAATGAAATCTGGATTCAGGTTCATACTGAAATTTAATAAGACTCTAATGTGATATTCCCATAGATGCATGGGAATAACCAGGACTGTCAACTAGTAGGAACACCAGGTCCAAGGTAAGAAAATACTTTATTTAATGACAACTAAAGGCCACTGCAGCTTTTACAGAAGGACTCACTGGAATGAATGGGGAAAATAACAAGAATTAAATTTTTTTTTGAAGAATCAAGCATACTCCAATACATAAACAATTATAGTAGAAGATTAGGTTCAAAAGGGTAGCCATGTTGGTCTGAAGTAGCACAATAAAATCAGATTCCAGTAGCACCTTTAAGACCTGTTTCCCAGCCAATGGAGGACTTTTCTTACTGTACTCTAGACCAGTGGTCCCCAACCTTTTTATTACCGGAGACCGGTCAACGCTTGACAATTTTACTGAGGCACGGAGGTGGGGCTAGTCTTTTGCTGAGAGACGCCTAAGCCCCTGCTCCACTTCCTTTCCCTCCGGAGCCCCTGATTTCCCACCGCCTGCTAGGGGCGCTGCCAGCAGCAGCTGCACCGTGCCACGCCGAGGGGGAGCCCCAGCCATGGTGGCCACTGGAGAGCAACAAAGGTGAGCCAGCGGTAAAGTGGCAGGGCAGCCCCCGAGGCAGCAGCCGGGGAGGAGGAGGAGGAGCCGCGGCCCAGTACCAACTGATCCACAGACTGGGACCGGTCCCTGGACTGGGGGTTGGGGACCACTGCTCTAGACCAAGAGAAGGAAACCAAGAAATGTTTCCATGAAATAATAGACTTCAATGACCTTCCCAACTCCCTCTTCACTTGCAATGTTCACCAGTTCATTTTTGAAAAGGAGGACAGCAAGGACAAATTTGAGGGCTTATTCCATGCTTATGACGACTGTGTGACATTTCAGCTCTTTAAGAGTTTTTGGCAGGTACAGATAAACTTCAGCAACCCAAAATCTGCTGCTCGAGCAAGAATAGAGCTTCATGAAACACAGTTCCAAGGGAAGAAGTTAAAACTGTACTTTGTACAGGTCCAGACCTCTGAGACTGATGGGGACAAGTGACACTTGGTGCCCCCTCAGCCAGCCAAGCAGTTTCTCATCTCTCCTCCTGCCTCGCCCCTGTTGGCTGGCAGCCGGCCAGTGATGCAACACCTGTAACCAACTATGATCTCCTTTGCGCTGTTTCAAAATTGGGGCCAGTTGCTTCCAGGCATCACCATCAAAGGATCTCAGCGCCTATATGCTACCCGTAACATTTTTCCACCGTGTATCTTTGTAGTTGATTAATTGTATGTGATTTTATTCTGGGATTTTAATTGGGTTTTTAGGGGATTTTTTTTTTTACCCAGTTGTTGTAATCCACCACGAGCCATTAGGGAATGGCGGGGAATAAATCAAATAAATAATAATAATTAAAAAATAATTATGTGGATCCTCCAGTTATCTGCTGTAGGAACTTCTCAGTATTTTTGTTTTGGCTATCAAGTCACAGCTGACTGACGGTGAATCATCCCATGGGGTTTTCAAAGCAATAGACTTTAGAGGTATTTTGCCATTGACTGCTATTCACAACCTTAGACTTCCTTGGTGGTTTCCCATCCAAATTCTAACCAGGCCTGACCATATTTAGTTTCCAAGATCTGGCAAGATCCAGCTAGCACTGGCCATCTAGGACAGGGCTTTGTAGCAATAAAACTGCTAAAATCAGGATAGAATTTTCTGGCTCATTGACTCAGGCAATTCCAAAACTGGAATGCATTTTAACCTCACTGCTTTTGAATTAATGCCACAATGATATAGAAGAAGAAGAAGAAGAAGAAGAAGAAGAGTTGGCTCTTATATGCTGCTTTTCTCTACCCAAAGGAGGTTCAAAGCAGCTTACAGTCGCCTTCTCTTTCCTCTCCCCACAACAGACAACCTGTGAGGTAGGTGAGGCTAAGAGAGCCCTGATATCACTGCTTGGTCAGAACAGTTTTATCAGTGCTGTGGCAAGCCCAAGGTCATCCAGGTGGCTGCATGTGGGGAAGTGCAGAATCGAACCTGGAATGCCAGATTAGAAGTCTGCACTCCTAACCACTACACCAAACTGGATATCAAGACGATATCAAGACCAGAGGTTTTCCCATCTTCCCTTGATTATCAAAAGGTATCCATGAGTAACATGATCCTGCTATCTCTTGTGTTGGTTTAATTATACAATGAATAATTAACTAATAAAATTACTACCAATGTGGGCAGAACTTTTTTTTTAAAGACAAGAATTAGACTATGGCTATTAGCTACGTTAGCTAAATTGGACATCGGTATACCAATGTAAGCTAGTAGGAGCATCAATGTAAGCTATGCGAGCACTAGATGCTGGGAATAATCAACAAGGAATAGCCATAAACTACTTGTTCATCTTCTGAATGCCCAAAGCCAGCTAGCAATTGTTGAGAATAGATTGCTGGATGGATCAGTCTTGGTCTGATACAGCAATTAAACTCTTATGGACTGGAACTAATGGTTCCCTTCCAACAACAATGATACTAAATCAGTTGATTTAGGAGGGTGGTTAGGATTGCACTTTAAGTCTTGTCCACCAGAGGGAAAAACAGAACAAATGGAGTAATTTGACCTAATCTAGGATTGCCAGCTTCAAGTCTGGAGGTATTCTAGATATATAACATTTCCAAGGATCAGTTTTCTTGAAGACTCAGGGAACTCTGAAAGGTGAATTCAATGGTATCACATCCTGTTTGAACTTTCTACCCTCCCCAAGCTCCCCCCCCCAAACTCCAGGAATTTTTCCAACTCAGAGTTGGTAACCTTTAGTAATAGTTATCTTACTTTCTAGCAGAAGTCCAACTTCTCTTATCATTCTTCGAAATGTTCTTCTTTCATGAATTCCTGAGGATAAAGACAATCCTAGCCCAATTTGTAGTCTTTGTTCAATGGTATAATTCATACTAAAATAACTTCAAGATCCTCTGTGACAGGAACACGAAAAACATGTCAGTTGTGAGAAAAAAATTAAAAATAAGCTTTTCCGTACTAATAAAGGGGTTTCAAGTTGTATCCTAGTTCAGTGTGAATTTTTCTCTGAGAGGAACTTTGAGAGGCCTTAAGCAAGCCTCTCAGTGTCCCATGGGGAAATATAATTAGTGATTCATGTTGGCAAGGATTGCTAACACTTTAAAGCCCCACAGACTTGATATATTTTTTCAATTATTATAATATTATTAATAATAATAATAATAACATTAATAGAGCGATCTTGTTGTAATGGTTAGGAATGCAGACTTCTAATCTGGCAAGCCAAGTTTGATTCCACCCTCCACCACATGCAGCCAACTGGGTGAGCTTGGACTCACCACAGCACTGATAAAGCTGTTCTGACCGAGCTGGAATGTGAGGGCTCTCTCAGCCTCACCCACCTCACAGGGTGTCTTTTGTGGGGAGCAGAAAGGGAAGGTGAATGTAAGCTGCTTTGAGACTCCTTTGGGTAGAGAAAAGCAGCATATAAGAACCTACTCTTCTTTCTTTTTAAAATTATATATTATTATTTAGATTAGTATGTGAATCCAGTTTGCAAATTTGTTCTATAAAGCAATTAATGCTTTCCCCATTGTCCACAGGAATCCTGAAGTGAATTTGTCCAGAATACACTGACCCCCTCCCCAAGGTAAACATAAACCATAAGAAAGCTAAACATCTATCATAGGAAGCCTTAGGCAGATATGCATTTTAAAGAGGTGGGCTCAATAAATCATATTGCCAGCAAACCATAGAAAGACCATCTTATGGCATATCTAGATGACGCTTTAGTCCTGGACCCATTACAGTCTGGTATCCAGCCCGGTCATGGGGTAGAGATGGTTCTGGTTGCTTTGGTGGATGATCTCCAGTACCAGTTGGACCGAAGTGGGTCAACACTGCTTGTGATGCTAGATCTCACAGCAGTGTTCGACTTGGTAGACCACGAGCTCCTTGCTCATTATCTCGCTGCCATTGGAATATGGAAATAGTCCTCCAATGGACAGAGGGTTGCAGAGGGAGATGAACAATTGCATCTCTGTCAGCTCCCATGTGGAGTTCCATAGGCAGCCATTTTGTCTCTTATTTTATTTAACACTTTTATGCACCTTGCCAAACTGGTCCAGGGATTCAGACTGACAGTGCTTTGAGGTTAAAAGGAGAGTAAACTTTACTGGGAAAGATAATTTGTAAACTGATATCACATTCTCCTGCCTCAGTCTCCTTACTGAAGCAGAGTACAAAAACTTCAAGAGTAGTTACAAAAGCAGCCCATTGCAAGCCTCTTGTGGCTAGGCGGCAACCAGGACTGTGCCCCACACATCAGTCTATGGAGACAGCAGTGTCTAAAGCTGGCTGCTTTCTTTCCTCCCTACAAGGCGCACACACTGAACTGCTCTTCCTGAAGAAAGAGGAAGTCGGCGGGAGCCCACCTTAAACAAAGGAATCCCCAGAGCGCATATTTCGGACTTTTGACTGCTCATGGCTGCAATCCCAGCACTGACCATCCGGCACCACTAGTGAACACACTGGTGCCATTTAGCTGCTTAAACAGCTTAACAGCCCTCTAGGGCAGACTTTACCAAATTACTTGCTGGAATTCCAACACAGAAGCTATTTGGAATCTTGCTTGTTTTTCTACTAGTAAAAAGCTAAATAAATAAAGTAGTTCTGTCTTTCATAGCTGGTTTCAAAAATGGTTTCATGCTAGTTTATATTATTGTTGTTGTTGTGGTTTATCAATTTATAATAACTGGTGATTCTTTTCTGTTAGGCCCTGAAACTTGAGAGCCAGCTTGCTGTAGTGATTAAAAGCAGTAGCCTCTAATCTGGAGAACAGGGTTTGTTTCCCCACTCCTCCACATGGAGCCAGCTGGGTGATCTTGGGCCAGTCACAGTTCTCTCAGAGCTCTCTCAGCCTCACCTACCTCACAGGGATTCTGTTGTGAGGAAAGAAAGGGAAGTCAATTGTGAGTTGCTCTGAGACTTCTTCTGGGAGTAAAAAGTGGAGCACAAAAACCCAGCTCCCCACATATACAAAGAGTGATGTTAATGATTAAGAAGGGACTGTTGTTCAGTTGTAATGCATAGATTTTGAAAACAGAAGATCCTATATCCCAGGCACCTCTCTTTAATAGTAATACTAGTATTGCCAACCTCCAAGTGTTGACTGGAGTTCTTCTGAAATTACAAGTGAACACCAGACTACAACTTTCAGCTGGAGGAAGTGGCTGCTTTGGAAGGTGGATATTAAGTCTGTAGGTTCAGCAAGACACAGACACAATGTCTTCAAGTCCAACAGCCCTGGTATCCCTCATGTAGCACTGAGAGTACCCAGGACCAGAACCTTCCCGGCACCATGATGCTGCAAGGCAATCAGATTGTTCCCCTCTGGAGGTGAAACATGGATGGTTCCTGTGGTGGTAGGGCACTGCAGCGAGCTCTCCTTAGTGAGACAGAATACAGTGGTTTCATTAGCCCTTGATCAGACATTCCCTTCTGGGCAGGCAAGGGACTGAGTTCTCAAAGAGGTTGTCTGATGGCTGGCAGAACTGTAGCTTGCCAGGGTAGGCTGCCTAACATAGTGATCCCATCCTCATCACTAGTATTAAGTCTGTGGGTTTGGCAAAAAACAGATTTATTTATTATTATATTTATTATTATATGCATTATTATTATATTAAGATGTGGTTTCTTCAAATCTGACAGCTCTTTATCAAGTGCCAACTCCAACCAGAATACTGAATAGCAAACAACAGAACCTTCAAACTTATATACACCTCAGGCAGCCCATTGAGTAACCTAATTGGCCCTTAATGGAGCCCTACAATTTGTCCAGAGTCTATGTACAGTCATTGATCGGCTAGTTTATAATTCCTCATTAGCATGTTGTTCCAGCCAGTGTCTTTGCCCACATACATAACAGTGGTATTATAGTCTGCTGAGCTTACTACTTTCCTCAAGTGCTGCTCTCCCCAAGAACTGTCTCTGCATCTGCAGGATTTCCCACCCCAGGCCACAATATTGGCCACAATAACCATTCTACCAAAAGACTAAATTCTGCTCCCTTTGTCTTTTTTCAAAATGCTCAAAACTTAAAACCTCTCTTGACTTCCTGAGGGGAAAAACTAATTATTTCCCGCTATTTATTCTGATAGTCCAGACAGATTTTTCTCTCCTCAACCGGAAGCACACTACATTCTTATAAATATTTATAGTGAGGTAAGGAGTAACCCTCTCCACATGTTTCTATGGGAGTCACTCTTCTGAGCAAGCTTCCTTGTTTGTCTATAACCTTGCTGCGGGACCTTGCTGCTTTTCGCAGGGCCTCCAAAACGGAGCTCTTCTGCCAGGTTTATGGTTGAGGCCAGGTTAGTACAGGAAGAGCACTTGGGGTCCCCTTGTTTGCCAACAATGAATGGGAAGGGGTTGAAGGTACCACCATCTTATCTGTTGTTGATGACTGTTGTTGTTGTTATAGTCCTTTTAATGGGGTTGTGATGGGTTTTTAATGGGTTTTTAATGAGGTTTTAGTTGGACATATGTGAACCGCCATGAGCCTTTGGGAGTGGCAGTCAATAAATTGAAGTAATAAGTAAATAAGTAAATAAGTAATAACCTACCCGCAAGTCACAGCCCACTTATGGCGACCTCAGCTGTGAGCTTTCAAGGCTAGTGATCAAGAGCAGCTATTTTGGCATTGCTTTCCTCTGCAGAGTCCACTTTGGTGGCCCCCCATGCAAGTATCAGCTCTGGTTAACTTCCAAAACCGAATAAGATCAAGCACGCCTCCTCTTTCCCAGCATTCTCCTGAGCTATTTCTAAATGGTTTTCCTGTTACACATGGAGCAGGATCCATGATTTTCCACTCCTGCTTTTGTCTTTGGGTCAGCCTTAGGCAGTTGCATTTGTTAAGAAAGTTCTGTGTTGCGTCACACATTTCTGTATGCTGCAGCCATCAAGTGCAGGACTTCCTCAATTGTGTATGTTATACAGCAGGGGTCCCCAACCCTTTGGCACATGGGGGCCGCATTAGTGTGCCCAGTGCCGAAAGAGGGCCACTGCTCAAACCAAAATGTAACAAAATTATTAACCTACTTATTTAGATTAAAAGTACACATTCAAACGTAAATGAAGAAATATTAACTTTAATGTAATCCATTTTGGAACAATATTTTATTTTATTAGATTTTTATGCTGCCCTCCCATAGGGCCGAGGGCAGTTTACATGGGTACATCGTGGGATACATAGAACGTCATACATTAATAACAGTCACAACTACCTATCAGTAACAATTCCAACAATAAACAGGTGGAATCCTTTTATTTAGCTACATGTGCTATTTATTTGTTTATTTAGCTACACATTCTATTTATTTACTGTGGAATCCTTTTATTTAGCAACACGATAGCTGGCCCTCACAGTAGACAGGTTCTCTTTAACATGCTTTCTAAAACTATCTTGCCTCAGAAACATTTATTTTTAAGAGAGTTTATCTTGTTTACTCGCACTTTTCCTTGATATATTGAGTAGCTTTTGAGACAGGATTCAAAGTGCCTTTTAATACTGTACTCCTTTAATACTGAGACAGTTTCAAGACATACCCCCCTATCTGCTATAGTTCTCCGAAGCACTGGGCAATATACACAGGCTAGGAACAAATTTTTAAAAATGGATTGTGAATCTGGCCTACCAGATCACAGAGTTGCAATCCTAAATACATTAAATATTATGAGATTTATTTCTTAATAAACAAAGTCCCTTGAAGTTTAATTATACACCTAATACATTAAAAACTGGGGGCCCTCCAATTGCCATCCAAAAAGGCCAAGTAGACAGAAAGAGTGAATGAGGGCAGCCTTCCTGCTGGAATAGAGGTTATGCCATTAAATAGACTTCACATTATATACATGGTGCACATACACATCATTGCTTACCAGCCAAGCCTCAATCATCATGAGAAATAAAATGACAGGTAGAGGGAGGGGAACTTGGCTGGAGGAAGATGTGAGAGGGGAACTTGGCTGGAGGAAGATGTGCCATAAGCTTCTGTACTAAGGGGGTACTCTAAGAGTCTCTTACCGGATCCTGCAATCACAGATGTATAAGAAGACTCCTAGCTGGAGTGAGGAAGGGAGGAGAGGCAGAAGCAAGCAAGGCCAGAAGTCAGAGCAACCAACTGTTGTTGTGGAAGGAAGAATGCTTTTGTTTACAGTATCAAACTCACCAGTAACTTTGGAAGCCACCTGCTTTGATGGGTGGAGCCTCTAGAAATGTTCAGTATGACCGTTTATGCACTGGAGATTTAATGTCGGGCTGCAGGCTGGAGTTTTAGTCATGGCAGGTTGCCCCACCTCTTCCTGTACCCACACGGGGGAGCATTTGGCCCGGTGCGCCTCATCTGCCCCCGATTTGTGCTCCTGCGTGGGAGCAGGGACAGTGAAGTTCCCAGTGCATAAATGGTCTATGTAAAACACTTTGGATCTTTTTTTTTTGCAAAAATACCAGGCCTTTTACTATCTTTTCCCCACCTATTTTGTTGCAAAAGCAGACCTGAACTCATTCACATAGCGAGTTTACCTTCCTTATATACATACATAGCTTCAACATGGTAATTCACGGGGAGGGCAGTTAAAAACCTGAGTGATATGGGTGACTGAGCTTTGCTGGCTAGCAAAGCACCTAGAATGGCCAAAATCCCATTATGAAGGATAAGAACAAGAGGGGGATGACAGAACGAACCATGTAGACCAAAACAAACAATGTTGCTATTGTCTTTTTTGCAAGAAAGGGGCAGGATGAACAGCAGTAGATGGTGCCTCTTGAGGAAAGAAGAACATTATGGGTCTGAGGGAAAATGCCCTGAGGGGGATAGCAGCAGACAATCAGCAGGCCACACAGAAAGAGGACGGGGGCCACATGCAGCCCGCGGGCCTCAGTTTGGAGACTCCTGTTATAGAGAGATTTCTTGCTTGCTTGTGACACAAAGCTTTTCAGAAGAATCTGTTCAGCTGCAGTATGTCAGATGGCAAATAATCCAATGATATATGAGGCCTGTAGAATCGAATTAATTCCAAGGTCAAATTGAACCATGCTGGAGAAATGGCTGTGGTGCTACCTTTGATACAGAATGTTTTCCTTTGTGGTGTTCTTGTTCAAGATGTTTTCAATTATGGCCGAGTGTTGCACTGGGGAATCAGCTTCTTCCTTGTGGATAAGGCCTAGCATATATTACTAATTTGTTCTAGTTTCACTGGTTAGTTTGAAGTGGTTACCCACCATTACCGTGGGATTAGATTTTTGCAATTTGGTAGCCTCTGGCTACTCAAGTTTCTATTTCTTTCTTTAGTGGCTCTGATATAAGCATGAAATTGAGACACGTAGAGGCTTCTTTCTCTAGATGTTATAAAATCCTTCATTTTGCCTCTGGAATGTTTCTTTCCATTCTGCCTTTTTCTGAACTCTTCTCTCTGCACAGGGCTGTTTAGTCACACGTGTATCTTTGCCTTAAAGGGAACATTTTTTATTGTTTTACTATTGTGATTTAAGCCACATGCTGAGTTTGTCAGTTATGGATGCCATATGCAGAAGTATGCACAAAATTATGTATGGAAGATAATTCAGCTGTAGAAGTTAGGCCCAGATAATTCAACTCTCTTAAATCTCATTTCCCAAACAATTTAGAAAACCTAAACCAGGACAGTATGAACATTCATTATGGACTCTATAGCTGTATTTGTTTTTCCTCAGTACCTCACATCTCTGTTGCTTCCTTACAGGCAAAGCAGTAGGCTTTTTTTCTTCTTTTTTTTTTTTGCAGCTTCATTCTGTTGGTGAGAATATGCACCCTGTAGTTCCATGTGCTTTATAGGGCTAATTTTCAAGTAAACACACAAAGAATCGGGATGTTGTCAAAGATCCTTTTTCTTGTTACTGAAACAGACATTAGATGGTTTACTAGAAAAATGAATATCCACTTTGGTCTCTGTAGGAACACACCTTTATGCTGGGGCTGTACTCCTCCTGACCAGTGATGCACCTAGCCTATTTGGTACCCAAGGTGGGAGGATGGATGGGGCTTGGTGATGTACGGTGAGTGGGATGGGGCTTGGTGACATGGGGGCAGGGTCCCCATGAGGCACCCTTGGCTGCATGCCATGAATGATGGGGGTGGTGGCAGTAGGCGTTTGGTTGGTGCCACTACCTCGATCGAGGGAGAGTGGTCTGGCTTCTGCCCCCCCCCACTTCCACATCCACCCTGATCACCTCAGCATGCGAGCTCTGAAATGGGATCTTGGCTATCTTGCTGTGGTTCAGTTTCAGAGCCCTTGCTGCGCCCTTTGCATCCTGGGGTCTGCCACTCAAGTAAGGGCTGCCATGCAAGGGCTGCCATGCCCTGTCACCCATGGCCTTCCCCAATGTGAAGGTTGGCTTGGTGCCAGCAAGGTCCCCATGGCTGGTTTATCAGGCATGAGTGGCCTACCTGCTGCTTCTGTTGTGGCCCCATGGTTCCTCTCCCAGTGCACTTGGCTTGAGTTGCAGAGGGCACGTTGGCTCAGCTGCAGCCCTCATACTGTGGCCCTGTTGTGCCCCTGGTTGCCCAAGTGCCATCCTGGCTCAGGTCCTGCCACTATGCTCCCCATCAACTGGTGCCCAGGGCATGTAAATAAATAAATAAATAAACAAATAAATAAAATGTGCCCTGGCTGCCCCACTGCCTGCCACTGTGCCTGACATCTAGGGGAATTTCTGGCTTGAGCCTGGGCTTGCACGGATGAGATAAACGTGTCACCAGTCTATAGATATTTCTCTGCTGTAGACCGCTTCTCTTGGCTACCTTGCCAAATAGAATTACATCTTTCTAAGCTCATTGACTTCAAGGGGTTTGGAAGGATGAAACTTTCTTCAGGGCCACTCAGAATCAGAATCAGAAAAAACATCCACAAACTAGTTCTGTGGCATAAGTGGCTATTGTGCAGGCTCAAAGCTACTTGGCAGGTAACTGTGAAACTGTACTCCAGTCAAGCGGGGTGGACTAGGCAGGCAAAGAGCCCTTTCTGTCTGAGGGATGAGTGATTGAGGAAGAGGCACCACCCAGACTCACCAAGCATGGAAGGGAAGAACAGCCTCACCGCAGCAATCATCCACCAGCAGCTGCATATCTTGTGGGGGGCAGAAGCGTCTAGCTGAAAGTGGAGGCTCATGTCAGCCTCATGTAAGCCAGGGCCTGTCTGCTCATGGTGTTGACTTGCATCCACTATTCACAAGGTGGTAGTGGCTCCTACCCACCTTTTGTAAGGCTGTCCTGGGGTTGGAATACACTCTCCCTGCATGACCATCAGCCCACAGGGAGTTTTCCTTGCAGTTTAATGACCAATCCACCCCTGGAGATGAGTTGCACTAAGAAAGTGAGGTGATATGACTAGGCACTCATCTTGTCTGCAAAGTTGCCTTGTGATGCTACTTGTGTTGCAGTTCTCAGCATGCCTAACAGAGAACAAAATTGGATGGTTTTCAGCCAAGTGCCTCAAACAGGTTTTCAGCCAAGTGCCTCAAATATAGATATGCCACTCATTGTAAAACACTACAAAATATTTTTAGGTCTGGTGTGGAGTTGATCAACATGACCCACAGCATCTTTCTAATGTTTAAGGAAAACTGTTTCTGTGCCAGCAAAATAGTTTCCAAGTTACTCAAGTTTTAAGAGCCATTGGCTGGGGGGGGGGCACTCCTTGCATTCTCAACAGAGAAGTTAGAGTGAACTGTAGACAATCTCATGGAAAAGGTGGAAGGAAACATATTTTCCAGGCACTAATTCATGAATATCACTTCCAACATTGTAAGGCACCCAGGAGTTTTTTCTTTCATGATTACCTACTGACAGAGGACAGCTGGAGAGTTCTTTCAAAAAAAAATTTCCTCTGCAAAGTTGTAGACAAGACTTCCTTCTATAATAGCCACATGGCTATTATCCCTTTTTAGTTAGATATCTGGGTATATTTACCATGAGGAAAAATCTTTATGGGAAAATCATACAAAAATATAGCAGGCCACACAGAGGCATCTGAAACACCATGAAGAATACATTTTGGGCTTTGCTAGCTGGTTTCTCATGCACATATTACATTGAACACAAATATATCCTGCATGTACATGTCTGCACCTGTTTGCGAGAAAGAGTCAACGTATGTTCATTTTACAAATGTACCTGTGTTGAATGTAACACAATTATTACTCACTGCATGTATGAAGAAAAAATAAAATGTACACTGTAAAAAGAGTACATATACATTCACTGTAACTTGTGAAAATGGCTTCAGAAATAGTTCCAATGTAAGCAGCTGAGAATAAAATGAATTCCCAGAATAGTCAGGAGACCTTAGGAACAGAATGGGAGAGATGGGGATATAAGTTCAGAGGAAAGTTGGTGAGAGGGTCACCTTGCTGGCCTGCAGTAGAACAGTTAAAAGCCCTGTAGCTCCTCACCACAGCAATCATCCACCAGTTTAGTGTTGTGGTTAGGAGTGCAGACTTCTAATCTGGCATGCTGGGTTCAATTCTGCACTCCCCTACATGCAGCCAGCTGGGGGACCTTGGGCTTGCCACGGCACTGATAAAGCTGTTCCAACTGAGCAGTGATATCAGGGCTCTCTCAGCCTCACCCACCTCACAGGTTGTCTGTTGTGGGGAGAGGAATGGGAAGGTGAATGTAAGCCACTTTGAACCTCCTTCGGGTAGAGAAAAGTGGCATATAAGAACCTCCTCCTCCTCCTCCTCCTCCTCCTCTTTCGAGACCAACAACAGTTTCACCACATAAGCTTTCAAATCAAAGCTCTCTTCATCAGTAAACATATAAATGAAGATCACAGAGTCCTTTTATCCTAGTCAAAAGGTGGAATGGCATTGTCGGTTTAGGGGAAATCAGTACAAATCCTTTTTCTCTTTGTATCTTGTACAAGCTGCTCTATGATCAGAACATATGTTCAGTTTTGGGCACCCCAGTTGAAGAGGGATGTTGACAAACTGGCGTGTTTCCAGGGGAGGGCAACAAAGATGGTAAGCTGTTCGGAGACTAAGACATATGAGGAAAGGTTGGGGTAGTTTGGTCTGTTTAGCCTAGAGAGGAGATGACTGAGAGGGGATCTGATAACCATCTTCAAGTATTTAAAAGGCTGCCATATAGAGGATGGAGCAGAGTTGTTCTCTCTTGTCCCAGAGAGACGGACCAGATCCAATGGGATGAAATTAATTCAAAGGAAATTCCATCTAAACAGCCGGAAGAAATTCCTGACAGTTAGAGTGGTTTCTCAGTGGAACAGGCTTCCTCAGGAGCTGGTGGGTTCTCCATCTTCAGAAATTTTTAAATAGAGGCTGGATAGCCATCTGACAGAGAGGCTGATACACTAACTTTCTGCAAAACTCTGATAGACATAATGGCATCATTTGGGGGGTTTTCACCAGAAATAATGTCACATTCTACCTCAACATTGGTGATGCATTCCCGTTTCCACCTTATTCATCAGTCTTTGAGGTGCTAGCTGGCATGGGAGGAGATGCCCAGGTAGTCTCTTGCCATAGCAAGAGACCTGGCATTGCTAGTAGGGAGCAATTTCTGCCACTTCCCCATTCTTTCGGTCCCCTCCAACCCTCTGCACACTTTGTTCTTAAGAATTCCTTGGCTATGAGCAGCAGTGTTTTGTGAGGCCCCTTTAGGGGAGAGTGCCCCTTCATGGCACAGATTAATTTGATATATATGTGAAGAATATGTGAAGAGTCGGCCATAAAGGAACAAGTCAATACTTTTTCCACTACAAACATTTCCAGTACTATTGGAGTAGATGGTACTGGACCAATTGTCTGATTGTATAAGAACAGATTGATATAAGTAGATTGAAATTCTGAGTGCATATACTAGAAAGTAATTTACATGGTATTCTGGGCTGATTCTCGCATTGCATATTTTCTTGTATATCCCTATCTTAGTATAAAAAATAAAAGTTGGGACTCTGGTACTTCCTGATCCACTCTCCAAGGAGTTCAGGGTGGCATACACAGATGGGGCTACCCTATCTTTTTTCAGTTGCAATTTTCATAATATGTAGGGCACCAAATTTTACACGTGTTTGCCTTCTAAACTTGATGAGAAACTCATGAATTGATATTCGGGTATCAGTTGGCAGCTATTTCACTGAACACAGTGGCTGGGAAAAGTGCCACGAGAAAAGCAGGAAATGCCTGTTAGCCATTGCAGCTGTATCCCAGTTCACATAGAGGTTTTGCTATAACAGATTATGTCCATATGTTCTGAAGATCACAATCCATTTGGATAAGTGAAGTTATACTGTGCTCCTGGAACCATTTTCAAGTCCTAGAATGGCTTTAATTGAGCTAGTTCTAACCATGTGTAAGTTGAAGGACTAATAATTAACATTAAAGTTTCTTGCATCCAAGTCTTAAACTTTGTTGAGCAAGCTTATAATGCTCTGAACTAGCAATGTACTTATTTGAATGTAGAGTCCTTTCAATTTATAAACATGCTAGTGAAGACTGTCCAGTTCCATCAAAAGGCCCTGACAGAGTACAGCCAGCTGAAATCCACTAGGCACTGTTCACCTAAATATAGATTTGTAGTTATGAGAGGTAGATTCACAAGGCCTAATAGGAGTAAGGTTCAAACCCATGCCCATCAGTTGGCTCTATTTCTGGTTTCTTCCACCTTTGCCTTGTCTTCCAGATGTCATTTTGGGTTAGTTGGCAACTAAATTTACTGTCCCTATACCCCTCACCCTCATTTTTGCACATGTTCAGTTATCAACCTACATTTTAAAAATTGTATATGCACTTTTAAATACAAATTTGATATTGCAATGTGTTACTAGAAACAGCTAAGCCAATGGCAGCTCAAAGGCAGGATGCTTGTACAGTTGTATGAGTAGCCAAAAGACATCGTCTCATCTAGTTCCCAAGATGAGACAGTTGATTGAGGTTTGCTGGCTTTAGCATCTCACTTGGCCTGAGTAAAGGAAAGCAGACAGAACAATAGCCAAGTGGTATCAAAGAGAAATGGGTCTCTAACATAGCCAGCCCTACTTGCGTGTTATCAGTAAGCCTGTGCCCTCTTAGCACTCACTCTTATTTCTGAAAAAAGTTGATTAATTAACTGGGTTTCCTGCATTTAATTATTACTTTCCCTCTTTTGGGGGTGGATGGGTGGGATAATGATATACATTGTCTACAACAGTCATGCTCCATAAAACACTTACCTAGTCAAGCTTCCAGCTGTTGAATCCCAAGCCAGGATACAGCTGTATATATCATGACTATAAGGGAATGTCAATTTTTCCCCCCACAGAACAAATGAGAGTGAAATCAGATGCTTGGCAAGAAGCAAAGGACAGGCAGCATTTATGTTTCCCCCTTGCTGTTGAATGACAGCTCCCACTTATTATTCCTTTTATTCTGCTTAGTTAGGAGAATAAATATGCAGTAATAAAATGGCGTTCTAGAATGGAATTTACTGTTTGTCTCCTGCCAAACCCCAATCGTACCCACTTCCTAGTGTTCAGTTATTACAGTACACCAAGAGGTAGCAAACTTGCTTACCTTGCTTTGGCAGGAACATCTAGCCTCTTCTGTCATTGGTTATTCAGGGTAGAGATTAGACACCTCCCTATGGAAGGCTGAGAACAGGATAAGTTCATGTGCAGGTCAGCTTAAAAGGCTGGGTGCCCATCAGAGTACATTGAATGCCACCAGCTCAGGCATCCTAATTTTGACTACTACAATTCACATGTCAACTTTTTCATTGAACCTTCTCCAACACAAGAGTTCCATATGTGTTTCAAATAGTTGCGTGGATCTAGGGTTGAGTTGTAGGAGCCATAAAAGCCCAGACTGGTTAGAACTTGTCAGACCTTGGAAGCTGTATTGAGGGTGAGGCAAGTGCCTCAGGCTCAAGAAGCTGAAGGGTGCAGGAAAATATATAAAATATGATTCTATATCCCAAGCCACCATGCCGTTAGGAAAGAGCACATTTCTGTACATTCAGATTGAATCAACCAAGCAGGGGCAGTTCCCACAAAACTCAGCTCCTTGATGCTTGCTTTCTTTACCTTACAAGTAAAGTAAAACAAAACCCTTGTTTAACTTAGATGTGTAAAGACAAAATTTGTGGAGTGGATGATTCCTCAAGGAGGAGAAAACCAGCCAGAGAAACCATTGAGCCATTGGATGACCAAGGAATAGACAAAATGCTAAAGGAAGATGGGGAGGTGGCAGAGAAGCTTAATGATTTTTTGTTTCTATGTTCATTGTAGAAAGTGCAGGCTGTGTACCCAGGCCACAGCCACTATTTTCAGGAAATGTGTTTGAAGAACTGAGTCAAATTGAGGTGAGGAAAGATGACATTCTAGATCTAGATCTGGAGAATTTAAAATATTTTTTAAGTCACATGATGGGGACTTTTGACTGCTCATGGCTGCAATCCCAGCACAGACCACCCACCAACACTCCTGATGATGTTTAGAGTGGTTTACCATTGCCTGCCTCTGCATCATGATCCTGGCATTCCTCGGTCGTCTCCCAGCAAATATTGACCAAGGCTCATCCTGATTAGTTTCCAAGATTTGACAAGATAGGGCTGGCCTATCCAGGTCAGGGCATGGGGCAAATTAAAAACCAATAAATCTCCAGGTCCTGATGGCATACTCTCAAGAGTTCTTAGGGAATTCAGATGTGAGACTGTTGATCTACTTACCATTGCCTATTGGACCTCATGGCTCCCAGGGGAGAAGGTGTAAATAAACCAGATTTCAATTATGATTGTTTTAAAATAAAAAGTATTAGAAGAAAGTGGCAAAATGCAATTTTATTTAATAAAGCTTAGAATCCACAAAGCTTGCAACAGAAGAATTAGAAAGAGCTAACTTACAGCCTGACATCTATTTACTCCTAAAGCAGATGACCCTACCTTCAGTTTTTATGCATGACATAAGCTTCTAATTTAGGATCCTCTCCTGTATAGTCCTCAGACATCAAGATTATAAAAAATCCAAGCTAACCTTGTGACCCAAGTCCCCACTTTTAACCTCTTGGGCCCAGATGATCTGGTTACTGCCTAAAACCAGAACCCCCCTACTCCAAATCCAATTTTTTCAGGTTTTACCTATGAACAATAACCAAGGACAGCAAATTGGCCCTGAAAGATAACATAGCAACTCAGCCTGGCGCCAGTTGCAAACAGCTGGGTCCTTCACATGCCAGGTAGAATAAATCTTAAAGAGACAAGGGAGACTTTCAAGATGACTTGTCTGACATCCATCTATGTAATTCATCATTAAAATCAGCCACTGTAACAGAAAAATGGAGAGTAGCAAATGTTACACCCATTTTTTAAAAAGGGGGTCCAGAGGTATAGCAAGAAATTACAGACCAGACAACCTAGTGTCTGTCTCAGGCAAATTAGTAGACATGGTAATCAAAGCAAGAATTCCTAAGCAAATAGGGGAGCAAAGGCTGGTGGATGGGAGTAATCAGTATGACTTCTGGAAAGAGAAGTCCTAGTTAACCAATCTTTTGGAGCACTTTGAGACAGTGAACAAACATGTCAATAATGGCGGATCAGGTAGACATTATATACTTGAACTTTCAAAAAGGCTATTGACAGGGTCTCCTCAGTAAACTTAGCAGACCTGGGATAAGAAGATTGGTTCTCTTATGCTTCAAAAATTATTTAAATGACAGACAGCAAAGAGTGGGAATAAATGGCCAGTTCTCACATAGAAGGAATAAGCAGTGGAATCCCACAAGGATCAATATTGGGCTGGTGCTATTTAATTTTAATCAACTGGAATTCAGTGTGAGTAGTGGTTACTTTTGCAGATGACAAAATTATTCAGGATGGTGAAAACCAAGATTGACAGTGAAGAGTTCCAAGATGATATCCACAAACTGGTAAGTGGACACCAAATGTGGCAAATGAAGTTCAAGGCCTGAGCCTTCGGGGAGGGTGGTATATAAATCTAAATAAATAAATAAATAAATAAATAAATAAATAAATAAATAAAGGTAGGTAAGTGTAAATGGAACAAAGAATCCCAGCTTCAAGTACATGCTAATAGAGTCTGAATTTGCATCAAGGGACAAGAGAGTCTGTGGACGATGTTGTTGTTGTTGTTGTTGTTGTAGTAAATAAAAACTCCTCCCATGATTTATATAGCCATCATGAAACCACTATATGGTAGATGGTTGTTGAGAGGACATGAGTTCAGTAGTTTTCTTTCATCCTGGCATAAACAAGGGTGTTATATTCCAAGTGGACATAAACCACCAGACTCCTTGACATTCTGACTGACAAGTAATTGTTGTTATACAGGATGTGGATTCTATACTGCCTTCCCTGTGCACAGAAAAGCTTCTTTTCAGCTATTTGATATTTCACTCCTCTTTGTATATTTGAACTCTGTCATCATTTATAAGGATAAATGGAGGAAGGAGAATGCTCTAAGTCTCTTTGGGTCCCTATTGGGAAGAAAGGTAGAGTATAAATGAAGCAAAATAAAAATGACCACGTGCTATGGGGGGAAAGTTCCAAGTTCAACCAAGAAGCTGAGGGATTATCTATAGAACCAGAAAGGACCAACTCAACATGGAGGCAAGTTACTTGTGACAACCTTTTAGGAAGATTCAAATGGATAGCTGTGTTGGTCTGAAGTAGTACAACAAAATTTGAGTCCAACGGTACCTTTAAGATCAACAAAGATTTATTCAAGATGTGAGCTTTTGTATGCATACACATACAAAAGGTCACGCCTTAAATCTTGTTTGGTCTTAAAGATGCTGTTGGACTCAAACCTTTTAGGAACACCCCTCTGGCATTATATAGGTGTCAAAGATTGTTGCTCCTGAGAATAAACTGGTTAAGCAGAAAGCTAGAAAATAAAATGCATCAAGGAATAGCAAGGTTGACTGAGGGGCCAATAATGAAGTAAGCATCCTTTCTGCCAATTGTTTGTGCATTGAGTGTGGTTTGAGTGTCCAGGACCCTGTGGCCAAAAAATTGGGACTCTTCATTCTGAGAGGGAAATATGGCTCAGAATATGCTAGAATATGTGTAGTTCCGCCCTCCAGAAAACACCATGTAAAGTGTTTAATCCAAATCCATACTTTACCCAGAGCTGTACAAGGGCCCTTAGTAGGGATGCCAGTCTCCAGGTGGTGGCTGGAGATACTGCATTGTTCCAACTGATCTCCAAGCAACAGAGACCAGTTCACTTGGAGAAAATGCCCACTTTGAAAACTGGACTCCACGGCACTTTGCTCCAAACCCCACACTCCTTAGGCTCTACCCCCAACCCCCTCAGGTATTCCCCAATCTGGATCTGGCAATCCTGCCCTGTAATGGTTGATTCTTTTGGGTGCAATTCTTGTTGGTGGAATCTTGCAAACTACTGAACTAGGTTTGTCAAATTCCAGGTGGGGCCAGTTCTTCAGGAATTACAACTGATCTCCAGAGTACAGAGATCAGTTCCCCTAGACAGATGCTTTGAAGATGGAGTCAGTGGTATTATACACTACTGAGGTCCATCCCTCCATAAACCCTATCTCCACAAGGCTTCACCCCTAGATATGAGTCTGCAAAAGGTAAGCCTTTCACTTTATTTTCCAGGTGTGGAAAGGCTGTGGGATTTGCCAAATCTTGAGCTGGTAATCCTGTCCTGAGCCTTGAGAGAAAAAGAGCTGTGCAATCCTGAATCTGTATAACAAAATTTATAGAATTTCTACAACTAGACCAAGCAAAAGAGTCCCATTTCTTTACCAGAGGCTTTGTGCCAGGCTGCAGGCTGAAGTTTGAGCTTGGGCAGGTTGCCCTGCCTCTCCTGCTCACACACAGGGGAGCATTTGGCCCAGTGCACCTAATCTGCCCTGGATTTGTGCTCCTGCACAAGAACAAAAGCAGTGAAGTTCTCAATGTGGATACAGTCTTTCTTCTTCATCTATGAGGCTATAGTCAAGACTTCTAGCAATGGCTGGGACAGAGTTGTTAACAGTCACATGACTTACAAAGAGAACATAAATGGACTCCAGTGGGGTTGAGGAGTTTCCCTGAGTTTAGTCTAACAGCCTTAGGGATTTCATAGTCCCATTGTATATGGCATTGGTCAGACCACACCTGGAGTACTGTGTGCAGTTCTGGAGGCCTCACTTCAAGATGGACGTAGATAAAATTGAAAGGGTACAGAGGAGAGCGACGAAGATGATCTGGGGCCAAGGGACCAAGCCCTATGAAGATAGGTTGAGGGACTTGGGGATGTTCAGCCTGGAGAAAAGGAGGTTGAGGGGACATGATAGCCCTCTTTAAGTATTTGAAAGGTTGTCACTTGGAGGAGGGCAGGATGCTGTTCCCATTGGCTGCAGATGAGAGGACATGCAGTAATGGGTTTAAACTACAAGTACAACGATATAGGCTAGATATCAGGAAAAAATTTTCACAGAGTAATTCAGCAGTGGAATAGGCTGCCTAAGGAGGTGGTGAGCTCCCCCTCACTGGCAGTCTTCAAGCAAAGGTTGGATGCACACCTTCCTTCCTGTGTCCCCTGTGTTCTCTCTCCTTCTGTCTCTTGCTGTGTCTTTGTTCCCTGCTCCTGCCCTCGAGGTGTCTGTGGAAGGCCGTTCACAGGGCTTACGGGCGAGTAGAAGCGCGGCCTGCGGGAGTGACTGGCAGCGTGTTGCCGTTGGTCTATTTGTGGGCGGCAATGGCAAACAGTAGACGGCGGTGGCGACTCTGTTGGGCAGCAAGTGCACTTTGTGTCCGTTTTTTCTTTGCATGGGTGGCTGCACACAAGCAGCAAAGGCAAGGGGGGTTGGAGGGGTCTAAAAACGCACCTTGTGGCCCTTTTGTTTGCACATAGGTGGTGGAAGCGGGGGGGGGGGGGGTGGAAGGGTCAGGAGGCGCTTCACACC
The DNA here is from genome assembly GCF_049243985.1 of Paroedura picta. Taxonomy (NCBI): domain Eukaryota; kingdom Metazoa; phylum Chordata; class Lepidosauria; order Squamata; family Gekkonidae; genus Paroedura; species Paroedura picta. The sequence goes on from NC_135369.1 coordinate 88,444,071, forward strand.
TCCCAAGAGCCTCAAAAATGGAATCTGGCCCTATGCTGACAGTCGGAGGGGCCAATCAGGAGCCGCTTTGTGGCTCCTGATTGGCCCCTTCTGAGTTTTTATCACGGACTCGCCCCGCCCCTTTCTCCGCCCACTAAGCCCTTAGGGCTTTATTCTTACCAGTCCCATGGAGCGGTATACAAATATTGCAAGAGGCTGGGTAATTGTAAGATCTTTTTAAACCTATTTTTATGGCGTCCTTTCCTTGGGAGAAACCCTTCTTAAATAATTATGACAATTCAGGTTACATTCAAGGGGATTTATTTGGAGAAGATATTGGGGTACATTGAAAACTCACAAGTGAAAACATACGATTTTCTAAGAATTAAAATGGACAAAGATGGAGGAAGCCAAAAGAGCAGCAGCCTCTCCAGAAGGCTAATTTTCACATAAGGTAGAACCAAACATAAGAACAAAAATGGTGGGTTCTGTCTTTAGAGCAAATTTGGATCTGGAGGGAATGGGACAGGGCAGGAAGCCCTGATACAATAGTTGACAGGATTAAGAGGAGAACTGTCAAAACAGCCAGTTGTGCATTAATGGGCAAACCAGCCTCTGACAATGAAATTATGATTAGCTTATATGGGAAACTTCCTGAGCTGGAATGTTTCAGGTGGTCTGGGGGCATCTGTCAAGGCCATTCCACACCTGAGGAAAAATGTGAAATACTAACCTTATGCAGATAGGGTCTTTTTTCTACGTTTTACATTATACCGTCTGCATCCAGTGTCCCAGCAGCAAACCGGCAGCTAAATCCTCCATTTTAAAGTGAGAGTTGGGGAATCCCAAAAAGTGGATTCCCTCAACCATCTAGCACTAGTGGGAGGAGAGCAAGCAGCAAGTCACACGCCAATGACATATGCATAACCAACATGGGCAATGTAGCACAATCTCCAGCGCCCGCCCTTGAGCCTGCCTCCCTCTCCCTTCTACCCAAATGAGGCTTCTTTTTTGGGAGCAAGTTGCCTGGACCAACAAATATGTGTTGTTCCATGGAGGCAGATCAAAAAAAATTCTCACCCACCAGTTGGCACACAAAGCATGCCTCTCAACCCCCCCCCCCCCCACCCAAAAAAAAAATCTGGAAAAAAATTACTTCTGCTAACCTGCAAGTGTCAAACTTCCAAAACGGGCTGGCTAAAGCGAAGGCTGATTAGCTGGCTTCCATGATTGACAGGCAGGGGGAGTTTCACTGGTATCGCAAGTCCCTCTCTGTAGCCATTTTAATCAGCTGTGCCAAGTGCCAGAAAGCCTGAGAAAGCGGGAAGAGAGTGAGGAGGTGAGAAATGGTGTGGGGTGTGTGTGTGTGTGCATTTTTAAAATAGTGTTAAGGAATTATGGTTGCTTAACGCTAATTTTTTAGCAGTGCAAAATGGCCCTCAGATTTGCATTCTGCAGAAAAAAGCCAGAGCGCAAAGGCAATCAACATAAATTGTAATAACCTAATAAATAATTATTCTTTTCCAGTCCAGCCAGATCCAACCAGAATAATCTCTGGATTCTTTATTCATTTTCAAGAAAATCTTTCTCAGTGGCAAAGACTTAATAAAGCGTATTAGTGTAGTAAAGTAGAAGTATAAACATTCATAATTTTGTTGTAAACATTCTTGCAGGAATAAAATTGTTTATGATAAACTGTTCCCTTGGTTGACCACGCTTTCACTAGTGGAACTAACCTTCCATGATCAGCCAGGAAATTCTCTTGGTGGAGACTAACTTCACATGGAGCTATTCTGGTCTATTTCTGATACTCAAAAGCATTCTGAGTAGGCAAGCCTGCCTTGGCCATGCTTGCACATAGTAAAACAGAGATAAAATGGAGGCGTGTAGCTGCACTGCCCCCTTACACAGTGAAGAGCATATCTGGGCTCATTTCAGGCCCCAGGGTTGTTACTTCAAGGGATAAGAACTTGTACTGATAGAAGCAATTGCCCTTTATGTGCAGAGACAGCTGCAATACAGGCTCCATTAAGTTTTATACTGTGTGAAACTCATCATGAGTTTCCTTTGCTACTGGGAGCATGAAAATCCCCTCCTGATATGGGTGTCATAAGTACTTCTGTCTCTGTACTACTACACCAAAGGCCATATATAAAACAAGTGTAATGAAGCCAGTTCCCAAACTGGATATTTGATTACTGTGAAGCAGGTAAAGATTCATGATGCCTTCATAAAACTAAAGCTTTCAGGGCTCTTCCTTGGGAGCCATGACATTTACAGGATTTACGCTGTTTTATATACGTAACCCACAATTCAGCAGCATTAAGCACATGATAGATTGTAGCCATACTCATTCTGGGCCTTCATATAAGGAAAGCATCTTATACCAGAGATATGGGGAGAAGGGTTATAGACTTCAGGCTTGGACGTCTTATCGTTTTAGTTTCAGAGATTAGTCCAGGGCTTGGTGTGGTGACTCCAGTGCTGGTGAGATGGAAATCTGATTGTAGAAGTGAACCTTATAAAGAAAAAAAAACATATTTAGTGGGAAAGTCGGACTGTCGAGCCTGTGAAAGCTAAATGGGGAAAAGTCCAATTTGATAAGTCCAATTTGAATGAACCAAACCAACATCTTACTTACAAGGACATTGTGGAATTGGCAGCTGTAAAAAGGATGACAGAGCTCATATTGTGGCAAACTTTGTCTTGCAACAAAATATTTAATAAATATGCATCACTAGTATAATCATAGGAGGCACCCCTGACTGTGGCCAGAACTGATGAGCCTCCATGTGCTTCCCATGCAAACTGCACAGGGCAAAGCCGCTGCAATGGCTCCCGCAGGATAACGTAGTATTATCCTTCAAGCCACAGTTTCTTCTGATTACTTTGGGAAGGATTCTTACGCGAACATATTCAAGCATGCCTTTGGATAGCATTCATTGAATGTACTTTCTAAAGCCTCATGTGATAAAGATCAGATCAGATTGTGTCCCCATCATGCTTTCCTATAGCATGTACGTCTGCATTATTTTAAAAGCAAGATTGCATTAAACAATCTAGGTACTCAATAATATTTGTTGAAAAACAGGTTTCTCTTGCTTCTATCAGTACTCATTTAAGGAATAGTGTGCAAGCAGTATCCATTGTGCAATTATTGTTGTGAGTGTGGACATACAGAAACCTTGCTCTTAGAGCAAAGACTAGAATCCTGAACTCTTGTCAGAGATTTGCCAGCTCCGAGGACCTAATGGACCTATCACAGACTTCTGTTAAGGACCAATCACATGTATTGGCAGTATATACATTCCCCAGTTGTGCTTGTCTGTGTTCAGTGTTTTTTGGTTCTAGTAAATTATTGGTTGCTTGGAGCTGAAGTGTTCACTGAACCCACAAATTGAATACTTATTATTCAGGCATGCATGGTAACACTACAAAGTGACTCCATATTCCCTGCTATATAGCTGGCACTTGTTCAACAAAAACACATGAAGATGCCTTAGGCTGAGTCTGCCATTATTTATTTTATTTTATTTTATTTATCATACGTCTATACCGCCCTCCCCGGAGGCTCAGGGCGGTTTACATTATAACAGAGAACAATACATAAAACAGTCTGTAGAACATGTACATCGATAACCAGCAATTGCAACCAAACACAACACAGTATAACAGTAAACAATCATAATACAAACAGGTCCAGGGCTTGTTGATGGGATTCTGAGGGGGGTGGCTTATTGACTGAATTCTGAGGGGGGGTGGGGGGGAGCAGGGGCCCTTGGTCGCTGTAGATTATGTCTGTTCTCGGCCAAATGCTTGGTGGAGGAGCTCCTTTTTGCAGGCCCTGCGGAACTGTTTAAGCTCCGTCAGGGCCCTGATCTCCTCTGGGAGCTCGTTCCACCAGGTAGGGGCCAGAACAGAGAATGCTCTGGCCCTGGTCGAGACCAGACGGACTTCTTTAGGGCCAGGGATCCTTAGCTGATTGGAGGCAGTAGAGCGTAGAGCTCTTTTGGGGCATAGGCGGGGAGGCGGTCTCTCAGGTACACTGGGCCTTGACCGCGTATGGCCTTGAAGGTAATTACCAGAACTTTTAGTCTGATCTGGAATTCAACTGGTAACCATTGCAGCTGATGGAGAATAGGCCAGATATGGGACCTCCACGGTGTTGCCGTGAGGATCCTGGCTGCTGCATTTTGAACTAGTTGTAGTTTCCGGGTCAGGGCTAAGGGCAGGCCTGCGTAGAGCGAGTTACAAAAGTCCAGTCTAGAGGTGACCGTCGCATGGATCACTATGGCTAGGTGTTCCGGGGCCAGGTAGGGCGCTAGTAGTTTGGCTTGGTGGAGATGGTAGAATGCCAGCCGCGCTACCTTTGTGATCTGGGCCTCCATTGTGAGGGAGGCGTCCAGAATCACGCCTAGGTTCCTGGCGGAGTGAGCCGTAGAGAGCTGCACGCCATCCAGGGTAGGCAGGCGCGCTTCCTCGCATGGGCCCTTCCTACTTAGCCACAGGACCTCCGTCTTTGAAGGATTGAGCTTCAGACGACTCTGCTTGAACCATCTTGTCACTGCTTCCAGGCAGCTGGCTAATGCTTCTGGGGGAGAGTCAGGGCGGCCATCCATCAGGAGGAAGAGCTGGGTATCATCTGCATATTGATGGCAACCCAGCCCAAACGTCCGTACCAGCTGTGCGAGAGGGCGCATGAAGATGTTGAATAGGATAGGAGAGAGGACCGCTCCTTGTGGGACTCTACAAGTAAGTTGCCGGCGGCCTGATGTTTTCTCTCCTATTGCAACCCTCTGTCCACGATCCTGGAGGAAGGAGATCAGCCATTGAAGGGCTGTCCCTTGTATTCCAGCATCGATGAGGCGGCGAGCTAGAAGCTCGTGATCGACTGTGTCGAACGCTGCTGAGAGGTCTAATAATATCAGCAGTGCCGACCCGCCTCGATCCAACTGGCGATGGAGGTCGTCCGTCAGGGCGACTAGCGCTGTCTCTACCCCATGGCCAGGCCGGAAGCCTGACTGGGATGGGTCTAGGACCGAAGCTTCTTCCAGGTATTCTGCCAGTTGGTTTGCGACTGCCCTTTCTATCATCTTGCCCAGAAACGCAAAGTGCGAGACGGGCCTGTAGTTGTTAGGCTCTTGTGGGTTTAGAGATGTTTTTTTCAACAGTGGACGTACCACAGCCTCTTTCAAACCCTCCGGGAATTCTCCTGTTGTTAGAGATAAGTTGATTATCTCCCGGAGGGGGCCCATTATCTTTATGCCAGCTGTTTTCAAGAGCCAGGATGGGCAAGGATCTAGTGGGCATGTAGTTGGTCTTGTTGTCGCTAGAATCCTGTCCACTTTGGTCAGTGTGAGTCGTCTGAAGTTACTCATAGTTTTCTCCAAAGACGGCCAAGGGGCCTCTAGTTCACTTTTTGTATCTAAGGTTGGAGGGAGGTCGTGGCGGAGTGTCGAGATTTTGTCCGCAAAATGACTCACAAATGCCTCACAGCTGATGTCCAATTGGCTACTGTTTTGTTGCCCTTCAATCAGGGCAGTGAGGGATCGAACTACCTTCAACAATTGAGCTGGGCGTGAGTCTGCAGATGCGATGGTAGCCAAGTAAAAATTGCATTTTACTGACTTCACCGCCATCTCATAGGCTTTCATCTGCATTCTATAAGATGTTCTCGAGGCTTCGTCACGAGTCTTCCTCCAAACTCGCTCTAGCCATCTCAGTTCCCGTTTCTTGTCGCGAAGCTCCTCGATGTACCAGGGAGCTCACTTGAGACGGGGCTGGAGAGGGCGTCGGGGAGCTATCTCATCAATGGCAGTCAGCAGTCTGTTATGCCAGTCACTGACCAGGCCATTGAGAGAAGTGCCGGGAGGCATTGGTTCCCGTAGAGCATTCCGGAATCCTATTGGATCCATAAGTCTCCGTGGGCGAGCTAAAATTTGCTCGGCGCCCAACTGAGGAGGTGGTGGGAGCCTTAGCCGAGCCTTTAGAGCATAGTGGTCTGACCATGGCACGGCTGTTGTTGTGACCAGATCCACATCCAAACCTGTGCCGAAAATAAGATCCAGGGTGTGACCTGCTTGATGGGTGGGGCCAACAACAAATTGCGAGAGCCCTAGTGTTGCCATGGATGACACTAGGTCCTGTCCAGTTCTAGAGGACAGTAGCTCAGCATGGACGTTAAAGTCCCCCAGGACTAGTAGACTGGAGAACTGTAGCGTCCAGGCTGCCACCGCCTCTAGCAGGGCAGGCAGGGCATCTGGCGGTGCATTGGGCGCTCGGTACACTAGCCAGATGGCCACGCTCTCGGTTGATCCCCATCCGAGGCCAACACATTCAATGCCTGGTATTGACGGCGCAGGAAGGGTTCTAAAGGAGAAAGCCTCTTGGGTTAGGATTGCCACCCCTCCTCCCCGCCCTGCTGTCCGGGACTGGTGGAGGACAGAAAACCCAGCAGGGGCTAGATCTTTGAGGGCAACCGTTTCCCCGTCCCTGGTACAGGTTTCTGTCACGCATGCCAGGTCCGCTCTTTGCTCTACAAAGTGGTTTTGCAGCGTAGAGCTTTTGTTGTTTATTGACCTGGTGTTGCACAGCACCAGTGTCAGAGGCGGGTTGTTTACCTTTGCCTCCACCCTAGTGTCACGAGGGATGGGGCGGAGTCTGGAGGGGGCTCGAGTATGGTTGATTTTCGGCCCCCTTGGTTTGATGTATCTCCGCCATCTGCTGTCCCTGACTTTGCCCCTTATTATTGGGATCCCTGACCCTATCAAGGCCCCTGCTTTTTCTCCTTCCTCAGTTTTGCTAGGCATTATGAGCTCTATGGACACTGTTGGTTCAATTCTTAGTTCTATGGTTTGGCTGGGGTTGATTATTGAACCCCGGTTCTGTCTTTGTGTGTGTGAGTTGTGTATCTGTGGGAGGTTGGCCCTGATCGCTAATTACAGCCTCTCAGGGCTTTCCGGTTCCACTTGTGTGTAGGTATGTGCTGGGTGTAGGGTGTGTGTCGTTGTGGGTGCCTGGAGGGGTGGTCCCGATCGCCTGTTGTGGCACCTCATGGTTGCCCAGTCCAGGAGTGTGTGATGTATGAGTGGCCTGAGTGTTATTTCATGTTGGATTGTGGTTGGAAGTTGTGGGTTGGGTGGTGGCTAGTTGGCAGTTAGGGTTGTTTGGTGAGTGGAGGGTAGTTGATAGGTTGGTTGGATTAATTGCTTCGGCTGGGTTCAAGTAACTTGATTTTTTGGAATTTAATTGTTTTGGGTAGGTTGGGGTAGAGTTTAGATTGTTTGGGTGGGGGTTGGTTTTTTGGGGGGGTTTCGGCATTGGGTTAGAATAGATTAATTGATAGTAGTTGATTGTATATGGTGGGTGGGTGGGCAGGTGTTAATTTAGTGTGAAATCAATCAGGATTAGTTGATTGTATTGGTTTAGGTAGATCTGTTGGTGGCAATTTGTTGTTTTGGCTGGGTGGGGGTGTTGGTTAATTTGGTTTGGTTGGGTAGATGGGTGGGGTGGGAGGAGAAGTTAATTTAATTTGGAGTCTGTTCAGTTGGGTTGGTAGTTGGTGAAGGGAACTCTTCTTATTTCTCTCCTGTCTCTCTCTTCCCTCTTTTTCCTTTTTTCCCTTCCCCCTTGTTTTTCTTTTCTTTCTCCCCCTCTCTCCTCGTTTTCTCCTTCTTCCCCCCCCCCTCTTTTTTGGTCCTTCTTTCCCCTCTTCCCTTCCTTTTCCCTTCTTCCCCTCCCCTCTCCCCCCCTTTTTAACTTTCTTCCCCCCCTCCCCTCTTTCCTGTGCATAACACAATGTTCCCGTCTAATTCTTTGCCGTTGCTGGTAGTTTGGCCGGTGTCTTCTTTTTCGCTCTCTCTGTCCTCTCCCCTTCCATCCCCCCCTCCGTTTTCTGTTTGCAGTTTTTTTATTTTCTTTTCTTTTTTTCCCCTCGCTTGATTATCTTCCCGCCCTACTTGTTCCCGCTCAATTTCTGACAGATTGTTTAATGCACCTTCCCCCTTCTTGGGTGGGGTTTTCGCTGTTTAAGATCCTCTCCCTCCCCCACCTAATTTGCTTCCCACTCAATTATTCCCGCTCAATTTTCTCGACGTTTGTTTGGTATCCCTTCCCCCCTCTGATGTGAGTAGCGTCCGTCTGTATCCCTCTCCCTCCCCCACGTAATTGAGACACTATTCCCTCCCAAGACCCCCAGTCGTTCGTGGGCAGTCTTCCTCCCCCTCTGGGCACAAATCAATTTAAATAATTTATAACTAAATAGTTAATCAGTTGAATTAATTACGTTGTTGACCGTTTGAGTCTTTCTCTTTCCACTTCACGAACCCCCCCCCCGCCCTCCCAAGGTTCGGCACCTCTCTTTCCTTCTTTGTTCTGGCTATGTGGGTGTTCCTTTCTTCTTTCCCTTTCCCCTCTCCTTACTTCAATATACCGGCCGGCTGCAGTGGGGCCCCACGGCACTGTGCTCCCGGCGGGCTGCAGGAAGGTTCTGCGAAGGTGGGGAGGCTTTAGATGAAGGCAGGTTTTTCTCAGCCGCGGCTGGGCGCGCGGGTGGATGGCGGCCGGGGCCGTGGGCGGCAGTTCAGCGTGGCTGTGGTGGATCAAACAGCGCACGGGTGGTGGGCTCGGCGCAGCGGTGGTCAGCGCGGCAATGGTGGAGCAGTTGGAGCATGGGTGGTGGGCTCAGCGCAGTGGCAGTGGGGTGGCCCTGGCAGGAGTTGGCTCAGTGGGTGCAGCGGTCGCGTCCGACTGGCCCGGCGCGGCTCAGCTGTCGTGGGCCCGTCGTCATGGGATCGGTCGGTGGTGGTCCCGCAGCGCTGGCCAGTTGTCCGGCTCTGTTCGGATGGTGCACGCAGGACCAGGTAGTGACGGTTGCTGTCCGGCTCTGTCTTGGGGGACTGCGGAGGGACTCTTGCAACGGCAGCCTCCGTTTCTTGATGTTGGTAGGCTGCACCAGGTGGTCGACTCCTTCGGTCACCTCCGTGGGCTCTACGCTCTCCCAGTCAGGCTCAGAGTCGCTGTCGCTTCCCTCCGATTTTCTGGTTAATTTCTAGTTGAGTTCCTTACCGTGTTTGTCTTTTGTCTTTTGATGTTCTTCTTGTTTGTTTTCGGCTTTTATTTGTGAGGTTTGAGGTCTCGTTACGTTCTTTTAAAGTTTCAGTCGTTCCTTGTTTCAGTTCCGTTCCTTTGAGGTTTCCGTGGCTGAGTGGTGGGATTCTTTTTTAATTAATTTTTTAAAATTATTATTGTTATTTTTGATCAATTTGGTTGCTTTTTGATGGTTGTTCTTGGCCTGGGCCTGTTTAGGCCTGTTTAGGCCTGTTTAGTTGTGGGAGCAGTCTGATTTCATGACTGCTCTGGCCGCCCTCTTGGAGCAAAAATCAGGGCTTATCAAGGCCAGTATTGCCTACTCTGACTGGAAAAAGCTCTCCAGGGTCCCTGTCAGAGACCTTTCATGATGCTACTACCATTTCCTTCTGCACAGAAATCTTGGGGATTGAACCTGGGGCCTTTGACACACAAAGCAGATGTGCTGCCACTAAGCCACAACTGCTCTTGCTGAAAGAAGGCCTTGGCTGGATTTCTATTTAATGGCACAGTTACCTGATTCACCAGCTAATTTTCTTTGCACTTCTCCTCATGCTAGGCAGGCTAACAATACATGTGTGTGTGCATTTTATTTCCCCAAAGCTGATAACTTGGCTACTGCTTCCTTGTCATGTTATGAAGGAACATCTTGTATTTCTGAACTGCTTGGCATATTGTAGCCATTTGGTGCATGAAACAGAACTGGCATAGTGACCACTTTGAGGATTTCCCAGATAACTGAGCTAGGATGGGAGTTCCAATTTGGCCGGGGCTTTGAGCTGTAGCTTAGTTAGCATGATGGCATATCCAGTCTTGGACTTGAGTACTTTGGCTGTTTCGGACAATGATCTGCTTTCCCCAGTTGTTGGCTACATTTGATGGTTTCCTTCAAGCAATTTATCATTTTAAATTCTTTTCAAATGTCTCCATCACCCTCAAACCAAAACTATCCCATTACCTTAGCAGGCAAGCAGACATAACCATATCCAGCAGAGGGAATCCAGCAAAATACTCACTGAGATATAATAGGGCACACGTGCCTTTGGTGGGTAGACTTCTGTATGATTATTTTAAATGACGGGGGCAGCATCCACTTCAGCCTGCTTGACGTTGATGTTCGTCTGCAGTAAAAGGCGGTAATTCTAGTAACCATATATTATATAGAATAAATACTGAATAGTCAGCCATGCAGGATGGAAAATACCCCTTGAGTGTATTGTGGTTTTACCTCATCAGCATTATTTTCCTGCAGTGTTCATATGTTGACTCAGTTCGTAGCCTGAAAGGAAATGTGCTTAAAAATATTTTTTGCTGGCAAAATATTTTAAAGCTTTAAGATGCAAACAAGATTGCCTGATTTGACTCTTCATCTAGCCTTTGCTTCTCATTTCAGGTGGGGAAAAATCCCATGGAAATTGCAACATGGAACATTGTGGACCATGTGAGGTAGCTCTCCCTACAACACCTGTAACTTCTTGTTTTGAAAGGTCAATTGAATGCTGCTGCACTAATGAGGTCTCTCATCTCTGTACAATTAGACGGAAGCTTCTTATGGTCACATTAGTTTGAAATGAATAATTGAGAATATCTTCCTGGAAGATTCAGCAGCTGAACTTGTGTGATCATAGATCGACTAATATTAATCAAGGAAAGAAAATAGATTCACAGACTTCTGTAAATACTGTATTTAGGAAAATTCTTTCCTTCTTGGATTAATGCTACTGTCATCTCTTTAAACAGCCTGTGTGTATGTGCTTCCCCCTCCTTCATGCTTGTGTTGGTTTGGTTTGTGTCCTTAACTTGCAGTGCAACTTTAAGCAGTTGTGTGCTTTTAAGTCCATTGAGGGCTTGGAAGGGTGTAGCTCTGTCTAGGACCGCACCATTACTATGTTTTTAAGAGCAGCGTTTGTAGAAACAGGCAGGTTGGAAAGCACACAGTGACTATTTTTAAGCAATGAAAAACTACCATGTGAGGAGTTTCCACTAGATAATCCTTGGGCTTTTTCTGGAAGAAACAAAAATATGCAGTTCAGCTAGTGAGTCTTTTGAGAAAGAAAGGAAGAGATGACAATGGATGACCAGCAGTCATATAGATCTGCAAAAGGCATCACTGTCCATGAGACTCCGGGAGACAAACAGCTTGTGATAGATATGAGAGTCCTCTGATACCCCAGAGTTTCTGATCAAAGCAATTACTATTAAACACAACAGGTCACATCCATTTCTTTCTTCAATCTCCTTTGCTGCCAATGGGGGGGGGGGGGGAATTATGCTTTGGAAGAGCAGTGCTGGTAGCACTTGCTGCTGCTCCTATGGGAAGCAGAACTCTAACAAAAAGCTATCAGGTTTGAAATAAGTTGGGATTCTTCAAGTATTTTCTGCTCATTCATGCATGTTCACATCTTAACAACCAAACAAACAGACAGACAGAAAAGGCGGTGTGTGTGTGTGTGTGTTTGTGGGGGGGGGGATATACCTTCTCAACTTTTAACTTTCATTTTCAGGATTTAGCCAGATAAGAAAATGATAGTACACATTCAGTAATTACCTTTGAGGTGGGAAATTCCTGGAGATTTAAGGATGAAGCCTGGGGAGGCTATGTCTGTGAAGGAGAGTAGCAGTAGAAGAAAAGTTGGTTCTTATATGCTGCTTTTCTCTACCCAAGGGAGGCTCAAAGTGGCTTACAGTCACCCTCCCTTTCCTCTCCCCACAACAGACACCCTGTGAGGTAGGTGAGGCAGGGAGAGCTCTATCACTGCTCAGTCAAAGCCGTTTTATCAGTGCCATGGTGAGCCCAAGGTCACCCAGCTGGTTGCATGTGGGGCAGCCGGGAATCAAACCTGGCTCGCCAAGTTAGAAGTCCATATAGCACTTGTAGCATGTGCTATGGCCCTGTGGTTCAAGGTGTTCTGCCCCTGCCTTGCTGGCAAAAACCGTGAATTGAGTGACAGAAAGCTTGTTGTGCTCTACTAGGGCCCCACTGGCTCTGGTGCTACGGGCTCCACAAATCCTTAAACTGGGCTTGGAGGGCCGGCAAGATATTATGCAATAGAGTCCCCCATCAAAGGCAGACTTTTTCTCAAGGAAAACTGATCTCTGCTGTCTGGAAATGAGTTGTAATTCTAGGGGAATTTCCACACATTCGTAAAAATAGTGTCACGGCCATGGAATGGTGAAGCATTAAATTATATCACACGCCTCCCAGGCGCTTCTCACCTTTTTGCTGTCTCACCTTTGTCTGCCTTCTTTCACGCATCTTACCCTCCTCATCTGCTGCTGGAAGAGGTGGAAGAGAGCAACGCACCTTATATGTGTTGTGCTTCCACCTGCCAATAAATTCAGGCAACCAATCCACTTTCTCCAATAGTTTAAAGCAGGCAGGGGCTCATGGGAATTGTAGTCCATGGACATCTGGAGGACCACAGGTTGACTACCCCTGGTTTAAAGGTTCCGCAATGCCTGCTAATTTTTTTTTAATTTCATACTTCTCTGTTGCAATGCCTCTGCATAGAATCATAAATTCATAGTGCTTTTTGGGTGCCACTCCTTATGGGATCATGAGTCCTTTGATAAATTCAAAAATAATATAATTCCTAATGTTGTTTTTTTTGGGGGGGGAAACTTTCAAGAGGCACACTTTGTTGAATAAAATGTTCTTTTATTTCTGGCACTGCCTACATATGTGTCCACCTACTTATTGCCCCAAGCACATTGCCATTTTTAAAAAGAAATTCCCGTCGCAAGGAACAAGGGAGAGGGATGCGGGTGTGAGGGCGGGATGAAGCAAGCGATTTTAGCATGTTTGAGCCTACCTACCTTCTTTCTGCTGGTTGCCTTCTGGTTGCTCTCCAGTAGCTAGTGCTTTTTAGGTTGGTGAATCCACTTTATGCGATTCCTAAAGAAGCGCTTTAAAATGGAGGATGTAGCGAGCTGTCAGCTGGATGTGAGCGACGTCATGTGCAGGGGCCGGAATATTCAGCTTGCAATCGACTGGCATGATACTATGTTTAATGGGTGCAGATATGCCCTAGAAGATCTCCAGGCTACACTTGGCGGCTGGCCTAGCTATCCTCTACAAAACTGAAGCATAGCTGTTATGGAGACAGGACAGGCTGTGAATCTGACTTGGGGCATGGGGGAGGGGGGTATAATTTTTCCTTCTGAAACCTAAATTACCCCTCCCAACTATCGGCAGAGTTTGAATATACAGAGAGAGCAGAGCAACCAGGTGGCTTAAAAATAAAATATTTTTATTTATGAAGAAAAACCTATGTATTGAAATTGGAGAGAAGAGAAACCTAACTAACTGGTAGCTTCTGTTTACACTCAAGTATTTCATGCTGTTTCTCCAGCCAGATTGTATTTCAGGGTATGTTTTTTTATTTATGTGCTTTTTTTTTTTTAAGGAAGGTTGAACATGTGTCTCCTGGAGCCTTAACTAGTTTTTATTTATTTAGGCCATTTGTACACCCTGCCATTCTTCTGATAAAGGAAGGACTCAAGTTGGATGTCAATAACAAATTGTTTTAAAAGTTAACCTTAAAATTAAATAAACACACAGTAAGAAAACAGCTAATTAAAAAGTAACCAAAATAGACCATTACATTGTTTAATTAAACCAGGTAAAATTAAAACAGTTAAGCTCAAACCCATTTGAGCGGTCCCCAAACCTCTTTTACATAATTCTGTCTTACTGCCTTGCCAGAAGGCCTCAAGGGTAGTTGCCTGTCTCACCCTTTCAATAAGCCCCTTCTGTGACAGTGAGGCACCAGCAGAAAAGGCCTAGTTGGGCCATTGCTGATCTTATACTTAAGACCAAGCAGTCCTTCAAATTGGGGAGTCATCACCACCCTTTCTTCATTAGGGATGTTTTAAGTAGCTGAGTGAAACTCTTCTACAAGGGAAGCAGTAACCAAACTGTGGCTCCACACCACTCTTTACATCTTTATTTAGTTATTTTACTACACCAGTTTGGTGTAGTGGTTAGGAGTGCGGACTTCTAATTTGGCATGCCAGGTTCGATTCTGCGCTCCCCCGCATACAACCAGCTGGGTGACCATGGGCTCATCATGGCACTGATAAAGCTGTTCTGACCGGGCAGTGATATCAGGGCTCTCTCAGCCTCACCCACCTCACAGGGGTCTGTTGTGGGGAGAGGAATGGGAAGGCGACTGTAAGCTGCTTTGAGCCTCCTTCAGGTAGGGAAAAGCGGCATATAAGAACCAACTCTTCTTCTTCTTCTTAATTAATTATTGAAACCGCTGGGACCAGTATACATATTTGGTTAAGCCCTAAGTGGGCGGAGAGTGGGCAGGTCCAGTCTGGGTGAGGGGGCCAATTGGAAGGCGCTTTGAGCCTTCCGATTGGCCCCTCACCCAGGCTGACAAGAATTCCAGCCAGTCGAGTGAGAGCCCAACGGGCTTTAAATCTAGTAGACTATAATTCCCCAATACAATCATGCATACCATGTGAGAAATAATAGGATAATAATAAAGAGAGTTTTTTTCCATGAATTGTATTTGTGACTCAGTAAGTGCCTAGTTTAACATTCTAATGACAAAAGAACGCCATTTTAATGCAAATATTTTAACTTTTTAAAAAGTCTCTTAGGACCCACCTTCCCTGATTTAGAAGATTTTTAATGTGCCTGATGGGTTTTGAGGTTATGTTCCTTGGAAGTGCTGTTCTAATAGTTACCCCACTAGATGGCGCTATTCTGATGCTCCAATTTGCTTTCATGTTGCTAAAATGGATTTTGGTTACTGTTTGTGAGATAACAATTATTAATTGCAACTTCCTAGTTATGCACAGTTCAACAGAATATATTCTAAAAAGAAGGCAAAATAAATGGCTCATTGCTTCAGGAAATAGGGGAAGGAAACCATGTAAAATCATGTCACCTTTCCTATTGTCTGACTGGCGGAGGGGGTCACTTTGCTTAGAGTATCAGTGGTCTGAAATGTGAAAGCCTAGAGCTCACTGGCTGTGTCATTGTAATTTTCTGAGGGTAAGCCCCATGGATCAGAGCTGAATAAGATTTTGAGTAGACTTGCTTAAGGAGTGCTTTTGAAAGCTAAAAGACTGAGAGGGTTACAGCCTGGGTGCCTTTGCCTTTACTCCTTAGCAGTGATGTGTGGAAACTCCTCCTCTGCTTGAATCACTATTTGATCACAAGTTACAAGTCACATCCTCAGTTTCTCCCAAAGTTTGCATTTTCTTCAGCACTTAAGGTGGCTCTAACTCGTATTGCAAATGTGTTGTGTATTCATGTTTTCACATGGCTTTTGGGGAGCTGTCCCCACCAGCCATCTCTCCCAATACTACCTTGCAAAAGAGATGCTTTGCTTCAGTCATGTTTTCATCCCATGTTTCCCCAAGTAGCTCAGGGCAGGGTACATAGACATAGAACATACAACTGTTTTTCCACATCAGAGAACAGATATAGCTCAAAAGCTATATGATTGCTTTTTCATCTTTGCACTTGATATCCCATGGTTTAAATGCTGCCTGGGACCTTTCACATTTCTTGTAAAATAAAGGAGGACTTCCCCTTTTCAGTTCCTTTGACACCTGCACCTGTACCTGTACCACACGTGCCATTTAGGGTGATCTATTTTTAAACTATGGTACATTGCAAGCCCCTTGAGACCCCATTCTGAAACTTGGATAGAATGTATGTGATTCTCCATTTTACAATGGAGCCTGTGGACAAATAGATACTTGAAGGTATGTACATTCTTAGATTGTGATTACTGGTCTACTAAATTAATACAATTTTTGTACAATGAGTACAAAATTGGAAGTTTATGAACTTCTATGGGAAGTTTATGAATCTGACATATATAACATTGATTGAGGTATGCACACTATTTCTTACGGTTCCTCCTAAGCCTGAGCTGTTCTCTACAAGACACTGTCTAAGGGTTCCTTTCAACTTTATGACTTACCTATACAGAAAACTGTAAGTAGATAATCATATCTCAGCATTATAGTACTTGTTTTATTTTCATAGTTAAACATTGATAATCAAGACTCAGTCCTTGAGCAGCTGTGATTTCTAAGCCTGAGCACGGGTTTCGCAAGAACAAGTCATGTCAGACCAACCTTATCTCTTTTTTTGATAAAGTGACTACCTTGCTGGATCAGGGGAATGCCATGGACATAGTTTGTCTGGATTTCAGTTAAGCTTTTGATAAGGTTCCACATGATATTCTTGTTGACAAGTTGGTAAAATGGAGTATAGATCCTTATTCTGTCAGGTGGATCAATAACTGGTTGACAAAATGTACCCAGAGGGTACTTGTTCATGGTTCAGCATCTTCTTGGAAAAGAGTGACAAGTGGAGCACCCCAAGGATCTGTCCTGGGGCCTGTGTTGCTCAACATATTTATAAATGATTTGGATGAGGGATTAGAGGTGATACTTATTAAATTTGCAGACAATACTAAACTGGGAGGGGTAGCAAACACAACTGAAGACAGCAACAGAATACAGGATGATCTTGATAGGCTCGAGAAGTGGGCTAACCTGAATAAAATGAAGTTCAATAGGGACAAATGTGAAGTTCTGAATTTAGGTAGGAAAAACCATAGATACCAATATAGGAGGGGGAGACTTGTCTTGGCAGTAGCATGTGAGAAAAGGATCTAGGAGTCTTGGTAGACCATACATTGAACATGAGTCAGCAGTGTGACTCAGTGGCTAAAAAGGCAAATGGGATTTTGGGCTGTATCAAATGGAGTATTGTGTCCAGATCACAGGAGGTGATGGTACCACTTTATTGTGCTCTGGTTCTGCCTCACTTGGAGTACTGTGTTCAGTTTTGGGCATCCCAGTTGAAGAGGGATGTTGACAAACTGGTACGTGTCCAGAGGAGGGCAACAAAGATGGCGAGGGGTTTGGAGACCAAGACATATGAAGAAAGATTGGGGGAGCTTGGTCTGTTTAGTCTAGAGAGGAGACGACTGAGAGGGGATCTGATAACCATCTTCAAGTATTTAAAAGGGTGCGATATGGAGGATGGAGCAGAATTGTTTTCTCTTGCCTCAGAGGGACAGACCAGAACGAATGGGATGAAATTAATTCAAAAGAAATTCCATCTAAACATCCGGAAGAAGTTCCTGACAGTGAAAGCGGTTTCTCAGTGGAACAGGCTTCCTCGGGAGGTGGTGGGTTCTCCATCTTCAGAAATTTTTAAACAGAGGATAGATAGCCACCTGACGGAGAGGCTCATTTTGTGAAGGCAAAGGGATGGAAGTCTTACAGTATATGAGTAGCGCGCCTCCCTATTGGCCACTTGGCCTGCCCCGGACTCCTAACCCACACTCCGTCCCTCACACGCCACTGGCGAGCTCAGGCTGCAGACCTCACCTCCTTCACCGCTGCCACGCACCTCCAACGACCAAGACCCAGGTAAGTGCGACCCGCCGTTCTCCCGGCTTTTGCCGGGCTGGAGCGCTCCTTCGCGGTAGCGAAGGAACATCCGGGCCCGGCAGAAGCCTCGCCCACCCTCCACCGACGTTTTCCAGCATCATCTGGGCCCAGCCACTCCTTCGCAGCCGCAAAGGAGCGCCTGGGTCTGCCACCGTTTCCAGGCTTTTGCCGGGCCCAGGCGCTTCCTCGCGGCTGCGAGGGTGCGCCTGGCCCCGGAACTAGCCACCTACCTTCTTAGGCTTCTGCCGGGCCCCGGATTCCCCAGGGCCCAGCAGAAGTCCACCCAACACACACACACACACACACACACACACACACACACACACACACACTGCTCTTCCCCCTGCCCAACCCACCTCACCTCTCCCTTAACCCTCCCTTCCCGACCCACACACACGCACGCACACACACACACACCTTTTACCCACAGAAACGCATGCACACACACACACTGCCATCTCCCTCCCACTTCCCCCCTGCCAACCCGCCCCTTCACATATACCCCTCTCCCATCCCATTGTATCTACCTTCCTGCCTGCCTTCTTCCCTTCCTTCCTTCTTTCCTTCCTCCCTTTCTCCATCGCCTTCTTCTCTCTCTGTCTCTCCCTCTCACTTACTTCCTCTCTTAATTCCTTGATCCCTTCCTGTGCTTCTCCCTTCTATCCATCCCTGCAAAATCCTCTTCCCCTCCTTTCTCCCTCCCACTCCTCCTCCACTCTTCTACCTTCCTTCACGACATTCTTCCTCCCCACGCACTAGCGCCCGCTGTATTTCCCTTCACAGCGGACTTTATTTCTATTTCTATATATATAAAACACAAATTCTTGTGAGGGCTTCTAAGAGACACAAAATAACACAACTGAATAGGCTTCATTTCTGACCTCTCTCCTTGCAGCCATCTGAAAATGAACCACTTTCTCTGATCCCCCTCTTCCCAGTTCCAGCCACTAATTCTATAAAAATCAAGCTCTTTCATTTGCAATAAAAAAATTGAAACATCCAAGGAATTCTACTCTTTGTGACTGTTTTTGTCTGTTGCCCTCAGTTTTACTCCGAAATCTCTGTATTATGAATTAAAAGCTTTGACGAACTCCCGAGGGAAGAATTAAAGCCACACCCTAATCCTACCTAAGGTTATCCCTTCCTGTGATATTAAAGAGAGCAGTTCCCTTTGAATGCATGCATCCAATACTTTGTGGTATTTTTGGCTGTGGGAGACTGGGAGAGGGATGGGGTGAACTGGAGGCAGCATTATATTTTCCCTCTGAGATCATTGCATCAGCAGGACAGAGAGGAAGCTAAAGGCAGAAGAAAAATCTTTACCATGGGAATCTTATCACTCAGCTAACAGACAGAATGGAGTCCCGAGCCACCTCAAGGGAAAAAAGCTGGGTTGGCAGAACTAAAGCCTCTGTTTTTACATACTTTCTTTATTTTACAGTGTTGCAGGGAAAGGAAAACCAAATCAAATGTACTTGTTGCTCCCAGATTCTGAGTGTAAACTTTCTGCCATACTAGCTGCACAGTGTCTGTATCCAGTATCTCTGGGGTTCCAAACCTTTGGAAGGCATTTCTGAGGCTGAGGCCTCAGAAACAAAAGGCTGCAGCTGTTTCTCAAATTGTGCCCCAGAGGACATAATCCTCAAATATCTTCCCCTGCCTCAGTTCTCTAACCTCCCTTTTTCTGAGCTTCTAAATTTTCCTTCATTTTAGTAGATTTGGCTAGTAATCTCTCCCCCCCCCCCCTTTTCTATATATGCTGGCAACTTCAACAGCAAGGGCTGAGGGCTGAATTGAAAGACTAACCAAGCTTGCTTCCTCCTGTTCAAACTGCTAATGTAGCAGAAGCAACCCCAACACTGTTATAAACTTCTGGTGTCAAGAAGCCAACTCTCAGTTTGTGGTTTTGGTTATATTTAGACTTTTATTGACTATCTTCAAGGAACAGCCCATACTTCCTTTCTTTTGGAAAGGTAAAGTCTGAGAAGAGGAAAAGTGATGGCAGATGAAACCCTGGCTTCCAAATCCCCCCCAAATCCCACTCCGTTAGCAAAGTAAAATGAATTTCTATTTGTTTGTTTATGTTACTGAAAATTGTCTTAATGAGTGAGTGTGAGGGCTTTTTAAAAAAAAAATAAAAGGACTCAGTAAGACTAAAAGAGTCTTACCTTATTTCAGGGTACAATTCCCATGAATTCCCAATTCCTGCCAGCATACAGGTGGAAAAAGGCCAGAATCAGGAAGGTCACAGTGTAGGTGTATGTACTAGCACCCATTTTATTCCTGGGTAAAACTGGTTTTGTCCCTTGTAATCACTAAACTTTATCATCACTAAACAACTTACTCCCTACCTGTTTGGCTTTCCCTGGAGGTGTGCCACCAATAGGGCGAGAGCACTCTGCCAATGAGGTCCAATCAGTTCAAATTGCATTCTGTCAATGAGGTCCAATAAGCTCAAACTGCACTCTGCCAGTGAGGGCTAATCAATTCAAATAGTGTGCAGACAACTCACTCCCTGCCAGATTGGCCTTCCCTGAGGGTGTGCTGCAAATAAGGAGAGAGCACTCTGTGACGAGAGCCAGTCATGGGACATCTGTTCTCTTCCTGCTGCTTGCTGGGTAGAAGAGGAGCTGGCCTCTCTAAAAGGCCCCGCTGCTAGTAAGTTGCACCATCCTCAGCCTCTTTCCACCTTCCATCTCCCCCAGGCAAGGGGGAGAAGCCAGCTGCTTCCTTTGCCTCCTGTGTTGGTCTCTGGCTTCAGCTCTCTGCTGGAAAGGAATACGGACAAGCTGCCAGGAAGGCAAAGAGAACCAGTCTTCTAAAAACAGAATGCTAAGGGACAGACAGAATGTAGTGAATGTCTTAACTTAGGCCAGTGAGTCAAGGGTTTGTCCAGGCAGTTCAAGGGCATTAGCAGAAGGAGCAGTCCCACAACCCAGAACTCCCAGTCTTAAATTAATATAGGCTGTCAGCAGGCTCTCAATCCTCACTCTGTCATGACTCATACTCTCCTGCAGTCAGCAATTGTCTTGCCAACATATTGTGGTGCCTTTTAGACTGGAGCTCTCTTCCAGCACTTAGGTGGCACTGCTTAATTGGCTTAGGTGATTCAGGTGGGTTGACAAGGCAGGGAGCTGCAGCTGTAGGCTGGGCAGAAGAATGAGGTGCTCCTGTAACAACTTTGGAATCTAGGCTGTGGTTTGTCTGCAGTTCCATTCCCTCCTACTGGGCGGAGCTCTTTTCCTGTTGAACATCTGACTGGCCTAAACTCTCATTCAACTGAGGCTTGGGTGAAGCTGGGAGTTCCTGGAAAGGCTGTTTTCTTCAAGAAAACGGATGCTTTTCTTCCCTCTCCCCCCCCTTACTTTTTTTCTTTCTCCCTTTCTCTGCCTTTTTTGACCTCACCTGGAAGTTGGTAGCCCAACTGGCTGCATCTGGAGGAGGAATCAAACTGAGCTCTTGAGATTAGAGTCTGCTACTCTCTAACCACTTCACCACAATGGATCTCAAGATCAAGTGGCGAGTGGGATGGGGGAGGAGGGCCAGAACCCAGGACGATCACAGTGCAGGTCTATGTGCTAGCACCCGTTGCATTCCTGGGTGCCTCTAGAAGAAAAGAAATTACTCAGAGTGAAGAAGGAAAGAGAGAAGATCAAAACCACATATTAATCTGCGCAGTACCCAAAACAACATGTAAATAAAATAATCCCTCTCATGCTCATCCCCCCCCCTTTACAACCCCACTGGGGAACAGAGTGGAGAAAGTCTACCTAGTAGTGATAAGTTAATCAAATGAGATTATTTTGTTTTCTGTTGAGAAAATAATGCAATGCAGTCCAGGCAGGTGCCATCTGGCCAAGCAAGGGATCTATCACAGGAGGAGTAGTGCTGCACACATGGGATACAAAATGGCAAACATAACTGAGTGCTGCCATTTAAAATTTCCATCCTCTCCATGAAAGACTGTAATAATCCCAGGGCTAAATTTGAATGTGAGAAATGCTGCTCCTTGGAGAATGGGAAGCAGGCCAGCAGCTCCGTATAGTTCCTAACAATTCCCTTTGATCAAGAGACCTGGAATTTTTTCTGTGAAGACATTGACTGTCCCAGATGTAGCCTATGCATGCCAATGCCTGGCAAATTGGATGATTTTTCCAGTTGGCAATGTCTGATTGCACACCCCTAGATCCAATTACAAAAAAACAGCTTGATGAGTAGATTCCCATTGTTTTTATCCTGCTGTTAGAGAGAGAGGTTAGGCGGTTCTAGTGTTAGCTGCTGAAACCAGTGTGTGCTGGGAATATTCCCTTCAGAAGCATAACTCCGAGGAAGACTAGCTTTTGTACTTCACTGATTAGAGCTGTGGTTATTTATACTTTTGTACTTTCAAAATGCTATGATTGCCACAGGTCACAATGACTTTGGACCTGCCTCAGGCAAAACCATCTAAACCAATACATTTTTGTATCACTTGCTAATGCTTTTCCGTAACTTCACAGTTTCCATAATTGCCTAGTTTGTGTGAGGAAAGAAAAAACCCTCTTCCTTCCATCCTCACCACTCACGTATGTGCCAGTTGGCACTGAACACCAGCTGCTTCATATTTTGCTGAAGAATATCATAAAAAGCAAAAGACTAATATGGAATGCATAGGAAAAGATTTGTTCCACATTACTAAAAGTTTTGACTGGAACTGGAAGGAAACGACCTTTTCCAAATACTGTTCCACAAGACATTTAAATCTGGCCACTTTCTGGATGCCACACAAATTCGTCGGTTCACATGAACTAAGAAAAATGTCAAGTCTTTTAATTTCCCCACTGGTGGTGGTGGTTTATTTTTT
Organism: Paroedura picta; assembly: GCF_049243985.1. NCBI lineage: Eukaryota > Metazoa > Chordata > Lepidosauria > Squamata > Gekkonidae > Paroedura > Paroedura picta. The sequence continues at coordinate 88,466,413 of NC_135369.1, forward strand.
CATTTTATGTGACTCCATAGGTGGGGCCAAAATAGTATGTCGATATCTCCTGTTCCTTAATGCTGTTTCCTGACTCTGGGACATTATTGCATAAGCCTATTAATATTAGTAGTTTACCAATTTACGAATTAGAATTCCTGAGTCAACATCAAATATCTTAATTTCTGATGGCTAATGCTGGACACATGTTTTCCTGTATGTGCGAGCATACCACCTCTGCATTATCAGTGACTTGTGGAAACCTTCTTAGGACAGGCTGCCATTTGGTGTGTGGTAGTCTCTGTGTGACTTAATACCACTCAACTTGCGTGACTCAACTAGAACTGTCTGCTTGCTACCCTAAGAAAGCCACTGTAGATGTTACAGCATTAGAGCTGGATCTGGGAGACCCAGGTTTGAATCCACAGCTTGCTGTGGAAGATCACTAGGTGATTTTGGACCGGTCACGTCCTTTCAACCTAATGTATATCACAGGATTGTTGTGCAGATAAAAAGACTAAGAAGCATATAATGGTCTCCATTGTGGAGAATGGTGGGGTTTAAATGAAGTAAAAATAAACATAGCTAAAGATGGGAGGCAGATAAAGGGCCAGTTGGTAAATGGCTGAGGAGAGAATAGGATATGGAAAGGAGGAATATGGGGGCTTCCAGAAGGAGAAAAGGAGGGGAGATACAAGTGAAAGTGAAGAGCCACCCCATACAAGTGGGTCTAACCAACAACCCTGCCATGCAAATGGAACTAACCACACAACTGGGTCCATGTTTTTTCTAGGTAGAGGCTGTCAGGGGGGGAGAGAAGGAAAGCTTAAGGGACAGATCATGGTAGATTGATGGTTGGGAAGGAGATAAGGTTAGCAACTTCAGTTTAGGTAACAGTTGGAAATTTGCGGGTGGGGTTTGAGAAGGGCAGGAATCTCAGAAAAGTATGATGTGATAGACTCATCCTTCCAAAGCTACTACTTACTCCATGGGAACTAGCATTGCTAGGCTCCAGAATTACAACTGATCTCCAAATGACAGAGAGAGACCTCCAGGATAAAGTGGCTGCTCCATAGGCTAGACTCTATGGCAGTATACCATGCTGAGCATTATATCCTCCAGGAATTTCCCAGAGTGGAGCTAGCAACCCTAAGGCACTTTATCTCTGAGATGGGAACTCTGTTTTGATTCCAGGAGATCGGCAGGCCCACCTAGAGGGGAATCCCTAGAAGAGAGGAAGCAGGAAAAAGGGGGAGAGACTTTGGGAGCTTTCAGGGAAAGGAAAGAGGAATAGTGGGGAAGGGGGGAATGAGAGGCCTCTCACAAGTGAGCTCTCAGTTGTAGTGTTTTCTGCTTTGTTTAATCAGAATTTTAAAAATAATTTATGCCTTGTTCCAGATTTTTGCAATCCTGTATTGATTGCATTGATTGACACTGTGTAATCTGCCTTGAGTCCCAGTGAAAAAGGAAGACTACCTATTGGTGTATCTGTCATAAATAAATTTTAGCTTGAGCCAGTTTGGTGTAGTGGTTAGGAATGCGGACTTCTAATCTGGCATGCCGGGTTCAATTCTGCGCTCCCCCACATGCAACCAGCTGGGTGACCTTGGGCTCGCCACAGCACTGATAAAACTGTTCTGACTGAGCTATGATATCAGGGCTCTCTCAGCCTCACCCACCTCACAGGGTGTCTGTTGTGGGGAGAGGAATGGGAAGGCGACTGTAAGCCACTTTGAGCCTCCTTCGGGTAGGGAAAAGTGGCATATAAGAACCAACTCTTCTTCTTCTTGACTCCCAGCCTGTTTCAAGGCTTTGAAGTTATCTGGTTTCCCAGTTGTGCAGGCGGAAGCACTCACCCATTGTGAAAAGTGCCAAGTCCTTCCTTGTTACTGCTACAGCCATTGGGAAAAGGGCAACGCAGCAATATATCTAATTCTCAAAATAGCCCCATTTGTGAGCACTTAAATCTAGAGATTAGATCCATGAACAGACAAGATAGATCTTTCTACAAACCCTCTGGGCCTAGTTTCTTGCAATAAAAGGCAGGCGGTAGGAGGTAGGGGGCTTTCCATTCTTGTTTTCTTCTTTGAGAGAGCACTAATCAGTTGCTTGCTACAATACAACAGTAGCCACCACAATAGCCACTATAGAATCTTTGTCTATAAAGAATTTCCATCCCACCTTCAGAAGAAGTATCAGTAAAGATGGATGATGCATCAATGATGAGTCGTGATGAATCATCCTGCAAGTGCTCATATTAAGTTCAGTGGGTAAGGATGAAGGTAAGTGTGAAGGTTAAAATTGCACCCCAGTTCAGATATGCTAGGCTGAATGAGTCTCAGTCAGTTGCTTTCATCAGAAGGAGATGCTGGAACACGATTATGTGTATCCCGGTGAACTAAGATATACATCATGTCACATGATACAACTTTCCTAGCACTGAATGCCCTTAGAATGTATCGTTGCTACTTCGAGCCTCTCCCCCTATTTTAGAGCTCTCAGAAACCAGGGGAACTTACCAGGCCTGGGGAGGAAAGAGGCAACACAGGCACAACAGTGATGTCAGGGGGCAATGGTTTGGTTTTGGGGCAAGACTTGATTGCAAGTAGCTAATTCTACCATAAAGGTTTTGCCCAAATACCCCCCCCCCACCAACACCCCCCTCCAACATTGTTGATGTGCCAATGCCACATCTGGGCAATGTCAGCAAGTTGTGTTGATTTTCATGCTCCTTCCAGCTCCTAGAATGCACTCCCCTATCTTTTTCTGGCAGCTACCTGGCAATCCTAAACTCGGGGTTGCAAGATAATGCTTCCCATGGGTCAAAAAGCATACTGCCTATGCAAACTTATCATGTTACTGATGAAAGTTTGAATCAACGTCTTTCTGATGTGCTGGGTTTCTGCATGGAAAAGGTTGTTGTTTTTTTTAATGTGAGGAAACATTCAGAAACAATCCCACATCTGCATTCTGAATGGAGACTGTCCAAAGAGGGGTGTACCACATACTATTTCTGAATCATATATAATGTAATTTTTGGGGTAGTTCTGTTAATATTTTTCAGACGCAAGTCAATTCCATATGTGACAACCAGTCAAGATTCCTTTCAAGAAAACCTCATTAGTGGCTGGGAATGCTGACTAATTTTTGACTGCCAAGAAAACTGAAAAATGAGAGCGCTTTGTAGGAAATATATTTGAAAGTTAACATCAGTGTAATAGATGGACCATGGAACAAGTTAAAGGTATGTTGGTACCCAGGAACAGAGAAGAGCTGTTTTTAGTACCTGAAAGAGTCTCAAGGCTTTGTCACCCCACAACCGACCTCCTGTCTGAACTGTGAACTGTGATTGGCCCAAGGTCAGTATTAGTTTTCTACTTACAACAACAATAAGAACAAGTTTTATTTACGGTCATTCAGACCAAAGTTCAAATGCACAATTAAAAATATCTAATGAATATAAATATAGGTATTTGAATACGAAAGAGGTGTTTAAAATCAAAAATATAAAACATGTTGCAGTTAAAACTCATCATTGAAACAGCTTTGGCCAGAGGAAAATGCTTTATGAAGTGTAAGGTTTTTTTTTCCCTTGTAGTTCAATGAAATTCTCAAGTATTTTAAAATTTCTATGACTTTCTTTTGGATAGATTTCACTGCTCACATCAGATTGGTAATTTTTTGTTCAAGAGAGGCAGAATACAGTTTGAAAGTTAGGTTGAAATAAGACTGAAGTGAAATGAGCAGAAGGATTTGGGGGGGGGATAATATGTTTGCTCTCTTAAGAGTGGTGATGGGGTGGCTGTCAAGAAGGATAAAAGTCAGGAAGCATCATCTCTACTCTAAATTGTCTTTATGATGTCGTCATATAACCAAATAGCCACCCATTCAGAATGAAGCAGGGAGCGGTACATGCATTCTGAATTGGCTCTATGAAATAAACATGTAGCCAAATCTGATTGGTCTTGTCATGACATCATCACACTGGCTATTTGATCACCAAGTATGAAAAGTCCAGGACCTTCTTGGGTTTTATGTGCTCGAGAAAAAGGGAACTCTGGTCATGCCTGCACCTCATTTTCCTGTTGGTCAGCTTCTCAAGCAACTCCCTATCCCAATGGACCAGGCTTCTCAACCAGGGCTGTGTGAAACCCTGGGGCTTCTTGATGGTCCTGGAAGGGTTTCCTGAATGGGTGGGAGTTAAGTAATTTTGTATATCTTAAACATTTATTGGGTGATATGACTATATATGTTTATTTGTTTATATGGTCATGTTGACCCAACCTCCTCCTAAAATGGCCAACTATATTTCCAACCATATTCTGTTTCCCAACCATATTCTGCACAATCACACTTTTTTCTCAAAGCCTGAAGAATGTTTCAGGGGTTTCTCGATGGTAAAAAAGGCTGCAGTTGGTAGTAAGCCAGTTGGCTATGTTGAATTTAAAGCTGCCTGAGTAAAGCATGCATACATGATCTTATGGGGTTTTGGAGAGGACTGTTTTTGAACCCTACTGTTTTGGAGCAAAGGTGGAGAATCTCCTTGACTGTTTATGCACTGGGAACTTCACTGCCACAGCTCTCGTGCAGGAGAACAAATGAGGTGCAGATGAGGTGCACCGGGCCAAAAGCTCCCCTGTGTGGGTGCAGGATGAGGTGTGGCAACCTACCATGACTAGAACTCCAGCCTGCAGCCTGTCTTGAAACATCCGGTGCATAAACGGTCCTTGTGTCATGAATTCCAGGACAATACCATAGTGCCCCTTACATCCTACTGCTGAAAACCTCTACAATACTTGTTGTAGGAGAGACAGAGACAGCAGGGCTGTCCAGTTCTGAAAATCCTTAAGAACAATGCAAATATGAAAAATCCAGGCTGTTTACAGGATGAGACCATGCCTTCCTTGGCATTTGAATGGTGTCACCTGTGACTTGACTCATGATGACTTTTCAGCAGTAAGGGAAACCTTGCAAGGTTCAGTATTAAGAGACTGGTGAGGCAAAGTAGAAGAGAACTGCTGGAAACACTGTTCCTTTTAGCTACTGTTTTTTGAAAGGTAAAGGAAGTACCAACTGTCCAAAAGTAATGTCCCTGAAACTTTCTGATTAGGAGAATTATGCGGGTCCTTCCTTAACATTTTCTACAGTGTTGGAGAGCGACACTTCAAATGTTGATTTTTGTATTGCAACCCCCTTCCATTATAGCACAGGTTTGTAGTGCAGCAAGGATTAATGAAGAATGGAGAGAGCTCATGGATGTACCATTTACTCCAAGAGAACATAATCGGAGGCACACAGTGCTCCCTGTGTTCATTTGGTTCAGGAGCCTTTCTGAATGCCAAGAACTCCGGATGTACTTTGTAAGCCCACAGCAAGTATCCAGATCAAGGTGCCTGAATTATAATCTCCTGCTACTACCTAAATCCCTGGATAGTAGTGTTACCAACCTTCAGGTGGGGCCTGGATATCTGGAGCAACTTCTGACCTCCAGACTACAGAGAGCAGTTCCCCTGTTTTGGAAAGTTGAGTCTGGCAGAGAATTCAAACTGGCCCCATTCAGAGCTGGCCCCATTCAGGGCCATTTCACATGAGGGAATTTCAGCGCAATCCTTACCAGATGCAGATGCTTTAAAGTCATGGTTTCAGACGACATTCATCCTCCTTTCCCCTCTCAGTGCTGGTTCTGCAACATCTGCCAATTTGTAGCGCTAGCTGTGTAATCGGGAAAACTGCATTCCCCTGGTCAAAATCCTGGCAGATGTCACAATTACCTGCCAAGATACAGTGAGGAGGCGTCAGTAGTACTCTTACCGCCACAAAGAGGTCCCTCTCCTGCTCCTGCCTCCATGGCTTCCGGGGATGGGATGTGTCGAGGAGCAATGCATATTCGCTAGTCTAACTAGAACCCATTAAAAAATCTGGCAGCCCTGCGTGTGTCACATTTTAATTTTTGTTCTGTTTCATCAGACTGGAGAGAGGTGAGTAGCGGGGTACCTCAGGGCTCGGTGCTTGGCCCGGTACTTTTTAACATATTTATTAATGATCTAGATGAGGGGGTGGAGGGACTACTCATCAAGTTTGCAGATGACACCAAATTGGGAGGACTGGCAAATACTCCGGAAGATAGAGACAGAGTTCAACGAGATCTGAACACAATGGAAAAATGGGCAAATGAGAATAAGATGCAATTTAATAAAGATAAGTGTAAAGTTCTGCATCTGGGTCAGAAAAATGAAAAGCATGCCTACTGGATGGGGGATACGCTTCTAGGTAGCACTGTGTGTGAACGAGACCTTGGGGTACTTGTGGACTGTAAACTAAACATGAGCAGGCAGTGTGATGCAGCGGTAAAAAAGGCAAATGCCATTTTGGGCTGTATCAACAGGGGCATCACATCAAAATCACAAGATGTCATAGTCCCATTGTATACGGCACTGGTCAGACCACACCTGGAGTACTGTGTGCAGTTCTGGAGGCCTCACTTCAAGAAGGACGTCGATAAAATTGAAAGGGTACAGAGGAGAGCGACGAAGATGATCTGGGGCCAAGGGACCAAGCCCTATGAAGATAGGTTGAGGGACTTGGGAATGTTCAGCCTGGAGAAAAGGAGGTTGAGAGGGGACATGATAGCCCTCTTTAAGTATTTGAAAGGTTGTCACTTGGAGGAGGGCAGGATGCTGTTTCTGCTGGCTGCAGAGGAGAGGACACGCAGTAATGGGTTTAAACTTCAAGTACAACGATATAGGCTAGATATCAGGAAAAAGTTTTTCACAGTCAGAGTAGTTCAGCAGTGGAATAGGCTGCCTAAGGAGGGGGTGAGCTCCCCCTCACTGGAAGTCTTCAAGCAAAGATTGGATACACACTTTTCTTGGATGCTTTAGGATGCTTAGGGCTAGTCCTGCGTTGAGCAGGGGGTTCGACTAGATGACCTGTATGGCCCCTTCCAACTCTATGATTCTATTGTTGTGTACATGTTTAATTCCAAGAAAATATTTTCCTTAAAATGTAGAGTGGAGGAGCAACACATAGGTGTTAGATCGCCACTCAAACATCATTGCAGAACACACCACCTTAGATGAGAGACAAATGAAACTAACAAAGTTAATATTTTCCCTTGAGGCACAGTCCAGTTTCCCAGGCGCTTTATGTATCATTGTGCCATTCAAATAACAATTTAATTTCTGTCTTCTAACTTGGTAATGCACATGTGCCTATTTATTTTCTATCCTGATGGTGGAAGATGCTTGCAATCTAAACAAAGAGAGCTCTGTGGGAAAGTACATGATTCTAACAAGGCAGCTCTAATTATCAGTCTGCTAATAGTAGTTTAAAAGGGAGTTTTGTACTTTGCATTAAAGAACTGGTACTTTAAAACTGATTCTTAATATATAGTCAGAAATCTTCATGCATACTGGAATAATTGTAAAGAACCTTTATGCATTTTACAAATGTGGGAGGGATAGAAAGGCAGGGAGGGATGAAGAAAGGAAGCAATTAAGAGAGCAAGCAAGCAGAAGGAGGAAAGGAGGGAGAAGGAAAGTAAGCAAGAAGAAGGAAGGAAGACAGGAAAAAGGAAGGAAAGGATAAAGAGAGGAAGGAAGGAATGGGGACACAGGAAGATAGAGGGAAAAGGGAGGAGGATGGGTTTGGGAGCATGACCCCCCCCCCAACTCGGGCAGGGTGCCGAAGAGCATTTAAAGGCTGTGCTGGCTCCTATGGGCCAATCGGTGGTGTTTGCTCAATCTGCTGTGTCTGCCCCCAACTTGAGTGGGGTACAGAGGAGCATGCAAAGGCCATGCCCCAGAGACTGCCGAGCCCACCGAGGCCTAAAGACCCATATGGGCTTGTGTGTTTCATGGATTTTAAACGATTGTGCTGAGATTCATGCCCACCTCTAGCTGGGCATGAACACACAACATATGCAGATATGGAAAAGTTACCATCTGTACACCTTAAAATGAAGAACTGTACCACTTCAGCCCTCCCCCACTGAAACAGAAATGATGCTTCTAGGATTTTAAATGTTTCAGGGTTTTAAAAAAAGTTTTATTGTTAAATTTCAAAATTCAATTATGTGTTTATTGTAGCTGTTGTAAGCCGCCATGAACCTCTGGGGGAGGGCAGCATATAAATTAGATTATAAATAACATATAAATAAATATTCCACTAAGTTCCTTTCCAAAACTTTGCCCTCTGGAAGTTCCACCCTCAATTCTCCAATGATTTCCTAATTTAGAGTTGGCAGCCTCCTGGGATAGGCTGCTACAAATGATTTAAGCATTTTAATAGCCTTTAAATATGTTAATAAAGTATGCTGTGTGATGCATCTGCCAAACCATTACAATCATCTTCAGAGACACTGCTTTGGGTGCCTCATCTTCTGAAATTAGGCATGTGGCAAGACTGGAGAGGTCCTCTTTGATCATAGATCAAAATCTAGAACTCTATCCCTAGGGAGATTTGACTGCTCCCTTCTGCTGCTGTCTTCTGCCAATGGATGAAGACTTCTTTGTTTCATTTGGCATTCTCTCAGTGAACCCCCTTCTTCCTAACCACTGTTGAACTGTTATCTTTATGTCTTTGTATGTGTTTTAATTCCATTTTTAATTATTTAATGATGTGTGTTTTTGCATAGCAGGATTGCTTTAAAATGTGATTTTATTATGTATGTTTTGATACGTTAGCTGCCTTGGGGGTTCTTGTTAGGACTGAAAGGCAGGATCTAAATTTTGTAAGTAATACCAAAGTTATAAGATTGCCCGTTCAGCTTAGTGGAGGCCCAATCTGTACACAAACATATTACTTTCTGCATGTGGATGGGATCTTTTCACTGAAATTCTAGCCAAACTCTTGTATAGAATCACAGAATCATAGAGTTGGATGGGGCCATACAGGCAACCTATTCCACTGCTGAACTACTCTGACTGTGAAAGTTTTTTTCCTGATATTTAGCCTATATCGTTGTACTTGTAGTTTAAACCCATAACTGTGTGTCCTTTCCTCTGCAGCCAATGGGAACAGCATCCTGCCCTCCTCCAAGTGACAACCTTTCAAATACTTAAAGAGGGCTATCATGTCCCCTCTCAACCTTCTTTTCTCCAGGCTGAACATTCCCAGTTCCCTCAACCTATCTTCATAGGGCTTGGTCCCTTGGCCCCAGATCATCCTCGTCGGTCTCCTCTGTACCCTTTCAATTTTATCTACATCCTTCTTGAAGTGAGGCCTCCAGAACTGCACACAGTACTCCAGGTGTGGTCTGACCAGTGCCATATACAATGGGACTATGACATCTTGTGATTTTGATGTGATGCCCCTGTTGATACAGCCCAAAATGGCATTCACCTTTTTTACCGCTGCATCACACTGACTGCTCATGTTTAGCTTACAATCCACAAGTACCCCAAGGTCTCGTTCACACACAGTGTTACCTAGAAGGATATCCCCTATCCAGTAGGCATGCTTTTCATTTTTCTCACCCAGATATAGAACTTTACACTTATCTTTATTAAATGGCATTTTGTTCTCATTTGCCCATTTTCCCATTGTGTTCAAATCTCATTGAGCTCTGTCTCTATCTTCTGGAGTATTTGCCAGTCCTCCCAATTTGGTGTCTTCTGCAAACTTGATGTGTAGTCCCTCCACCCCCTCATCTAGATCATTAATAAATATGTTAAAAAGTACCAGGCCAAGCACCGAGCCCTGAGGTACCCCGCTACTCACCTCCCTCCAGTCTGATGAAACACCATTGACAACTCTTTGAGTTCGGTTCTCTAACCAATTCCCTATCCACCTAATTATCTGAAAATCCAGATTGCAGTCCTTCAATTTATCCATCAGAACATCATGGGGAACCTTATCAAAAGCTTTACTAAAATCCAAGTAAATGGCATCAACCAAATTTCCACGATCCAGCGAATCTGTTACTTGGTCAAAAAAGGAAACCAGGTTGGTCTGACAGGACCTGTTGGAGACAAATCCATGCTGACTTCCTTGGATCACCAAATTGTCCTCCAGATGTTTGCAGATCGCTCCCTTTAATATCTGCTCCATTATCTTCCCCACAACAGAGGTCAGACTCACTGGTCTGTAGTTTCCCGGGTCATCCTTCCTCCCTTTTTTGAAGATCGGAAAAACGTTTGCTCTCTTTCAGTCTTCTGGGACATCTCCAGTCCTTAAAGAGGTCCCAAAGATTATGGACAAGGGTTGTGCAAGTTCTCCGGAAAGTTCTTTGAGCACTCTTGGGTGCATTTCATCCGGGCCAGGGGAATTTCATCTGGCCCAGGGGTATATGGTAGGAATTTCAGTGGTGCAGCAGAACTCATGCATCATCCAGAAATTTCTCTGTTGGGGTACATATTCAAAACATCCTTGTTAGTAAAAATAAACTATAAAGGAATGACAACCTAAACTATTTATTTTAATAATCGGACAGTAATTCAAGACTTAGAAAAAGATTCTAAATCAAGGCATTTTATCTTGGAATGCTCTGTAATTACCTATGTCCTATTTCATTTAAGTCTTGCCATTGCATTTTGGAGATAAAATTTATTCTGAATTCCTAGAAGCCAAGTTAGAAAAGTAATACATCATAGCCTGTTTCATCTTGCAGCTGTTAAGATTTTTTACTTCAATCTGTTCTCCAAAAATCCTGTGGTATTTTTATAGCTGTAGATATCTATGATTCTGCTTATGCCTCCTTCCCTAGCTTTATCACACTTGTGATGTTATCTGCCCATATTAAAAAAAAATAAATCAGGACCTTCCCTTTTGATTTTAGCCTAACTAATGGCTCTATGTTTATGGATTTCTTCACAACTTAACATTTAAGATGTTGAAATAAGTTCTGATAGATTTCCATTCTAGGATTTAAAATTTCACTTTAAGTATTTCTTAAATATATATAGACATAATTACTCAATGAGGAGATATGTCTGAAATTATGATATAACAAGTGGAGGACCTTCAAGATATGGTGCAACAAGGCCAGAAGGGATCTTACTTCCCCTGCCCCACTATTCCCTCTTTTTCTTCCCAGAAAGCCCAACCCAACAATCCCACCTTCTCCCCCAGCAGCCTCTACATGGGAAACTCTACAGTTACATGAAGCTGCCTACAGGGCCATGTTTGTTTTTATGGTAGGTAACCCTTGAGGACTTGTGGGGGGCACCTCACTTTCCCTGGGACTTCCTGCTTACTCTCCTCCTGGTCAGCCCCGTAGTCTAATGTTTTACATCACCCATTATCAATTTTTCATAAACAGTTTTTTCTTTCAACTGACCACCTTTTTTTGTAAGTTGTTCTTTCAATTTTGAGACCGATAATAAATTAACCAAGGTATATGCTTTCCTTCTTTCTTGACAATTTGTTATTCTTTTATTTCCCCTTGTTTGTCAACCATGTTCTCACAAAGTAGATGGACTATTTTCTGACTTGAACTTTAAACATAATAAACATTTATTAAAGTAGTCAGTATCTGCCACCTAACTTGTGTGTGTAAATTGGCATCAAGCTGATTTATGGTGACCGAGCATGGGGCTTTCAAGGCAAGTGAGAAACCAAAGAGATTTGCCATTGCATTCTCTGCCATCCTCTGCAGAATCTTCTTTGGGGGTCTGCCTTCTGAGTACTGATCTTGTTTGGTTTTCAGAACTGCCAGTCATTAAATTACAGTTCTTTTGACCAGGAAGACTTAGATAAAATAGGGTTGCCAACTTAGCCTAGGAAAACTCCTAGAGACAGTGCCTTGGGAGGGCAGAGTTTGGGGAGGAGGGGGAGTTCAGTGGAGAAGTAGAGTCACATCCTGTGATGTCATGTCCAGGTCACAGTTCTGCTCTTCTAACTCTTCCCCTTTAAGGTTATTACCCCCCCCAAAAAAAGCTCATATTTTAAATTTAAATGTCCCATCTCATATCACTTTCCCATGCCTTTTACTCCCACATTACATTACTTGTAAGTTTCTGTACTTTTCCAGAAAAAATCTCCCCAACTCCTACTTTTCATGGGGAAAAATGGAAAGGTCTCATATGGATACCTGTTTATTCTCCTCTTAAGAAGAAATAGTGACTTGGTAGGGGGAACAATCTGCATCATGAAAATGGTGCAGGAGGGAAAGACCTTCTGTCCAGCCAGTCAGTTAAGATCCCATTCAAATGTCTGCAGCGGTCAGCTTTTTGGTAACGAAAGACAGGGCTTTTTCAATGGTGACACATCAACACTGGAATGTCCTGCTCCTTGAGGCTTGCCTAGTAACCCCTTATTTTCTTGTAGGCACCAGGACAAACCACTTATTTTAACCAGAAGAGTTTCGTCTTGCTTAGCAGTTTTTAGGGTCTGCTTCTATCTTGAGGACTATTTTCTAAATGTGATTTTAGCCTGCTGAGTGTTTGTATGGTTTGATTATGTGCTCATGGTATCATGGCTTTATTATACTATTTAACACTTTAGCCTCCCAGGGAAGGGTTGATTATAAAAATAAAAATAAAATTGCTGCTGCTACCACGATGATGACGATGACGATGATTACTACTACTACTACTACTACTACTACTACTACTACTACTACTACTACTACTACTACTACTACTACTACTACTACTACTATTCTTATTATTATTATATTCACCAGCTTCAAGTGTGTCTCTGAAGAGGCAGTATGTATATATATATATTGTTTTTTGTTTTTTTTAAATAAAGAAATAGGATTAACTCTTCCTTCCCAGTTCTGCTGCCCTGATCCTATTCTGGTATCCCACGGCTGCATTTATGTTTACAAACAAACAAATTGGGAATCCCCAAGCATTGTCTTGAAAGCATTGTTTGGTCACCAAAACAACAGAAGCTTACAGTTATTCCATGAAAAACAAACAAAAATGAATCATACTAATTAGGCTAGACATGTGTGAGAACAATATGTTCGGATTGCTATATAATGATTAACATAAAATATAAAATGTATCAAAGGAGGCCAATTTAAATTCCTCACAGAACTATTTGGAGCCGTTCTATGGACAAAAACAGTTCAATGTGATTTGAAAATTCCATGAAAATAATCAAGTTATGGGAGGTAGATGAAATCTTTTTCACTGCTGGAAGATTTAGAAGAAGAAGAAGAGTTGGTTCTTATATGCTGCTTTTCCCTACCCGAAGGAGGCTCAAAGTGGCTTACAGTCGCCTTCCCATTCCTCTCCCCACAACAGACACCCTGTGGGGTGGGTGAGGCTGAGGGAGACCTGATATCACTGCCCGGTCAGAATAGTTTTATCAGTGCCGTGGCAAGCCCAAGGTCACCCAGCTGGTTCTATGCGGGGAGTGCAGAATCGAACCTGGCATGCCAGATTAGAAGTCCGCACTCCTAACCACTACACCAAACTGGCTCTCTTCTTCTATTGTCATGAGGGATATAGTAAGGAAACACAAAGGAAACCAGGTTAGCTATCACTTTCAAAACTGTTCTCCCAGAAGACATCCAACAATATTTTATGTTCCATCATAGCACTGCCATAGCATCTGTCAAGTGAAAGACTAAAGTGACCAAGTACATCTTTCAAAATAGGAAAAAAGTAGCATTAATAGTGGTGCTAAGCCTCATAACTGTAAACAATAAATCCCTGACAAACGTATCTCCTCTAGCTATACAGAAACTAAATGAAACATATTTCTTTGTGGTGTGGCCTCATACACAATTGCACTGTAATCAGCTGCTACTTCAATCTCTCAGTAATTATGACCCATGATCTCAAGCATCTCATTCACAATGATAAGAGTAGTCTACTTTTAGTTCAGAGAATTCAGTGATAACTTCAGCTGTATAATATGGTTGGAAAGGAAACTTCAAGAGCTGGCTCAGGTTGGCTTCTCTCTCAAGATGTCCACATACCATAATGCCCTGGCAGGCAAGGTTAACTTAGGAAGGATAAAAGGCTCAGCAGTGCTTTTCTGGCTTCTTTCATTTGCTTATGTTTGCCTTCTGAACAGCTGCTACACCGTTACCCCAGCTTTAACAGCAGTATAACTAGGAAAGCTGCATGGTGGAGGTTAGATTTTTTTATGGCTATGAAACCTTTCCTGTGCTTTCTTTGAGTTGGAACAAAAGCTTCAAGTGCATCCTTTGCCACTTGAGATATTTGGAAGAGGAGCACACGTTTTATTCACTGAGCAACAGATGCTGCAATATACTTTGTCAGTTTCCAGATCCTAAGGAAGCCATTCATGGGATCTCCACCCACCCCAAAAAGTATCCTTTCATTTCAGAAGCTCTGACCTTTGAAGACTTTCTCCTTGGTTAACTTCCTGATTGAGTACGTAATATTAGTTATATTCCCAGTGGAAATCTCCCTGTAGTCAAATCTTTACTCAAAGTACCCAACATGCTTTCACCAGCAGCAGAACATCAACTCCAAAACAGCTTTTCAAGCTAATTTATAAGAAATCTTTCCCTGGTGATGATGGTAGCTTGAAATGGTGGTTGATGTTGGTGGTTCAGATCTTCAGCCTATTGTGGAACTTATTGGATGACCTTGGGCCAGTCATTCCTTTTCAGACTAACTTACCTCACAGGATATATAAACCCCAAATTTAGGCAACAAAAGCTAAAGATGGAACAACAAGCCTTCTGCAAGTTTCAAACTTCCCTGCAGTTTGGCTAGCTTTCTGTGGTGCTGATTCAGATCTAAAGTTACAACTGTGTTTTAGGTGTCATACAGATTACGCTGCTCTCACCATATGATACTCCTTTTCCTCAGACAGCTTCTGTCTACCTTTCATCTCAGAAAATCCCCTTTCCCCTCTGACAGTGAAATCCCCCCCAATATCTAGCCAGTACTGTCCTTCTTCTTCTAAAGTGAGCAATCATGTCCTCTCTCAACCTCCTCTTCTCCTCAGTGAGCATTCCTCAGGTCCCAGATCATCCTCGTCATTCTCCTCTATACCCTCTCTATTTTGTCCACATGCTTTTTGAAGTGAGACCTCCAGAACAGCAGACAGTACTCCAGGTGCGGTATAACCAATGTAGTATATAGAAAGACTATGACATCTTGTGCTTTTGATGTGATGTTTCTGAGGATATAGCCCTATTTGCTTCTTTTTTACCACCACATCGCACTGTCTGCTCATATTCAGTTTACAATCCACAAGTACACCAAGATCTCACTTATAAACATTGCTACCCAGAAATGTCTGCTTTCCAGTATATATATGGAGATCTGGCTGACCTCTTTCTCTGTCTTTTGAGGTGTTCACTCTTCCTCCTCCCAATTTGGTGCCATCTGCAAATTTAATGAGGATTCCCCCTACCCCTCATCCAGATCATGGCTACTGCTAGGCAGCCACAATATTTAAAGCTTGGTTCAGTTAGTAAAAGGTAGTAGGAGATGCAAACGGTCCTTTCCAGAGCTATTTTGGCCTCTGAGGGAAGAATAATTCCCTAACAGCAACCACTGAATGACTTGAAGCCCCCTTACTTGTGTGACTCATCATGCCCCAGCTCCTTGTTCATCTTCAACAGTGGCTATCCTGTGGAAGCTAGTGTAGTGGGCACAGGCTGGTAGAATTTTGTCAATAGAATACAATGATCATAGCAAATACTCTTTTCCAACAAACCAAGAGATGACTCTACACATGGACATCACCAGACGGTCAACACAGAAATCAGATTGACTATGTGCTCTGCAGCCAAAGATGGAGAAGTTCTATGCAGTCAGTAAAAACAAGACCAGGAGCTGATTGTGGTTTAGATCATCAGTTGCAAAATGTAGGATAAAATTGAAGAAAGTAGGGAAAAGCACTAGGCCACTAGGCCTTCTTAGAAGGCCAGATCCTGAAGATGAAACTCAAATACTTTGGCCACCTCATGAGAAGGAAGGACTCCCTGGAGAAGAGCCTAATGCTGGGAGCGATTGAGGGCCAAAGAAGAAGGGGACGACAGAGAATGAGGTGGCTGGATGGAGTCACTGAAGCAGTCGGTGCAAACCTAAATGGACTTTGAGAAATGGTAGAGGACAGGAAGGCCTGGAGGATCATTGTCCATGGGGTCGCGATGGGTCGGACACAACTTCGCAACTAACAACAACAAGCAGTAGCCACTGAAATAGTCCATTACCTAAAGCTATATACCCTTTTATTGTGTTTTTGAAACCCTTCAATGTATTTTTTTATATCCCATTTTTCTGCAAACCTTGGGGTCTTTTTCAGGTTTGTGGAATGGTCGTCTTTGTTTTCTTACATCTCCAGACACTGGATTTAAGTATATAAAGATTTGGCCCATTTCACTGTTCTTCGATTTGTCATGCCATCAAACAAATTTTGCCAATAATGTTTTTAATTCAGATGATTATTTCTTCAGAACGTTGTCAATCAGAACATTCACAATAATTTTAAATGATAGGTGTTCACCAACCGCCACCTTGCCAGGATGAAAATTTATTGCTAGTCTTGATATCACTCGTGGGAATTGATAGGATCTGCCAATAGTTTCAAAGAGTTGGCACATGAAACAGAGCAGGTGTGTTTTACTTGGAAATTTTCACAGCAATGATCTATACTTTAAAAGTAAAGAACAAGATCACGATGTGATTTCTGAAAGTACTTCAAAATCAAAGGCAATTTATAAAAGAATTCCAAAAACAGACCTACTGTGGTTGGATGAACTCCCCTGGAATGGTCACCCCATTCAGTAGCCCCCCTTCCTATTTTACAAATGAAGGTCAGTGATTATTGATGGTAGACTATGGCAACTTGGAATCCTAGAAATGTTTTAGTGCACAATCAATTAAACTGTTTATGTCATTAATAAAATACCTGAAAAAATCAGGTGACCGTCTGACCAAATGGCAATAAAACACCGATGTCTGTAGAGGTAAAGTTATAATTACATCTTTGGGGGAAAGATCAGGTATGAGCCTTGGCTGCTTCTAATTTTATGCCCAGAAGACTTCAGAATCAGAAAAGCCTTACCTGGTTAGTTATTCAGTCTTTACAATAAGTCTTTTGGGTAAGATTATCATGTTAACTCATGAAATGGAACAAGTTAGCGACAACCCCTGGGTTTTGCAGCTATTCTGCCGTTCAAAAGTAAAGAGTGTAATATCACTTTCTTATGGAAAATCAGATACTTTAACTAGGAAAGTTTGTGTCTTGGATGATATGTTGGAATAAGTCCATATGTAAAAACTAAACATGCCCATCATGAAAAATGAGTAAAGTGCTATCACCAAGGGTGAGGGTAGAATGCAGGAAATGCTATATTACCTCACAAACTGTATGGTTGTCCATTATCTTTGTTGCTATTTAATTTGGTGTTAGAGATCTTAGCCAATAAAATAAGGGCAGACCCCAATATTTTTGCACTGCAGTTTGAATAGAAGAATATAAAATTAGAAGTCTTGTTGATGATGTAGTTCTTCTGATGAAACAACCTGAATTGTCTTTGCTGAAGCTTATGAATTGCCTGTGTGAGTTTGGTGCTGTTTCTGGGTATAAAATAGATTTTTAAAAGACCAAAATTATATTATATGGCCAAGATCAAAAAGTTAAAGAAACTGAAATTTACACAGGCTATGAAGTGAATCCACACAAGGCTAAATTGCAAAGCCACATTAATAAATTTATATGGAACAACAAAATACCACAAATTGCTTTTAAGATATTACAAACTGATAAAAAACAAGGAGGAATGGGTGTTCCTAATATCAAATTATATTTCCATGCAGCAGTTTTGACTTGGGTTACAGACTAGATTAGATTAGAAATTGGTATAGATTAATGTGGCCACAAAAACAAAAACATGAACCAAGGTCAAGAAAACAAATATGGAGAAGTAGATTTTAAAAGATTTGGACAAAGTATAAAGAAAGAATAAGCCCAAACATTTCACCACTGAAAGTTTTCATCAAAAGAAAGTCCAAAGACAGAATTGTTGAATAAATAAGTATTCAAGATCTGGTTGATGAAGGAAGGAAAATGAAAACTGTTAAAACTCCAACAAGAAGGGAAACAGTGGATTGGTTCATTTATATGCAATGATCATCAAGGGTGTTAGGAAAATTGAAAGACTTCCAAGGCAAAGAGAACCAACTGAATTTGAAAAATTATCATGCAAGATAAGCCACATTTGTTGGGCAGAATTTAAAAGCTTCTTCTTGTGTATGAAACTGAGGCTGAAGAAGTCAATAAGTGTATGGTGAAATGGATGCAGAACTTTAGTGAACCAATCATGATGGAAGATTGGGAACACCTATGGTGTAAAACTGTAAAGCTAACTAAATGCCATGCCCTACAAAAAAAAATAGTATAAAATGTTTTTCAGATGAAATCAAACACCTAAAGCCATAAGCAAAATGTCTAATTAAACCAATGGTAAGGGCCATTTCGCACGGGGATCTTTGTTGCAAATTGGTCACTGAACGAAAAATCGCCATTTAAAATAGTGGAATTCGTCGTTATGCATACCTGCCTTTGTAGTGGAATCCAGTTGCGTTTTGTAGCGTTTCCCACAGCTTCCGGTCTCGGCAGAAAAGGAAGCGCTATTGCCAAGCTCGTCCCGCCCCTGGCCGTCAAGCAGCCAATGGGCAGCCGTTAGCATGCTCCCAAACAGCCCCTTTCCCTTTAAGAAAGGGTTTAAAAAAAAAAAAAAAACAGACCCATTGTAACGAATCTGTGTAGATTCGTTGTAACGGAGAGACCCATCCAGCTGCCTAATGTGAGCTGTTGTTTGATCGTATGATCGTTGCCACGCTGCCTCGAGTGATAAAAAAAAAATCCCCCCCCCTCTCACGGGCCCGATTTTCGGCTGAATTAATGTGTAAAAAATAAAGGGACTTTATTTCAGCAAACGGGCTTTTATGTGGTTTGTGCTTAGTGACTAAAGGTGAAGGACTGAAGCCAGGGAAGCCTCTAAACAGAAAGAGGCTCGCTGGTGCGTTTATCCCCGCTCGCTCGGAGAAAAAAAAATGGCGATCGCTTCGCCGGAAGTTTGGAGGACAGGCTCAGGAGGAGGGACTTTGAAGAAACCGCAACAATGTTAACGCACAGGTCTTTATCGCTAGTGTTGCAGATTGTTTGCAAGAGTGTAGCGCTTTCCGGAGGGTGAATCCACTTTTTGGGATTCCCCTGAAAGCGCTACAACGAAGCGCTTTTTGCTGATCGGTTTCAGGAGTGTTGCAGATTGTCTACGACGTCGTGCGTTATGGCAAATCAATAGCGTTTCCAATTGGCAACCATTGTGCAATTTTGAAGCCGTGCAAAAAGCCCCTAAATGTTGGAAATGTCATGAGACAGTTGGATCCTTTTTTAAAATGTGGTGGAATTATAAATCAGAATTATAAACAAAAATTCTGGATAAAAGTTCTGGATAAAAGTAAACTGCAAATTTTATTTAAATGTAAATTTCCATTTGTGTCAAAGAACATATTGTTGTTGAGTGTTTTTCCAGCAGGTCTCCTTAGAGAAGGAGTAGAATTCTTCTTCCATGTGACAACAGTGGCAAGACTCACCATAGCTTCTGGATGGAAACAACAGCAAGAGCCACAGATGGACTCAGGGTGTGAGAAACATAGAGAACTGGCTGAGTTAACAAACATGGTAAATCAAAGACTGACTGAAGAATCCAGACACACTGGGATGAATTCTTAAAATGTTTGTAAAAATTAACAACTGTTTTTTCTGTATTCTCTATCTCATATAAAATAAAAATTTGAAAAAAAGAATAATATCCTGACACTGCCTATCCATTCCTGTGAAGAAGAACAAGAGCTCGCTAGCCCCATTGGCTTTTAGCACACATTTAATGTGGCTAAAGGTCTACAGCTACAAAGTCTCAACTCTTTAAAGAAGTTCTTGGAATCCTGAAGTGTAACACATGACATTACATTAATAATTCTTTTGTAGATCTATTTTTTTTTCCAAAAAGGAATGCTTTGGGAAGCTAGTTGATGCTATAATCTTAGCTTTACCACGGACACTTTTCATGTGGGAATATGCTCCAAATTTTATTTAACATTTGTAATTACAGACATTCTGAAAACTGAAGAATTAAAATTCCCCTTGCACAGATAAAAATCTGATTCAAACTATGCTTCTACCATTTCCACTGCAGGTGTACATAAACTGGGATTTAAACACACCATTGGGAGGCAGCTGTCTATGAGTAGATTCATGAATGCCTGGAAAACATCAGAGCCCTTCAAGGTTTGAAATATGGAAACGAAGCAAAACCTTCTGAGTAAAATCTCTCATTAAAAGGGTATTTCTTACTTGTGAGCAAGAGCGGTATATGTTTGACAATAATATACATATTAGTATCTCTTCCCTTAGGAGAAATGAAAGATATATTTTTAATACATAAGAGGTGGAAAGCTGTAATAGTAAGTCTGCATCATAGCCCAATCAGATCAGCTGTTGTGAAATAAGCATGGAAGTCTGAACACAAGGTCTGCAATGTCAGCTCAATGGCACAGCTCAAGGTGATGCTCCCATAGTTTGTGCTGACCAAGGTCTCTTTTGCATGATGGAAAAGGTGATGAAAACTCACTAAAAACAGATTTTGCAGCACTACAGAAGTATTTGTTGATCCTACATTGCTAGGAAGAACTGCTGTTGCTGGATGTGCCACAGCTGCATTGTGTTGACTGAATGCTTTTGTGAGGATCTTTTCTTTTTCAAATGGGGAAAGGATAAACTATTATCTCCTCAAGTCAGCTATGGTTGTTAAGGGTCAAATGATATTTTGGTGCTCCAGTCATGGAACTTGAGCTCTGCCTATTGTTTAACCCCTCAGAAAATCTGTGATGGGGGGCTGAACTGATCATGAACCACACAGTCAGATCACCACACAGTCAGATCAGCACTGCTCTGAGTAACTGAGATATTGCAGTAACATGTTAAATTGCAACTGATGTATCATACATATGATTTCTGAATTGATTGATTTATCTGCCAGCTTGATTCCCTCAATTAATTATCAAAATTATCAGTTTACTTTCACATCTCTCACAAACCTGACATTTGGTACACATCAATATGCTTAATTCTCAAGGACACTTACTGCACAGAAAACATACCACACTGCCACCTGATTTCTGGCTCAAGGCAGTTCACCATGAGTCTTCTTGCTCCCACATGGGGGAGCATTCGGCCTACTGCACTCTGTCTTCCTCAGAGTCATGCTCCCACATGAGGCAACTAGGGCAGTGAGGGAGGTGTGAGGTGCATGGTGGTGTGAGCTTCTTTAAAAAATTTGAAGAATGTGTGCTGTGTCATGAAGCAGTGCCACACTCCTAAACATAAAAAGTAATGCCTCAGGCAGCTCTGCCACACTGAACAGCATGGTGGAGCCACCTAGGGAATTTATTTTTATTTTTTAGGAATACAGTACTGCGGGGGGGGGGGGGGGAGGACAAGCCGGGCCATGATGGTCTAATTTTTCCCGTTCTAGATGGGTTACCCCAACATATGCCCCAATTAGGCCGGCAGCAAAAAAAAATGAACATGGATTTATCTGCATCCCCTTGCTCTGGGCTGACTGAAGTTCTGAATTGCTACAGGTCTGGGATTGCCCCAGACCAGTGCCAACATCATCCAGAAGCAGAAATTAGGCCCAAAACCAGATGAGCGCTAGGCTGGGCCAAATTCTGAGTGTGGGCCCAGTCCAGTGGTTAGAACCACAGTTTTCCCATGGAGAGGATGGCAGGGGCATGAAGGAGAGAAAACTGAAGGCAGGGGATTGGTAACAGTGGGGTGGCTGGTGGGTAGGAAGGAGAGAAGGAAGTAGGAAAAGGGGAGAAACTGGAAAGGGGAAGAGGAAGTAAATGGGGAGCAAAACTAACATGGTCCCTGCAAATGCTTGTAGTTTTTCCCACTTGTTCTAAAAAAGTCCAAAAATGGTTGATTTTCAGACCTGTTGCTGTAAACAGATCTGAAACAAGCCCAAAACTGATTATGTACATTTTATAAAATAACTAGGGGAAAGCCCATTTTATTTCCAAATAAAATGGGCGCTAGGGCCCCTCCCTGGCGAAGCCTTCATGGGGCAAAGGCTTCCCAGGGCCTGGCGTGTCGCGGGTGGAGGCTCCGCGTGACCTGTGCGGGCCTGGGTGGTAGGCCCCGTCCCCAGCGAAGCCTTGGCAGGGCAAAGGCTTCCCGGGGCCTGCGGTGCTGCGGTGGGAGGCTCTGGGTGGCTTGTGTGGGCCTGGCCGGTAGGCCCCGTAACCAGCGAAGCCTTCACGGGGTGAAGGTTTCCCGTGGTGTGGTATGCTGCGGTGGGAGGCTCCGCACAGGCTGCACGGGCCTGGGCAGCGGCTGCTGGGCGGGAAAGGAGCAAGTCCACCACATCAAAGACGTGGCGGCCCTGCTCGTTTACCATGCCCCCCGCTCCCTGCCGAAGGCAGCAGCGTGGGGGTCAGAAAGGAGCAGGGCCTCTTCGACGTGGCATCCCTGCTCCTTTCACGAGGGTGAGGAGAAGCCAGCCGGAGGATTTACCGTGGGAAGGCTTCTTCCTCTGTGCGGTGACTCCCCGGCTGGCCCAGGCAAGGCCGGGCCAAGCAGCCAATGGGGAGTTGTGCCGCTTGGCCCTGGAGTGACACTCAGAGGGCCCAATCAGGAGCCGCTTTGCAGCTCCTGATTGGGCCCTCTGAATATTTATCACAGACAGGCCCCCGCCCTTTTTCCTCCACTTTAGCCCTTAGAGGGGGTCATGGGAAACAGGGGCATTTGACCATGCTGTTGACTACATGATGATTCTATCAAGAGCATACTGGAGTTTTCAGTTTTTGGAATTTGGTTTGAAAAAAAATCAAGATATCTTCTAATTGGGGCCCAGGGAAGCCCAGTTTTGAATCAAGCCCAAGGAAAAACTCTTCAATCACCATCAAAGTTGTCAGGATTCTTTCACAATCATTAATATGCTGAAATTTGGTAGATCAACTAGTCTAGGACATCATATTTCCTGGAAAAGTCTATACAAGTCTGTAACATGCCCAATAAAACAATGTTAGGATTGCAACATCTCAATGTGTCAGATATGAAAATATCCATGAGGACATGGTTTATAAAATTAGTAGGCATTTTGGCAATCTAGATGTCCTGATTGCAGTACCTAAGAACTTCATGGAAATAATGGGCAGTGTTTTCTACGTGTTACGGTGGCTGAAATTGCTTTCAAGTCATAGCCAAATTTTGGCAATCCCACAGGGTTTTCAAGGCAGGAAACATTCAGAGGTTATTTGCTGTTGTCTGGCTCCCTGTAGCAATCCTGCTCTTCCTTGGTGTTCTCGTATCCAAATACTAACCAGGGAAGGGAGGGGCCATGGCTCAGTGGTAGAACATCTGCTTTGCATGCAGAAGGTCCCAGGTTCAACCTCCAGCATCTCCAGATAAAAGGGTCAAATAACAGGTGATGTGAAAAACCTCTGCCTGAGACCCTGAGAGTCAGTCTGAGAAAACAATGACAACCTAGATGGACTGATGTTCTGATTCAGTATAAAGAAGCTTCATGTGGGTTCATCTAGGGGCAACTCTGCTTCTGGGATCTGATATCAGGCTAGCCTAGACAATCTAGTCCAGAGTACTCTGGAACTGAACTAAGCTAAAATAAGCAGTTAGTAAAAACAATAGAAGCAAATCTCATTTAATTCCATTGCCTAAATCTCCTTCACTTATTTCCAGAAGTCAGCAGGAATAGATGAAGTTGCCAAATACATCTTGTGTTGCAACTATTAAAGGCGCAGAAGTTCCAGAGAAATGGCTGGCAGCTGCTTCTTCCCCATCAGTGGTGCTGGAAGAGGCTGTTGTATGTGTATGTCACTGGCAGAACAGCTGTTTCTGTGACTTTCCTCTAAGGAGTGTTTGTGTGTGTGTGTGTGTGTGTGGGGGGGGTTCTTATAGCTGACACAATAGTTCACTGCTAAATCGTATAGCATTTTTTAAAAATGGAGAATATCAAATCTTTATTTTACATCCACTAGGTAGGCAGCCTTTTCTGACTTCAGGGAACCAGTCGATGGTTTTTATGTAGAGCCTGGGCTGCCCAACACATAATCAGGTGCTGTGGAAGAGAAGAGTACAGTGAAGGAAGGGATGGAAATCATGATTTACCACTCCAAAAGACTGCACACTTTTTTCCAGTCATTGGAATGTTCCCCTTTTTTTACACAATAAACCTCTAATTGGGAAAGTGTGGTTTCGAGAGCATTTTCTCCAAAATCTACTGTGAATAAAAACTGCCTATTTTGGTGAGTCAAATTTTTTTTAGCAAGCCAAAAACATTTATTTCAGGCTCACCCCTTCTTTTTATTGCTTACCTTAAATGGCATTTATACTTTCTTTTCTTTTCTTTTCTTTTTTGCTGTGTCTGACTTTCTATCAGGGAATTGCTTAACCCATGCAGGCAGTGTTGACTAGCTATGACATGTCCTGAATCCCTGACCTTTTTTTCAATTTGCCTGTATTTAGATTAATTTCAACCACAAAGAATAGTTTCCATCTTTCCTGAAAGTGTATGCATTTTATTTGAAAGAAATGAATAATATGCAAAGAATCGTATTAGAGCTCTATATATTGTTCTTCTAGAATCTCCAGCATTGCTTAGACAGTGGCTTTACCTTACTGGAATAAAAGAAAATAAATAAAATAGATGAAAAAGACTTTTCTCTTGGCTTTTGAGTTCCTCACCCAAGGCCAAACCATATGTGATACTGAAATTCCATGACTGGAATGCCAGATGTGTTGTTTGGTACTCAAAAGCGACTATGGGTTTGGATTGAAGCCAGGGGAAGAGTGGATGAATTCCCCCCATACCATTTCTCTGACTGGAAATCCCTCCTCCCCAGTGCTTTCAACACCAGCTGTCTTGCTTCTCTCCCAGAATTATCCTGGGATAACATTTTGATCAGGAAATGGAGTGGGAGAGGAAGAGTTAACCCTTCATTTCCCAGCATAGCAACCCCAATCCAGAGTTTCCCCAGTTGCTTTTTAAGACCAAACACCACAGCTAGAGTTCCAATTGCAGGTGTGATTTTGCTCTTTTAAATGGTGGTGTCTGTTATGACATCTCCAACACTCAAGCAGCTATGAACAAAAGGATAAATCCTCTGCCTGAGGCTTTAGGAAGCCATGGCCAGTCAGATACTGAGCTAGATGGACCAATGGTCCAACTCAGTATAATATATAATCATTTAATTGTTTTTAGAGAGTGGACATAATTATTGCAATGCATCTCACCAGATACAGTTAACAGATTTAACAGAAGATCCCCTTCCCCCATTTCAAATGTTGTGAGTGCTTCAAAAGGCTTCTGAAATAAGACAATATTGCAAACTAGTCTCTGTGGAAGAATATCGGTCAGAATATTCTGTGTAACAATAACTACAATCCAGCAATCCAAGTAGTATTATTCCAAGATAACAAGGAAAAGAGGGTTCCCTAGTCAACACACATGAAATATTTGAGCTTGATATATTTCATGATACTGCTCCAAAGAGTTGAGAGGCATTTGTTGGGATTATGCTGCATACCAAATAGACTGCAGAGGAATATCAGGCCCATCCAAAAAATGATGCTGCTTTTTCCATGAGCCAGATAATTACCTTCCATGAATAGTACGAGGCAGAAGAAAATCTGGCAATAAAATTTCTATTTTCTAAACAGGTACTTATTCTTTCTGCCTTGCTTGCCTCTTTCTCTTGACAGCTTCCCCCCCCCTGACATTCTGTTCACTCTTCTTTTAGAATGGCTGGTCCAGGCTTGGGAACATTTTTAATGCTGCTTTAGAGTTTCTTAAAAATTGGATCTTTCTGAAGTTCTTATGACATGAGCGCCATTTCAAAGATCAGAAAGAAAAAATATTGCCATTCATATGTACCACGAATATTAATAGGTATGAACAACTAGAGATAGACTACTGTTATCTCCAGTTCCTAGGTAGGGATTGGTCCAGGCAATACTTTATATGTGATCTGTGGCTCTCAGGAAATTGCAAAGGTGCCATAAATGTAGACCAGTCATCCTTAAACTGTGTCCATAAGATCAGGATGAAAACAGGATATGAAAATCAGAATTCCCCAAAACAATTTGCCCAAAGCAAAAGTCAAGGCATTTTAGGAAGGCCTGCTCATTGAAACATCTACGGGAACTTCAAAGGGATGTAAAAGTTGGTTAAAAGGATTTTTTTAAATGACTAGCTGTGACTACAAGCAATTGTATCTCTTCATGATTTGCTGTTCAGTAAAGTCTGGGACATCATAGAACTCTATCCATGTGTGCCTGTGAATGGATGAGATGGACTCCACACCCCTCCCTGCCACCCATCTGTGACTTTCCTTAGAGCTGCCTCTTCCCATGTCTGAGAAGGTGGACTCAGACTCGGGAATGGTCATCCTGGGATTGCTGTTGTTGGTCTTTCTGGGGCCAAAGGACTTCTGTTCTGTTCAGCTGAAAACCACACCAGAGGTCCACTGGTACCCTGAAGGCTGAGCCCAAATATTGGTCTGCATCGACTTCCCTCTTTCTGTACTTACTCTGTTAGGTGCTGTGTGCAGTTTGTGGGGGGAACAGGCTGGTGGGTGGTCTGAGGGTGCGGGTGTTCTATAATGGTTTCTGTGTCCTCCTTCCTGCAGAACTGTTGAATGCAATGAAGAGAAAATAGTTAATGTTTTAACCCAGCCAGAGACCCTGGAGTCAGAAGGGATTCAAATGAAATTCTATGGGGGGGGGGGCTCCATCTGCCAGGGAAATCCCCCTGAGGTGCATGCTCTACCCATCCAGATGACACTTACTGACCCCATGAGGAAGTGCTCTGCTACTGCAATTTCTTCCTTGGCACAGGGCAAAGCAACAGGTCTCACGGTTGCCTGGCCAGCTAAACCACAGAGCACAGTGGGGCAGCTTCCAGGCACCCTAAGCACAGTGAAATCCTGTTCTCCATCTGGAAGATGGGGCACCCTGGCAAAGGAGTATGCCAACAGTCCCATGCAGGGCTGCCGGCATCTATGTCCACACTGTCCTATGCAGCTCTCCTGCATATACTTCTCTGGGACTATGCCCTTTTGCATGAGATGGGCAGGGTGTCAGGTGGCCTGGCTTGAGACAACCCCATATGCATACACAGCTAGCATCGGGCCTGTGAGCCAGAATTTTCTAGGCAGTGTCCAGGCTTGTGAAAAAGAGACACCGCTGAAGTGCAATGCTGTGTGCTCTAAGTGTACCTGTCAGAGACTTCTGAGGCAGAGCCTTCTGAGACAGAGTCCCTGCCTGTTGAACTATGGGATGCCCTAGCTGGAGTTTATTTAGTGTGTGGTGGGGGCCGTGACTGGGTGCAGTGGTCTGGGTGTCACTATGGAGGGAGTGAATAGTTGTGCCGGTAGTCACCATCCTGGGTTCCACCAGGAGTCTTTGGTGACACTGTACGTATGTGTGTGTGAGAGAGGTGTGGCCGCTTATTTATTTCTTTTATTTATCATTTGATTTCTACAACTGCCCCTCCCAATTTGGCTGGCTTGGGGTGGTTTACAGCATTTAAAACCATACAAAGTTTGCTTATCCTTGATATAACAATCAAACAATAAAAATCAGTATAAAAACATAAACCAGTCAAACCAGCAAGTATCTATTTGGTGCTTCTGACATTCTGCCAGCTAATTGCTTATCGCATTCAGAGGGCGTATCTATGCAGGGGTCTGGTAGATGTTATGTCCTCATTAAAAAGGTAAAGGTATCCCCTGTGCAAGCACCAAGTCATGTCTGACCCTTGGGGTGACGCCCTCCAGCATTTTCATGGCAGACTCAATACGGGGTGGTTTGCCATTCCCTTCCTCAGTCATTACCGTTTTACCCCCCTCCCCCCAGCAAGCTGGGTACTCATTTTACCAACCTCAGAAGGATGGAAGGCTGTGTCAACATTGAACCGACTGCTGCAATTGAACTCCCAGCCTCATGGCCAGAGCTTCAGACAGCATGTCGGCTGCCTTACCACCCTGTGCCACAAGAAGCTCATATGCCTCAACCAAAAACTTGATGGAAGAACTCCATCTTGCAGGCCCCATGGAACTGAACCAGTATGGACAGAGCTCTCAGTTCTTCCAGGAGGGGCCAGGACAGAAAAGGCCATGGATGAAGCCAAACATACCTCTCTAGAGCCAGGGATCACCAGCCTGTTGGAATTAAAAGAGTGACATTCTCTTCAGGGGGCAGAGTAAGCTAAGGTGTCCCTCAGATATGCTGTGCCTAGACCACGAATGGCCTTAAAGGTTAATATTCAAACTTTGAACCTTTCTGTTATATGGGTACTTGTGGTTTTTGATGATTTGATCCAGTATGTTCTGAGCAACTACCAGGATGATCAGTGCTACTAACTGTGAAGGAGCCAAAAAGTAGCTCATACACCCACACAATCCCAGAAAAGCAGTAAAATATGAATATGTGCCCAAAAGGTGGCAATCTTGCTAGAAGACATGTGGAATGCCAACCACACAAATGCAAAACCACTGGAAATACCACTCCTTTCGAGCTGTGAAGAAATCATGTAAGCATATAAATGCTATTTAATTTTTTTAACTTGTATTGTTTTGCTGCTTAATGCCCTACAAAGCTTGCAGGAAGGGTGGTATATAAATGGAATAAATAAATGAAAGAATATTGTAAAAACCGGGTTTTGATTCTTAAATTTTTTGTTTTGTGTTCTACAAAAATTAAAGGGTTGCCGCTGTCCAATTATGGGGGGAGCATCTGATGTAAAGTAGCACAATAACCTCATAATTTTTCCTAGGTCTGTGTTTCAACTGTAAAAAGTGTTGGTCAATTCTGGCTTAAAGGAGTGTCTGAAAGAAGGCATTCATCTGCTGGAGGCAGGAAAACATGAAAGAACTACTATAGTTATTGCCCAGGAGCTGACTACCTCTTGATGATGCAGTTCAGAAGGGCAGACAAGACAAAATCTCCTCTAAGACCTTTGCGCAACCACAAGTACACAAAACGTCACAGCAAGTGCCAGACAGAATCAAGAACATTCTTCTGGGACTTTGTGTTATGGAAGATTTAAAAAACTCTGTGTCTGTGCGTGCGTGTGTGTGTGTGGGGGGGGGGGGTTGACTCTGATTGCAGCCTTATGCAAGCTATTGTGATCTAGAATCTGGATGCAACCTTGAGGCTAGATTTCTGAGAAAAGTGGTGTTCCAAGCAGACTAATGGACTGAAATCTCCCATTGACTCCACAAATCAACCTAGAAACCTTTCTTCTGGGATTCATACATTATTCCATGACAATGAGTTTTGCATGCCAAATAGTTGAACTATCAGTAAACTACTCTTTCCCCCCCTCTAAAAACAGTTCTTTTGGATGACATTCTGACTACCACATGCATAAGCAGGATTTATTTTGTACATTTGGAGGGTGGATAAGTAATCTGTGCCAGATTTGGCAAACCTCATATGGGAAGATAAGCTTCTGTGCATTTCTGCATGCGCTCACTTAGCCTCAGATGAAACTTCCATGTCCAAATGGAAAGACAGATTTCTGTCGAGCCTGGGCTCTGAACTCAGGAATAATTATTCCGGGGGAGCATATTTGGGTTGGGGGGCAGGCAAAGTAACTTATGGACATTTTAGGAACCTGTTGGATATAGCAATAGGCTCCTTCAAAGGGCTACCTTCTAAGCCAGTGCTGTACAGATTGACTGGGTGGTGTTTTTGGTTTGCTTTGGTTTGCTTTTTATTTTTTATTTATTATATTTATATACTGCCCTCCCTGGAGGATCAGGGCGGTTTACATGGAACATAAGAACATAAGAACAGTACATGAAACAGTCTATAACATATGAATAACCGTACAATAATATTAATAACTAATAGTTGTAACCATATAACAATATAACTGTATAAACAATATAAACAATGAACAGTGCAACAGTGCAAACAGGTCCAGAGTATTCTGGTGGAACTCTGAGAGGGAGGGGGAGGGAGCAGGGGCCCTTCAGTTGCTGTTGGTTGTGTCTGGTCTCAACCAAATGCCTGGCGGAAGAGCTCCTTTTTGCAGGCCCTGTGGAACTGTTTAAGCTCCGTCAGCTTTTTGCTGTGGTTCACCACCCTGGGTAATCTCCTTTCCTATTCAGCATATGGCCTTGCCAGGTAGGTCTTCTGCCACACTGGGTGCATCCTTTGCAGCATCAGGTGTTACCCTGGCAGGAACCCCCATAATAGAAGGCAGTCTTCAAGGAGGCACCTCTGTATGCCTGGCACTGTGCAGGCTGGTACGCACCAAGATCAGGCTGACAGTTGCTTGCTATGGAAAGTAATTGGATTCATTTCTTGGTCAAGGAGTTCAGGCTGGACTTCATCTTGTCTGAGATTGCTAGAACAAGATGGAAAAATTCCCTTCTCTTCCATTTCCTAAAAGCCAGTCCAACAGACTTAAGCCTAATTGGGCCATTTTGGGGAGAATGATAGGACTATTGCCCCACCCAGGCCTGTCCAGACTGTCCAGGGAAGAGAGTGGCTTCCCCAGAACTAACCAGACTTTCTTTTCTTCACTTCACTCCCTGTCTCCTCGCCCCAGGCTGTCTATTGTTCAGTGCCACAGCATCTCCCTTGCTCTAAGGATCCTTATCAGTTAATCCATCTGAGCGACTGAGTAGACAAAGGTGAGAGCTGATCCCAGTAGACTCCAACCAGCCTAGGTATTGTCCATCTTTGAGACATGCTTCACCTGACAGTGAGTCATACTCCAGACAGCCTACTTCAGTTATATCACACTTCAACTCACCCATCAGGTATCCCTAGGGCTCCTGGCCAATCACCATTTACCTGCATCATACAGTATTGCACCTGCAGGCTGGCTGTGGGAATTTCAAACAGTATATAAATCCCTCTGTGAAGGATTTGAATTCTTTCTCAGATAAATGTAGATATATCTTCTAAGTGCTAACCTTTAAACAGTAGTGGCTAGCATAATCTGGAGAACAATTTAGTATACCTTTTGGGGGGTTCCTGCTTTATAGCACTGGGACTCAGGTAACATAAGGAATATGGGAGAACAAATTGCAATTTAAATTTCTGGTGGGAAATTATGTGCCATTTTGTATTTTCCAAGAGGCTGAAGTTTACACACCAACTGCCTGTTAAAAATAATATTTTGGCTCATCATTCAGTCAAAAAGTTTAACTGAAAAAACAGAAGCAAAACAATTCACTTGAATGCTGAAGTATTATCATGAACATTTTCCTTGGTCAACAAACTTTGCTCCATCATTCTCATCAGAATCTGTGTGGTTCAACCAAGGCATGCTCCTGGAGTCGTTCTTGCTCATATTTTATGCAAGGTCTTTCTACAGGGTCCCATGGCAGTCTGACCAATAATTTTGAGAAACTCAAGACTGAGTTTTCCTTGTTTTCTACCTAAATTAAAACACTGAAACACCATTCTCTCTCACACACAAAAAGCTCCGTGGGAATGTCACAGTGCAAAACTCTGCAGAGACTGAGTTAAAAAGAAAGCAGTGTTGCCTGCTTCTGTCTCCACTTCAGCTTCTACTTCACTTTTACTTTCTTCTCCTTACCAGATGGAATGTACAGATTATAACCTTGTGGCACATTTTGGAGCCTTCCCCCCAAACATACACAGTCCCTCTCTTCTTAGCATATTGGCTCTTGTGTGAAAGGAAAGTGTGCATGGGAGAGGTGATGTCATTAGTGAAGAATGTCATTGGTTTATCTGAGACCAACAATCATGGTGGAAAACAGTAAACAGACAGGCATTATATTATCAACAAAAGGGAAAGGTGGCATGTCCCACATCATAAACTTAATTTCCTTGGCAAAAAATACACAGGCATAATAGAAGGACTTAAAAAATCTTTTTGTCTCCTGATATTTTTTTTATTTGATCTGAAGCCAGTGAGGGTATGAATAGGGTGGCATGCAAAATCAGTTACAAAAGCTAAGAATGAATGGTACTTGCAATAACTAACATACAAGTCCTGTTTGAAGTTTAGGGAAGAACCTACAAACTAGAGAAATTACACAAAATAGGACTCAGTGGAGAAGACCTGTGACTCTGGATGTCTGATGGAAGACCCCAGGGGAAGCTGAGTTTGAGATAGAACCAAATTAACTGGGTGCTGTTCCCCAAGGTCTTCTTCTGAGTATAAATAAAATAGAGAATCAATGAGATCCAGTCAACAGAGAGGCCCATTCCGCACAAGGACCAATGTTGCCAATTGCTTTCACAAAGCAATAACGGTATTTTAAATAGTGGAATCACGGTGTTCCACATACCTTCATTTGTAGTGGAATCCAGTAGCGTTTCATTCGTTCCCCACAGGTTTCCAGTCTCGCAGGAATCGCTAGAAAGGAAGCAATTTTTTTCTGTGCTTGTTCCTGCCCCTGGCCGTCAATCAAACAAATAGTCAATGGGCGGTTGTTATCATGCTCCCGAAAAGCCCCTTTCCCATTAAGCGCAGGTTAAAAAAAACAAAACACATGTTTCAACGAATATGCCTTGATTCTTCCTAACGTAGAGACCCATCTAGCTGGCATGAGAGCTGTTGAGTCATCATTACCACGCTCCCCCGAGTTAACCCCCCCCGCACGGGTGTGATTTTTGCCCAAAATTAAAGGGAACTGGCAAACAGGGGACTGTGTTGTGCTTGGGGACTTAGGGGAGCCTTAAATCACTTCTGTGGAGGGACTGTAGCTAGAGAAGCCTCGCTGGGTGAATCAAGCCTCGCTGGTTTGTTGCTTTCCCCGCTCGCTCCAAGGGGAAAAAAATAGCGATCGCTTCGCCGGAAGTTCGGAGAGAGCCAGGGGGAGGGACTTTGTTGCAACCGCAACATTGAGAACGCACATGTCTTTTTCGCAAGTGTTGCAGGTTGTTGGCAGGAGTGTTGCGGTTTTCTGAGGGTGAATCCACTTTTCTGGATTCCCTGGAAATCACTATAATGAAGCGATTTTCGCGCTAGTGTTGCAGGAGTGTTGCAGATTGTGTGCGACGTCATGTGGAACGGCAAATTAGTCGCGTTTACCATTTGTAAGCCTTCTGCTACTTTTAACTCATGCAGAATGGACCAGAGTTGGAATTAGTTGTAGAAAACATTTACAGAAGTCCCAAATTAAGATACATAGGACAGTTTTGTAAAAACCTTTAGTGATACTCATGCTGAGCTGTGGCTTTAAGATGGGGGTACTCTCAGAATATTTATGGGTCTCCATGTTCAGCCACAGCTAAATTCTAGAGAAGGTAGCTGAGCAAAGACTTTCCTTGACAATCTGTGATGACAGAGAATATTCGTTAGCGTTTTTGCAACCCTGACAGTTTCTGCATTAGGAGCATACCTTCTTTTAGACTCACTTTGGAGGCTGCAAGTTAACTCTAGCCATTGCAAATTTGGGCTTTTATCTCCTCATTTCCCAGGCTAATATTTATGACATGCTCTCTGCACTAAGTCCAACAAAGGCAGCCCCCCATTGTGTTCTGCTCCCTTCCCCTTTTCAAAAACAGTGGGTTTTTTTTTTTTGCAAAATGGTACCTACTTGCATCTTTGTTTTTATTATACTCCTTAATCCCACCATTCTGCACCTCTTCCCACCAAAGAGAGAGAGAGAGAGAGAGAGAGAGAGAGTGTGTGTACACATACACACACACACACACACACAAGCCTGGGTTGTAATGTTATAATGCTACTACACAAGACAAGAAGGGAGACAACAATGAGGAAAGGGAAGACCCCAAATGACTCAAAATGGTGGATTTGGTAAAAAACCTAAATGCACACATTTCTGCACTGAACAGCCCCAAATTAGACTCTTGAGACTCCGCTTGGGTTTAAACTACAAGTACAACGATATAGGCTAGATATCAGGAAAAAATGTTTCAGAGTAGTTCAGCAGTGGAATAGGCTGCCTAAGGAGGTGGTGAGCTCCCCCTCACTGGCAGTCTTCAAGCAAAGGTTGGATGCACACTTTTCTTGGATGCTTTAGGATGCTCTGGGCTCATCCTGTGTTGAGCAGGGGGTTGGACTAGATGGCCTGTATGGACCCTTTCAACTCTATGATTCTATGAATAGCAGAACATCACTGAGGGTCACATGCAGCTCTGAGCTCAAACTATTTCAACACATCAATAATGACTTGCAAACTCTGCTCAATGATGATGTCATTGGGTGGCAAACCTTCTCTTGCCTGTAGTCAGCCATATAACCTCAAACAACTTTTCACCCATAATAATACAAAAATACTTCATTCTGAACAACACCAGCTAGAAAAATACACACATTTTAACACTTCATTAAAAAAACATTAGTTCAAGCAAATTTTTGGCCTTCCTCAGAATTCCACTTAGAAAAATCAAGCAGGTCAGTGCTCAAAAATGGCTGCCAAGGCTCTTGACTAGCTCCAAGATTTGGCTGGCAATGAGATACAGCTTCTAGTGCATTGTATTGCTTCTCTGCATGTCCTGAAGCAACAGAGCTGAATCTGGTTTGAGTATGTTGCGTGAGTCAATATGGGGACCAAGCTGACATTTTGGCTCCTGGTCTCAAAGGAAGTGGCCATCTTACAAAGGGCATGGTTTGAAATACGATTGTTTGGAGAAAAAAAGACTCTTCATTTTTGTCATGGCTTATCAGTACATGCTTACACAGTAACTGCTGTGCTGTTGTATTTTTTCCACTTAAGACTGTGGCATAATGAAACATCCCTCTGCTCCTAGGACACAGAAATCTAAATAAGGACCAGGTGAGTGTAGCTTTCTCCCCCTTATAATCAAAGTCTAGGGATTTCCTCCTCCCCTCCTTCAAGGGGGATCCTTCAACCAAGTGATCCACAGTGTGAAATGGCATACTCCAGACATAGGGCCATTCCGCACCAGGATCTATGTAGCAAATTGGTTGTGGAATGAAAAAACGTCATTTTAAATAGTGGAATTCGTCGTTATGCATACCTGCCTTTGTAGTGGAATCCAGTTGCGTTTCTATAGTTTCCCACAGGTTTCCGGTCTTGGCAAAAATCGCTAGCCAGGAAGCGATATTGCCGAGCTTTGTCCCGCCCCTGGCCGTCAATCAAACGAGCAGCCAATGGGCGGCCGTTATCATGCTCCCAAAAAGCCCCTTTCCCTTTAAGGAAGGTTTTAAAAAAACACACACACACGTTGCAACGAATCTGTATTGATTCGTTGCAACGGAGAAACCCATCTAGCTAGCGGGTGGTGTTTGAGCTGCCATTTCATCGTTGCCATGCTCCCCCCGAGTGGAAAAAAATACCCCCCCACACACGGACGCAATTTTTGGCAGAAAATAGAGTGAAAAATAAAGGGAAAATAAACCAGCAAATGGGGCTGTGTGGTGCTTGGTGACTTTAAACAGCTCTGGGGAGGGACTGCAGCCGGGGAAGCCTCGCTGGGTAAACGAAGGCTCGCCGGTGCGTTGATCTCCACTCGCTCCAAGAAAAAAAAATGGCGATCGCTTTGCCAGAAGATCAGAGGAGAGAGCCAGGGGGAGGGACTTTGCAGAAACCGCAACAATGGTAACGCACAGAACTTTCCCGCTAGTGTTGCAGATTGGTTGCAAGAGTGTAGCGCTTTACAGAGGGTGAATCCACTTTTGGGGATTTCCCTGAAAGTGCTACAATGAAGCGCTTTTTGCGGATCGGTTTCAGGAGTGTTGCACATTGTCAGTGACGTTGTGCATAACAGCAAATCAGTAGCGATTTCAATTTGCAACCATTGTGCAATTTAGAACGAGTGCGGAATGGCCCATAGTGTTGCCATGTCATCTGCTGTTTGTGTGAATCGGAGTTTACAGGAGCAGCAGACTTGAACTAGGAAATGGCAGAAGGAATCTTGAATTCAGCTACTGTTTAAGGGTAAGTTTAGTTCATAGAATCAATCTTCCAGTTTAGAGGAGGAGCAAAGCAAGATGAAGAATTTCCTGCCTGAAGCTCCAAAGGCTGCCAGTATGGCATACTGTTCTGCACCAAAAAGATTTTCCCTGGCTGCTGTCTCGCAGTTGGACCCTGCTGAAGTGTTCACTTTTGTGCATTTTCTCTCTTCCCTTCCCCCTCTGGAATCATTTTGCTCTACAGCCTCCTTTAACACGCCAGCATCCCTAAAAGTGAAAAATATAACCCCCCCCCCATCCAATTCCCTCGCTGTGTCTATATCCTGACACTGGAGCTGGGGAGGCAGGCTGCTGCAGCTCTCTGGCCTCAAGCCTTGCTTCAGACCAGCTAATGAGGGCCAGGTGTATTCCACACACTAGCAGGGCTGCCAAGGAGACAGCGTTGCTGGAAGCTGGAGAAGAAATCCACGTCAGGCATGACTTCCCACTGCTTTTTAAGTCTGGCAATTGGAACAGTCAGCAATGCGATACTGATGTGCCTGAACCACGCACTGCTGTACACATCTCTCTTTCCCTAGTCAGTTCTCCTGTATAAAAATAAATACTTGACCAATCCTAATTTGCAGCAAAACTTAGTATAAATAGCTCTTTAATAAAGGACAAGCCAAAAAACTCATGAGTCGTTCTCATTGGCCCAGTATTTTTCTTTCTACAAACAAGGTTGCTGGGACTGCTGTCTACTGAAATGCTTGCGTGGGAGCCCCTTACTTTGCTGATATATGTGGGCTGGCTGTGCATCTCAGCAAGGAAAGAAATGTGCTCTGATGACATTCAGAAAGACTTCCTGTGTTAGACTTGTCACAAAAACTTTAAGCAGTGTACACCTTTCTAGGACACCCTTCTAAGTCCTAGAAAGGTCTAATTCCAATTTGGGACTTCAGTCTAAGTTCTCCAAAGTGCTACACATACTGCTTTAAAGAATGCCATTTTGCATTTGAGATCTGTTATAGCTGCCTCTGTGTTACCTGGCACACTTCCAAGTGGTGGTGCTTACATTTAAAGCCTTAAACCACTTGGGACCAGGGGATTTGAGGCTGCCTTCTTCCATAAACATCCATATGGCTCATTTTATTGATTACTAGGCTAGGAGGCAGCAGTGCCCATCTCCTGCCCCAGCTTCGGCACTCACAGTGGGGGTGTGGGGAGAAGTGGATGGAGGGTGCTGCAGTGAAGCTCACTCCTAGGGCACTTTTAAAGTGAGCCTCACCACTGTACCCTCCACCCCAATCTCCCCGGACCCCCTTGGTGAGCATGGGAGGGGTGGCTACTGTTGCCGGCTTTAAATGCAGGTTGGGAGATGGGGAGAGGGGAGGTAGGTAACCAGGGGAACCCATCACCCGCGCCACCAGATCTTGCTGTGGGAGGCTGGGACATGGTGGCAGTGGTCCTCCCACCACCAGCCCTTGGGGTGGGAGGTTGGGAGCTCTGAGCACATGGGTAGGGTCTGAAGCCGGCTCCCAGCACCACTCAGGCTGCAGAGAAGGTGGGCAGGAGGGCTGCTGGGGAGCTTGTGGCAGAGTCACTCCTGGGCCATAGTGGAGACTGAGGAGAAGAGCAGGAGGCTACTCCTTGGCTTGCACAGGGCTGGGAACTGGCAGCTGATTCCCCAATCAACTGTGGCAGCTCACAGCAGTGCTTGGTACCTGGGGACAGCAGGCAGAAAGGTGGGTGCTGGGCTGCAGCAGAGGGTGGTGGTACTCCCCACCCCCCATGGAGGGCAGAAGAGCCTCTGATTGGCCACCAGTGGTGGAGGACCCACTCCCAGTGGGGGCCCGTCAGAGGCTCCATGGTGGTGATTGATGGCATGCTAGCTTCTCTGAATGGCCCTTTGGGGGGGAAGGCCCTCCTTGGGGTAAGTGATGCCACAGTGGGCCAAGGAGGAAGCAGAGGTTGTCGAGGGCAGGGCATCCTCTACCTGATTGGTTCTCCGGGCCTCAACGGCCAATCAGATAGGCTGTGATTTATCTGGGTGTAGTCCTTTTTGTCTTTATTATGTTTGATGATATGATTGTTCTATAGGTGCAAATTTACACCTAACTACCAGCATGAAGTTTTTGCACATCACATGCCAGGATGGTGGCTTTGACTAATCTGGCAAAATGGTTAAGAGCTTTCTGGGGGAAAGCATTTATGGATTCAGAATGCTGATTTGGAACATATAACTCCTGCTCTGGGCTTCCCCCAATAATGGCTGCTCAGGCTTTTCATTAATTAAACTATTATTGCCAAAACAACAACACAACAACAGATTGTTGCAAAAGATACAAATCATCTTCTAAGGCTGAACGAATCTCACAGATGTTTATGGACTTCACGCAACCTAGCACTGTGCACGTCTCCACTGCTCCAGTCACAGGGATCTTATTGTTTTGAAATGTTCACCATTAATGGGAAGAGTAGTCTGTATGCATTCTTCTTCCAGAACAAGTCCCTGTTTTTACCACTTACCCATTATGGGAGCAATCCCAATTGCAACTTACTACACAGGGGCATGCAAAGGTAAATGATAAATCCATGGCCATTTCATGGTGGACACAAGTTGAGATAAATACCTTCAGAGTATATACTGTAACAAACTGATGACAAATGATTGAAATTCCGCAGCTCCTTCCTTGAAGTAGTAGGTCAAAATGCCAATGTGGACGACGCTGTCCTTGTTTTTCATGCTCCTTTACAAAAGCAAGAAAAGGGAGAGGAGCTTCAGTCAATAGATAAAGTTTTTGCTGAAGTGTTTTGAAAAAGCAAGCCTAAAAGGACTTGCTTATATCTTCCCTCCCAAGGAGCTCTAAGACAGAGTGTATAATCAGGTCGGAACAGAAGCTTATGGCTTCCTCAGGGGTTAGTTACCCTGAGTTCACTGCTTTGGGGAGTGTTTCCTACCACACACACACACACACACACACACACACATTTCCTCATAGCATCATGATGTATTTGTGCACTACCAGAGGTTCCCCTGGCTATTCTTCAGTCTTTCTCAGGCTTGTGTTGCTGGCTGGGTGGAAAAATCCAAATTTTCTGGCCCACATGGCAGTCATTTTTCCTGACCCTGTCAGGAATGGGGTGGGGGGAGGCTATTATCTATCAGCACCATAATTGTGTCAATATACCATTGTGACAATAGGTGTAGCAGGTTTCTCAAGTATCCATGGAGATATAAGAGCAAATGTGAATCTTCAGAAGGGAGGGGGGCAAACTATTTCATTTTATTATTTACTTTTTAAATGAAAACTGGGACTGCAGAAAATCTTCTACATCTGAAGTAACAGTATATTGATATAGGGTTATTCTAGTGCCAATTTTAAAAACCCAATAGCTATGGAGGCTTTGGGAAGAGGAGTGGCCACTGCTTAGAAGAAGAAGAAGAAGAAGAAGAAGAAGAAGAAGAAGAAGAAGAAGAAGAAGAAGAAGAGGAAGAGGAGGAGGAGGAGGAGGAGGAGGAGGAGGAGTAGTTGGTTCTTATATGCCGCTTTTCTCTACCCAAAGGCGTCTCAAAGCAGTTTACAGTGACCTTCCCTTTCTTCTCCCCACAACAGACACCCTGTGAGGTGGGTGAGGCTGAGAGAGCCCTGATATCACTGCTCAGTCAGAACAGCTTTCTCAGTGCTGTGACGAGCCCAAGGTCACCCAGCTGGTTGCATGTGGGGAAGTGCAGAATCAAACCCGGCTCGCCAGATTAGAAGTTTAGTGGTTAGGAGTGCAGACCTCTAATCTGGCAAGCCGGGTTTGATTCTGCACTCCCCCACATGCAACCAGCTGGGTTTGAGGTGAGGGCAGAAAACCTGGGGAGAAGCCTCACATGCAGAAGCCCCCTTGTGGCTACACTTGACCTGCAGCTGTACTAACAATGGGAAAAATGCCCAATCCAGTTTTCACTTATGCCTCATAATCCTCTACAGACAATGTGACCTGTCCTTCTTGCTGTCAGTTCAGGAACATTGCACTGGTCTGTTGAGTTCCACAAACTATGGGTGTTGGAGAAACTGACACCTTTCCATTGGGCATTTGCCTCTTCCAGCTTGCCTCCTGTCCCTCTTTCCTAATAGATGTGAGGAGGTACTCACTGTCCTGGGAATCTTTGAGCCCCTGCCAAAGTGTAAAGGTGTCTGCCTGCACAAAAAGCCCATAGTCAGAAGAACATTTTGTTGATGGTAAAGGTGCTGCTGGTTAATGGCTTATCATCCTCTTGAAGAGGAGTGACAAGTGGATTGCCTCAGGGATCTGTCCTGGGCCCTTTGCTGTTCAACATATTCATAAACAATTTGGATGAAGGAATAGAGGAGGTGCTTATTAAATCTGCAGATGATACTAAACTGGGGAGGGTTAGCAAACACAACCAAAGACAGAATCAGGATACAAGATGATCTTGACAGGATGGTAAACTGAGCTAAAATGAGTTTCAAAAGTTCTGCATTGATTGATTGATTGATCCCCTGAGACTCAGGGCTGTTCACATAGAACATAGAGAACTATACATTGAACTCTGTTTGGTCAATAAACTAAAATGCAACAATGGCAACAATAATAACAATAACAAAGATTACAGTTTAACAAGATAGTAATCAACAGATCTATAGTTTAGGTTTGGTACATGGACTCCTAGGATGGAGGTTCAGTATCCCAGTGGGTGTTGTTGTTTCAACCAAATGCCCGGTGGAGGAAGAAGAAGAAGAAGAAGAAGAAGAAGAAGAAGAAGAAGAAGAAGAAGAAGAAGAAGAAGAAGAAGAAGAAGAAGAAGAAGAAGAGTTGGTTCTTATATGCCGCTTTTTCCTACCCGAAGGAGGCTCAAAGTGGCTTACAGTCGCCTTCCCATTCCTCTCCCCACAACAGACCCCCTGTGGGGTAGGTGAGGCTGAGAGAGCCCTGATATCACTGCTCGGTCAGAACAGTTTTATCAGTGCCATGGCGAGCCCAAGGTCACCCAGCTGGTTGCATGTGGGGGAGCGCAGAATCGAACCTGGCATGCCAGATTAGAAGTCTGCACTCCTAACCACTACACCAAACTGGCTCTCTGTTTAATTCCTTCAGGGCCCTGATCTCTTCCAGGAGTTCATTCTACCAAGTTGGGGCCAGGACAGAGCCCCCTGGTTGAGGTCAAGTGGGCTTCTTTTGGGCCAGGGACCACTAGCTGGTTGGTGATGGCAGAGTGCAAGGCTCCTTGAGGGGCATAGGCAGAAAGCTGGTTCCTCAGATACACTGGGTCCCGACTGCCTGATCTGCAATTCAACTGGTAGGAAAATTCGATTTAAGTAGGAAAAATCAAATGCATCATTATAGGATGGAGGAGACCTGTCTTGACAGTAATACATGTGAAAAGGATCTGGGGTTCTTAGTAGACCATACATTGAAAATGAGTCAGTAGTGTGACTCAGTGTCTAAAAAGGCAAATGGGATTTTGAGCTATATCAAAATAAGAAATGTCCAGATCATGCAAGTTGATGGTACTGCTTTACTCTGCTCTTCTCACTTGGAGTACTTTATTCAGTTTTGGGAACCACAGTTGAAGAAGGATGTAGGCAAACTGAAGTATATCCAGGGCAGTATATCCAAAGAAGATGATGAGGTGTTTGAAGACCAAGTCATATGAGGAAAGGTTGAGGGAACTTGATCCGTTCAACATGGAGAGAAAGCAACTAAGAGGTGATATGATGCCCATCTTTAAGCGATTGAAGGGCTGTCACATTGAGGAAGAGCTAAGTTGTTTTCTGTTGCCTCAGATGGTTGGACCAGAATCAATGCGTTGAAATTAATTCAAAATAGGTTTTGGCTAAACATCTGGAAGAAGTTCTTGACAGTTAGAGAACCTAGGCAGATTGTGTGGGCAGGAAGGGATGTGCCAGTGCTTGGTTTTGTGGCCCTTTCTTGCATGCCCAGGGAAATGCCAATTTCCACATTGGGGTTGGAAGGTGAATTTCAGCCTGGCTAGGGATTCTGGCTTGTGGGTGGGTGGGGGGGATCATCTGGGCATAGAACTGAGGTCACTATGGATGGGCACATAGTTGTGAGTTTCCTGCATTGTGCAGAGTGTTGGACCAACTCTATGAATCTATGATTCTGTTCTATACCTCAAACTTTGCAATGCTGTCCTAAGCATTTCTACTTGGAATCCTCCTCCAAGTTTATTTTGCATTGTCCATTGTTTTGTAGTTAATCTTCTCACTCATATAGGGCTTGCTCGTCTGAATTTATCCTGCCAACTGGTAGAAGAGGATTTTAACCATTCATCTGGCACAGACCCCTGGAAGAGTGTGTGCTTGCACAGGCATCTGACCAGCTTTTTGTTTCTCACGTTTTTGTTCTTTTCAAGTAGCTCCCCCCCCCCCCCGAGTTCTTGTAGGCTAACATCTAGGGGGTTCTAAATTCGACGCCAGTAAATTCCTTGGAAGGTTTAGGATTGGGCTGTTAAGGGGGGGGGGTCTAGAGTCCCTGGCGTGCTCCTATGGCTCCGGCTGACCC
The DNA here is from genome assembly GCF_049243985.1 of Paroedura picta. Lineage (NCBI taxonomy): Eukaryota > Metazoa > Chordata > Lepidosauria > Squamata > Gekkonidae > Paroedura > Paroedura picta. The sequence goes on from NC_135369.1 coordinate 88,508,717, forward strand.
CTCCCCTCCCCCGAACAAGCAACTGGCAGTGGGGGGAGGGGGTGCTCCGGTTTGGATTGCGGCTGGCTCGAGGGTCGCTTTCCAGGTAGACGGGAGCAACCTCGCCAGCTGGGAATTATGTCATCGCCGTCGAGCGTTCCCTCCGCTGGCTGATTGACGGCGCTGGCACGGCAAAGGAGCCTATATAAAGCCGGCGCGCGAGTCCCTGCGAAGCCACTGAAAGGACTCCCCGCCGGAGGCGAAGCGGGGCTTTCCGCACACGTACCCGCTCCCCCCCGGCCCGCCCCCCAGGACTGCCCTTGGAAAGAGCTTGGCTGCTTCGCCCCTCTCGTTCGCTGGGCGTGGATTTGGGAGCAGCTGGGCGCAGAGCATCCCCGGAGAGACCTTGCGGGCCAGGTAAGAGCCGGGATCGCGGCCCTAGGGGGCTGGGGGGGGGGCTGGGGGGGGGGCAGCGGCGGAGCTGGAGAGGCGCGCAGCGCAATTCCGAGACGTGTCTTCCCTCCGCAGGATCTCTCGCGGTATCCAAAGAGTCTTGCTCCCAAGAAAAAAGACACTCAAGTTTTTCTCTCAACATCTCCCCCCCCCACCCCAATTACTCCCAGTAGTCAACTACTTGCTGGTGTAGTTTCCTGCAAGGGCTAAAAAGAGAATCGATGCTTCTTTGGCTAGTAGGGAGCCGTTCTCCTGCCCAGACAAGCGCTGCAAACGGAGGAGAGCCGCGCAAGAGCAGAATGAATCCGTGTTCCTAAAGTTAGGGATGCCAGCCTCCAGGTAGGATCTGGGGATCTCCGGCATCATGGCTCATCACCAGACTATGGAGATCAGTTCCCCTGGCGAAAACGGATGCTTTGGAGGGTGTTGTAGTCCACTAAGGTTCCTGAGCTTCCCAGGCTCCATCCCCAAATGTCCAGGAGTTTCCCAGTCTGCATCTGGCAGCTGCATCTGGCTTCCATCCTCACACGGGCGGCCAGGGGAACTGGCCATGTACTACAGCATCGGAGGAAGCAGCCTTTGGCGCAGGGTCTGTAGGGCATTATACTAATCTTAATGAGGAGGTTGTTGCTGGTCTTTAATAGGCACCGGAGTTTGAGGGGCAAACTCCATGCGACCAAGGTGTGCAAGCCTGCCCGCTCCCTTCAAAGGCACCTGGGTAAATGCCATTCCCTTCTGCCAACGTTTTCTCTGTGTTCAGGTGGGGTACCTTTCATGTGCCAGCCTCTTTCCTAATGACTTACTAGGGTAACACTGCTTCCAAAGTAGCAAACAAAACATTTTTAGCTCCTTTAGGGGGTGATGAGCATTAAGCACGTGCCTACCTGTTCCAATGAAGTCCCTAGGACAAAACTGTTCCTAACTTTGTCTTCTCCTAGCCGTTTGTCTACCAAAGGAACAAATAAAAGCATACATCTCTAACTGGCCCTATCCTGGTGTGCCGAGGATGTGGAGAACAGATCAGGGCTTGCTAGCTATCTTGGCTTGGACTTCCATGCATTAATATCAAGTCTGCACAGAGCCACAATATACAAAGGCTCTGCACAAGCAGTCTGGGAGTCTACCTTTTATTGGGTTACCCATTGCATAGCAAGAGTCTACACATGCAGTGCTTTCACAAGCTAGGATCATACCTTTAGGTCCATTCATTCCCTGAATCTGGGGAAAGTCACTTAGTTAAACCATGTAACATACTTGATCGGTCATATGGAAATAACCTTATTCAAGCTGTCTTGATTTTGCTGTTACCTTAAAACACTAACTTTGGTTGGATCATGCAATTTTAGATTATTAAAACAAATAGAATTTATCCCACCCGCCCCAAATGTACAAATGTGTTAGGCTTCCTCTGCTGGGTCCATTCCACTCACACACCCTCATGTGCACATGCCAGATGTGCAATCCATTCCTCTGCATACTTACTCAGAAGTAAATTTCCTTGTAAGTATGCTTTCAATCCAGATCCAGACAGAGATACAGGATCACTTCATGCTAATGTAAAAAAAAAAGAGAAGCAGACTGCTATTTTTATAGCATTGTGTGTGTGTGTGTGTGTGTGTGTGAGAGAGAGAGAGAGAGAGAGATTTTGTAGCATAAAATGTAGATTAAATTACATGTGAAACCCTGGCTGGAAATGCCATTATCTTTCAAGAATGTGACCATATAGCTAGCCAAAAGTGGATTTAAGAGATGCAATAACTAGCAGACCCAAATTTGAATGCCTAGACGTCTCATGGAAGATTTCAAAGACAACTTCACATATGCAGCATATATTTCCTTGAATTTATTAGGAAAGATATTATGCTTAAGTCCTCTTTATTTGCTTCTGCATTTCCAAAGAAAGTTCTCTTGACCACCACCAAAATCAGTTTAGACAAAAATAAACACATGATGGCTGTAGATGTAGAAGTAGAGGCAAAACTATGGAATAAACAGCAAGATTAAAAAAATAAAATGGGAAGAATGCCCTCCTTTGAGTCCAAGAATAATAGAGCTGCTACTGTGTAAGAGCAGAATTGCCTTCTAATATAGAGGTTTTCGTTATAAGTCTTTAGGGGAATGTGTTGATCTTTGAAAATGGACAGAGACCCAATAATGAATACATCTTGGTTTGTTCATAGGCATGATGGTGCACAGGAGCTGGCTGTTGTGGCTAATGGTTTTGCTAACGTTGTGGATGTTGCCAGAGGCTCAAGGTAGGTTGTGAACAATGCAATGCCATATGGAGTTTCTGTTGAAAGAATGTTTTCTTAGGATGGATTAAAAAAATACTTGTATCTTGTTTGTCCTTAAGAACACCCAGAACAGCTGGCATAGGGGGGATTTCTGTGCTCTCCAAACTGTGATCAAGACCAAACTCACCAGACTTCAATAATGCCCCCCCCCCCGTATCGGGTTCTCATTGGTGATTCACAGGACCCAAAGACTCCAGACTGAAACTTTGTTTAGTTTCACTTATTCCTTCAGTAGTTGGGTGTGATGTAGTGTGATGCTTTATGCTAAATAGAAGCTGCAGTTACCCATATGTCCATCTAGAGGGAGTAGCAGATATAGTAACAAAGCTTCATACGTGCTGCTGTTCTCCATTCTACCACCAATCCAGTTGGTGGAGTCATCACACAGTGACAGAGTTCATAAGAGTGAATGTTAAGTATCCCAGACTGCACCTCTGTTTTCTCCAGTTATAGGATCTCAGGCAATTGACCTAGGGAAGACCTTTGCCTGAAGGTCTAGTCTGTGTCATTGGAGGAGATAGTTTGGTTAGGTGAACTGCTATAATATGATATTATGACCCAGTTTATTAATTTGTCACAAATTGCTTTTGCTTTATATATCTACAGTTATGATAGTTGTTCATTTAGTCTGAGTAAGAGTGTATGCATTTGAATAAACCTTTGTTGGTCTTAAAGGTGCTATTGGACTCTATTTTTGTTGTGCTACTTCAGCCCAACACGGCTACCTACTTGAATATGTTGTGGAGAGAGGAAGGTTAGGTGACTATAAGTTGCTTTGAGTCTCCTTTAGGTAGTGAAAAGTGGGGTCTTTTCTTCTTCTTGAGTTGAATTCAGATTTCTATTTAGATGTGAATCTTCTAGGGTGGTCTAGGAAAAACTGAACTCTCAGCCTCCCATCTGAGAAAATGGAATATGAGTGACTTGGCTCCTCTGGTTGTTGTGAAGGTAAAAGTTATTACAGCCATAAATCCCTCTGTGGCTTTGCAGAATAATTATAGTTGGCAATGCTAAAAACTACACTACTAAGAGAAAGTAATTGGATTGATGGATGCTGTACGTCAGTGGTCCCCAACCTTTTTATCACCGAGGACCACTCAACGCTTGACAATTTTACTGAGGCCCAGTGGGGGGGGGGGTAGTTTACTCCTCTACTCTCAACGACTGCCCGAACACTCTCTGATTGTTATGGTAATGTTTAAACATCCCTTCAAAGTAAGATACAGACACGCCACAACAATGAACATAAGGAACATTTTATTTTCATGGAAATTTTAACTCATGACAATGACAAATCAATGGGAACCCTGAGCTTGTTTCTCTGCAACGAGATAGTCCCATGTACGCCTGCCGGATCGTGGATGAAGTAAAGGGCCGGGGGGGGGGAAGAAGGCATCCTTCGCGGCCCACCTCCAGTTAGTCGACGGACCACGTGTGATCTGTGGCCCACAGGTTGGGGATCGCTACTGTACATTACTCTGCTAATCTTGTTGCTCCTTTTTGATGGTTTCTGCAGATGGGGACAGAGAGGATGAGATGACTTTTGACTTACTGCAAATCAGCAACATAAACAGGAAGACAATTGGAGCAAAACTATTTCGTGGGAACATTACCAGTAGCCCAGCATACCGTTTCATCCGGTTTGATCACATACCTCCCGTTAATGCGGAGAAAGCAGAACAAATCATTAAACTGATCCAGCAAAATGAGGGCTTCATCCTCACAGCCACCTTGAAGCAGGATAGGAAGTCCAAGGGCACCCTTATTGGCCTGGAAGGATCTGGTACCTATCAGCGACAGTTTGAGATTATTTCTAATGGCCGAGACAATACCCTGGAACTTTCCTACTGGGTAGATGGCTTCCTGAAGGTGTTTCCTTTGGAAGATGTGGACCTAGCTGATTCATACTGGAAGAATATCACAGTGCAAGTAACAGGAGAAAGCTACAGTCTCTATGTGGGCTGTGACCTTATTGACAGCGTAAACCTGGAGGAGCCTTTTTATGAACATCTGCAAGCAGAGAACAGTAGAATGTATGTGATAAAAGGATCTCTCAGGGAGAACCATTTCCGGGTAGGTAACTCAAAAGAAATACATCATAAAATGACATAGGACTGTCAACATAATCCTAATAATGTTTACATGGATGTATGTGAAGGCTGAGTTCATGAGAATTTAATCCTAACATGTGTGTTTAAGATTGCAGTCATGGGGTTGTGGTAAGGTGACCAGATTTTAACATTGGTAAAGCAGGACACGATTGACTGGGGGGGGGGGGGGGTTCTTGATTAAAAATTTGGTCTATATGGAGCAACAAAAAGTTTCATAGAATGCATAGAATGCAAAAATAGTATTGTAATATATATATATATATATATATATATATATATATATTTAAATTTCAACATAAGTACAATTTGCCAGGAACCCCCAGATGTTCCTCCAAAAGTGGGACAATCTGGTCACCTTAAGTTGTGGCCTTAGTGTCAGGTGAACCATAGTTCTGGTCTTAATGTCTTAGGAAGGGTAGGCAATTATAAGTGACTTTGAGATTCCTTTGGAGGTGGTTATATAATTGTTCCCTGGTAATTGATAGTTGTACTGTAGTGCAATGAAGTACAGGGACAGAGAGGACATTAAGGCTGTTTTCATCGGGGGAGGGGTGTTCACATGATCAATTGAGGTGGTAGTCAACAGGTATTACCTTGACTTCTTTGACTGTTGTCTTCTTACAGCTGTCTTAACAATCTCAAACAAAGATGAGAAACAGCAGTACCATTTCTTCCTGGAATTGTCCTCCTTGTCCTTTCTTGCTGCCATTTTAGTACTTGAGTGTATTTACTTGAACACCAAAAGTATCTAGGCACGGTCAAATGTGATACTCCTAGCTGTCTCCCAAGTGTTGTCATGCCTCACTGAGTGTGACAGAGATGCCTATACAGAGTGCATGACAGTCCAATCTTAAATAGAATTGCACTACTCAAAGTCCATTGAAGTCATGGCTTAGAATACTGTAACTTTCCTTAGGATTGCAGGGTTGGTTACACTTTTTCTAAATTGCTTTATTGTTTTGTTTTTTAAATGTGGTTCAATACAAAGAATTGGTAGATCAGTCTTTTCTTTTCCTGATGGTGGCATTACAGGTATTTTTAAAGGAATATAACAGGCTGTGAATGGAGTATGTGTGTATTTTGCACACCTGAGTAGAAAATTCAGTGTCACACACTCATGTGACCATGACTTGGGCTTGGGTGATAGAATGAACCTATATAGAGGCAAGCTCATTTCTCAAGGCTGCATTTTATTCTACATCCGAGAATGCAAGTCACAATTAGGGCACAGTGGGGTAATGGGAGGAGGGGCTTCCATCTGGCTAAGAAAATGTTGTGGAGAAAGGTGGTTTTGTGCCCTCCAACTGTTCCTGAGTGCTATTACTTGCTTTCTCTGTGGGACAAAGAGAACATGCTCAAAGAGACAACACGGAGGGAGATATCTGACTCCATGCAATGCACTAGGGCAAAACATGAATTTATCTCTTCCTAGCAGTGCTTCCAGGTGCATCCCTTTAATTACTTCTGTGTAAGCAAAGAACTGCTCCTCATCTATGTAGGAAAATGTAGCACAATATAGCTGAGAAAATACATGCGGGTGTCCCAGACTCTGTCGTCAAGGACTCCCACTACGTGTGTGTGAATGTGTCTTGTACAGCCAGTGCACAGAGGTAGAAGCAGTTTATCCATGTAGCATGGATGGAACATACGATGGGCCATGTGGTTCCAGGGGCTTCCACAGTGCTGTATGGTTGGGGGGTCTTCCCTCTATGATTGTTAGGGGTCTTCATACTTTTGTGGCATGTGAACTGCAAGGATGAAAAAAGGGTAATACACATTCTCTGTTAGAAATTGAGCATGCACACCACTCACTGAACATGTGTGCAGACCACAAGCCACATGTCTGAAAGTCTCCTTAGATATTGGACATTGTGCTTGCACATTCCACCTAGCTTTGAGACATTTTTTTCAGCAAAGTGAAACTGTCAGTTGCTTCCAAAATTCCAACTATCCCTGGGAGGAAGGACCCCCCTGCAGTTACTTGTGTAGCACAAGTAACAGTGCCAGTTGTGATCTCTAAGTTCCCACTAATCCTTATACTGGCTCTGGTGCTATGGGCTCCACAAATCCTTAAACAAGGCCTGAACAGAGATACACTGACAATATATAGGCTGCCCTGATACTTGGCAAATTTCATCTACATAATGAAAATTTTGTCCTTGATATAACTTAATTAAATAAGGTATGGGTCTACTGACATAATATGATGAGTATGATGATGCACATAATGTATCTGTGAAGGCTAGGATATCACTTGGTTTAATAGCATGAGGCCACTTTTAATTTTTCGTCTGTTGGGTTAGGGAAGCCAAGAGTATTTGTCTATATTATCTCATGGTTCATACTAAGGTGTAAGTGGAGGAAGGAAATCTCTTCTGCTTCTGCTGGTTCCAGTTTCTCCCTTTTCTGTCCCCTTGATATCTACTTTCTCTCCCCCCTCTCCCCCCCGAAGCATTGCCTTCTCTCCCTTCTCCCATGTCATGCCAGCAGGGTTGCCAACTTACAGGTGAGGGCCAGGGTTCTCCTGGAATTACAAACTACAGAGACCAGTTCTCCTGGAGAAAATTGCAGTTTCATAGGGTGATCTCATGCCCTAGGGTTATGAGACATGAAGGAAAATTATTTCTACCTGTTTTCTCAGTGTCATAAGTCAATTTGAAAACCTATATCAACTGCTTCCCTCCAGTGCTGTTGTTAGGTGCGAAGTCATGTCCGACCCATCGCGACCCCATGGACAATGATCCTCCAGGCCTTCCTGTCCTCTACCATTCCCTGGAGTCCATTTAAGTTTGCACCTACTGCTTCAGTGACTCCATCCAGCCACCTCATTCTCTGTCGTCCCCTTCTTCTTTTGCCCTCGATCGCTCCCAGCATTAGGCTCTTCTCCAGGGAGTTCTTCCTTCTCATGAGGTGGCCAAAGTATTTGAGCTTCACCTTCAGGATCCTTTGGATCCTAAGAAGATACATATCCTTCTAAGCCCATTTGCTTAGAATGATCATAGAAGGATGTAACTGAGTCATTTTACCATGCAGTACTAAAGAAAGTTACACCCTTTGAGAGCCAGCTTGGTGGTGGCTTCTAATCTTTGAGATCCAGCAGTGGCTTTTGATCTAGAGAACTGGGTTTGATTCCCTCCATACTCCTCTATATGCAGCCAGCTGGGCAACCTTGGGCCAGTCACAGTTCTCTCGGAGCTCTCAGCCCCACCTACCTCGTATGGTATCTATTGTGGGGAGAGGAAGGGTAGGCAATTGTAAGCGGCTTTGAGATTCCTTTGGAAAGTAAAAAAATGGGGTGTAAAAAACAATTCTTCCTTCTCACTGAAATCAGTAGATGCCGAAAGGTGTAACTTTGCCCACATCATACTGCTTTCCATTTTTGTAGGAAAAGTTCTCCAGTACCTTCATTATTTGGTTTGCTCTTTTACATCTTTGTGTTCTGACATATGACACTGAAAAAATCATTTTAATTCCCTTCTGTCCACTTAGTCATCTGAGAATAGAAAAGGCTGCCTCAGACCAACTGTCAACATTCCTGAATGAAGCTTCGGCCCTAGACAGCCCAGTTGGGCTTCCAGACTGGCCATGGGGTTGAAACAGCACTAGTTGCCCTGATGGATGACCAAGGCGGGTCGGCTCTGCTCATGTTGCTTGACCTCACAGCAGTATTTGAAACAGCTGACCATGAGCTACTAGCTAGCTACCATGCCAACGATGGGATACGAGGGACAGCCCGTCAATGGCTGTTATCTTTTCTTTGGGGTCACAGACAGAAGGTAGCTCTCAACTCCTATGCGGGGTTCCACAAGGGGTGGTTTTCTATTCAATATCTTCATGCTCCCTCTTACCCAGCTGCTATGGAGGCTTGGACCGGGATGTCATCAATACTCAGATGACAACCAGCTCTTTCCCCTGATGGATGGTCATCTTGGTTCATCCCCAGACTCATTAGCGGGATGTCGGGCAGCAGTGATGGGATGGCTCAAGCAGAGCTGTCTGAAACTCAATCCTTCAAAGACAGAGGTCCTGTGGTTTGGTAGAAAGGGCCCCAGTGAGTTAGTGTGATTGTTCTGCCTGGATGGGGTGCAGCTATTAGTGGGACACCCAGACCCATTATGCACGGGGGGTTTAGCGTGCATTCGGGGTGGAATGGTGGTGACTAAAATCAGTGATAACGCATGGAGTTGGCTGCAACTGGCCGCAGATTCGGTGCACGCTGCTGAAAAAGCCGCGTTAGTGGAACGTGGAAGAAAGCGCAGCTTCCTGGGCGACCAGAGTGCAAACAGAGGCAGTGCCGAGTGGACCGCATGCATAATCGGGGAGGCCGGAGGGTCGGAGGTGGCGCGACCGCTCAAGCAGCTGCCAGAACAAACGGCGGCGCAGGCTGGGGGGAACCCAAGGGAACACGGACAGAAAGGTGGCCGGAGAGCTCACAGTGGAGGGGGGCGAGGGGATCGCCACGGCTAAGGACGGCAGAGAGGCCAGCCACCCACCTCCCACTCATTCCCAAACACACACCCCAACCACAAACGAGAATGGAGGCGAGGTCCGTTGAGGGATCCCCTGCAAGGGGGGAAGACAGGACGTCTGTGAGGGCGATGGCTGGAGCTGGGGTCCCTAGAGGGCCATGATGGCAAGGCGCTGCCGCATACCCAGGCCAGCGGCCCGGGATTGCGCAGCTGCCGTATTTCGCCAAACACACCCTCCTGCTGATGCAGCATCCATGTGGGCGCTTCTGCCTCCGCCCGCATTAGATCCAGGAGATCCCCGTGAGGTGGAGTCGGTCCCGGTGTGTCTGCCTGGATGGCACGGAGGACAGCGAAAAAGGTCTCCCGGAGCCGGGCAAACTTTCCCCGGCATTGCCGGGGCGTCTGGGAGTACCCGGCCGCTTCTAGATACTCCGACGCCTCCTGAAGACGTCGAAGCAATTGACCAGCTGGCTGGTCATCAAGCGGCATGCGTGGCCCATGGAGAGGCAGTGGAGCAGAAATAGCTCCACTGCCCGACACTGCCAGCGAGCCCTGTCACGCCGCTCTCGCCAGGTGCACAGCATGGTCGCAAGTGACCAGCCGGGCCCTGTCACCGCCCCTTCCTACCACGCCCCGTGGTGTCCGGGCCAGACTCTCGCGAGGGGCACCGGAACCGTCCCCCACGTCCCCAGAGAAGCTGGCAGCCCTCGGACGCCCCACTTCCTCTTGGCTCCGCATTGACGCCTCGACACCTGCTGCTCCGGGTTTTGCTGCCGCCGCGCCCCATCCCGTGCATAACCGGTTTGCTTCGCATCTTCCCCCTCCGCATTTTCCGTGTGACCCAAAATCGCTGTTTTGGCGGCCGTGCATTAATGGGCCCCAGTCAGGAACCTGGGCATGATCTTCAGCACATCCCTTTCCATGGAGGAACAGATTATGAGAGTAGCATGGCTGGCGTTCTTCCACATATGCCAAGCTAAACTACTAGTGTCCTACCTGGCCCCAGAACACCTAGCAACAGTGATCCATGTGACAGTCAACTCTAGAATAGATTTCTGCAAGTTGCTCGACACAGGCCTACTCTTATGCCTGCAGAACACTACAGCTGGAGTCCTCACAGGAGTTCTCTGGATGGCCCATATTTGACCCATGCTCTAACAACTGCATTGGCTGCCGGTTGAATTCCGAATCAGGCTTAAGGTTTTGGAAATCACCTTCAAGGCCATACATGGTCTGGGTCCTACATACCTGAGGCACTGCCTATCTGCCTTTACTGGTTATCCCTGACCCCACGGAGTCTCATCTGGCCTTGATCAGAGCCAGGGCTTTCTCCACCCTGGCCCACTTGGTGGAATGAGCTCCTGGAAGAGATCAGGGCCCTGCCAGAGATAAAACAATTTTGCAGGGCCTGCAAAATGGAGCTCTTCCACCAAGCTTTTGGTTGTGTCCAGTGAATCAGCACACTGACCAGAGCCCCCAGAAGCCTCCCCTATCCCAGCTGTGACCAACAGAAAATAACATTGTTACTGCACAGTTGACAGCCAAATGTTATGCAATTACAAGTTATAATGTTCAACTTTTGACACATTGAAATGTTATCATTTCCTATTTTTTATTTTTATTTTATTTTATTTATTGCTATATAGACTGCCACTCTTGGCCCAATTGTCTCATGGCAGTTTGCAAAATATAGATACCAATAAAAATTATAGAATGTAAGACATAAAGTTCATAGTTAATATTGCAATGTAATCCTATACTTTACTACAGTGCTTGCGAACTGCGAGTCTTCACTATAAACTGCCCTGAGCTGCAAGGGATGGTAGTATAGGAATGTAATAAAATAAATAAAATAAGAATAATATAGCTAATTTTCAGTGTTGTAGCCATGTATAGTACAATCTTAAGTGCAGTTACACCGTTCTAAGTCCATTGACTTTGATGGATTTATAAGGATGCAATATTGTTCAGGGTTGCAACTACATATTAGCTATCCCCGCCCCTCGAATCCTGGGAACTGTAATCCTGTGGCTGAATCTAGGGGAGAATACTTGCCATCTGTGTCAAATGATAATCCTGTACTGGTTGGGAAGAACATGAGCAATATAAAACTAATATGCTGGCAGGGGCTCATAGGAATTGTAGTCCGTGAACATCTGGAGGACCACAGGTTGACCCCCTGCTGTAAATGAACCCTGCCACTACAGTAGAGTTTAGAATTCTTGATATGGCACCAGAAAGAAAGAAGCTGCTTGAATATTGTCTTGAATGCTGAAAAATGTGTATTAGGGAAATATCATATACATAATTGTTTGAATTACTGCAAGATTAACTTTGGTCAAAGTGGGAAAGATATAGGATTGTCCCCCACATGCACACCTGTTATTAGCCTGTCTTTGTATTGTACAATTATTTCTTTTTCTAATTTTCAGGGTCTCTTACAAAATATTCGCCTGGTTTTTGAAACTTCAATAGAGGACTTTTTATACAACAAAGGATGCCGGAAGGGCCAGTCTGGTAAGGAATTTTTTAAACTACTGTTAATTAGGTTTGCCACTGTCAGGCCCCGCCCCCTGCCACCAATCAGCTAGGAGAGAGAGGGAGGCCTAGGCGTCATCACTAGTAATGCAGAAAGTCACTTCCTGCATGCACCAGAACTGACATCACCTTGTCAGCAAAGCCTGGGCAGTGCTCTGGCATTTGAGCAAAAACACTTTGGTACAAATCAACTTTACCATAGAGTTTCCCTTCAAATAGCAGTGCGTCACCCCAATGCTGCCATGTGATGATGTTGTCATAAACTTCGCAATATCACCTGGACCTCCCTCTTACTCCTGGTAAGTCCTGGCAACCCTATTGTTAGGTCTTATGCAGGCTGGTTTTTTCCACAGCTGATACTCGGAAGTGTGATAGGTTCAAAGAATAAGAAAATGTTGTTACTGGTTGTAAAGCCTAATGATGATAGTAATTCAAAATCTCAGCTTGTAGAGAGTAAACAAATTCTAGTTTGCCAAAAAGCCTATGTTAGAGCTTGATTAAGCTGGAATGTTTTCAGTCAACCTTTGTAGGAGGGAAGGTGGGAGGAATAGGAATGCAAACCTCCAAGTGGGGCTGGGGATCCCCTGAAATTACAGCTCATTACCAGAATGCAGATGTCATTTCCCTTGGAGAAAATGGGTGCTTTGTAGATTGTAGGGCATTGAACCAGGAGTGGTTTAAGGATTTGCAGGGCCTGTAACACTGGAACCAATTAAAGGATTTGCGGGGCCCTAGTAGAGTGTCCTTAAAGAGGGGAAAGGGGGGAAGAGAGGCGCTATGGCCCGGATCCATGGGGGGGGGAAGAATTGTGTGCTACATGGACAAACCTGCCCTGATTGTACGTTACTGTGTTCCCTACCCTCCCTAGGCTCCATCCCAAAATCTCCAGGAGTTTCACAACTCTGATCTGGCAAACCTACCCCTCTTCCCCAACCAGTAGGCAGGGGAAGCTAGCAACTCTTGGGAGGAGCAAGGGAAATATGTTAGCACAGCCCAACACTGACAAACATGTGTTTAATATTCTCAATTTGTCAATATGTCTGGATACAGCCAAAGTAAAGTAATGATGGTTTTTGTACTTTGCTAGGTGTCAAATATCTACTACTATGGATATGCCTGAACCATAACATGTTATACCAAAAACTCTGAGAAAAATAGGGAATTGGCTTGCAAAAGGAGGATAACCAGCAAGGATCTGTCTTGTACAGTTTACAAGATGATTAAGATCTATAGGAATCCAAGGCAGACAGCAAATACTTTTTGAAACACTAAGCAATCACACTGCACTGTGGCAGAGGAAAATGAGATAGGAAATGGTTACGTTGTAGAAGAGGACAGCAAAGTTCAGACTACCAATCTAGGCTTGGAGCGTGTACCATGGAGTTGGTTACATTGAAGGAGGGAACTGGGGCAACATGAACGAACCAGCATCTGAGTTGGGCATTGCCAGAGGGGAGTGCGAGCACACTGGGGGCTCAAAGGAAAGGTTTACATAGTCTTTCCTAAGTCAGATACATGGTGGAAAAGTCATGTAGGCTTTTGGAGAACAGGTTCCCTTTTGATATGATAACCAAAAGGTTGATTGATGGCCAAGATCAAAGTCATCAAAGAGGATGATCTGGGAAACTTTGGACCTAGTTTGATATTCTAATATCTAGGTGAATACATAGAGCAATAAAGCTTTGGGCAGGCTGGTGTTATGTTGGATAGATGGGATGGAGATTTCAGAGGTAAGAAAGCACTTCTGAGATCTGCCATACACCAGGGTCTATTATGCATGCACTGGTTTCCTCCGCAGTCAATTTGCTGACCCTTTTAAATTATCCTTTTAAAAAACATTTTAAAAACATTCTCATTTATGCATATGCTCTGATTCTGCTTTTTTTAAAAGCGATTATGCATTCTGACTGTAACTGTGGGAGGCGGAACTTCCTCTGTTGTGCTGCAAAGTCACTTGACTTCCATTCTGGCACATGCTGCTGGCAGGACCTTATGGGAATTGTAGTTCATTGACATGGAGACTTTTCCATGAGGACACACAGATGTTTGAATGCCAAAAATTCCACCTTTCCCCCTCTGAGGTATACTGCTCCTTGTATAAATTTGGCAGGATGGACCACATCATACTGCAGGCTCCCTTGCAAACGTAAAGCCACCACCATACCATCTCTTCCCCCATGAAGGCATTTTGCAATCACTGGCAAGCTCAAAATGGGAGGCTCAGCCCATAGCTTGAAGCAGCTCTGCTTCCTCATTCTCCTGCAAGACGGAACTGGCATTTCAGACCCTTCTGCTTCACCAGCCTGATAAACTTTCAAACAAGGCCTCCCCCCCACCCCCACCCCATGTTCACTGATCAGAGGTAGAGCTTTGTAGTTTCAGGAGCATTCACAGAAGGCTTTGGAGGAAATTGCATGCATACCACAGAGTAATCCTACTAATTTACATAGCAATACAGTTGGTTCAGCAGGGCAAATGGCATGCTCATGTGATTGCTGACGGAGGCAGAGAATCAGCAGCAGGCACTCAAGCTCTTATTGGTGGATGTGGGACTACGAGAAAGGGAAGGACACCAAAAACACACTAACATTTATGCATCAAAAAAGACCGTTCTCAGTGCTATCACACATGAAAAGTAGTTGCAAAGCTAGTTTCAGATCCTGTGCTGAAAAAATGCAGCCAACACTATCAAGAGGGGCTGTCATGCATAATAAAAATACCACCATGGGTTTTAGACAGTGAAAATGGTTTCTTTTTGGGCAGCCTTTTTGCAAGGTTTCTTGCCATGTATAATACTTTGATGTTAGCACTACATTGAATAATGGGAGGGGGGCGGGAACAGGAGGGTGGATGTTCTTTGAAGGTGCCGACAATGTGTGCTTGTTTCCCATGGATGTAGGGATGCTGAGTTCATGAGAAGGGTCAGCTAGTTATGCCAATCTACTCTGACTGGCCTTACTTTCCTTTTAATCTGAGCCAGAGCAAATGTCCAAAGTCCATAGTCTTGATTGAAGCAGCACAAAACTGCTAGTCTTGTCCCATGATGAGGTCTGTTGTCAGAGGTACCCGTCCAAGGGTCTGGTACCATAGGTAACAATTCAAGGTCTGGTTTTTACAGGTTATAATTCAGGGTCTTTTTTCTATCATAATAATCCAGGGGTATGGTTTCACCGGTTACAAATGGTTTAATTCTTGAATCAAAAGTGTATGTGGAATAGCAAGATTAGAAGTATCAGTTACTGAGACTGTACATTAAAATGATACATTCCAAAATCTATATTAGATAAGGAAATTCCTGGAGATTTATAGGTGGAGGGTGGAGAGGTTGGGGTTTTTGGAGGAGGGGGACTTCAGTGGGGTATAATATAGCTCATCTTCCAAAGCAGCCATGTTCTTCAGGAGACTTGATCTCTGCATCCTGATACCAGTTGTAATTCCAGGAGATCTCTAGGCCCCACATGGAGTGGGGAAAGATATCAACAGGGTGTGTTGCCATATTCAGCAGGGTATCTCAGCAGAGTATGTTCTAAGCAGCCATATTCTCCAGGAGAACTAATCATTCTGTTGCCCGGAGATAAGCTATAATTCTGGGGTATCCGAAGGTCCCTTGGAATCCTTACTAATCACATTCTTAGTCCTGATAGCACTGATTCCTTCCAATACGGAAAGTTTTCAAAGGAGACAATACTAAAATTGAGCATCCGCAGAACAAGTGCAGGCCTCCCAGCAAACTCTGGATATCAAGTGCCAGGAAGAATTGTGGCCTGAGCATTTCCAACATGCATAGTTTGGATGCCTGTACCCCTTGCAGTGCTCTCAGTCTTAATAAGATTCATAAAGTGCTCAAGTTGGGCCGTAAGTGAGATTGATGTCAAAATTTGAAGCTGATGACTGCAAAACTATTACATGTGAAGTTTCAGGACGCAAGTTTTTTATGTTCCTCCAGTGCAAGAATACTTCATTTCATTATGTCAAAATGATACTCAAAGAAATGGCAGTCTTTGATGCATTGCTCTGATGTGCTGTCTTTCATTTTTAGAGTTTCCTGTCTGGAAGCCAAGATAGTAAAGTTATTTAAATTTCTGAGTGCTGGAAATCATTCATTATGGATTTTGGGATGTTGTTTACAATAGCTGTCACCATGGTTAGATTGATGTGCTTTATTGACAGAAACTGTCACTTACCCACCAAACAGTTCATGTTTGATTTTTGTACTTCTGATTATTTACAGATCTAATGCCTGTTTTTGTTGTCATTTACTCTCTGCTTACACGGCATTAAAATTTCATCTGCTGCCCTGGAATTGCTCCTTATTTTACACCAATTCATTATAGAGTTGCCAGGTCGTAAACTTTGCCCCTGAGGCTCAGGTTTTGGGATTCAGTTTTACAGCCTCAGAGAAAGAGGTTTTAATATCTTCTATGCATGGAAATTGGAGATTGGAGGCAATAATCTGGCACTACCTAAATACATCTTACTTCTAGCACATAATTTTACTCTTAAATGTTGTGAGAATCATAAATAGAACTTTTTAAGGCCATATGATCGTGAATAGTGGGGTTGACAACTCTGGGTTGGGAAATTCCTTAAAATTTGAGGTGGTGTCAGGAGGGGGGGGGGGGGAGGGAAGGATGGTTTAGGGAAAGAAGGACTTCAGCAGGGTATAATGGTACAGAGTCCACCTTCCAAGGCTACTGTTAGTATTGCTATTCAATCTGATATCACCAAGCCCTGTCCAATAACATCACTGGGGCCCGACCCATGAATTGGAAGGACAGTTACCCTACAATGGGACATCTTGTGGCCAGGCCCCCCACTCCCCACTGATGTTCAACAGGCCACCAGGGAGTAGGATTGCCAGCCCCCTGGACCATTTCTGCACAAGTCATTTTTCTCAACTCACACTTTCTTTGTTCACTGGGTTTATTCATTCTTTCTGATGACATCACCTCCCTCCCATGGCTGGCATGTCTCTGCCTGTCCGTTTTCCTGCATTAAGGGAATGCAGATAAATCCACAGTCCCTTTCTTATTATGGGAGACAACAAGTAGCAAGTCGCAGCTGGGATGTCAGGAAGGAAAAGCTCAGGCTGTCCCTTTCTCCACCCTCCCAACTACCCCCCAAGAGTCACTTCCATATATATACATATATACACACACACATATATACACACACACACACACATACACATACACACACACACACACACACACACACATATATATATATATATATATATATATATATATATATATACACATATATATATATATATATATATATATATACATATATATATATACACACACACACACACACACACATATATATACACACACACACACACACACACATATATATATATACACACACACACACACACATATATATATATATACACACACACACACACACACACACATATATATATATATATATATATATATATATATATATATATATATATATATATATATATATATATATATATATATATATATATATATGGCTGGAAGTATGTGGGAGGGAGCCGAGGCAGAGAAGTGGTTTGCCTTGCTGCTTTTTCCTTTGCACCAGTGTACTGCTCCATTCGGAGCTATGCTGCAGAGCTGGGGAAAAGTGGTGGGGAGTCCTGTCGCTCTTTCCCTCACCCCTCTGTGCTGTTCGTACCAGCAAAGCCCATGCCATTTTCTGCCATCTTCCCCACCCCTTTTTCCTTCATCCCCCTGTGCTGCTCCATAGAGCCTAGGAAAAGCAGTTGCTTTCTCCTTTGCCTCTCTGTGCTGCTCACAAATTGAACTCCCTTGCAAAGGGGGGGGGGAGATATGAAAATAATGCTTGGCCAACGTTACATCATTGTATGATGTTGTGGCTCTGTGTTGCTACGCAGATCTTGATTTTTTTTTGTGTTAAAAAGTATCTTTCTGTATTTAGGGGGTTGGAGGGGCTGATAGGATGCAAGAATATGATACTGAGAAGTGATTAGTGGCTGACTCCACATCATAGTGATTAACAAGCCAAAATGGGTGGGAGGGGGAAGCAGCTTGTTCTGACTTCTGCTTAACCATCTGACGTCAGGAAGCAAAAACCCAGGACTAGACTGTGGGATAAAGTGAGAGGAGACTCTTGTCAGGACAGAAACTGTGTGGTAAGTGGGCATGGATCTATAAACAGGAGGCAGTGTGCCTTGGCTGCCTCAATGCAGAAATGGTCCTGGTAGAGTCAGGGACTGTCTGCTGCCAAGCTTCATCCCTGCCCCCTGGCCTTGTCCCCACTGCTGATCAGCTGGCCAGCAGGGGGGCTTACTAGGAGAGAGGGTAGGCCAGGCTACATCACTGGTGATGTGACATCATCATCTTGGCAATTTATGGGTAACTCTCTAGTTCACAAATCTGCTATGTGATTCTTCCTATTGTGATAGTTCTCAAAATTAAAAGGTTGAATAGTCATATAATTTTCTGTAAATAAGTCAAAGTTTGAATAACTATTTTATCTGGCTGCTTTAATAGTTTTTTTACCTCCTTGTAAGATAAATTTTTGTACAATGTACAATGAGCATCAGACAGTCTCCTGGACAAATGTGCTCTTGCCAGTATTAGATGTTGTGCAAAGCAAAGTATGGAGTAGAAAAACATTTTCAAAATTTAAAACCTGCAGGTATTCCCACTTCTATGAGTGGAGTCTGACTGTATGTGTATTTAGTTGGAAAATTCCACTATGTTTAATGGGGCTTGATCTCTCTTTGGAATGTGCTGTATAATGCTCCCATTAAAAAAATGTTTTAGTACCTGCTTTATGCCAAGACAAAACAATAACTATTTTTTGTAGGTGTATAAAGGATGCGCAAGGTTCTATTAGGGTTTTATGTTCTGTACTTGGTCTTTAAATAAAAACACTCTGCTAATGAATGGTCAGGAAACTGCAAGACCTCTACTGCTGTCTGCAGAGGACCATCCGTAGAAGAAGAAGAAGAGTTGGTTCTTATATGCCGCTTTTCCCTACCTGAAGGAGGCTCAAAGCGGCTTACAGTCGCCTTCACATTCCTCTCCCCACAACAGACACCCTGTGGGGTGGGTGAGGCTGAGAGAGCGCTGACATCACTGCCCGGTCAGAACAATTTTATCAGTGCCGTGGCGAGCCCAAGGTCACCCAGCTGGCTGCATGTGGGGGAGCGCAGAATCGAACCCGGCTTGCCAGATTAGAAGTCCGCACTCCTAACCACTACACTAAACTGGCTCTCATACAGCCCACCCTCCAAAGCTTCCATTTTCTCTGTAGTCTGGAGATGAGCTGTAATTCCAGAGGATCCCCAGGCCCCACTTGGAGGCTGGCATCCCTAGAAGGAACCAGTGAGGAGGGTGAAATTGGGTTCTGATTGTTTCAAGAGATTATAGGAGCAGCACTTTTAAAAAAACATTTTTTTATTTGACTCAAATGTTCTGAAATCCAATTCTTAAAATAGGAGGACAGTGCTTTGGAAGAGAGCTGAAATGGTCCCTGCAAGGGGGAAAAATTCTTTCTTTTTCTCAGCATTTGCTGGCCATTGTTTTCATTGTTTTCCCCCTCTGCTGCTTCATTTGTGCCATTTTTTCTCCTTCTGTGTCTGATTTCAGCCAGTTGGAGATCTCGTCGTGAATGAGATGATGTCACAATGCTATTTAGCCCATCAGATCTGGCTAAGAGACAAAATTACAGAGAATGAAGCGAGCCAACTAAGTCTGAAGGCAACACCCTCATTCTGAATAAGCAAACACTTTTTTGGGAAGAAAGCAAGAACCAGTCTTCACATCAGTAACTGATGAGGCAAATCTCACAAGGCTATGCATTATTTTAAACTACTTCAATAAATTATGAGAGTCAATGTGGTATGTTAATAAGAGTAGATTCAAGTGGGTAGCTGAGTGGGTCTGAAGCAGCAAAACAAATTTAGAGTCCAGTGGCACTACATTTGTTTTGTTAATGAGAGTGTTAGATTAGGACTGATCTTGGGCTAGCCACACTCTCAACCTAACCCACCTCACAGGATGGTTGTGAGACCAAAGTAGAAAACTGTGGAGAGAGGGAGTCAAATAACTATTTTTGCATTTTGCTTTTTTGATTGCTGATGTACCCTTTGCTATGTTTTCAGTATTAATACCCCCAACCTCTTCATGGGTGTTCTTTCCCACAAAACATCCCTTTTCCAGTTCAGCCCTAATTATCTCAGAATTATCTCCAATAACTGAGGGATTTTTTGCACAAAGGAAATATAATGAAATCCTTACCTTTTGCAAGTGCCATATTTTTGGCGCTTTGCACAACGTTGTCCTCATCCAGCAACCCAGAAGCTACATCCTCCATTTTACAGCGTTAGTGGGGTTATTGCATAAACTAGATTCCCCCAACTATTTAGCACAAGCGGGAGGAAAGCAACCAACAAGCCACGTGCCAAGGACATGTGGGGAGCCGAGGTAGCACTAGCTCCGGCTCCAGAACCCAACTCCCTCTCCCTTCTCTGGGGAATTGTGGAATTGCCCTGAGAGTTCACAGCTTTTTTTTTTTGAGTCCCTGCCAGAATGACTCACAATTGGTGACTTATATATACTCGCATATAAGCCGAGGCACCTAATTTTACCATAACATCTGGGCAAATGTATTGACTCGCAAATAAGCCGAGGGTGGGAAATGCTCCATCATCACAGCCGCTCCCATCCAGCCTCCCCCCTCACAACGAATACAGAACAGTCAAGAGGATGAATAGCTGCTGGTTTTTGTACCCTGCTTTTCACTAACCAAAGGAGTCTCAAAGTGGCTTACAATTGCCTTCACTTCCTCTCTTGATGCCAGTCACCCTGAGAGAGCTCTGGCAGAAGTGCTCTGTGAGAACATCTCTGGCAGGAGAACCAAACAGTGCCCCCCAAGCCAGCAATCCAGAGCAGAACAACAGTACCTGAAGTTGGCAACCTACTACAACAAGTACCACAGCTACCAACCTGGGAGAATGGACAACTTAGAACAAAACACTGAAATAAAGAACTGTAAAACTGAACACTGAAAGAAAGAACTGTAAAAATCAACTTTTAAAAGAAACACAACTCTAAGAAGAAAAGGCAAACAATGCTGCCCCTCAGATAAATGAAGAAAGAAACAGGAGAAAGAAACAGTAAATCCCAGGCAATTACCGTATATATCTGTGTATAAGCCAAGGAGAGCTATTTCAGTGTAAAAAAAGGTGCTGAAAAACTAGGCTTATACATGAGTATATAGGGGATTTATTTAATTCAGGATAACTGTCTTTCCTTGAAGAGGTATAATTCTCTCTCTCCCTCTCTCTCTCTCTCTCTCTCTCTTTCTCTCTCTTTGTTTTCCTGTTACAAATGTAGCTTATAGAAGAAATAGAGATGGATCAAACCAAATGTCTTGTTTTCAATATAAATTTAAATTCGGACACAAGAAAGTTGTTTAAACCCTTTCTTTCACAGTAAATACAGTGTCTAAATTTAGAACTGTAAATGATACCTTCTTGTTAATAGCATTGCATATCTTGTTGTTGTACTGTCTTCATAAAGGACTGTTTTCTATTGCTTCAATTAAGGCTGTTTTTGAGCTGGGATATAAACTGTGAAAAGAAATTACTATAATGGGAAGAAGGTGCATCCAATCCTTTTATTTATATTCTTGGGTATTATTTTATATGCAACATGTTCCAAAAAAGACAGTTGAATAAAGCACAACTATGATGCCAATATGTTTATTTATTTGGATTTTTGGATTTTTATACTGCCCATTCTTTACAGCTCTGGGCAGTTTTTGAGACCAAAGTTATTGTCAGACAAAAACTGTTGCCTCTCTTCCTTTGCACTTTGCACTGATCTTCCTTTGCATTTTTTTTTGTCAGCTGAAGTGAATACCATCAATGAGAGCACAGAAATCCTTCATCTCAATCCTTCCATCATGACTGAATATGTTGGGGAAAAGACAGAGAAGAAGGCAGAGTTCTGTGATCGCTCTTGTGAGGAACTTGGATCTATGTTTACTGAACTCACGGGACTGCGTATTGTTGTCAATGGCTTAACAGAAAATCTACAAAAAGTGGTAGGTATCCCTCAAATGTTCAGACATTTTTTTGCAGGACTAGTTTCAGAAGATTTGTAAAAACCAGAATCATGACCTGAGAGCATAATCCTAAGCTTTTGTTTGGTTATAAACTGGTCACTACTACTAACGAGACCCATCTACATTTCAGGACTGACCTGAAGCCCTTTGTGAAATTGTCTGTAAAGGGCAAAGAGTGGTGGGATGATATATTACTTATGATGTCATCCACAGCTTGACTAAGCTATAAAGCAATAGATTTTTCATGCCTATTTTCAGTTGTTAGTATACCATTTGGAGATTATGCCTCAGCTGCAAAAGGGTTTTGAGCTGCCATCGTGTTACTGTGGCTTCTCCTGACTTTCCAGAAACCCCACAGCCATTAATTCTCATTAGCTAAGGTAAGTAATGCAACAAAAGAGTCCAGGAATAGCCTTGCTGTAAGGACAATACATTATAATGGGAGACAGCCAAATTTATGAATCCATGCCCTCTTGGCAAAAAAGGATGGACAGAAGATGCCCACCCCCCCCTGAGATGTTTGAAACTAGCCTAGGTTGGGGTGGGATACAATGGAGCAGTCCAAGGGCTATGGTAAAGCTATGGTAATGGGAAAACTCCAGCATGGAGGGTTATGATAAAACCGAGTACCTGTGGCACTGGTACAACCTGTGTCTCCACTGCAAACATGTGGTATAGATACACTTCTTGCAAGGCTGGAATAACTATATCATAGCAGTTAGCAGAAGGATGGGAACAGCCAGCTTGCCAAAACAGTATTATTTGCTAAGACTAAATGGAATTACGGATCAATGCAAACACCCTCAGTAGTTAATTACCAGACTATTTGTACATTGTGTGTAATAACCAGGGCTCTGAAATTCAGATTTGGACATATTCAGAAGCACCAAGTAATGCTATATTCCAAATATTTAAGAATAATTGTGAGCCCAAGTTTTATAGTTCTGGATATATATTTGGAATAATTCCTATTATTCAGAGCCCCATTGACTCCTATAGAAAGCAAGGCTAGGCTGCTTGCAAGAAAAGGGAAGTAAAACCTGATTCTCAGGCAGCATGGTCTGGCTTCTTGACAAATGAAACGGACATATTCCACAAACAAACAGGAATGAAGAGTATCTTTCCTTGATTGGTTGTGTTTTACCATGGTTTTAAGTCCTGATTGCAGTAATTTCCTAAAGTTGGCATTGCTACGTGGCAAGGATGTGGTGTGCATTTGCCACATCTTTTCAACTCTTTGGGGCTGGCATAGGTACTGGGAAAGTGTCAGAGGACAGAGGGAAAACTTTTTTTTAAGGGTTTTGCTTTTCTGTGGGTTTTTTGAAGCGGAAAAATGGCAATTCCTATCGACTTTAATGGGTTTTCAGAAATTCTGTATTTTCTAATTTCCAAATTCTGAAATTGAAGGAGCCTGATTCTGAATGTCAAATCTTGGTTTTCATGCTAGTACACATTCCTTGTAATACAATGCCACAGTGATTCCGTAATCTCTCTCTTTGTAGCAATACATACATATATTGATCATTATACTATGCATATACATCTTGATATGCTATTTAGGTTCAAATTTGTATTTTGTAATTTAACATTTGAAAATTCTTTTACTCTCTTTACTGTATTCCAGTAAATGTTTGTGTGTCTGTTTTAGAAAATGTATGTGCTGGCCATAGTGCTGTAACAAATAAACTAAACTAAACTATGTCACTTAGGAGTAAATGAATGTATCTTGTTATTACTTGGTTTGGGATTATGCCTGTTTTTCTGTGTGATATGGTTCAAGTTGACACATTTCAAAAAAATCTGAAGTACTCTAATGTGTGTCTTAAGAGTGAGATCATCTTCCATTCTGAGGAAGATGGCTGATGTTAGAAGAACAATTTATTTTTGGTAGAATGCATTGAGATCTGTGTAATTTTGCCAAGCACTAATAATAAAATTAGCTGAAAATTTGGGTCTGGAGGAACTGTCACTGAGTAGTTTGCTTCTTTTGACTAAAGCACTTATTAAGGTAAAACAAATATCCTTTCTGAGTATTTTAACTTTATAGTCATTGGGTAATTTCACATGTGTTGGCTTGCATATTATGTAAAGGTCAGCTTGCCTCTACTGATGTGTTTTCCCCCACCCCTTTCATTATACAGTCTAAGGACAATGAAATCATGTGGGAATTACTTGGCCCCAACAAAACACTCAAGAACCAAACAGCTTGCTGGCAAGATGGACGTGAATTTGCAAATAATGCACAGTGGGTTGTGGACAGCTGCACAAAGTGTACCTGCCAGGTGAGATTTTAACTTTGGTCCTTGACCCAGATCATTCTGGGTTTTTTCCTGGTCATGGAGTGGAGACAGATCTGGTTGCCCTGATGGATGATTTCTGGAGACAGCTGGACTGTGGTGGGTCAGTGCTGCTCATATTATTAGATCTTATGGCAGTGTTTGATGTGGTAGACCACGAGCTACTTGATTGTCACCTCATTGATGAGGATTTATGGAGGATAGCCCATCAGTGAGTTACCTCCTTTCTCTATGGTCAAAGGGTTGCAGTCAGAGAGAACCAATTGCACCTCTGCCAAATTCAGTGTGAAGGTCTAGAGGGAGCTGTTCTCTCCCTAATTATTTGACATCTTTATGCGCCCTCTCACCAAGCTGATCAGGAGCTATGGGCTTGGGTGCCACTGATATGAGGATGACACTCAGTTCTGTTTTCTGATGGGCAATTGACCAGATGCCCCTGCTCCCTGGCTGGATGTTTTGGTGTTCCATAGATGAGAACTTGCATATGATGAAGCAGTGATCACGATGGCTTTTGTAAAACTTTCAGGGCAATCTGATTCAAAAGACCTTCCATTGTTTGTTTTTTTCTGTACCAGTCCAATTATCTAACACTGGGATGATAAGGAGATCCAGATAGCCAACTTCTGTATGAATATCTCTTCTGTATAGAGGCTTCTGCTCGGAGTTTTTGCCTCCAACATTCAGAGATGTTGAACTCAACAGTGCTGTTCAAGTGATTTCCATCTTAGTGGCATAACCTTAATGGTATAGCTATGGAAGAGGAGAGATCGTTTGCTATCCCCTACTGGTCTGGAAGCCCCTCCACTAGTGACTTGGATTACAACCCCTCTGTCACACAGATGTCTCCCCTCAGAGCAGGCATGACTCAACTGGCCAGTGCTAGTTTGGTAGGAGCTGGCCATCTGGGCATTGGCACCCAGAGCAGAGTTAGAGATGGTAGTTCATCCCAGCGCTGAATGTGAATCTTATGTGGTCAAACAGAATTTGTGCAATGTACAGGGTTAGGGGGAGAGTTTCGCTGATGTATACATTTATGGGTCAAGTTGTCTCTCTCTCTCACACACACACACACAAAGTGAGGTGTTCAGTTGGTCTAATTACTAAACAATAGCCTTTTCATTTCCTTTGAATGTAGGAATCTAAGACAATATGCCATAAAATTACATGCCCAGCAGTGCACTGTGTCAGCCCATTATTTATTGATGGCGAGTGTTGTCCAGTTTGCTCTTACCGTAAGTATGTACATTATAAATCTGTAAGGTGGAGAGTTGCTAACTCGTATATTCCTACCTAGTTGGGTACATTCCTACCCAATGCAGTACCTAAAAGGGCAGCCTCGGGATGCTGCTTGTACTCATTAGACTTCCTTTGATGGTGTTACATTACCAGCTATCTGTATGGCTGTTGTTAATATATTAACCCCTTTCAGTGACTTTGGAAAATATTACCCCACTTATTGTTCTCTTCAGTGTTTGAAAGGTTCTCAAAGTACAGGGTATGGTAATGAGGTAAGAAGGAAAAAGAGGAAGCAGTAGAAGGAAAACAGCCTTTGGAGTGTTTTATGAGCAGATTAACACTAGCTTCAGGCCTGATTCGAACCTGTGATATGGGGTGATACAGTCTTCACACCAGAAACTTCCTCCTCAGTTTTTACAAGGCGGATTGTCTGCAAGTGCCCCTATGTGAAAATCACACATCATGTAGAAACCATATTGGGAGCTGAAGACCCAGTAGATCTCTGTCTGGATCTCTGTCTGGATCTGTATTTTATCAGGCCTCACTTATAAGTACCTAACAAAGCAGTGTCTTTATTTCCCCTTTTGATCTGTAGCTGATGACAGTGAAGAGGGTTGGTCTCCATGGTCTGAGTGGACAGAATGCTCTGCCACTTGTGGTTCTGGAACCCAGCAGCGAGGAAGGTCATGTGATGTCACCAGCAACACTTGCCGAGGTCCCTCCATTCAAACCAGAATCTGTTCCCTTGGCAAATGTGACAATCGCAGTGAGTGCTATAATTTCCCCCATTTTCATTGTAGCTCATTCTTTGCTTCTTGTTAAAAACAAAGTAAAATTTGGGGATTCAGTTTTACGCATGAAATTATTGTATCCCAATTGGAGAACACTGAGGTAACTTATTAACTTCTAGGGCTACCAATCTCCTAGTTGGGCCTGGGGATTTCCCAGAATTACAATTGATCTTCAGTCTACAGATATCAGTTTCCCTGGAGAAAATAGGAAAGACCAGATCTAATCGTAATTAACACCACCCAAACAATATGGAATGGGGGGAAAGCTCAGTTCCATTCTAGTTAGAAAGAGACCCAGACAACTAAGTATTTTTAAGGGGTTTTTACCATATGTTTTATTGGTTATATGGCTCTTCTTTTTTGTAAACCTCCGCGAGCAAGTTCTCTGGGTGTGTGTGGTATAGAAGTTGAAACATAAATAAATAAATAAATAAATAAATAAATAAATAAATAAATAATATGAAGGACCCCAGGGAGGGAGGATGGGACAGGCTAACTTCCGGTAAAAATCTTCAATTGGGAGGGTGAGCCAATTTCCCACTTCATTGGTCAGACTGCATTAGATAACAATGGTCGAGGCTAATAAAAGTCTACTGTATTATTATTTTTTTTTTAATGGGCTGGCACAAAACTGCAATCCAGCACAATAAACTGTGAACAGAACTTATAGCATTTTTATCCTACTTATTCTCCCCCTATCACAAAAAAAGCTCAAAAGAAATGAGAACTCAGTGTAGTATGCATGGGCCTCCCTTGTTCCATTTTATTCTCACAACCACCATGGAGGGAGGCTAGGCTTAGAGAGAATAATTGATCCAATGTTAACAATAGCTTCATGGCTGAGTGAAAATTAGAATCCAGGTCCCCCAAGTCTGTCTTAGAGTCAGTGTGGTATAGTGGTTAAGAGTGGTGGATTCTAATCTGGAGAGCTCGGTATGATTCCCCACTCCTCCACATAAAACCTTTGGATGACCCTGGGCCAATCACAATTCTCTTGGAACTCTCTCAGCCGAACCTACCTCACAGTGTGTCCGTTGTGGAAGGAAGAAATGAATATGATTATAAGCTGCTTTGAGACTCCTTAAGGTAGAGAAAAGTGGGGTATAAAAACCTACTCTTCGTTTTCCTCTGACTCTCCAAGCCAGGATGTGCCGATAGCTAACTGTGGCTGCCATAGTCAAAGACATTTGTGAAAACTGTCCTTAATCATTGATTATTGAATAGAATTTAACATTGCAAATGCATATTTTTCTTTTGGTACTTAGTAGACCTCTAAAGGGGATTTCAGTTGGAATTTTTGAGAATGTGAGAGCTGGCCCTTGACCTGTGACTATTCCCCCCCCCTTCCAGTACGTCAGGATGGTGGTTGGAGCCACTGGTCTCCTTGGTCTTCCTGTTCTGTGAGCTGTGGAATAGGCAATATAACTCGCATACGACTCTGCAACTCCCCGATCCCACAAATGGGTGGGAAAACCTGTAAAGGCAGTGGCCGGGAAACAAACACATGTGAAGGAGTCCCATGTCCAAGTAAGTTGTCTAGATTACAAGTGCTTTGTCGTCTGATAGGGAAACTCCTTGGATGTTTGTATTGAGAGCCAGTTTGGTGTAGTGGTTAGGAGTGCGGACTTCTAATCTGGCATGCCAGGTTCAATTCTGCACTCCCCCACATGCAACCAGCTGGGTGACCTTGGGCTCACCACAGCACTGATAAAACTGTTCTGACCGGGCAGTGATATCAGGGCTCTCTCAGCCTCACCCACCCCACAGGGTGTCTGTTGTGGGGAGAGGAAAGGGAAGGCGACTGTAAGCCGCTTTGAGCCTCCTTCGGGTAGGGAAAAGCGGCATATAAGAACCAACTCTTCTTCTTCTTCTATTCATCAGAGTAAGCAATTTTCCACTTATCCTGTCCCCTCTCAGTCAGCAACTGGAGGTTCCTGGAGCCAATGCAATCCATCAAGCCCTCCAACTGACAACTAGAAGTTAAAAACAAAAACAAAAACATAGACCAAATGGTAAAAGAAGTTTGAAAGTAGCCTGTGAAATTTCAGTTTTTACATGGGACTGCAGTAAAAGAAGTTGCAAGCACTGAAAGTATGCCTTGAGCCACCTTGCAGGGGCTTTATCACATTTCAAAGAGTTTCCTTTCAGAATATTTGTTGATCATGAAAGCTATAAACAGACTACAGAAATATGTTACAGACACATTTGGATTTCTGGGCTAATTATATCTTCCTTGTTCCTCTACAGCAGTCTTTGTTTCAGAGATTACTTTCATGGTTTGGGTTTAGCAATATGAGCATAAAAGAGACCTCTACATGAAGAGCAGAATGCTCTTCTTTGCTGTGTCCCATCCATCACATTTATTTAGTTAACTGAAGTAATTAAAGAGGAACCAAAACTGTCCCCAAAACATTTCCAAAAGATTTCAAGTTGAAAGAAGTGAGGAAGGAAATATTTTCTATGAAAATGACAGCATTCAGATTTTGTATTGGTACTTTGTTTCAAATTCAAGAGGCTGTGGTGTTTTGGTATTTTTTACACAACATAACTTTAGCAATAAACTGACCATATTTCTATTTTGTCTAGTAAGATTTGCTTGAAGTTGATTTCATAGAAAATCTGCTTTCTACTTTAAAATTACCATTTCCTTCTGGAAAGTCGGTCCAGTTTTCAGTACTTTGGAAGATGATAGAGTCTGGTGGCACTGACAAGGTTACCAGCTTTTATCCCCACAAACTTTTGTGAGATGTATGGAGCTCTGATTCATAAAGGCTTGTTTGAGAATAGGGTGCCACCAGGTTTTTGTTTTATTCTGCTGCTGTAGGATAGCAGAACTACTATCCACCTGGATTATCAACTTGGATTATGTTATTTTCCTGTTCTAGAGAATGACAAAAGGCACAATTCACAATTCAGTCATTCTAAATCACCCACTGAATATTATTACTCTGCATAAATGGACTATGAATACTGGCCTAAATCAGCTTCCCATTCTGTTGAGTCCGTGCAAAGATTTCTGGCTCCTTAATGTCAAGAAAAAGATTTTTGATGCAGTAAACACATGCAATTACATCTTTAGATCAACCAATTAAACCAGTGCATACTGGTACTTGCTTGTTATCTGTATTTTCTAATTTCTTGTGTTTTCTGCCTTATTTCAGTCAATGGTCGATGGGGCCCTTGGTCGCCATGGTCTGCTTGTACAGTTACATGTGAAGGAGGGATTCGAGAAAGGTCTCGCCTCTGCAACAGTCCAAAACCTCAGCATGGTGGAAAGGCATGTGTGGGAGATGTCATACAGTATGATATGTGCAACAAACAGGACTGCCCAATAGGTGTGTATTGGAAGGTACTAGATAGTTTGCTAATCTTTTCACACCTCTTCATTTATAGAAATACATGTCCATATGAGCTCTTTCTGATATTCTTCAAATATTCTGCTCGAGTATCCTGATTGGCTCTTTTGGAAACTTCCTATTCCTTTGAACAGACTTCCTCCCTGCTTGCCTTCACAACAGACAGAACAAACAGACAGAATGCAGAACAACAGACTCTTTAGTTACATCTATTTCTATACAAAGTTTGTTTCTCTTCTTAAAACTATTTTATTCTTTTAAGAAGCCTGGTGCTTTACTCTCTTCTATATTCCATCTATGCCAGTAGGCAGCACTACATTATATGGACCAGTAATATAGTTCAATAGAAAAGAGTTCCATAGGCCAGTGGTCCCCAACCCCTGGTCTGGAGACCGGTCTCGGTTCGTGGATCAGTCGATACTGGGCCTCGGCTCCTTCTTGTCCTCCTTCCTGGCTGCTGCCTCAGGGGCTGCCCTTCCACTCTGCCACTGGCTCACCTTTGGTGCTCTCCAGCGGCTGCCATGGCTGGGGCTCCCCCTCGGCATGGCACTGCGCAGCTGTTGCTGGCAGCGCCCCCCAGCGGGCGGCGGGAAGTCAGGGGCACTGGCAGGAAAGCAAGTGGAGCAGGGGCTCAAGCGGCAGTGGTGACGTCCCTCGGCAGAAGACTACCGCCCCGGGCCTCAGTAAAATTGTCAAACATTCACCGGTCCCTAATGATAAAAAAGGTTGGGGACCACTGCCATAAGCCATCATTGCTGTGCCTTCTTACCTGACCATGTTACATGTATATTTCATAGCAAGTATACTCATAGTAATTATCAGTACAGCCAACTGTATGACAGCCTACAAAAAAAGGGGGGGATGTTAATGAGTACAGCCAATTGTTGTTTTAGCACTTTTAAAGTGATACATTTTTTTCTTTTTTATACCTCCCTTCAAAACAATTAGCTTACTGTGGACAATATTGATGCTGTTTTGTACACTTTTGGCAGATGGATGTTTGTCAAATCCTTGCTTTCCTGGAGCAGAATGCAACAGTTACCCAGATGGTTCTTGGTCCTGTGGCCCATGTCCTGCTGGCTACCTTGGAAATGGAACTTTCTGTGAGGACCTGGATGAGGTACATGAGGTTTCAGTTTGCTGGAATATTCAAGATTTATGGTGCATTATATACAAACTAGGGGCAAAGCCCGTTGTCTCCAAGAATACAACGGGCGCTAGAGCTTGGCAGTGGGAAGAGGAAGGGGAGGAGTTGTCCAGTCTGTAAGGGCATGGGGTTGTCATGTGTGTTGTGTGGGAGGTTGTGGTGGCATGGTAGCAAATGAGGCCATGGGTGTGGAGATATGGGTGTCAAGAACCTGTGGTGTGGAATGTTCGTTGATTGTAGGAGAGGACTGACCTTTGGAAATTGTGGCATAGTGGTTACAGATGAGCTTTCCAGAGCCATGTCTTCAGATATGTGAAGGGAAAATCAGACTGGAGACTCTTCTTAGGGGAAGACTACATGGCAACCAATTCCCCCCAGTTCTGCGTCATTTCCTTTCTTGTGTGAATTAGGCCACATTCACCGAAATGCCCCTCTGCCCTAATACACATAGGGTAGTCACAGTACACAGGTGTCCACCCTGTTCCTTCTGTCTCCCATATTTTCACTGTTGGTAAAATGTTATGTGCCCACATGCTTCTTTCATGGTTGCTCCTTAGAAGAACGGATTTTTGTACCCTATTGCTTACTACCCAAAGGAGTCTCAAAGCGGTTTACAAACACCTTTTCCATTTGTCTCTCCACAATAGTCAACCTGTGAGGTATGTAGGGTTGTGAGAGATCTGAGAGAACTGGGAATGGGCCGCAATGACCCAGCAGGCCTCAGGTGTCTCAAAGCATTTTCCAATCGTCTTCCCCTTCTCTCCCCATAGCAGACTCCCCATGAGGGAGGTGGGGTAAGGAGCCTCTCAGGGAATCTGGCAACCCTAAGAGGAAGACTGTCTGTGCACAGCAGTCTTGACCTTAGTAAGGTTTTTAATACTGTTTTTTTATTTGCCAGGCCAAGGTTATTTGCCAGTTACTATTTCAGTTATGATGTGTCTCCAGACATTTACTTGTTCTCTATTTAGTTTCAGGCTGTAAATATTTATTTAGATCTTCCTGCACTTTCCAGACTCACAGGACTGATACTGGTCTGCCTGTCTGTGCCCCAGAATACAAACAGTTGCTGATAAGGGCTGGCCATAACCCATAGGCCAGGAGGGACACTCCTGCACCACTCCCTACCAACTGCAGGCAAAAATGGCTCATTTGAAGGCTGGACTCTGAGGCATTGTACGATTTTGAAGTCCCACCTCCAAACCTCCAGGAGCTTTGCGGCTCCTGATCAGGAGCTTCGCGGCTCCTGATTGGGCCCTCTGAGTTTTTATCCTGGACAGGGCCCGCCCTAACTCCTCCCCAGGTGGCCTTGCTCTTTTATTTAATAGGACCCTGTCCTATTTAAAGATAAGTGACTGGAAAATCCTGCTGGGTAGTAAAAAGGACAGCTAGCTAGAATAGCAAGGTTAAGGACCTCCTTGTATTTTAAACAATTTTCTTCTTGCCTCTAGCCCCTTGCCTCATTTGGGTTTTTCCTGTTGTTGTGAGAACAGTTAGTTCTTGTCCACTCTCTGGCTAGAGCAGACAAATAAGATTCTATCTCTCCTATTTCCAATACAGTTTGTTCTCTTTTTCAATAAATCTATTTTGTTCTTAATCAGTGTGTGCACAGCTTCTATGCATATTTAGACTCTGCCAACACAGTTTCTGTGGAAATATATCTTGGACCCCGCCCACTGTCCTTGTTGTTGGAGGTTTCCTACTGAGATAACTCAGTAAATCTTTCTGCTTGTTTTCTTGGGCAGTGTGTGGTAGTGCCAGACGTTTGCTTTAAATTAAACCAGAACAACCGTTGCATAAACACGAATCCAGGATTCCATTGCTTGCCATGCCCTCCACGCTACAAAGGAACTCAGCCTTATGGGGTGGGCCTCGAGGCTGCCAAGAAGGAAAAGCAAGTAAGTGTTGTTGAAAGAAGGCCAGTGGCCCATAACAAAATGGAAAATATGATGCATCCGGTATAATGAGTATGGTATAGGAAGAGAGTGCCATGATGGGAATAAAATGACCTTTCAGTTTCTGTCTTCTGTGCTATAAGCACAATTACACCAATCTAAGCAAATTACAGTCAATGAGCTTAGAAGGGTAGTAACTGTTTAGGATTGCTTCAGGGTTGCCAACTCTGGCTTGGGAAATTCCCAGACATTTGGAGGTAGAACCTTGGAAAGGCAAAGTTTGGAGGTGTGTGTGTGTGAATGCTCAGCAGGGATGTGATTCCATAAAGTCCCTCTGAAGTTACCGCTTTCTCCCAGGGAACTGTTTTCTGTAGTCTGGAAATCCATTGCAATTCTGGGAGAATGCCAGGACTCATCTGGAGGGTAGCAACTAGAGATTGTCCTGAAAGTCTTATGTGTTGCTTAGAAGCTTATTCTTTTGCCAAAGAAAGTCCCAATAAGACTGTGCTATAGGACAAACCTCAGCTTCGAGCAGCTCACTGCCCATACGGAATGATCTGCTCTGTGCTTGGCAGCTCAACTGTCCTGTCACTATGATAGGCAATATGAACAGGATGTGTCTCAGGCTTCTGGTGGGGTTGTCTCTTTTGGATGCTCAGTTTTTGTCCAGACACAATTCTTTGCTTATGTTTGTGTCTCCACTTACTTGCTCTAAGTGTTCAAACATCTTCTGCATGATGGTTTTTCACATATACTATTCTCCAACCCAATTTGTAGAATGAGTTTTGATTTCCAAATGGCAGCTGTACAGAAGCTTGCAAAATCAAGCCATAGTAATGCTTAATCACATTTCAAGGGAAATGTTGCTTCTGTTTCAAGTATATCCACTGAAAGGAAGAAAAAGAGTTTGCTGCATCAGAGCTGCCTTCGCTACAGTTTATATGGGGTCCTGCCCTGCAGTTTACTTAGCATAATTTAGTTTGGGTACTGTTTTTTTTTTAATTCCTTTAATTCTTACTGAAGCATAATTTGAAACTTTGTGAATTACCTTTTCAGGTTTGTGAGCCTGCAAACCCTTGCAAAGATAAGACGCACAACTGCCATAGATCTGCAGAGTGTATCTACTTGGGACATTTCAGTGATCCTGTTTACAAATGTGAATGTCTGACAGGCTATGCAGGTGATGGATTTATCTGTGGTGAAGATTCTGACCTTGATGGATGGCCTAATAATAACCTGGTCTGTGCTGCCAATGCTACCTATCATTGCATCAAAGTAAGTAAGAAGAAGAGATCATGGAATAATCATTAATGTCTGAAGGAATGGTAGCTAAAGGAGTCAGTTGCTGACTGCCCGTGTGGGTGAGACATGTGTTAATTTCTACTGATAGAACTGTGAACAAAATATATCACTGGTTCAGATACTCACTTATTGTCTGGTGACAAACTCTTAAAACACATTGAAACACAGGCAGGAATATACTCTTGCCCTATATTATTGCTAAAACCCTCTTGAGGACTGTTAAGCAGAGCTGAATAAACGTGTAAACGTGAGGTAATTGTTAGTACTGCATTTGGTAGGGACTACTGTTTTTTCTAATGAATCTCTTGTCTCGTTTTGCTCCCATAAACTAATATTGTTGCCTAATTGGGATTATAAAAATACAACAAACTAACACAGCTACCTATGCTAATGTGAATTAACTTTATGTTCCTTCCATATATTTCCAGGTGCAAGAAAACTGCATGCTTTATTTATTTATTATTTGATTTTTACCCTGCCATTTTTGAAAAGGACCCAGGGCAACTTACAGTAAAATTGCATATAAAGTAATTAAATATGATGCAGATTTAAAATTTAAAATCAGATTTAAAATTCAGCAAGTCCAATTGGAAAATCCCATAGCTGCCTCTTATAAATTATTAAAATGGATTTCTGCCTGGGGTGCCATATTTATTTATTTATTTATAATTGGATTTATATACCGTCATTCGCCAAAAGGTCTCACGGCGGTTAACAATAAAATATAAAATCAAAGTAAAATATGGAATGCTTAAGATGTTGCCTGTGGGTGGACACTTGGGTAGGGAGGCCAGCAACTTCTTAATGTTAACTCTGGCCTTTACCATAGGCCTGGCAGAACAGCTCTGTCTTGCAGGCCCTACAGAAGTGGTTAAGGTCCCACAGGGCCTTGATATCATCTGGCACAGCATTCCAACAGGCCAGGGCCAGGGGCGAGAATGCACTTGCCTTGTTTGTGGCCAATTTAACCAATTTTGGGACCAGAGACTCTGAGAAAATTTCAGTTGCTAGATCTTAGCACACTTTGGGGGGTGTAACCTTAGTACACTGGGAGAGACAGTCCTGAAGATATGAGGATCCCAAACCATATACCAAAACTTTAGACCTGATCCGGTCTCAGATCTGGAACCAGTGCAGTTGTTAATCATTCTCATTTTCCATATATTTGAGGTGTCCCATCAGCTGTTTGATCATTTTCAGTATCCAGACTGAAAATGTTAAAGCAAGTTTCTACATGTAGAACAAAATTTATTTCCTTTGGAGTCACATACATACAATTCATGGTTTGCTCTGATTAAATATCGAAGCTTTGCATGAATTAGACATGCCAATGGCAAGAACAATGTAAAAAGGAAGATTAATGAACTGTGCTTAATAATTACAAAGTAATGCTAAAATTAAATTTATTGTAGATCATATCTGTTACATTGAGTAGATACTCTGTTTTATAAAGTTTCATAATTTCCACAGCTTGTTATTCTAAAAATGGCTCCTTCTCATGCCAAAGCCCAGAGTTCTCCACATGATGTAACCTAATTATTTTTCATAGAAAAGATATTCCTCATTTTAAAATGTTTTATTCCTCATTGTTCATTATGTAGAAAATTTCTGAACCATAAATTAAATTCTGAACCATAAACTTCAGGGACAAAATAGGATGTGACTTAATAATGCAATAGGAAGGAACTAGGAATAAATATTTCTGCTTATGAACAGGAAGGTAGTACTAGACTTTTGTGAAGTGCAAAATTCAAACACTGAAGCGTTTCAGCATTGGCTGATGTCTGCTTGCTAGTTAGTTCATATGGCCAACTCAGCCTTTACAGTTCATATTTCTTTCCCCCCCCCCCCCTCTGTTGTTCCTGTCATCAGGACATACTTCATTGGACTCCAGAAGCAATATGCAAGATCTGCATTCATGAAGAACTTGACATATTGAATCCATTTAGAAGAGGTTCTTCCCACAATCCCAGCCTGTTATTTTTGTAATACATGTGTGGATTTAATAGAGCTTAAATGCTTTTTTGAACAATCTAACAAAATTGTCAGGTGGTAATCATCATGACATAGTATGCCAGTGTTAACAGTATTATCTTGTCCAACCAAAGATTGCCTTCCATTACCTACCAAAACTGGATGAAAATGGATTACATATGCATTTGAATATTCTGGCTTCAGAATCTGATTCTGAACTTCCAGATTCCCTTGTGAGGCACATATAATGAAATAATGTTGTTTTGTGTGTACAGGATAACTGTCCTCTTCTGCCTAATTCTGGGCAAGAAGACTTTGATAAAGATAGAAAAGGTGATGCCTGTGATGAAGATGATGATAATGACGGGGTGGAGGATGATAAGGTAAGCTCTTCTCCTTCAGTAAGACCTCTTCTGTTCAGAAAAAAACCTCACGTATATGGACAGCATTTTGAAATTGCCACTATATCGACGCATGTTCTGATTTCTTTAAGGATCAGATGACATGTTGCTCTGGGCTATAGTGGATCCATGTATCATACAGTACTGAAAAGCAGTCTCTAGCCTAATATTAGCACAGGAGAAGTTACAAAAAGAAAAGGGGAAAAGCTTGTTCTGCTGTGCAGACATTTCCCAACTGAAAAGGTCCCCTCTCTCATGTGCTTTAGTTCCAGATGGGAAGAAAAGGCAGCCAAAATTCACCTCTTTATATCTGTCAAAATTTAAAGCATCTGGAGATAGGGAATTTTTAAAAATCAGGCGAATGAGGAAAAATTAAACTGAGTGTTACAGACCTGAGCCACATATATCCTCTGTATCTGTTTCTCAGGGGGGAAAAGATATGGTACATGGAAAATATTTTATTATTTTTTTTAGCTGGATAGGTCAGATTATTCCACTTCTTTTACAGGGGGCAATATATTATTATTATTATTGATACAGTTTCTCAAAAGCCCTGTTTGCAAATTACAGTAAACACATGTCCAATTTGTTTACGGTGTATGCTTGATTTTTTAAAATGCATGTGTTGAGTTTTGTTCAATGTGTGTATAGCTGAATGGGTGATACAAATCCCACCTTTATGCAGGTACTGGTTCCTGATTTCAATTGCATTGGCTTTTTCTTATGTATGTCCATGTAGGATGTACAGGAATTCATCAAGTGAAAAGAGCAGAACAATCCAGGGGTCGGTTTTAGGCATGTGTTGCGTTTGTCTGAGGAAAAGCTTATTTCTGAAGAGGTTAAGATGATCTCTTATATTAATCCACCAGAATGTGTTGAACATACCTCACTGAGTATTATTATTAGCATCAGCATGAGGTCCATTTGGGAATCCCAATGGAAACATAATTCTGAAATAAAATCAGAGTCCAGTAGCACCTTTAAGATCAACAAAGATTTATTCAGGGTGTGAGCTTTCAAGTGCAAGCACCCTTCGTCAGACCTTTTGTCAGTGCTTGCATTCAAAAGCTCACGCCCTGAATAAATCTTTGTTGGTCTTAAAGGTGCCACTGGACTCTGATTTTATTGTGCTACTTCAGACCAACCCATTTGAAATGATTCTGAAATGTATTTCATGTATAGAAGGAGAAAATACTTATTATAATATAATAGTTTTAAAACTCTATTTGTATACCTTTAATAACATTTATTTAATCTTGTTTCTCTTTTTAGGACAATTGTCCTCTTCTTTTCAATCCCCGGCAATTTGATTACGACAAGGATGAAGTTGGTGACCGTTGTGATAACTGCCCTTATGTGCATAATCCTGCTCAGATTGACACCAATAATAATGGAGAGGGAGATGCATGTGCAGTGGATATTGATGGCGATGGTATATTGAATCATTCTCCTATATCTTGTATTTATTCAGCATTGCAGCAACAGGTTCAGAATAAATTTTGATTTTTTTTCCATTTGGAAAAACTACTCCCACTTCCCAATAGTATGATATTACAGCCTAACACTCTCAGGCATGAGTTTGAAAAAGATTATACATTGCACAGCCTGAAGATTCGCTTAGCATTGAGCTGGCCACTGAGCGAACACAACAATATTATAATACTTATTCATGATGCAACAGATGAAATTGCTTTCACATACATTGGTCAGCCCTGATCTATGCAACCTGTTGATTGTGCAACTAGTAGTAAAAGAATGTAAGTGGAGATTCACATTTAAGTTCACATTAGAATGTGCATCCCATTCCAAGCAATGTCTTACAGAAAGTGAGGAACTTCTCACCAAATCCTGCTGTTCATAGTTATATATGGAAATTTCAGCCATGTGTATTAAATCATTGCAAGAAACTCTCATGATCCAGCCACAGCTGTGCATTTTAAAATCCCATTCATTTCAATGGAAGAGTTAAATATATGCTTAAATCATTTCCAGTGAAATCAATGAGACTTGAAATGATTTCATGAAGCTTTGCTGTGCCCAGTATTTTTTTATTAAACCAAATTTCTGAAGACTATTTCTGGTTTTACAATAATTCTAACATTTTGTTTAGATTCATTTTAATTTACTTAAGAATCTACATCCTGCTTTTCTATGTAAACCTAAGGTGTCTAACAAATAGAGAAGCACATCTCAAAATACAAAACATCATTAAAGAAATAAAAACATCTCAGTGGAAAATATAAAAAGCTCAGTCCAATTAAAACTCATTAAAAAAAACCTGCAGGCAGAATCCTCTGAAAAGGCAATGTTTAAGAGTAGCAATTTACATTTTACATAAGGTTATAAAAGCTGCAGACATGGACTCTGCTATAACTGGTTCGGCAACTTATCCTGTCAAGTTGGGTGATATACAGAAAAGAAGTATTTTCTGTAAATGTCCCCTCTCCTGTGATTCTTTATTCAGAAATAAACTCCATTTTATTCAGCAGGATTTATAGCCAGGAAAACATTCTTAGGATTGCAACTTTAGGATTGGGAGAGGTTTTTTTTTTAAAGACAATAATATTCATTTAATATATTTGAGTAATCTTAAAAAGAATGAAAATACAATTATGGTTGAGCAATAGCCACAATCTTGGGTAATGATCTGCCTAAAGTATGCCTAGTTGATGTTCCAGCCAAATAAAATTTCTTTGCCAAACCAATTTGCCAAAAACCTCTGTGGGTGGAAAGAAAATTTCTTTTGGGGTGCCAGAGTAACGACAGTCCTGAATAACACCTCTGGCTATAGAGGGAGGGGTGATGTCAGTAAACAATATAGTAAAATGTAGGGCTATTCAACAGGCAACAGTAGGTCCTGAACAGAAGGTCCTGAAAAAATCGACCAGTCCAAACTTCTTTGGTGTTTTTTAAAAATACTTCAGCATTTGTGGTTTGGGGCACAGTTTGGAATAAGAAGCATCAATATCCATTGAAAGAACGTTGCTGCTTCATATCCTGGTGGCTTAATCCCAGTTTTTAGTACTGGGAAGAAATTAACAGTGAAACCTTGGATTTGGTTCAGAAAACAGTTAAAAAGTCAGCTGTGCCTGTCAGCTGACTCTCTAAAATGTCTCAAAGGCCATTTACGCACAGGAGGTTTCATGCCGTGCTGCAAGCTGGAGTTTTAGTCATCACAGGTTTCCCCACCTCTTCCTGCACCCATATGGGGGAGCATTTGGTCCGGTGTGCCTCATCCGCCCTCGATATATGCTCCTGCATGGGGGCTGGGACAGTGAAGTTCCCAGTGTGTAAATGGTCAAAAAGAGGCAAAACATTGATGCCTCTTGGCTACTTTCTTGAAAACTCATAAATGTTGCACTGCAAAAGTGGGATCTAAGCATATGGTTTTATTGGTATTGCTTTTTCATCCTGGCAGATGTTTTCAATGAACGAGATAATTGCCCATATGTCTACAACACAGACCAGACCGATACAGATAGGGATGGAGTTGGTGATCATTGTGATAACTGTCCACTGGTGCACAATCCTGATCAGGTAAATGGGGACTGAACGAAAGGATTCAACATACCTTGTAGATATGTGATAAACTACTACACAGCTCCCTCTCTGAGGTATGCTTTTGGGTGTCTCAACAATGGAATGAAGATCTAAGAGATGCTTGGTGTTCCCCCTCATCTGCATGTCTCTACTTATTGGGGGATAAATTATTTCAAGATGTAGGAAAATGA
Source organism: Paroedura picta (assembly GCF_049243985.1). NCBI lineage: Eukaryota > Metazoa > Chordata > Lepidosauria > Squamata > Gekkonidae > Paroedura > Paroedura picta. The sequence continues at coordinate 88,548,780 of NC_135369.1, forward strand.
GAGAAAATAACAACTCCTACTAAGTTTACTTTCAGTCTGATGTTGGGTTTCCACGTGTATGTTAATCATTCAGTAACTTCCACATGGTAGCTTACAACTGTGAAACAGCCTAGACAGAGATTCTGTCTTATCCTGCAGGAAAGCACAATACCTACCAAAGGAGACATCAAGTGAAACATTTCTAGTGTTTATACATGTATGATATGGCACAAGGCCAGCAGGAGTATTGACCTTCTTTTGGCAAGAGTTTCTTCTACTCCCTGTTTCAACTCTGATTTCTGAAGAGGAAATAAGGGCTTTTGCTGTTTTGCAAGTACAATAGCAAAACATATACTCTTGCTAAAAAAGCAAATGAACAAAACTTTCATTGCCCACTTCTGCTCATAATACAAGTTTCATGCACCAGTGTGGTGCCTCCTAACTTGATCACTATCATGGCAGGACCTAAACAATTTACTGACTGAGGCAGAAAATCTAAATGACACCCCTGTGCTGGTAAAATACTGTGACAAATGAAATAACTGACTAATAATGAATAGTACTCTACTGATGCATATTTCCATAGAGAGACCTTCTCATCCTGTCTAATGGTAGGAGGACTGGCCTTGACAGGGCAAAAGAGAAGCATCTTTTATAGTTCCCTAGAAAATAAAACCTTTCTGGCAATCTCACCATAGCATGGATTTTCACAAAATTGCTGTAAAAAACTTTCTCACTGGATGTGTCAATGTGGAGGAACACATGATTTCATGGAGAGACAGCTTGGTATAGTGGTTAGGAGCACAGACTTCTCATTTGGCAAGCCAGGTTTGATTCCCCACTCCTCCTTCATATGCAGGCAGCTCGGTGACCTTGGGCTTGTCACAGCACTGATAAAGCTGTTCGGACTGAGCAGTGATATTAGCGCCCTCTCAGACTCACCTACCTCACAGGGTGCCTGTTGTGGGGAGAGGAAAGGGAAGGTGATTGTAAGAAGATTGAGACTCCTTTGGGTAGAGAAAGAAGTGGTTTTCTTCTTCTTCTTCTTCTTCTTCTTCACAGAGTAGTTCAGCAATGGAATAGGCTGCCTAAGGAGATGGTGAGCTCCCCCTCACTGGCAGTCTTCAAGCAAAGGTTGGATGCACACTGTTCTTGGATGGTTTAGGATGCTTTGGGCTGATCCTGTGTTGAGCAGGGGGTTGGACTAGATGGCCTGTATGGCCCCTTCTAACTCTATGATTCTATGATTCTTCTGCTTCTTGCTGGAACAAGTCATATGTGTGCCTGAGTGTGTGTGAGAGTATGTATGTGTGGGGTTTAGTTGTTGTTTCTTGGCCCATAGGCAATTTCAAATTAGTAGCATAAGTCCTAGACAGAAATGGGCTTTCCCAGTCTTGCATTAGTGCTGTGCCCTACATACTCAGCATTCTGTTCTGAAAGGAAAACAGCCCAGTTTACATGGGATGAAGATTTTTCTGCTCAGAACCAAATGCACAGTTATATTAAAGGCAGATATGAATATGAAAGTGCTGGGTCTGCGGTGAGCTGAATGCATAATTCTACAAAAAAGTCAGTCTTCATTTGCAAAGCTCCAGTACTAAATGCTTGCCTTTGATTTGGGTGAATGGTTTGGAATGTCTAATTGTACAAAGTTATTGCTGCCAGCTTCTCAGAACTTATAAAAAGGGAATGTTGCTGAGGTCAAAAGCAGCCACTCATATCTAAAGAATGTTGCTTGGGCAAGACTAGTTTCTTTGAAGAAGTCCAGCTTTTCTTCGGTTCATCTGTAAAATCTTACCAAGGGGCCTGAGGCTAAAATCAGGAACATTGAAGGTCAAAAGGATTTCTGCATTGCCATTGGCTATGTGAAAACAATTGCAGCAATTCTTCTGTATATAGTTATAATGCCTATTTTGTCAAATATCCACACAGCACATGCAATAAGGGCTCCGTGCCAGAAGAATAGGTCTGAGCTAGTCATATGTCTTTTGGAATTTTAATATTTTGTTGAAGGGAATTTTATTAATTAAAAATGTTAAACTATCATCCTTATCCACAAAGTAAACAAAAGCAAGTAATCTGGTTTTTGGCCTTAACCAACCTCTGTTGCATACAGGAAGCAAAGATCTTAGTAAATCTGTTTCCTAAACATCTCTCAGTTTACACATTAAAACTGGAGGAAAAATGAAACAGGCTTATACGGATAGATTCAGATGGGTAGATGTGTTAGTTTGAAGCTGCAGAACAAAGTTGGTATCTGACAAAGTATAATGCCATCAGATTCAGCATGCAGTGCTAATCTGGGCATTCTTACTTATTGGAATCACAAATTCACTGCAGTGACTCATGTAGAAATACAATAGGCTTTTATGAATTGGGAGCCATGGGTTTATTGAAGCAGAGATGAAGGAGAAAAGTTGGTTTTTATACCCTGCTTTTCACTGCCTGAAGGAGTCTCAAAGTGGCTTATAATTGCCTTGCCTTCCTCTCCCCACAAAAAGCACCTTGTGAGGTAGATGAGGTTTGCGACTCTTAACCACTACACCAGAAAACTGAAGCAACAGCTAAGCTGCAAAATGTAATTTGGAAGCCATTTAATGTACTATTTCTGATTTTAAGAATTCCCTTCACCAAACAGTGCAACTATTGGCTGGTGTATAATTATTACTTGGGATGTGCCATGACCAAGATTCCAATTCTAGTTGTTTTTTCCCCTTTAGACTGATATAGATAATGACTTGGTTGGTGACCAGTGTGACAACAATGAGGACATAGATGAAGATGGTCACCAGAACAACAAAGATAACTGCCCTTACATTTCCAATGCCAATCAGGCCGATCATGACAAGGATGGTAAAGGGGATGCTTGTGATCCTGATGATGACAATGATGGGATCCCAGATGACCGAGACAACTGCCGCTTGACATTCAATCCTGACCAAATGGATTCAGATGGTAAGAATACTTCACAACAGCCAAGCCTATTCTTCCTTTTTATATTCTGTTGCAGCCCATATGTGAAAGCACTCCCATGAGCAATTTATTTTACTACTACCTCATTCCTGTTATAATAATGCCCCCATGAACAGTTCATTTTTACATATCTGCAGAATGACAGAAGTGTGGTAGCCTTCCTCCTCAGTCAGGCTGTTCAACCAAGTTGGAGCCACAGATAGAAAACCCACAAATTTTGTCAAATGTTGATCTTACCCATTTGCAGAATACCACATTCAGAAAGTTTTGCTCAGGTGAGCAATATCACTGAGAGTTGGAATTTCAATGTTAGGAAGCCAGTCATATGTACAGGAAAATAGACCTAATCACTTCTGAAAGGAACCATAGTTTGGGATTGGTGAAGTTGCTAGTGAGGGGATGTAATATGTGACTTCAGCACCTACTTAGCTGTTAAATCAGATATTTGTACGAATGCATTTTTTGCTGAAATTCCCAAGTTCGTATCCAGCCACAACAAGGCACTAAATTTAATACCCAAATAAACCCATATCTGCCTAAGAGACTCTAATTTGAGTACAATGACACCTCTAAGATGACTACCTACTTGAATCTATCTTCCTGGAGGAAGTGGCAGGAGCACTGAACTCTCTTTTTTCTCTTCAAACACTAGGCACCCCCCAAAAAATATAGATCATGAATTTCTAAAAATATATATGGTGACTTTATACATCACCTAAGTTCCTTGAAAAAAGGATAGGATAAAAACAACAAAATACAAATTAAATTTAGGACAGGGAGGACTGTCAAAAATAGAACAGGTGTGAAGAACCAACTTTGAGATAGCAGGCCTCCACAGAGATTGAAAAGATGGTGGGTAGGAGAATTACTTTTGTTGTGTCTTGAAGGAAAGTCAGCCTTGTCTGCAGTCAGCACCAGAAGGAGCCTTGACAACATATGTCCTGGATAATTAAAGTCTTATTTGGACAAAGAAACTACTGCTTTGATGTTGGCAAAAGGAATATAACTGGGAACATTCACTTTTCCCCTTAAGTGTTGGGAGAAATACATTCTGGAGCATGCAGCTGGTCAGAATTTGTATTTCAGCTTGGCTGCCTTCCAATCAGTGAATGGAATGTGGAGCCATTTTCTCACAGAAATGAACTGCAGGAAACATTTGAGGTGTTTCACTGTCTTCTCTTTGATTTTTGACTCTTTGAGTTCATACATAGCAAAGTCTGTCCTTAAAATTAAATCATGAGGTACGGAAACATGCCTCTGAAACATATAGACAGCTTTTGATAAGAGATATTAATGGAGATTCTTGCTAATAGGGTATGTAGGAATTATACACTTATATGGAAATGGATATTATGGTAATCTCCTTATCTTTTTAGTTCTTAGCTATGCATTGACTGTATATAGCAACCATGTTGCTATGCTATAGTATGGTCCTACACTTCAGTAGCCAAGTTGGTTCCCACACCTATTTATTGTTGCCTAACTGGGAAGAAGGGCGGTAATCAGTTGGAAAATACTTATTTAGCTAGCCCTCCCCACAAACTCACACTCTTCTAGCAAAGTAGAAAGCATTGGGTTATTCCTATGAAAATACAGTAAGCTTGCAGAATGAGAAAGTAGAAATCACGAGTATGAAATTTCAGTTCTATTCTCTGACATTGAACAATACTTAACATTCCTATTACACTAACAGCATTCAACACATTTTGTCATCTGCATATACAACATACGTTTCTCTATGCAAGGTGGATGGGAAATACTGTATTGGGATAGTATTGAATGAGAAGGTTCCTGTTAAGATGCTTGTGATTGATTTTAGTTGTTAATTAATTTAATTTAATCTAATTTAATTCAATTATTACTAGACTTATATGGCCAGCCAACTCGGGGCAGTTCACAACAATGAAAAATACAATTTAAAACCAAAACAGATAAGAACAAGCAGCCCCAACCAACGCCACTACCCTCCCTGCCATACATTGGCTGGAAATGCCATCTCCAACCATAGGTAGGGTGGTTTGAAGGGGGAGCCCAATTGATGTTCTGCCACCCAGCCTCAACTAAATGCCTGGTGGAAGAGCTCTATCTTGCAGGCCCGTGGAACTGTGAGAGCTCTGTCAGGGCTCTCAGCTCTTCCCAGAGCTCATTCCATCAGGTCAGGGACAGGACTGAAAAGGCCCTGGCCCTGGTCAAGTCCAGGCATACCTCTCTTGGGCTGGGGACCACTAACCTGTTTAGATTTGCAGAGCATAATGCCCTGCTAGGGGCATAGGTGAGCCCTCTGGTACACTAGACCCAGACCAAAACCTTAAACTTAATCCAGAACACCACTGGCAACCAACGTAGCTGCCACAGCACAGGCTGAATATGGGCCCTCCATGATGTTCCAGTAAGGACCCTTGCAGCTGCAACTTCCAGGTCAAGGATAAGAGCAGGCCAGTGTAGAGCAAGTTACAGAAGTGCAGTCTGGAAGTGACCATCATATGGATCACAGTGGTTAGGTGTTCTGAGACCCGGTAGGGCACTACTAGGCTTACTTGGTGTAGGTGGAAAATGCCAACTTGGCTACCTTTGTGACATGAGCTTCCATGGAAAGGACAGCATCAAAGGTCACCCTGAAATTCCTGACTAGAGATGCGATCTCCAGCTGTACCCTGTCCAGGCTGGGGAGGTGCAGTTCCTGATCTGAACCCTTCCTTCTCAGCCACAGGACCTCTGCCTTGGAGGGGTTGAGTTTCAGGTGACTTTGCTTGAGCCAGACCACCACTGCTTCCAAATAGCTGGTAAATGTATTGGGGGAGGGGGGGCAGTCAGGCTGGCCAACTATTAGAAGATAAAGCTAGGTGTCAACAGCATATTGATGGCAACCCAGCCCATACCTCCAGACCAGCTGGACCAAAAGGCACATATAGATATTGAATAAAGTGGGAGAGAGAACCGCCCCTTGTGGGACTCCTCATGACAGTTGGTAACTGCACGATTGTTCCTCTCCCACGGAGATCCTCTGTGTTTTGTTCAGGAGAAAGGAGATCAGCCATTGCAAGGGTGTTCCCCATATTCTGGCCCTGGCAAGGCAGTGGACAGATTGAGCTGCATGAATTGTGCTGACTCGCCTCTATCCAGCTGGTGCCAGAGATCATCTATAAGGGTGACCAGGATGGTCTCCACCCCATGGCTAGGTCAGAAGCCAGACTGGAATGGATCAAGCACTGAAGTTTTCTCCAAGTATTCCAGGAGCTGGTCTGCAGGGTCTCTCTCTACAATTTCCCCCAGAAACACAAGATGCGGGAGGGGGCGGTAGTTGTTTGGGTCCTGTTGATCCAGCAGTGTTTTTTTCAGCAGGTGGCCAACCGCTGCCTCCCCCAGCCTTTCTGGAAACTCTCCTGATGGCATGGAGAGGTTGACAATATCCATGAGGGGGCCCACTGGTCACCCCCCTTGAGGAGCCAGGAGGGACCGGGGTCAGGGGAGCATGTGGTTGCCCTCACGGCACCCAGCAACTTGTCCACTTTGGTTAAGGAGAGCTGTCTGAAGCCATCAAACAATTCTTACCAAAGTGGCCAATGGCCCTGCAGTTCCCTTACTGTATCAGTTCTGGAGGGAAGGTTGTGGCAAAGTAATGACACTTTGTCTGCAAAATGGCTTGCTAATGCCATTTAACTTGGAATGCCTGGATGCTATGACTGTTTGTAACCACCCATCATTATTTGTAATCGTACTGTTTGGCAAACTTGGTTTTACACTGTGACTGTGTTTATTGTTGCTTTACTCATTTTGTTACACCAATAAAGATTTTGTATGAATATGTACATAAAGGCCATCAAGTGATGGCGTGGCCTGGGGCAACAGGGCCGCTCTTTCCCTTGCCAGCTTGCTGCAGCAGTTTCCTACTTAAGAGCTACAGTTCTTCAGCCTAAGCAGTCTTCAGCCAGAGCCACTTTCAAATAGGACATTAAGAATGGCAGTGTTTTAATCATTTGCACCATTACCTGCAACACAGAACCTTTATTTAACCAGGATTTGTCAGTTGCAGCCTCTGTTCACTGGGAGCTGTGCCACAGATAACATATTAATCAATGGAGATTATAACCACATTCCAAGGTTCGGAAGAGTGGTTATTTTCACCCCATGGTTTATTACTGCTATTTTCCTGCAAGGTAAACAATTTTCCCCATAAAAAGAATGTGAAGCCAAAAGCTATTTTTGGATGATTTACTGTAATTCCTTCTTACTATACTGACAAAAATACATGGCCAGTCTTAAGCAGTTTATGAAAGAATGTTGCTGAAGGCATCTGATGACACAGAGATAGAATTTGTAATTTAAAAATTCCAAAGCTCCTCTTAATACTAAGTTCCATAGCACTTAGGCCTAGTTACCCAGCCTTATTAGGAGATGACAGTTAGGATTATCGGTTGTTTTTCTCAGAAACTTTTATTTTTTGCTCATATGCAGCTGAGATGTTACAGATATTGCTTTTCAGAGATTTATCTTCATATTCGGCTCCAGTGCATTAGTGGTCATGAGACATGCAGCAGTCACCATGAGACAAATAAAATGACAGTGTCCTGCATTCAGATCACAAGTAAATAATAATGAAGTGCATCTGCAGTGTAGGTGTTATAATTCAGTATATAATGCATCTTTAATTCCACATTCCAGATGAATGTGGTTCTTGCTGTGAAAATAATTCCATACTGGAAAAGTCTTCTCTACATGCTGTTGTAATGTTCTATTGCTGACCTATGCTTTCCTCTGGCCTATGCTTTTCTTAATCACCACAATTGCTTGTGTATGCGGGAAGATGGCGACAGGGCCTGATGCATGCTGTTTTTTGTGCTTTTGTATGGTTGCACTGTACAAGAGCCTCCCCATGCTCTGAATCAAAACTGATTTTTAATCTGACTCTCGTTCTGTACATTGTAGCTATTTATTAATGAAACTATGAAGGGCTTTTTAATTGACTAGCCTGTCTCTTTCTCTTGGGGGTACACTGCCATTACTCCTTTAAGGGTTGGCAAGATGACTGTAATACACATTTCCTTCTCTGGAAAGGAAACTATTTTTTCACCAGCATAATTTAATTCTAGTTTTGTCAGAGGGTAGTATGACTGTTGAATTAGGGTTGATAGTAACCCACAGAGGGAGATCTCCTGCTCCTGTTGTCCTCTGATTACTCTTGCTCCAGTGAGTAATGGTCAGAAAGTGGATGGAAATGCATCACTCCTGATATTTGGAAGTCACTTCCATGTAAAGACCCAGAATAGAAGTAGCTGCTACCTCATGATACTCAGATATCTGTGGCATTTTCATTCGAGTTTGGGCATTCCTGGAGAAGGAAAGTGGAGGGCAATATATTGCTACTAGTGTTAAAACATCACTTTCAAGTGACCAGATATCTATGGAATTTACCATAGAATTTGTGGGATTCTTATAGCAATGTGGAAGGAAGGCAGTTACATGAATTCCAGTTCTTCCTCAAAGCAATGCTTTCCTCTCCCAGGCCCAGCCCCCAGCCAGCTCCCAAGGAGCATAGATGTGGGCCTAGCATCCCTATGTTGAATTCACAGTATTTGTTTATCAGCTCTAACTAGATTCCAGTCTGTACCTGGCTGTATAATTGCATGATATACACTTCTGTATAATTCTTTATGGAGACTAATGCTTCCTTCTACAGAGAAGGAGAGCTGTGAGGATAATTTTTAACAATACTATGTTTGTGATTATTTTAACTTGTATTGTAGGCGATGGCAGAGGTGATATCTGCAAAGATGATTTTGACAATGACAGAGTCCCTGATATTCATGACGTATGTCCAGAAAATGATGCCATTAGTGAGACTGATTTCAGAAAGTTCCAGATGGTGCCCCTGGATCCTAAGGGAACAGCTCAGATTGATCCAAACTGGGTAATTCGTCACCAGGGCAAAGAACTGGTACAGACCGCCAACTCAGATCCTGGCATAGCTGTAGGTGAGTATTTGAATAATCTGAAATCATCAGCAGGGTGTACAGACCAAATGCTATACAGAAGAAGTGTAAGTATTTCAGCCAGTTGATGCATTCATGTTAACCACATAGTGAAGCTTGTCATGGACTGTATCACTATGGAGTAATTTCCTGGATGTGAGGAAACAGCAAATTGTATAGAATGCTAATCTGGATGAAGAATATTCCCTGATATGCTGGTGTTCCAAACAGAAGGAAATTGTGGGGGACAAAGAATTCAATTTGTAACATAAACTGGAAGAGTCTAGGAAAATCTCTTTCATTATGTTTGACAAAAAGAAACACCAGGTTTGAAAATACCCACATGCAGGTAATATTTTTTTTACAAAACATTCAAGGTTCTATAATGTTGCTCGGGTAGACAATCTGTTCATAGTTTACAGACTTTGAAGTAAATATCCTGAGATTGCTTCTGTTTCATTTTAAAAACCACAATGACTTATTTTTCATAGAGCTGAGCTATAAATGTGAAAGCACTTCACTCAAAATTCTGTGTAAGCACAGGTGAATATCTATTTCCTGAACATATTTAATTCATTCAATAAGGGAAGGGACAGATAATGCATAATGTCAAGTAACAGCCAAGTGAGAGGTACATAGCATTTTATTCATCCTGAGAAATAACAAAGGTATTAAGTGTAATGATAGAAAGTAATAACCATTTGGGAGGGGGACAAAGTAAGGACATTTTATCACTGAAGTGACTTTCTGGTGGAGAACTCACCAGAATGTCAAACTCACTACAACTCCTGAGACTTGTGCCATTTTTCATCTTGCTCCAGGTTATGATGAGTTCAGTTCTGTTGACTTCAGTGGTACATTCTACGTTAACACAGATCGGGATGATGATTATGCTGGATTTGTCTTTGGCTATCAGTCCAGTAGTCGCTTCTACGTCCTGATGTGGAAACAAGTCACTCAGACTTATTGGGAGGACAAGCCCACCAGAGCTTATGGTTACTCTGGAGTTTCACTTAAAGTAGTAAACTCTACAACTGGGGTTGGAGAACATCTGAGAAATGCCCTTTGGCATACTGGAAATACACCTGGACAGGTATGAGATAAAAATGAAGTCTAACTATGAGCTGCCAGTGTTAGCTGTCCTCCCCCAGTCTTCCTGAACTAGTGATTATAATAAAATCTAATTTAAAGCAATCAGGGCACAGTTTATGATATTTGATCTAAGCAGCCTACAGTGCATATGTCTTATAATTCAGACTTTGATTGCTGCAGTGGATATAGCATTAGATATAGCCACAGAAGATCCAGGATCAAATTCCTGCCGGTAATGATGAGAAAGAAGCTAAAACAACAGACTCAGACTTTATTCTGCTGCTTCAGACTAAGACAACAGCCCACTTGAATAGGTCAACTACTGCCAGTTCAAACCCCATCGGTATATATTTAAATGTTTTTTATACTTGATATTTCTCTTTTTAATTTAAAGTCTTTTTAACCCTATCTCAGGTGCGCACCCTGTGGCATGACCCTAAGAATATTGGCTGGAAAGATTACACTGCCTACAGGTGGCACTTGGTCCACAGACCTAAGACGGGATTAATAAAGTAAGACATTGTTTTTAATAGCTGGTATTTCTTTTCCAGCTGATCATAAAATGAGGTTTGTAAGCAAATTCCAGTGCTGTCACTTGGGTCATGGCAGTCTGTCCGCTTCTTGCTGGTTGATTTGAGACCAACCTGAACAGCGTGTGTTCCCCTTCAGATGTGTTCAATTTCCTTTGAATGCTCCAGAGAAACAAATCCAACATTAAATAAAAAATAATACCTCAAACTCTTGGAAAGGGATTACTTTTTCTGAAATAACTCAAACTTCAGAGTGGAGAGGGGACAGAAATACCAGAGGAAAGCTTAAAAACGGGCCCTGGAGGTTGAGGGAGGACTTCCATTATGCGTGGGGCTGGCCCGGCCTGGCTTCCAATGGCAATTGAGACACCGCAGGAAAAGTGGAGAATCCGTGCTCCTGCAGTAAGGGCCTGAGTTGGGGCAGGGTTGGGCCAGGATGGCATCGACATTGTGCACAATCAGGGATTTGCCCCACAGCCCTGCTGTCGCCAGCCCGGACTTCCCGCCCCGTACATAATTGGTCAGTGTTACACATGATACTTTGTCCTCATTCAGTGATACTTTGCATATTTTGCATACCCCACCTAACCTTTTGTTTGCCTAAAATGGATGCAGAAGAAACCCAGCTGGGGATGCACTGCTCCACTTCTTTGGTTGTATCTTAGCTCTGTACTTCATAAAAATATCCCTGACTACCTAACTTCCTGAACATAGTTGTTTCATTTAATGTGCTGCCCTATCTAGCAGCACCCAGAAAACATACTCATCTGCAATGGTATACTTATTCCTTTCAGCTGAAGCACGTGATAGCATCTGTTGTCAGAAATCACACAATGTGCACTGAGGCTATGTAATGAATTCTGCAACTTGTGTATATGACCCTCTTGTACCTTCAAATGTGAAAAGGCAAACTTATCTAGATATTTAATACTTTTTAGTGGTGTAACAGGACATCAGTCAAGTCTAAATTATATCTCTAGATCTCTAATCTAATATGTGATTGCTTATACATGCACAAGATGCATCAGCATCAATTATATTATGTTCTTTCTCAATGACATTTTGCCCTACTGGATTAGGCTTGCACTAAAAAAAACACTATGTTTGACTACACTGTATCTTTCCTTCACAGGGTATTAGTATACGAAGGGAAGCAGATCATGGCAGATTCTGGACCAATCTACGACAAGACCTATGCTGGAGGGCGGTTAGGTCTTTTTGTCTTTTCACAAGAGATGGTATATTTCTCTGACCTCAAGTATGAATGTAGAGGTAAGCTGATACATAAGATTAATTGTGTGTATGTTCCTTGAATGGTTCAGCTTCAAAGAGAATTTGGAAAAGTATATATAACCCACTGAGGAAGATTGCAATGGGTATGGAAACAGGTTAGTTAAAAAATTCTTCTAATTGATGCTGTATAATTGAGTGATCCCAGCTGTTTTTATGAACTGAGGTCATGGAAAAGTACAGTGATAAGCCATTGAGGGATCTCAATGTTCTGTCTGTGTTATTGGATCTAATATGTCTCATTCACACTTGTGTACAAAAAAAGGGGGGAAACTGCACCAATGGGATAGCTCAGTAAAATATAATTAAAAAAAAATTATGCTGCACCATAATTTTTTCATCTCTATTTTGAGTCATTCACACTTGTAAGCCATTGCTTGATCTTAATCAATGAGCAATGAATTTGCATGTGTGAAACAGCCTGCAGAGAAGTTTACATTATCCCTAATACTACTAGCAGTCCTCTTAATTGCCGTGAACATTTCCAAATCATTTAAAGGTCCCCAAACGTTTCCAGCCTGTGGGCATCTTTGGAATTCTGACACGGGGTAATGGGTGCAACCACAAAAAATGGCTGCCATAGCAGGTCGTGTTAACCACAAAATGGTTGCCGTTCAAGACAGAGCTAACTCCAAAATGTCAGGAAGAGAAGTTACATATAACTTCAATAGCAACTCAACATTTCAGGGAGAAGCTCTGATTAATAGGATGCCTTTTCTTCTATTCAGGCAGTCAGAAGCCCTGCTGGGCATAAAGTCTCATTTCCTAAAATTATTTGGTGGGCATCAGAAAAGGTATTGATCATCAGAAAAGTGTTGAGGACCCCTGGTTTAGTGTTTGAAGGTGAATTAACAGGCTGCAGTATCTCATTTATCAACCTCCAGCTGATGTAGGATACTCTAAAGATAAAATGAGGACTTCCCATTGGCTGCTCAGAACTTCTTGATGGAAGAACAAGATGCAAATGTGATACTAGTTCTTTGGTGCATAGCAGTTTTATGGTGATTTTCATGACTTACTCTGGCTATGTCCTGCTACCTGTTTTTTGGTAGTCTGAATCTCATCAATGGAGATAATGAATAAATATTCCGGACCTTTTTTGCGTAACGTGTTTACCGTACTATTCTCCAAATATATACAGTCATACTAACCAATTGTTTTGCTCTGTTGCAGATGTCTGGACTAAGGGTGTTGCATAATCAGCAAAGTACTGTAGATGCTAGTCAACCTAGACACCTCTGTACATCCTGGTACTTCAACCCCCTCACTCTCCTTTCATGTCTCCTTTGGCTCACTCCCAACTGACTTTCTCCTTCCATGCCACCAGGAGAGATTCCTCCAATCCTATCAAAAAGTGCCTTTGAAGAGCTTGGACTGGCAGGGCCTAAATGTGAGCATTGAATCCACCAGTGAACCAAGAGAAGATTGATGTGTAGAATGGAAACAGGGCAGAAACATGGGTCATTGTTTTAAAATGGCGTTTACATTTAAAGCACTTAATGTATTTAAAATGCATGAATACTTGATGTATTTATATAAATATGGGATAAAAGGGGGGTCTTACATCAAGTCAAGGAGAAAAAACATCTTCTTAAGTCCGCATTACTATCTCAGATCAGGGCTGGGCCTTGGTAACATAAAGTTTTGGAGATCAATTTCAACAAAATTAGGAAGGGCCAAACTCTATGTACCCTTGTTAATTAACAAGCCATTGGGAAACATGGCAGGACCAATCAAGAAGGTGGCTTAGTGTCCTTAAAATGTTATGATTTTTTTAGATGTATCATGTGTTTGGAGAGTTTAGAATAGAGCTCCCTCTTGTAAAAACCAATAATACAACTTTTGATGTTGTTTTGCTCTTGCAAGGGCTATTACACGGCTTTGGTTCTTGAACTTAAATAGTACAGCTGGACATCCCAAAGGAATCTTTAGTCTGATGTTAATTCTAGTCTATGGGAATGAATTTTCAATTATTTTTGTGGAGGCATACACTTGAGGATGTTATTTAAAAACTGTTCATCCAGTAACGTGGATTTCATTGAATACATCCACCTGTCTACTCCATAGAAATGACTTTTAAGACTTCAGTGCTCATTCACCAGTTCTGCAAGGCAAGGGGTGGGGGTTTGTCATAAAATAACCTTACCATGAAAATCTTTTTTGTGTGTCTGTACACATGAAATTGTTCCACTTGGCTTCATCAAAATCCTGTACTGCACAAAATCCTTCCACCATCTCATAATCAACATTCTCTGCAGTGTTCTATTGACTTTAATGGGGGTGTATTGGAGTCAACAAAAATGGTTCATGAATCACTCATTAAAAATGGGTTCCACTTGTCCAATTTACACTTTTCCAATTTTAATTTACATTCCCACTTACATCTCAGATCCACAACCAGTAGTAGTATGTTTTATTATGGTCATAGACCAGCATAAGATGATACAAAAATATCCATTAAAACCAGGAATTAAAACATCTTAAAAGTTAACAATAGAAAATAGAATAAGGTAGATAAACACAGCTGTCCAGTTCACTTAAAACAGACCATTCTATTATGAATTTTGATCGCTGCTGCGCAGAACTTGGCAACTCTGCAACCAGTATTTCATTTGATGCCATGTTATTTAACACTAATGGTTGTATGGAAGAGTATGTAGAGCTTGGCCATTGTGTGTATTAAATTCCTGAAACATTATACATTTATTCAGTGCAATCTTAAGCAAAGGACCAAATGAAACATTACTGTTTTAAAGAGCTGGATCTGGGTTCCCTGGACCCAACTCATGTTCTTTGCAGCTGCATAGTAGCTGCAGGCAATGGCTTCTCAATAAAAGAATGCCCAAACAGGCTTGGAATAGTAGTGTAGAGGGAAGAAGGGCTTTTGCCTCCCCACTGAAGCCATTTTCCTATGCAGAAACCATGCCCTGAGGGGGAGGAGTTGTTTCCCTAATTTTGCTGCTCCACATGCACAGATACTCCACATGGAGCAACAAAAAGTGGAAATAATCCTCCATTCAGAATATGAAAACGACCAGAAAGGGTGGGAGGAGATAGGAGCCTTTCTTCCCCTCATGGTTCCAAGACCTATTGGATTCTTCTTTTTATGAAAGCAGTTGCTCCCTGCAGCTAACATTTAGTTTGGCCCAAAATTACACCCGGCTAAGAAGAATGAAGGTTTAGAAGGTTATACCTTACTTAAAGTTGCTCTTCTACCAGACAAGTGGCAAACTCACCTCTCATGGAATGTGAAACCCTTCTCAGTAGTTTCTTTGGGAAGAAAAGCTTTGCTAAGAACTTCATTTGCTTTAGCAGTAAAAGCATTTCTATGACTATGCCATTTTTAAAGAACTGTTTGTGTGCATGGAATGTTCAGAGAAATCAGCTTGTGGCCATGTGACTTGCTTTCCCAATACTGCTGCAACCAGCACTTCGATACCTTGCTTTGGGTTTTTGAGAAGGTGACAATGCTACCATTACCGAAATCTGGTCACATATTACGGTTCCAATTATAAGGGTATCAATGCTATTTATTATTATAATTTGCAGGTATGTTTGCCAGTTATTTATTTGTGAAGCATACCAGAGAGCACATTAGCAATGAAACTCCTCATAGCTATAGAATGCAGTTAATGGTACAACCTGTAGGTATGAATGTATTTGGTTATGTGTGCGATTATATGTTATAATAATTTTAAGATTTCCTTAATTGTCCAAGTTGTAACCAATTGAGACCCTATAAGTAGAACTGTAATATATACCAAGGCCCCCATTTTTTTTTACAAAAAGTTTTATGTATGTCTGCTGTATATAGGAATATTAAGGAAAACTATTCTGAAGATAAGTCATCCTTTATTCTATCCAGATACAACAGTTATTCAAGTACACAATAATATGCAAATATTTAACTCTTTTTAAAGATGAATGAGCTTTGCTTATGAGTTGATGTAGTTTTATTCATGGATGAGATTTACACCAGAAGAGCAATCACCTTGAGTTTTGTCCAGTAAACGTGTGCATACTGTATATTGCAAAACACATAGGTCCTGATCCCACAAAATGTACATAAGGTGGGCTTGTACATGTGCACCTGTGTTAAAAAGAGAATGCTGGAACTAACTGTTTAGCAAAAGGACCCATCTAGCTGCAAGGGTAGAATCCAGATCTGCTTTGTTTTTTCACTTTACTGTGCATAGACAACCCTAGCTGATGTATTGGGTCCTGAAACCATAAGCAAGATTCCCCACCCAGCTAAGGCTATGCACATGGAAACCTCTTGCAGGATGACAAAGCTGGAGTATGTGTGCATATGGGCAACGTGCTCTCATATAAATGCATGCTTGCCCATAGTTGTGCTTATTGTACAACTGAAGTGAATGAGGCAGCCTATGTGGATGGAGGCTCCAGGAATGCATGAGGGTTGCTATTCCCACAGCATCACAGTGACAATCTCTTGCCTTGTCCAGGGATGCAGTGAACCTATTCAGTTCAGCTGTTTCCCAACAAACTTAAATAGATTTTGATGCAATATACCTATAAGAAATCAACATTTTCTGACTTTATTGCACATTCTTCATTTTACCATATTAACATTTTAGAAGTATGAGATATGTTTTTTTATTTGTTAAAGGTGTTTTTGCAATTTATTATTTTAAAAATGTAACCCAAAGTTCCATAGAAATGAACTGGAGGGGGTTTCATTTCTGTAATGGCTCTGTTTCCTTTGAATAAAAAGACAAGACCAATGTTGGGACTAAGATGTTAATATTTAGACTGTACTATACTTGCCTATACTATGTAAATTATTTATGATTTCCCTTTTTAGCAAGCATGTGTGTGAGTGTGTGTTTGAGAGAGAGAGAGCACAATTTCTTACCTTTTGTTTTGCCAAAGACTGTAAATAACTATTTATTTGTCTGCACAGACAGAAGTTTTATCATTTAATGTCCCTCATTTATTCAAATTCTCTTTTTTATACATTTAATGATAGACAATAAACCATAAAAAGTTTTATTGAAAGTGTTCTCTTTACTTTTCTATAGTTTAATTTTTTTAATTGACAAGAAACCCAAGAAGAGCCTCTCCTGAAGCCAAACATCCCTTCTGTGATCCTGTTAAATAACCAAAATTGTCAGGAAAGGAACGCAGCTGATGCCACACGCGTTTCCTTCTCTCCAGCTTTTAGTTGACTTTGCTGTTCTGTTTTTCCTTGTTCTTGTCTTTCCAGCTTAGTTTTAGCAGATGCTTCTGACTTCTATAAGTTCTGTGCAATAGTAACCTGTTATAATTATTCCAGATTGTTGATTTTATTGTTCCCCCTTCTCAGTTCTTAAGCCTTTTATGGCCTTTTATATGCGGTTAAAAAAAACAACAGTAATCTGATTCCATTTTATAGCAATGTTTGATGAGAGTGCAGCATAAATTATGGAAATCTCTTGTGAAACTCCTGCTCATTTTAATGGAATTTTTGCTGGTGGTAATTGTGAACTGTACTGCCACTGTTGTGTTCTTATAAATGTATCTGAGACCTTACCTCCAGTCACCTGTTGATGCAGCGGAGGAGCCGGGAAGAGGAGGAGGCGCTGGAGGGACAAGCTTGGTGGCATGGAGGGAAGGCGCTTTGATGCTGCATTGTGCCTGGGGCAGGTCGGGGAGGTGCAGGCGTGGGTGCTTTAAAAGGTACTATGTGCAAGGAACCTCACCCCCTTTTCCCTAATCACCACCAGGACAATTTGCTTGTTCACGGTGGCATGAGGTTCCAGCCAGCAAAGGGTCTCTGGTAGCTATCTTGGCTGCCTGATGAGTGGCTCTCCCAGCTCTTTCAGCTCTCCTGCTCTCCAGCCTTGGGGCTTATAAGCCCCAACCCCACCTACCCCACATGTTCAGAGCGGGAGGTTCTGGACTATCCAGAAAGGCCGGGGGGCTCAGCCCTGTGGTTGAGCATCTGTGGCAGCCAGTGGGAGGCTGCCTGGCTGGCAGCTCTCCTGGCTCTCCGGCTTTGTGGCTTGCATCCCTAACACCACGTGCATTGGGAAGCTTGAGGCAAGCTGATCAGGCAGAGGCAGTCAGCAGATTGCCTTTGGCATCTAGAGATTGCCTGCCTGGCAAGTGGCTTGGTGGCTTGTTCCCTCCCCACTTACCCTGCGCATGGGTATATGTGTATATATGTGTGTGTGTATATATATATATATACCTTTACACTGCTGATTAATCTGGAAATGCTCTCTTTTTTTCCAGACTCTTTTTGGGTTGATTTCATAATGCAATATTTTAAACGCCATAATTTTAATGGAACTGCTGAGAAATATTCCCAACTATGTCATTATAACTTAATATTAATTCCATATTAATAATATAAATAATGGCTGAAAACTCTCCCTTTTTGGCCAAGCACTAGATGCCAACACAGGCAGCAAAAAAACAGCAGCATACAGCACGCTTTGTGCATCATGTCAAGAATCACCCTTTCTCCCTGATCCATTAAGCAGAGATGAGGCCCAAATGAAAATAATATGAATGCTGCTGAGGCTCATTTGTCTTCCTGGAAGCTTCCTAACAGCAAAGAGACTGGTTAATGAGATTGCCTATTACAAGTTACCTGGGTTGCCACTGAGCTGCTCTTTCTGGAATCTTTTTTTCTGATTCTGCTATGGACCTGATTCTGACAAAACTCAGCAGTACAGCCTATTTCATAACTGATACTTGATTGATCACCACAAGTATATATACATGACTCCTAGAAGGTAGTGTATACAGACATGGGTAGATCTGTTAGCAGTCAGACCCCTCCTCTCATTTATAGATCAATATTTCAAATATTAAATGCAGCCTGGCTGAAAATGATACAGAAATAGTTGTCAGCCAGATCATAAGCGCACAACAGTGACTGGCCCAACAGGAAACAAACCTCTAGTGAGAAGTCTGGACATATAGTTTAGAACATGTGAGAAAGAATGACTGACCCACTAATGACCACTTCCCCATACCAGGGAGATGCATTATTGAGGACAATAGGTCACCCAAGAACTTGCAACCAATCTTACCAAATTCCCTCATCCATCCACTCTAACTAAGCAGTACTTAACACTTTTCCCAAACTTGATAGCTTTCCCATCTGGTACTCAGAGAGTTGTCAAGAACCATTAGTACCTATAGTTAAACTTTCAGTAAAACCATTAAACTTCTCCTAGATCATTGTTTAACTCCAGAACACCCATCAAGACATTGCCTTTGAGGCATATACAACATCATTGCCTTATACATACACTCCTACTTGCATATGGGCTTCTCCTCTTCCCCCTTACAAATAGGATGGTCTGGTCAGGTCTTAGATTTTGCCTTTTAGACTTTGTTTTGAGGCTCAATCTTATGGTGGCAAATTGAACTAACAATGCTATCAGCTGGGCCACACACTTAGTGGCTTCTTCAGTGCATTTACAGAAACCATTGGGTACAATTTCTAGCCGTATGTGTATAGACTACAATTGGAGCTCTTATTTGATCTGACACCACCACAGCCTGCCCCATGAGTCTCTGGGTTTGGAGTGCTGGGGACCTAGCAGCTCTTCTGATGCTCAACACCACTTAACACCACAACATCTTCTGATACACCAACACCACTTAACCCCGATAACAAATAATAATAAAGACACCTCCCCCCAAAACCAAAAACATACAATAACAACAACAAAAAAAAAACATTTAGAAAAGACCTCCGACCATCTACAAATCAGGTTCTTTAGTTTTCATATACCACATGCACAAAAAATATTATTGGAAATCAAAATTTCACAATTAAATCATTCATTAACCATTCATAATTATAATATATATCCTTAGTTAAAATAATAATATGATGAAATACATATTTACAACTAATAAATATTTACTTTAGAATATACTTCATCCTTGTCTTAACTAATTTATTCAACATAACCAATAATAATACTCTCATTTACCTTATTACTTTTAAGATAATTTACAAATGGCTCCCAATTTGTTATAAAACTATCTAGCATTTGGACTCTTATTAATATTGTTAACGTATCTAATTCTGCCTACTCCTTAACCTTATCCAACCATTCATTTACACTTGGTATTTTTTCATTTTTCCAGTATTGAGCATAAATTATTCTTGCTGCTGAAATCATGTAAAGTAATAGTATTCTCCTTGCTTTTACTATTTCAGGATCCAAAATATTTAATAAATATAATTCTGGTTTAAGTTTCAAGTCAAGCGTTGTTATTTTCCGAATATATTGATGGATCTGTACCCAAAATATTTTTGCCTCTGTACATGTCCACCAAAGATGGTAAAAAGTAGCATCAACCAATTTACATTTCCAACATTTTGTTAAGCCATTTTTGTATAATTTGGACAGTAATACTGAAGCCAAATAACATCTATACAGCATTTTGTAATAATCTTCCATTTTATTAGTTGCTAATGTAAATTTTATATCTCTTTTCCATACCATCTCCCATTGCTGAAGCTTAATAGTGTGCCCTATATTTTGTGCCCAGCGAATCATTGATTCTTTTATCACTTCCTTCTCAGTGTCTTTTTTTAGTAACATATTGTAGATCTTTGCAATTAATTTCTCTTCTTGTTCATATATACACAGATCAGCCTCATTTTTTAAATTTTCAAACTGATAAATCTGTCTATCAGTTTTAAATTTGTCATATAACTGTCTATATAGAAACCAATTGCAGGTACCATTTGCTACTGTTATATCTTCCTTCTGTTTAAATTTTATTTGCTGTTCAGAGTAATCTAACAGATCTTTATATTTTAGATACTCCTCTGAGTGCCATTTTTCCCTACCATATAATGCCTCATGTGGTGACACCCAGTATTGAATTTTTGGCCATGATTGGTTCTTATATTTAGACCAAGTTCTAAACAGTGCCCGCCTTATACAATAATTTTTAAATGTTTGATGTATTCCTGCTTTCTCAAACCAGAGTTATGCATGCCAACCAAATGTTGTCATGACCTTCCAACTTTAAAATATAATTCTTTCTTAATGTTAACCAGTCCTTGATCCAAACAAAGCTTGCAGCATGATAATACAGTTCTAAATTTGGTAACTTCAATCCCCCTCTTTCTTTACTATCAAACAAATTTATTAACTTTATCCGTGGTTTCCTTCCCTGCCAAATAAAATTTGATAATTCCTTTTGCCAATCTCTAAATGGTTTCTCAGATGATATTATAGGGATTACCTGAAATAAAAATAACAATCTGGGTAAAATATTCATTTTGATAGCTGCAATTCTACCTAACAGAGACAGTGGTAAATTCCTCCATTTATCCAAATCTCATTTTATATCACACTAAGTTTTCCTATAATTATTGTCAAACAATGTATTATTTTTGCCAGAAATTACCACTCCTAAATACCTAATTTTCTTCTCTATTTTAAAGTTGTGGCTATCCTGACCTAGCAGCTCTTCTGACAGAGTTTCTAAATTCAATCTCCTGACTAATAAATAATCATAACTTGGCCTTCAGGACCCTGACCTTTTGATAGTGGAAGAGCCACTGAAATAATGCTTCAGGTTTAGAGGAGCTCCAGAAATACTTTCAGCTGGCCAAGCCTCTCTGTCATGCTCTCCAGAAATAACATCTCACCAGAAGTGACATCACCGCCTGCATTAAGAGGCAGGGTCGAGGAGAACTGAGGGGGGAGACACAGGAGTAAGGGAGTAGATGTGCAGACTCCACCCCCTTCCAGGCACAGAAACCACAAGAGAACTCACACTTGAAAGGGGGAGAGCAATGGAAGCAGCTGGTTCCCTAGCTTGTGGCTGAGTCCATTAAGGCAGGAAGGGAAAGACTGTGGGCTCCTCCAGAGCTCCCATGAACCCCTGGCTGGGAATCCTTGACCTAACCTATATATACCCTTAGAATGATGTAACAGGTCATATTTTCGACATCTTCCAGCAGAATTCCCACTTCTTATTCCCAAACAGGCAATTCACTGTTATGCCTAAATGATGTGACTAATATTTTCTTAGACAAGTGGCTATTTTTATAACCTTTTGTTACCTAGCCTAGCACCAAAGACTCTGAACCTGAAGAAGCTGGAACAATTTCTTATGATGATGTTATTAGGATGTTTTCCTGCCCTGTATTTTTTATTGTTCCTTTTGAAAGGACCTACAAACCAGGATCTCTTCAAAGATCATTCTGATAGGAACTTAACAATGCAACTCTGCAAAGAAACATTGTGTTAAATTAATACACTATATACAAACTCATGTTTCTTGGCATGCAAAACTTATTACTATTGGAAGGGCTTGCCAAATGGTTTAAATGCAAAAAATGTTTGGCTCATGTAATTTTGGATATAAAGCAAGTATTGGTCCCAAATACATATGTTGAGACTGAAGCATACTAGCTTGCTTCATTTTAATTGTTTTAAAGATCACTGGAGACTCCTCCAAATCAAGCTTCAAGTATTCCTTGTTAAAACTTTGGGGAGCATGAAGATACAATTATAAAAGAAGAAAGCCAGCTTGAAGCACCTTCCCCCCCTTCCTTGGCCAATGGACAACTCTTCTCTGTAATACATTCTTAGACGCTAATGTTATGAGAGTTTTGTGACAGGAGAATTTTTCACTACATCTGTTTTCAACTCAGTGTGTGAAAGTTTACATTACAAAACCAATAGAGAGGGGCAGATTGTCATCATGCTTTCACTCTCAGATATGAGCTTTATCCTGTAAGTCATACAGAAAAGAGACAGGATGAAGAGGAGCTCACTGTTTATACTCTGCTTTTTACTGCTAGAAGGAGTTTCAAACTGGCTTATAATTGTCTACACTTCCTCTCCCCACAACAGATACACACAAGCAGCCGGCAAAATAAAATACTCTCCCACAACCCCACTCAACAGAGGGTATTTAATAACCTCAGAGGGCTAATAGGAAGCAGTGGATGATCATGTTCGCTTGGGGAGGGGCCCGAATCATAACCTGCCCTGACCTCAACTAAAGACCTGATGGAAGAGCTCCATCTTGCAGGCCCTGCAGAACTGTGAAAGCTCCATCAGGGCTCTCAGCTTTCCTGGGAGCTCATTCCACCAGGTTGGAACGAGGACTGAAAAGGCCCCGGCCCAGATCAAGGCCAGGCAAACCTCCCTTGCGCTCCCTTATTCTAGTTAATATATTCATAAGAGATCAGAGCAACACTTTTAGATCATCATTATTTGTATACTGGAGAATATGCCTCCCAAATGAGATTGTATCAGGACTACGTTAGGATTCTTGTCATTCTTTAGTCATTGCATTATTAGTCATTGCCATCTTTGAAACATATTCCCATGTGAATGTTATTTTCTAGTTGTAACTTTTTAATTGTCTTCATTCCTACATAGTTGATTGGAAGTAATGCAATTATCATACTCAATATTCACAGTGTTTGCTAAGGCATTATATTTCTCTTAATCTACACTGTGATTCCTCCACGTTTTTCTTTTGGTGTTAGGAACAGACTACAGCAGAATTGTTCACAGGGCGACAAGGAACTGAGTGTAGGAACAGCTGTGAAGACCATAATTGACACATAGGTTGATATCAATTGAGGAAAAGTCACTCTCCTTATCATTCCCAAATCTGTTTATGTGCTGAAGGGAGTTTGTCCATCTTTAAACTACTTCCAGAAACTGTTATCACCAGCCTGTATCTCAGCCTAATGAAATGTTAAAAAGGTAAAGGTATCCCCTGTGCAAGCACCGAGTCATGTTGGACCCTTGGGGTGACGCCCTCCAGCGTTTTCATGGCAGACTCAATACGGGGTGGTTTGCCAGTGCCTTCCCCAGTCATTACCGTTTACCCCCCAGCAAGCTGGGTACTCATTTTACCGACCTCGCAAGGATGGAAGGCTGAGTCAACCCTGAGCTGGCTGCTGGGATCAAACTCCCAGCCTCATGGGCAGAATTTTCAGACTGCATTTCTGCTGCCTTTCCACTCTGCGCCACAAGAGGCTCTAATGAAATGTTACAAATTACCTAATACATGTGTAAATGCTGCAGCTACTCCTGTGTTTTCAGATTGTGACCAGCTAATTATGGCATTCATCCCTATTATACACATACCAAAAGCCTATTGAGTCTGTAGGACATAATAGTATTGCCATGAACTTCTGTGTTGGTAGCTGAAGCTCCATTCTGTACAAAGGGAATTGCTTTTTTGTAAACTGAGGCCAAGCTGGGATATGCAGTGTGGCATGTATTTGTGCATGCTTATGTAATTCATGTGTGGAAGGTATGCATATGCTGCTTACTCTTCTAAAACTATTGGCACAAATGGCTGACAGGTTCTCCTATTAAAGACCTGCCTGCTTTCCTAGAATTGTTCAGGAATGTTCCTTGGTGGGCACATTTACTGCTAACTGGGAATACATGCTGCTTTTCGTTATATGCCGCAATCAGATTAGTTCCTGTGGGTTTGCTTTTGAAATACTGTGTGCTTTTGAAGTACAGATGGGAGAAGGAAGCTGCCGCTGCTAGTTCTAAAACAAGACCACCACGTCTGAGGCCCAGATGGTAGGTGGCTGGACTGCACTTGTGAGAGGAAAGAATAGGAGAAAAAATACAAGTAGGAGCATAGAAGACTGCTGCTCTTCTAAAGAGAGCTTTTATTGATTCCTATGGGCCTGAGGCCCAGAGTGTCAGTGTTTCTGAAATTTACCATGGAGGACACGGGAATATCCGCAAAGGGATCATCAATAAACCTTAGAAAACCCAAACTGACCCAAAGTCACCTACTATCTGATTGGCCCTCATTCAGGAATGGTCCACCCAGGTAGATTAAACCCAATCAGGAGGTAGCCCTCAGCCAGGAAGGGTTACCTTAATAAGGAAGCTCTCTACCTTCATCTTCCTGTTGATTTCAGAGGTTTGCTGAGTGGAAGAGGAGCCAGCCTCAGAGCATTCCGTTGCCCTGGCCTCTTTCAACTGGGAGGACATGGGGGGGGGGGAAGCTGGGGCAGCCTCTGCCAGCCTTCTGGAGGTGGGGGCCTGCAGAAGACCCAGAAATACTGTTGGCTCTCTGGGATCCAGAAAAAAAAAGCCCCTGCCCTGGGAATGGTTACTCGTGAGTAAGTCATGTGAGGTTTGCAATTTGCAATCTGAGAAGGGAGGAACGCTTTGAGGATAGGCATCACAGGCAATTGCAGCAGGGAAAATAATGCTGATGTGGGTGGGACTGAGAAGATGTAGACTTTCCCTTTTCACATGGATACCACCTTAGCCTTGATGGAGTCTTTCGAAGATCAGCACAACAAAGCAAATTTGAGACCAATGGCATAGAAGATGCGGATACTGTAGAGGGGGCACAAAATCACCATGGAGCCATGGGGACATGTGGAGGGGGGAGACACTGTTTCCCAGTAGCACAAGAGATGTTTTAACACCCTGCTTTTCACTGCCGAAAGCAGTCTCAGAGTGGCTTATCCTCACGTTCCCTTCCTCTCCCCACAACAGACACCCTGTGAGGTAGGTGAGGCTGAGAGAGCTCTGAGAGAAAGTGGTCTGTGAGAACAGTTCTTAACAGGACTAGCCCAAGGTCACCCAGCATATGGAGGTGCAGGGCATCAAAATCTTAACCACTACACCAAGCTTTGCAAATTGCCATTGCTTAAAAGAGATGTAGCTAGAGCACAGGCAGAAGAAGCTGTTGCAGGAGGATGGAGGCAATTTAAGTTGGGAATAAGTATGTAGGCTCCACTTCTACCCAGTCAGGAAAAACATCAGCAGACTAAACCAGTCATGCGTGAGGGGAACAAGGGAAATGGCCAGTTCCCAAGCCTAAGGCAGCAGGGAAAATACCAGGGCCCCTTCCAATCTTCCCAAGGACCCCAGTTGGGAAACACTGATCTAATGTGTGTAGAATGGGCCACGTGCACACAGGATAATATTAAGAATATAGATAGAAGCAGAAGAAACTGCAGTTTGACAGAAACCGGGAAGTTCTAAAGGAAGGAGCAAGCCTGCCACATATTTTCCAACTAGAGGCAAAGCCCAGTATACTCAGGGCAAACCCCAAAGTAAGGGCTGAAGGAAAGTGTTTTCTGGGAAAATGACAGGTACAGGTTCAGGAGAGTATAGAATTGATCCTGTGCAAGCTAGATGCATCAGAGTTGCAAGGCCCTCTGTGTTTCCTTCAAGTCCCCCCCCCCTTACTTTGAACTTTGGTAAACATTTAGATTGAGCAGTGATAGTCTATCTGGGAATGCATCCATTCATAACCTTCCACAAACTGCTTGAAAGCAGTTGCTTGAAACTGTTGACCTGCCATGAACTTGAGTTCGCAAACCACGAACCTGCCAAAATTCATCACTAACTTTAGTTTGTGAGCCAGTTTGTGCCCGTTCCTATTGGTGACCCCTGATCTATAAGAATGCCGTCTTCTCGATTTATAATGAAGGCCACAAAAAGTCTGCATTGTATTTAGCTTTTACAGTGGTGTATTGAGGAAGTACTTACTAGAAACTGGCTCTGTTTTCAAATGCTCTCCAAATCTCAAAGCATTTCAAAAGGAATGTACATATTAGTTATCTCACTGCTTCATCAGTAGACGCCACAGTGGAGACTCCATTCAGTAGCTGTTTGTAGGATCTTAGTTGATAATAATTTAGCTAATATGGAGAATGCAAACAAAGGTTGAATTTGCTCACAAAGAAGCATGTTGATTTATTTAGAAAAAATATAGTCCCTGTTTCTGCCCTCATGAGGGCTAGGTAGCAAGATGGTACAGTGAAACACATATAATAAAAATACATCTTAAAGTCATTAAAACTAAACAAACACACATCATTAAAACAATTAAAACCTAGTTTAACTATACATACCATACAATAGGATAGACTGATATAAAGATTATTACCAAGTCATTTTTATCTTGGAATAATAGTTCAATGTGAATATTATTTCCCAGTCATTGCAGTTTTTATACTGTATTTATTCCATGTGAGTAATGTATTAATCATACTCAATATATATTCACAGAATTTGCTTTAGCAATCCATTTTTCCTGTTGATAAGTTTCTGCTGTTCCTGTATCAGGCGATGGTGCACTGGGTTCTGTCAAGAAGACTCCAACTTGATACCTGTCCACACTCTATTTAAATGGGACTTCTTTATAAGTACTTCAAGTCCTTCCTTCCTGCCTGGCTTGCTGAAGGGCATAAATAATTTGCATTGCTCTGTAGTTTTTAAAATCTCTTTGTATTGTTGTTTTAACTTGTATGTACTTAGCCTTGTGGTCATGTTTGGAAGAACCATAAAAGAACCATGAAAAGTTCCCTGAGGGGACTTCTGGTGAGGATTTATGGTGGGGTGATGCCTCAAAAACAATGGAGGAACACTAAGGCTGACAACATGACTGGAAAGGGAATTCTAGCTAATGTAATCTCTCTGGATCTAAGAGAGAACAGGAAATAACCCAATCCTCCTCTAAACAGCAGCTCCCATAGGTAAATTGCAGAAATGGAGCTTTTTAAAAAATATTAGCCTGTAGTATGAGCATCCAGGAGGCTGGATTAATTCTCAGAACAAATAGAAATTTCCTATATGGCAAAGAAAAATACTCCTTACAATGAGATCACTCTTTTTTTGTGCAACTATAAAAACAAAAAGGAATTTATTATTTAAAAGTAGAGAACTTGTTGCAAAATGCTTATTAAAGAGAAGAAACAAGAAATTTTTTTAAAAAATTGAAAAAGGAACAGTTACTTTCCTTAATTTTTTCAATTTCTGATAAAAGTGCTTTTAGATAAGTTGTTAGTTGAAGAGACCAGATTGGACAGGTGTGGGATTGTTTTTTGTGCATCACCTAAAAGATCATCTAACATGAGAATTTTTAATAACAAAAGATAAGCTAAACATTCAAAAAGTGACATGTCAATATTATGGTTACCGAACTGGATTCTTTCTTTCTTTCTTTCTTTCTTTCTTTCTTTCTTTCTTTCTTTCTTTCTTTCTTTCTTTCTTTCTTTCTTTCTTTCTTTCTTTCTTTGACTGTGACTAGAAAACGAAGGAGTGAATCTATAGATTTACCACCTGAAAAAGCAGGTACAGTTGTTACAGAAACTATTAGAGCAGATGGGTAATAAGATGGAGGCTTTTGGAAAAAGAATGGAAGAAAGACTTGCAAAAACTGAGATAATAATACTTATAAAAGTGAAATAGGAAATGACAGAGAAGACTAAAAAGTTGGAAAGCTTTTAAAACCAAACAACTGGAGAGGTAAAGCAAATCAATGATAAAGTGGAAATCAGATTGAAGACATAGGCAGAGAGTTGGAAAGAGAATTGGGCAGCTTGGCTTTATTAGAGTTGAAAAAGAAAGAATTTTGTTTGAGATTCAGAACCATTCCTGAATTTTTTGTTAAATATATTAGAGAAAGAAATATTAAAAGTCTTAGCAGACTCTGGAAGATACAGATACCACATTTATAGAATAAATTCCAGATTTGCCAGACCAAGAAAAGTCCCAAGGGACATCAGGTACACTTTATTAGGAAAAAAACAAGAGGTGAAGTTTCACAAGAGCGTTTTAAAATGAGAATGGATGACAGAGACATAATTATTTTCAAAGACATTCTGAGTTGAAAAGGAAGCCCTGGCTATCAAGTGGGCGATCTCTGTAGCTAACAACCCATTAACCCTAGTGACAGATAATGAACCCCTCTAATGGACGGTGCAAATAAAGAAGCACAATGCTCAGACTCTCAGATAGTACTTCTTTCTTTTCCCTTTCAACTTTCCAGTCCAGCGTTGCCCAGTACACTGACATGCCAATGCAGTTTGCATGTCCCAGCTTTCTGAGGATGTCACCAATCAAAAACCAATTTCCACCATAGGGATATGTGTGTTTGGACTCAGCAGGCCTTGTACTTGCCAAGGATGAATTGCACCCCTAGGCAACGGTGAGGAGACCCCCAAAGAGTTGGTGGAAAAGCAGGGCGAGAAACAGTCTTAGCAGGCTGACAAGGGTAATGGGGAAGATGATCAGCCCCAGCAGGGCAAACTGGGCAGGCATGGAGACAGCAGGAGATTGGTACCCAGGGAAGTGACTCATGGAGCTAATGTAGAGACAGGGAATGGGGAAACGATACCCCAAGTCAGTTGAGGAACACCATACTGGGAGGTGGCATGCAAAGCTGGCAGCACTGGAGGGAATGTGGCAGTGCCTTGATGAGGTTAGTCAAGCAGACACGGGAGAAGAGAGAAGCATGATATAAAAGGGAGTGGCTGCTGTGAGGCTGAGGGGAGTACATGCATGCAGGACAGGGTGCAGGAATGTGTAGGCACTTTAACCTCCTCTGTACCCATATCTGAGGCTGGAGAAGCCAGGGAAGAGGAATGTACAGCAGCAGAAAGGCATCTAAGAAAGGCAGCCAAGGAGGTGCTTCACAGCAGGATATAATTCCTTTCTTTCCACGGCCAGTTCTACATATCAGAGAAATGGGAAGGCTTCTAGTATTCCAGATGGCATTCTCAGAAATATCATGTGGATTCATATGCATGCCTTCAGTTCCCTTTATGCATCCCACATGCACTTCCAAATCCACTTACTTGGCTGCTGCTTATAAATTCTGATAAAATGAAGATTAGGGAGCACTTTAAATTTGCCAATAGTATTTAAAAAAAATAACATCTGTGCTTTTCCTTCTGTCTGAGCTTTTTTAATTTTTATTTTGGGGGAGTACTTATTCCTGAAGTCTGAAATACCTTGCCAAGCCATGAAGAAAAAAAAAATTCTGCTGCATGATTATAAAATAAAAATTTCCAATACTGGATATCATAGATCTGATCTAGCAAAATCTTCCATATGTCAAACACACATTAGAGTCAGTTGGAATCTTATGTGGAACATTTTACAAGTTATCCAAGGCAGGCAGAGTGCAGACATCTGAAAACTGATCAATATTGAATGAATTTGTGTGGTCCAGAAGAAATTATGTCTTAAGTGGTAAGATACATGTATTCAAACTCAGGGCCATTCCGCACGACTTTAATGTAGCAGAAGGCTTGCAAATTGTAAACGCTACTAATTTGCAGTTCCGCAAGACGTCACACACAATCTGCCACACGCCTGAAACAGTCCCGTAAAAAGCGATTTGTTGTAGCACTTAAAGGGAAATCGGGAAAAGTGGATTCACCCTCTGAAAAGCACTACACTCTTGCAAACAATCTGCAACACTAGCAAAAAAGACTTGTGCGTTCCCATTGTTGCGGTTCCAACAAAGTCCCTCCCCTTGGCTCTCTCCTCCGAACTTCCGGCGAAGCGATCGACAATTTTTTTTTCTCGGAGCGAGCAGAAAGCAACGAATCAGCGAGCCTTCATTCACCCAGCGAGGCTTCTCCGGCTACAGTCCCTCCACAGAAGTGCCTTAAAGCTCCCCTCAGTCCCCAAGCACAACACAGCCCGGTTTGCAAGTTCTCTTTATTTTCGGCCGAAAATCGCGCCCATTCGGGGGGGGGATTTTTCTTTTCACTCGGGGGAGCATGGTAATGATGACTCACCAGCTCACACGCCAGCTAGATGGGTCTCTACATTAGGAGGAATCAAGGCATATTCGTTGCAACGTGTGTTTTTCTTTTTCTTTTTTTAAAAAACTTGTTCTTAAAGGGAAAGGGGCTTTTTGGGAGCATGATTACAACCGCCCATTGGCTGTTCGTTTGATTGATGGCCAGCGGCAGGACAAAGCACAGAAAAAATCACTTCCTTTCTAGCAATTTTTGCGAGACCGGAAACCTGTGGGAAACGAATGAAACGCTACTGGATTCCACCACAAAGGCAGGTATGCATAACGCTGAGATTGCACTTTTAAAAATAGTGTTTCCGCTGTCTGGAACCAACTGGCAACATTGGTCCTTGTGCAGAAAGGCCTTCAATTTTTCCAAGGGATTCACTAGGTGGCTTTGTGCAGAATAATACAAATACAAGCTATAGTGAACAACCCCCAGAACAATTAAGGGGTGGGGACTAAGTACCACACTAGCCCATATTGTCTGCTTGTGTTTACAGCTGTGTGCTGTGTGGGAAATCAGTGCTGTGTGGGAAATCAGCTGTGGAACCCTTAGTAGTGATCCTAAAGTTAGAAAAAAGACAAGCCAAAATGAAGAGGATGTGAAGAAAGGCTGCTAATAGTCCATTAGTTAAAAGGCTGATGTGGCATTCCCAGACCAAACTAGGAATAAGCAAATCTCAATTTTGCTCTTTAGTGAGAATTCTCTCTAAACAGATTCTATATCCATGACATTCCATACTTCTCTTTGGAGGATATTTTCCGGCTGTTTCTTCAGTGGTTAAGGCATACTTTTGGAATTTGACAGTGGTTGAAGGTGTTAAATTGACCCTGTCAGGTGCTGGGAGTTGCATGGCTTCTCTTTCCTTGGCACACTTAGCTGGATTTTTCAGCCCGCTCAGCCTGAGCCAGTCTACCACGGCCTCCATACATCCGGCCAAAGGTTATCCATATTAGTATTCCAGTTTATTCAAGTCCTCAATATTGTTTTCGAATTCAGATTTTTTTTTCTTTTCAGATTTACAAAAAGGATTTGGTCTATTATTTCATATGGGGAACTCCAGCTGGATTGAAAAATGGCTGTTTTTCAAGAATATGACACCAAAATTACAGGCTTTCCCCCCATGTTTATTTTGGTTCTTGGGATGGGGAGGAAAGAGCTCCACATCACAGGTCTAATCAGGATCAAGCCCTTGCAGTCTTTAGCTATGAGCTTGCTGCCACTTTCAGTTTGGCCCTGAGATCAGACCACACAGGTCGAATTTCTGTAGTACAGCCTTTTGTGGTAGCAGCTATTCAGAGACAGAGCAAGATTCGGGGGTGCAGAAAAAGGGCTATGCTGGATGGTGATCCAGTTAGTTGAGCAGCTTTCACTCTCTGTGCTGGAGACCAGGTTTTTGTAAGGCCAATTTTCTCCATGGGCACCAAAAACAAATCAAAAGGGACACATTTAACAGTCTCTAATTGTGAAGAGCTTTCAGAAAACAGTAACTGTGAAAGTTGCCATAACCTTCACAGCAAAACTGAGGATTTTACAGTGGCACTTTAAGCATCAGTGATGATGCATCTTGTAGGGGACTATACTCCACCTGAGACTCTAACACTGAGTCCCATAGTTGGGTATGGTTATATGACATGCAATAGAATCCCCTTTTAAACCTAAGCAAGCTTGACTCTGGCCAGTGTCTAGAAGATGAAAATGCTATGTCTTAGATCAGGGGTGGGCAAACTGTGGCCCTCCAGATGTCCATGGACTACAATTCCATTGATATCCTTCCAGCGAATGCTGGCAGGGGCTCATGGGAATTGTAGTCCATGGGTATCTGGAGGGCCACAGTTTGCCCACCCCTGCCTGAGATCCTATGAAAAATATCTAGTAATGATGAAACACAAGATCACCAGACAAACTGAAAAAAATAATGCTAGAAAAAGTTTGAAAACAGGAAGTCACGAGATGTATAGACTCAAAACAGGTAGTCATGACCTTTAGTTTGGAAGACCTGAGCAAGGCTGTTAATGCTAGGACATTTTGAAGGTCATTAATTCAAAGGGTTAATATAAGTCAGAAGTTACTTTGTAGCACAAGTCACACAAAAGACAGACAATTTTTTATCAATTTTCCCTCCTGCTCCAGACTTTTAATCCCCCTTATGCTTTTCCCTTGTCTGCAAAGGGTAGTGTTTTAGGAATCATTTTATCCTGCAGTGGGAGGAGGGAGGTGAGGAATTCCTGTTCTACTGATAGAAATCCCTTCCATCAGCAAAGATTTACCTTTGGGTTGTTACCAGAAACATATTTATGCACCTGCCCTGTGACACGGGTATATTCAGTTGTGGGGAATTTGCTTAGCGAGAGGTTATAACGTAGCAAAATGGATTGTTAGCCAATGTTTATGAGATGATTACACCCTTAAGAACTCACGGCAGACAACAGGTATATAGAGTAAAATAATAATCTTTTTTGGAATGAAAATAATAAAAAAGAAATGTCTAGCACACTATCAGTCAATATGAGATCTTGACAGTTAGTGGGGTGGCTCCTTAGACAAGATTTGAATGCCCATTCAGGTGGTCTTGTCTGACAGCTCTTGGTTCCCATCTGACAGGGGGATTCTTTTCTTTTTATGTGAGGATCCTATGATCTGCTCCCTTTCTTTACTACCTTGCTAAATGCAATTGCCCTTTTCAACATGCATTTTTTTTTCTGTGTAAAAAAGAGTTGGGCTTCAGCTATACACATAACTGCCTGAAAAATAGAGAAAGGAAAGAATCAGTTTCTAAAGATAACTTCAGCTTTTACTGGAAAATTTTTCTCCAAGGTAGGAAAATGAAACATAAAATGGATCATTTCACAGCTAATGCTTAAACATCTTTGTGAACAGATTTAATTTTATTCATTTTGTCACCTTTCAGCTATGAAACTTCTACCAAATATCCCTGTCAAGAATGCTGAGTTTACCACAAAGGATCCCAAAACTATGTAGAACCTCAGAGAAAGGGGTTATCTGCCAAAAAAACTGGCTGTTTTAGCTTCAACAGCCTTGCTTGCATGTGGTCAGAGTTGAGGGAGGGGACTTCCCTACTGAGCATGGATTGGAATACATACTAGAGCACTTAAATTAATAGGTTTTTAGTTTCACTGTGGGATAGTGAAGAGAAGACGTGGAACAACTTGCACAGACATAAAACAGATTTTCTTTTTCTCACTCACTCTCTCCCTGTGGGTCCCTTAGGATGTGGCTGGACAGATGGATAGACACGTGTGTGAAGAAAACCTCAGTAATGATTCTAAGGAGAAAAAATGAAAAGGAAAGCATGTTATGTAAGAGAAACACAATTCCATTTTGAAGTAATAGGCAAGAAAGCATACAGTCTAAATCTGGTAGATTCTACAGCATATTACATTTAATTTTATAAGGGGGCAGATGACAACATTGGCAGTTTGGAAACTGGCATTCATTGTTTAAATGAAAGCAATATCTGGCCCCCAAAAGTAGCTAAGTGAGAATTTTGAAACTTTTGTTACAGATGAAGAGTATCACATATCACAGCTATTTTTTCAGTTATGTTTGTTTTGTTCATACATGTAGGTTAGCCACCATTATATTAACTGAAAGAAATTCAGTTTTAATGCTGTTTAGCTTGCCATCTTAAAGAACTGAGCCGTTTTCCAGGCCATCTGAACAACAGCAATCTTTGGTCATTTCAATAAAGGTAAAGGTATCCCCTGTGCAAGCTGACTCAGACTGAGTCATGTCTGACCCTTGGAGTGATGCTCTCTAGCGTTTTCATGGCAGATTCAATACGGGGTGGTTTGCCAGTGCCTTCCCCAGTCATTACCTTTTACCCCCCAGCAAGCTGGGTACTCATTTTACCGACCTCGGAAGGAGGGAAGGCTGAATCAACCTTGAGCCGGCTGCTGGGATTGAACTCCCAGCTTCACGGGCAGAGCTTTCAGACTGAATGTCTGCTGCCTTACCACTCTGCGCCACAAGAGGCTCTTGTGGTCATTTTAATACTTGAATATTAAATTGGCTTTGTTTTTTTTAAGAAGAAAAAGAAGAAGAAGAGTTGGTTTTTATATGCTGCTTTCCTCTACCAGGAGGAATCTCAAAGTGGCTTCTCAGATATTAGTTTTCTACCCCCACTTTGCAATTGCCTCTTCTCATTTGATATTCTCAGGTTTTCAGTTCTTTCATTATGCTTTTAATAGGATATATAATTTGTAGCTTTTTTGTTGTTATTCTTTATAGTATTGTCTATCATTTTTATTGTCGATGTCAGCTGCTTCAGGAATTTGTTTTATTGAGAGAGTGGAACACAGAGTTTTTTTCTAAAAAAAACAAATAAAACTTTACAAGTCCTGCCTGTCACTGCATGAAATGAACATGTCCTTTCTTGATGAAGACCACATGTTTTGATTTGAGCAACAAACTTGTTTGAGGATCAGACCTAAGAGGCGTTTCAGACTAGCCATGCTTTGCAACCAAGCAAGAATTCTGGAAAGTGGCAATTTTTCCACTTGCAATATCCCATCATCCCTAAACTATACATCATGTTAAATATTAGCATTAGTTAGATTTTTAAAAGCATCACGTGTTTCAAAATGTCTTGGCCATGACAGAAATAAATTCTTTGAGACTGTTTCCATACCTGTGATTTGCTGGCATGTTCTCACCACATTGAATTCTGAATGCAGACCACGAATTTGCACCCAGTATTCTGCATTTGTGTGTGTGTGGGGAGGAGGGTTGCCATCTGCCAGGAGTCCATTTGCACCATGTATTCTGCACTTCTGTTGGGAGAGTGGGTGGGCCCGCTTCCTGTCCTGCCTCCCCCCTTTTTTTGATCTGAGCATGCACAGTAATGGAATCACAACCTAATGCTTTAAGGAGGGTTGCCAGGGATTGGGGGGGGGGCTCAAATGTGGGAACTGCAAATACCTTCCCATCTGGGTGAGTGTGGCCAGGCAATGGAATGTGCTTGTTCTTGCATCTTCTGGATGCCGCCCCCAATGCTGCTGCTGCTGCTGCTGTGGTAAAGGGTAAGTGGGTGGCTGAGGCTCAGGCAAGGGCAGCAAAAGGTTGGCAGAGTTCAGTGGTGTGCCTTTTCCCTCAGTGTGGCTCTTTGACTGCAGCCCACCACTTGAGGCAGGTGAGCAGGGTAGGAAAGTGAGTGTGGCAGGGATAATGAGTTGCGCTGTAACACAATCAAAATAAAGAAAAATTTAAAAATGCACACACCCCAGCCCTCAATTCCCATGGCACTCAAACCACCCAAACAAGGGGGGGAGGTCATGCATTGATGTGCACTCAGTCACCATACATGCAGGAAGGCAAAGCATGTCTGCTGCCATTACAAAAATGTTTTCCTGCACAAAATTTATGAAGCGCATCATAAGGTACATTTAGATGCTGGAGGGGAAGATGGGGGAGGCAGGGATGTATGGAGTCACCTTTCTGACGCATTTCCAGAAAGCTGGTGTTTATGCTAATGCAGATTAGCATTGTAGTGCAATTATGTTCAAAAGGTTAAAAAAGTACAGAAGTGGGGGTGGGGGGGGGCGAAGGGCAGGAAGGAAGGCAAAATATTGGTTGGAGTAGATAGAGCTTTTAACAACATTTACAAAATGTGCAGTAACCAGGGAGTGCATTCAGATATATACCCAACTATTGAGATTTCAGTGTAAACTGCTTGTAATTCCATGGAACATTAAGGCAGTCATTGTGCTGTTTTTTGAGGGTGTAGAATCAATGTGAGTGATCTAAAACAACTCCTGTTAAGATGACAAAAGCTATTTTGTTCTCACCCAAGGCAAAATAGAATGTAAATAATGAATGCAATTGATAAACATGCTGTGTTGTCAATATTTGGGATGGATACATTTCTAATGCAATGTGCTGAAAGCAGATCATTGAAGCATTGGCCATTGACTCTGAAAGTAGTACCACAGAATCTATTAAGCTTTCATTTCAGAGAGTCCAATCCACAAAGTTTGTATGTTCCATAGACTTCACTCCAGAACTGTTGATATAATTGAACTTGAATTTAGATTTCAAACTGTTCTTTAAACATCCAGAATAGATGAGACTGCAGTCCAATCCAAAATGGCCCTTCAGCAATGCAATCTCTATCAGAGCACTTCGATATGGCAGGAATCCCTGTACTCTTTCTTCTCAGAACATCGTAACAAATGGAACACTACTGCACACGTTCCATTCTATTCAAAGAGAACAGTCAGAGGAAATGGGAAGAGAACCAGCCTGGTGTTGTGGTGAAGAGTGAGTAACAACAATTTTACAGCAACAATGAGAAGAGTTATAGTGCCAGTTTCATTTGGGCAACATTACACTGGGAGTTTGGGAGTCATGTTTATTATATAAAGGATGTATTGTGTGAGCCATTTTGGTATTTAACCTCCACACAGCTTTGCTGATTGTGGTATTTGTTTGGATGCACTGAACTGGGTCCCCCCCTTTAGTTCTTGTGACTGCATTAAGGCCCTCCATGGTAAAGCACCATAAATGTAAAACTAATAGAATTATATTATTCCAGTGCCCTCCAAGGATTTCCTCATTGTTATTTCATGCTTTATGCCACTCTCTAATGTTTTTCCAAGACACATAATTGATGTCAGCCTGGGAAATGGTGATCTCATCTTCTATGTCTTCCAATGCCAGAGAGAGCAAACCCTTGCTTGGGTACAGTACCCATGCGACTCAGATTGAAAAGCATCTAAATGTGGAGCATTTGGATTTACTGCTTCATTTCTTACCAACTGCCAGAAACCTCCACAGGGCCCTGTACCAAGGCCACTTAATTCTCAATGCCAATTAAGGTATTGAGTATCCTTAATTGTTCACAATTTAGCCCATTTTTTGTTCTACCTAAGGCATTCTAACTCTGTAGAAACAAGAGCAGGTAATTCGAAATCAGACCTTCAGAATCCAGGGATCAAAAAACCTGGATGAGGAGAATTTCCAAAACATTTCAGATTGCAAAGCATTTCAGTTCACCTTTGAAGACTTTGTACTTCTTCAACTGCTTCTGAATTTACAAACATGAGAAAATGATGACATCATATCCTGCCTGTATTGTTACTTCCCATGAGGACAAAACTGGCTTGAGGTAAAAAGGTCCCTTTGTTTAATGCGAACAAAATCAACATGCTTGACTGATTATTCTAAAGGTCTTTCCAGATGTTGTGGTTTTCCTGGGGTAACATCTCAGCTGAGATTGAATGAGCCCCAGGAAGTGCTGCTGTTCCTGGTAAATCCCTGTTCAAAGACTACAAACAGTAGTTGCTGGGCAACAGAGGGTTTTTTTTTTAACCTCTTAGCAAGAACAGCTTATAAAATAAAAGCTGGTTCCAGATTGCACATGTGTGCACTACACGTTTTGTGTATGCATGTAGGAAGAAGACTTGTTTTTTATTCCCTGCTTTTCTCTACCAGGAGTCAGTGAGGTATGTGAGGCTGAGAGAGCTCTGACAGGATGGCTCTGTGAGAACAGAACTATCAGGACTGTAACAAGCTCATCGTCACCCAGTTGGCTGCATGTGGAGAAGCAGAGAATCAAACCCAGCTCGCCAGATTAGAAGCCGTGCTCTTAACCACTACAACAAGAAGACCTATACATGTGACATTACATGATAATAGTACAGAATTAAACAAAAAATGCCTGATCTTTCCTAGTCAAAAGCCTTCCTCACTTCAGAGAAAATCCCATTTTTTACTTCTTAGTACCTCCCACCATCAAGTTGCTAGAGGAAACTATTTTGTGTCCTCTCCCTCCCAATCTTCCCTGCACCCCACTGTAGAAGGGATCCAAGCAGAACTACCTGCCTGCCCACCTGGATCAAGTCCACACTGACTGTGAGGCTAAAAAGGCTGGTGCACTTTTCAAAGAAGATGCTATGCTGTCACCTGCCATGCTGTCTCAGAGGCACTTAGCCAGGAAGTGAGGGGGGGGGGAAGACCACCACATATACAGAGTCAGCCCCATGGAGTGTTTTGTGCAGGAGATTTTGTGTAGGAGAGCTCCAGGGCCCACTGGAATTTGGAAACCATAGTCTAGTTAAAAAGCTTACTGGGAGCTGAGTTGGAGCAGGTGAAGGAATTGGTCTGTATAAAGAGAATTTTTGTGAACTTATTGTTGTAGCTGATGTGAACAATTCAAGGAGACACTCTAATAGTTTTTTCAGTGACTTTAAACATATGCTGCACATCTCCCCTGACACACCATCATCTCCTGCCTCCAGAATACATACCAGTTTCTTACATGGAACAAGATATAAAGTTGATGCTTGATTGTATTGTATTGAAGGAAGGGTGAACTCTATTTTAAACAAAAACATTTGGGCAGGTCCTTAGGAAGCTCTTCAGAATGGGGGCCTGTTTCTTATTTTGCTTTTGTATTGCAT
Source organism: Paroedura picta (assembly GCF_049243985.1). Taxonomy (NCBI): domain Eukaryota; kingdom Metazoa; phylum Chordata; class Lepidosauria; order Squamata; family Gekkonidae; genus Paroedura; species Paroedura picta. The sequence continues at coordinate 88,587,577 of NC_135369.1, forward strand.
GAGGGCTATAAAGGATGTTCAATACCCAGTAAAATTTGTTACATATTTGGAACTATGTGGGTGGTTTTGCTGTTACCATATATGATTTTCTCATAACTTACAATGACTTGTCAACAGACTATTATCTTTATGGTTCTGAAGGGTTTTGGACTTCATTTTGACAGGGGATTATTCAATGGTATGACTGGACTTTGCAGACTTAAAGGAAAGCATGTTCCCTGACAGATTTTTTTAAAGCAGCCTAGTTTGGTAAATTAAAATTGGCTGGCTGGAAAAGTGACGAGTCATAGAAGGTTTTAATAAAGATTAATGTGAATTTTACAAATATTTGGGAAAGCTGGGTTTGTTCAGTTTCAGGAACATGGGCTGACCAGACTTTCCAGGCATCAAATTGAAATGCTTTTGCCCTTCTTTAATTTCTTCCTGTCTTGCAGAAACTAGAAACTATGATTAAGTAAGGTCCATCTACTGGAATTTAGCTCTAATCAAGCTGGGTTTTTTATATTTGTTTTTATGACTGTCATTCTGCAGCACACAGGGAACTTCCTTATTTGCAAAGACTTAGGTGTTATTCTTGGGCCATGCAGGGAAGCCCATTGAACACAAATGCTTGTCTGATTATCAAGTGAAGAAGAAGAAGAATTGGTTCTTGTATGCCACTTATCTCTACCCGAAGGAGTCTCAAAGCATCTTACATTTGCCTTCCCATTCCTCTCCCCACAACAGACACCCTGTGGAGTGGGTGAGGCTGAGAGAGCACTGATATCACTGCTCAGTCAGAACAGCTTTATCAGTGCTGTGGCGAGCCCAAGGTCACCCAGCTGGCTGCATGTGGGGGAGCACAGAATCAAACCCAGTTTGCCAGATTAGACGTTTGTGCTCCTAACCACTACTCCAAACTGGCTCTGTGAATGAGGAAATGCACATAAATGAGTTTCTGGGTCACAAATATTAATGTTATAAACAATTGGAATAAATTAAATTTTATTAGTCCCAACAACAGTAAACAAGACATGATGTATATTAACAAATGCTAAGAAATAGCCAATTGTTTGTTGTATATACTCATTTAAATTATGGTCATGTGATGAATGTTTGACAAAACTGGAATGAAATTGTTATTTGATTTTTGAAAGGAAAATGGAGGATCTGTTAATTAGAGAGGTAATGTGGATAATTACATAGGTAATAATAATGCTACCAATTAGGATTTTTAAAATTCATGTACTTCATGTCATAAATCCTTATATCAGTCTTAATTTCAAGAGTTTTTATATAGTTAATCTTCCCTAAAATTAGTAGAGAAGCTTTAGAGAAGTTCATAGTTGCACCTTCTTTTTATATCTGTGCTAGTAAGAAAGCCCATTGCGACCTGGGTGCGACATTGCGACAATGGGTGCTAGGGCCCAGGGGAAAATGGCAGGCGCAGATCTCTCTCTCACAGCAGGAGCCATAGAAGGTAATCAGGGCTCATTTGTAGCAGGGAAGCAAGACTCATTTGCAGTTTGGGCCTCGTTTGCAGTGTGGGCCTCGTTTGCAGTTTGTCTCTGTCTGTCTCTCTGCCACGCAGCAGGAGCCATAGCAGGTAATCAGGGGTCATTTGTGGTTTGGCAGGGCTTTCTGTGTCTTTCTCTCAGGTGTCTGAGAGCAAAGTGGCTAGTGTCCAGAGAACGAGTGTGGAAGCTGTGGTGGCAGGGCCAATCACTGATTGGCCCTATTCCAACTCGGACACCCCGGACTTGTCCTACCCCCCCAGGCTGTTTCACAAATATTAAGAGGAACAATGGATAAGGATTACAGGTAAATAATTGCCTTAACTATATCTTCATTATCATTATCATTTTTACGTATTTTAATGTATTTACCTCCTATATTTCACTGACCACAATATAAGATTTGTGATAATTCCTGAACTTTCAAATGATAAAAGAGCATTTCAGATTCAATTTATATTCTGCAAGTACACCATATTCCAATAGAATTCTTCAAAGCGCCTAATGTGATTTCTTCATGTTGGTTGGAAAAATCATGTGATCTGCATAAAAATCCAATTTGAATTAGACAAATTATTTTAATACCATTTATATAAGGTGACCAGATTGTCCCACTTTTGGAGGGACATCTGGGGGTAGCTGGCAAGTTGTACATACGTGGAAATTAAAAAATATATATATTACAATACTATTTTTGCGTTCTATGAAACTTTTTGTTGCTCCAAACTGACCACATTTTTAATCAAGAATCCCCCGGTCAATGGTGTCTCGCATTACCAATGTTAAAATCTGGTCACCTTACCTTTATATATCCTGAAAAACTGAATACTTTCAGCCACATATTCTAATGTAATTACAAATAAATGAATTTGTTTGTTTATTTATTTATTTATTTATTATATTTATATACCGCCCTCCCTGAAGGCTCAGGGCGGTTTACATAGGAACAAAGAACAATACATAAAACAGTCTATGAACAAGTGAATACCTTACAATAATGATACTAATAGTTGTAACCGTATCTTTAACACGTCTGCGGCGTGGGCGCCGCGGACTAAATAAAGCGCTAAGCGCTTTGGGGGAGGAGTTAGGGTGGGCTTTGTCCATGATGAGGAAGGGGCCTGATTGGCCCCTTCCTCTGGACAGACCATCGGCTGGGCCAATTCCCACCCTTCCAACAAGGAAGCAACGGCGAGCCGCGCTCTGCGTGGCTCGCTGTTGCTTCCTTGCCAGTGCCCTGATGCGTGAAGGCGCGAAGCGCCTCCGACGTGTTAGGCTGCCGGCAAAGGGAGCCCCCGGCAGCCTCTCGCCGCGTCACGCTGCCGGCCGAGGCATCCCCGAGGCTCTGCGCGACTGCCGGGGGCTGCCTGCCCTAGCATCCACTGCATTAGTCGCAGTGGGCTTGATTACTAGTAACAATATAACAGTGCAACAATGCAAACACGTCCAGAGCATTGTTGGAAGTCTGAGGGGGGGGTCAGGGGTCAGGGAGGGAGCAGGGGCCCTTCAATCGCTGTTGATTATGTCTGGTCTCAACCAAATGCCTGATGGAAGAGCTCCTTTTTGCAGGCCCTGCGGAACTGTTTAAGCTCCGTCAGAGCCCTGATCTCCTCTCGGAGCTCGTTCCACCAGGTGGGGGCCAGAACAGAGAATGCTCTGGCCCTGGTCGAGACCAGGTGGACTTCTTTAGGGCCAGGGATCCTTAGCTGGTTGGTGGCGGTGGAGTGCAGAGCTCTTTTGGGGACATAGGCAGGGAGGCGATCCCTCAGGTACACTGGGCCCTGACTGCGTATGGCCTTGAAGGTAATTACCAGAACCTTTAGTCTGATCCGGAATTCAACTGGCAACCATTGCAGTTGGTGGAGAATGGGCTGGAGAATGGGCCGGAGAATGGGTTAATGCAAACATGTCCACAATTTACATAGAATTCAGTGTTGGGAAACAATGCAGAATCTAAAAGTTTTCAGCCAAGAATTGTTTTTTCTCTCTCTAGTCTATCGAAGGCTTTCTCTGCATCAAGAAAGATTATGGCAGCTGGTGTCCCATTCAGTTTAACATTCTCAGTCAGAGGAAGTAATATACAAATGATTGCATATCCTAATCTGTTAGTTCTATAAAGTTCTGAGTGTCATTAATTAATTTAATGACTAATCTGATGGCTGTTCTTATCAGGTCATCGAGACTGAGGCCTATCATATAACAAAATATTAGCTGTAAGTGGGATAGTCATTCTCCCATCTACTCTTTTCTGGCATATTGTAATATATAAACAAACTTTTAAGGAGTTCTCAGGAATAAACTTTCAAAATCTAGTAATGGACCATAAATACAATTTGGAGCATTACTGAGTCTCTATTTGCCAGGGCCCTTTGGTGGGATAGTGTGTGAATGAACGAAGCCAAACACAGCTCTGGTTGCTCATACAAATCAGATAAGCTCCCTTTTCTATGTCCAGTATAAACATTTCAAATGGACCCCTCCCCAATCCAATATGAGCTTTGAAAGAATTAATTCTACTGTCAATAGATGATGCACAGAGGCAACGTGCCCAGCATGCTCCCTGGTTACAGCAGCAGGAATGGCAGGTTTAGTGAAGCTGCACAGCCACCACTACAGGGCTCTATACAGAGTCGTGTGTGGCAACCCAGGCTGTGCAACCACCCAGCAAGCTAGCTCCAAGAACATTTATTCCGACCATCTTGTAGGATACATAGAATGTTAGGATTAGAGGACTGAGTTTAAATAATTTTATTTTGATGTCTGTTCATTCTGTTGTGACTTCAAAATGCTATGTGTGCTTGTTCTCTATTAGATTTCTTAACATTTTAATTGATCTCCCCATAGTACATGTGTATTTTACATCCCTGTGCAAGCTAGTGCAAATGACACAGGAGATGCAAAACCAAGGCAGAGCCTTCAAGTGGCAAATCAACTAAAACCGCTTGAGTACTAGGTCTGGACTGTATACATGCACAAGAACTCAAAAATGAAATTGCTGATCATAGAATCATAGAATTATAGAGTTGGAAGGGGTCTCCTGGACACTACGCAGGACACTCACATCCCAATTGCTCACCCACTGTAACCTGCCACCCCCATGAACCTTCACAGAATCAGCCTCCCTGTCAGATGGCTATTCAGCCTCTGTTTAAAAAATTTCAAAGATAGAGAACCCACCATCTCCTGAGAAAGCCTGTTCCACTGAGAAACTGTCAGGAAATTATTCCAGATGTTTAAACGGAATTTCCTTTGGATTAATTTCTTCCCATTGGTCTGTCCCTTCTAACAAAAATATGTAATTTGCCATTAGCATCAGTCTCTCTGCCAGAAGATTCAAAATTAGCAAATGCCAAGCAAACTTGATATAGTGGTTAAGAGTGGTAGCTTCTAATCTGGAGACCAAGGTTTGATTCTCTGCTCCTACACATACAGCCAGCTGGCTGACCTTGGGCCAGTCATAGTCCTGATAGAGTTATTATCATAGAGCAGTTCATCAGAGCTCTCTCAGCCACACTTACCTCTCAAGTTGTCTATTATGGGGAGAGGAAGGGAAAGTGACTGTAAGCTGCTTTAAAATTCCTTTGAGCAGTGAAAAGCAGGGTATAGAAACCTTCTATAAAGAGACCCCCTTTTCTAAAGGAAGAACATGGGGAACTATCCACTGTTTAGCTAGATGTCTGTTCTGGGTGAACTGGTATTGAGAAAGAAATAATTGTTAAATGCATAAGAGAATGAGCCTTGTATCTTTAACAGGAAGTACTACTGCATGATGAGTTAATAAAAAAGAGGAAACAGAGGGTGAGACAGTTTTCACTGTGGAAGGTCCATGAAGGATCTATTTTAGAACTGATGCTATTTATTCATAAATAACCAGTGACCAAAACTGTACAAAACTCCCTCTTCTGTCCCTCTCCTCATCTCTGTCAAGCTCCTCCAGAAGAAGCAACAAAAGGGCTCTTCTTTTGTGGTTGATGGATCAGCTCCTCCTTTTGCTTGTTGCTACCACTGTATGTATGAGCCTCTTGTGTAAGGCAGCGGAAATGCAGTCTGAAGCTCTGCCCATGAGGCTGGGAGTTCAATCCCAGCAGCCGGCTCAAGGTTGACTCAGACTTCCATCCTTCCGAGGTCGGTGAAATGAGTACCCAGCTTGCTGGGGGGTAAACGCTAATGACTTGGGAAGGCACTGGCAAACCACCCCATATTGAGTCTGCTATGAAAACGCTAGAGGGCGTCACTCCAAGGGTCAGGCATGACGCGGTGCTTGCACAGGGGATACCTTTACCTTTACCTTACCACTTTATGTACAACTTAACATGCTGGTAAGATAAGGTGACCAGATTTTAACATTGGTAAAATGGGACACCATTGACCGGGGGGGTTCTTGATTAAAAATTTGGTCTATATGGAGCAACAAAAAGTTTCGTAGAATGCATAGAACGCAAAAAAGTATAGTAATATATATTTTTTAATTTCAATCTTAATTCAATTTGCCAGGTACCCCCAGATGTCCCTCCAAAAGTGGGACAATCAGGTTACCTTATGGTAAGACTGTCTCATTTCTGCAACATCTACTCATCCTCAGAAACCACTTACAACTCTAAAATTAGAGGTTTTTAAATAAGAAAAACACTTCTTTGTAAGAAAAATCTGGAAGTACCCCTGCAGAACACTAATTTGTAGTTGTGGTTGGCCCTATTGTATGGATTGTCTTAACTGCATGGGGCCAGACTTTAGCTGTTAGATACAGGAATGAAATTGTGACAGGTTGGATTGAGTTTATTAGCTACTTTAGACCTCAAACTATAGATAGAGACATTCTTAGCTTTTTTCTTAGCTTTGTGTGCAATAAGAGATTCACAGATAAAAGATGAGAAGACATTCTTGTTTATATATTTTTTCCAATTCTGTATTAGATTTATTTGTCTCAAAATATTAACACATCTTATGAAGTTATGATATTTTTCTATTTTAGACAATGTGACCCATATTAAATAGTAGAATCAGATGGGTACTGTTAAAAAATCTAGTTCTTGACCCTGAATCTAATTACTGAGCCACAATTTTGTAATTGGCATTATAGGTCAATGTGCTAAGCATTGTTTTGGCATATATATTGGCATGAACTCATTGTGAGAGAAGATGTATTTGTTTAACATAACATAAAAGCAGGATTGCCAAATGGCCCTGGCCAGGTGTTCTTTTTCCTGAGCATGCTGGCCACATGAGAGAGGTGACAAAGCCATTCCCTCTCCAGTTTATTTTCCTTTCCCCAACAGCTTCTCTGGCTGATTCCACATGGCAGCGATCTCAGTGAGCTGCCACCAGTGAAATATGTTCCTCCAGGAAACACAGAGGCAGCAGATAGGTTCTGCCATGAAGGTGTGGGGGGGCACAGGGGAGTTTATTTTGCAGGAAGGTAGCATTGCATGGAATGCACTCCCGCCTTCTTGCAAAATGAAAAAAATATGCCCAGGTCCGCCCTGCAGTGCAGCACTGTGAAGCTGACTAGAGCATTTTCTGCCCCTTTTGGGCCACTGTAGGGTGGGGAAGAGTCAGGCCTGGAAGGCCCCTTCAGTGGGATAAGGGAACACAGAGGGGGTCTGCCTGAAAGTTTCATCATGTGGAAGCAGTGATTAGCCCCACTTGCATATGAGCGCCTTCTTGGCCTTTTCCACCTGTGCAGAATTGGCCTCTCTTTCTCTGCCTATCCATTCCTTTGTCTTGTATCTTATCTTAATTACAAATGGGGGTTGGAGAAGGAGTTTATTCAGATTACCCACTTGCTATACTGTTTTTGTTTATGATAGCTACTACATTGTGTAGATTGCATACCAATATATTTCTGTCTTTACCAAACTAAGTAGAGTTGCATCTTTCTAAGGGCCAAACTACATGTTACTCTTTTTAAAGCATTGTGTTTCTCCACAGCCACACAGCAGCTGCAGGAAATGGCTCTTAAAACAAACATAGTCCAGCCAGGCTCAGAACAACGCCAAATGGGGAGGAAATGCTCCAGCCATTTTCTTATGTGAGAACTGCAATGGGAAAGTCATCGCCCTCCCATGATTTTGCTGCTCCCCATGGTACATCTGTGCATGGGGAGCAACAAAATCAGGGGAATAACTTCCCCTGCATAGCTTTCACATAGGAAAATGGCTTGGGGGTAGTAGGAAGTAGAAGCTTTTCCTCCCCATCATGTCATTCTGAGCCCATTAGGGCTCTGTTTTTTTTCCTTCCAGAAGCCATTTATTGCAGCTGCTGTAAAGCTATGGGAACATGAACTGTGTCCAGGGAATCCAGACCTAATTCTTATAAAATAGTAATGTTTAATTTGACCCAAAGTTCAATAACTGTAATGGGTAGAAGAGTGTAATTCTCCTTAGGTTTGCACTGTAAATTTATTTTCAGTTCCACAAAGGCAAACATGGAGTACTAGCTGCTGTGCCCTATGCTTAGAAGTAGATGAAGAAAAGAACAATTGTTGGAACAAATTCTTATATACACAACTTGTTCTAGCCCAGAACAGCAAATTCTTCCCTGTGCTATGCCTCAACTAACTAATCCACAGATTACCATTCAGCTGGTTGGGTAAAACTCTCTTTATTCCCATATAAATGCATATTGATGTCCACAGAGAAAATTATGATGGTCATTTTGACTTTAAAATCTTAAATGGTGGCTAGTAAAATCAAAGACAAACGCAATTGCATTTTATAGGCTGATTAAAATTATTTGATGCTGACTACAATTTAGCAATAAAATTATAAGGTTTGGTATGGGTTTTTGTGAACAGAACTGTTTGTATGTGTTTGTGTATATGTGAGTTTTAAATACTGCAAATAGTGAGATGTCTGGAGGATGTCACAGCACATAATTTGGTAACTTTGAAAATAACGGCTCCTTAGACTTTTTAAATGCTTTGTGAGAGGTTGCTTGCCTGTTGTGTTCAGAAACTCTAACAAGCCAGACTGTTTACACACACAATTCTTTAGTGAAACTATTACTATTAAGTTGCAATTCAAACATGGTGTAACCTGACTAGATGTCTGGGAATGTTGAAGGAATTGGGGTTTATGATCATTGGAAAGAAAGAACAGAAGTTTATAAAGTTTGCATTGTCCATAATTTCAACTACAATGGTTCTTTGCTGAGAAAATAACCAAAATGCCTGTTTGATTATACAGCAACAATTGGCAGGAGATGATAATAATCACCGATATTTATTGTTACTATATAATATAATATTAGGCTTTTGATTGTATGAGGATAGGGACTGAAGATCTAAGCAAGTTGCTTCTGATACATAGCAATCTCCATATGCTGCTTTATTTTTTTTAAGAGTGTCTGGTGAATACACACAAGTGTAGCAGATGCCAGCTCCGGTTTGGGAAATACCACTCGCACCTGGCAATCTTATATCCCTCTTTTTTCTCATGAATACTCCTAGGGATCAGGGATGTGTGACAACTTTAGAAGGACTGCCACCTTCTATTGCCTAAGCATCACAGTTCTCCATTCTTGCCCCAGCTGCTGATGTCCTTGCCTCATGATAAGGGCTTCCAGAAGTACAGCCCAATGAAAATGACCTAGGTGGCACAGATGTCCTCCCTCAGGAGAAACCCGTCTGTAAAGGTCTGGAACTGTGAGTTGATAGAGATGACAGTGTCAGCCACTCATTGGGCTTTAATCTTCCACTCTTCCCTCCACCCTTTGTTGCTGCACTTATCCACAGTTTCACAATACTACTGGGGGCAAGGGCTATATGGTAAAGTGTGCATTAAAATGGCTTAAACTCCATGTGTATTTGAACTTTTCTCCAAGTCTGAATCCTGATGTGTGTCCTGTCTTTGAGTTTATTTGGGGCATTTTCTATTAGGAAGTTCTGGTGGCTTTCGTACCAGTTCAATCTAATGCACAGGGCACACATCAGGAAAAGAAATCTGAAAGCCAGTAAATTGATTTGGCTATTGGCAGCCACCCAAAATACTCAGACCAGTGAGAGGGCTGGAGTCGCATCCAGTGCCACCCACCCACCACACACACATACCAAGTAAAGGAAACAATTGAGACCAAACTGTGCCTCAGATTTAGAGTGTTGGGGGAAAAAAACAGGATTGGTGGTCTTTAACCCCGCTCCCAGAAAGGAAAGTCAAAGTAAAATAGGGTATCAAATTAACACCCAGGAAAACCTAATAGGCCATAGTGTTCCATTGATGCTGAAGAACATGGAGGAAGGTTGTGCAAATACTTTCCATCTTGGAAGCTGGGGACTTCTGGTGTCAGTAGGCACAAGCCTAAGAATGCAGGCAAAGTACTGGGACTATGGAGAGAGCACAGATCTACAAGCCTTTCATGCTGTTCCAGGACAAAACAGGTCCTTCCTGCTCTTTCTCCTGTGGGAAACAGTGTTTTTTAGATAAAATTGATTATTCTGATCTCAAGTTAAATCTGTGTTGTATTTCCAGGGTGACTCAGCAAGGCATTCTTCATGAATTCTTCATGAATCTTGTGTCAACTGTTCTCCTGGGTGGCTCATCTTCCTTTGATGAGGAGCATCCCAAATTGATGACTGGGTTTCAGGCGGAATAGTGGTGCCATAGCACTAGTAGTCTTACAGACTAACACAGCTTTTCTTCTACAAACAATCAACAGCTTATTTCCAGTGTTTTATTGGGGATTAATCTGTTCCTACTGATCATTTAATAGCTCCACATGAGCATTTGTACTGGACAAAGTTAGTGCCCATGGGCACAATCCAGGAAAAAAAGTTAAGCACTTTTAGGCCAGGTCTAGATGGAAAGAGAAACATTTGGCTGCTGAAAAAATGGCTTGTTTCCTTTTTCTTCTTGCTTCCCAACTACTATTTGAGAAGGTGCTACAGGTCTTTAAAAAATTAAGCTACTGATCTGTAGGTGTCTGTTAAATAGTATTTCCCTTGCTTTAGTTTTATAAAAATATCTTGGCTTTCAGGTGTTTACCCAAAGCAACTCTTGGTATTTTCTATGCTTAGAAAATCTAACACATTAAGTATGATTACTGAGCAAAACTACAGTATGATTGTCAAACAGAACTGAGATCTGAACTGCCTGCATTTTAGCGGATGAGGATAACACTAGATGATTTTCTGCAACATATGCTGTTGATTGAATACAGATTTGAATCCTCTCCCCCCTCCATGTCTACATATTTTCAAGTGACAAACAAATGCAGCCTGTTCCAAAGTTATGGGATCCGTTAGCTGTTTGTATTAGAAGCAGGGATGCAGGAAAAAAAAGCTATCTACTTTTGCTCAGATAAGGGGGAAAATTCAGAGATTTGGATTCAGAATGATACATAATTAAAGTGAAAAAGGTAATCCGCAAAAATACCATGGTAATGACAAATAGAACTTGTTAAATCCATCAACACACAGTAAAGTCAAAGCTGAAAGACATAGAGTAGCATGGACTCGCTATGTTTGAAAATAGGATTTGATTATTTTACTGACAGTGCCCTTCCATTATCAATGAAAAATTGAAAAAAGCAAAACACAGAACCTGTCAGAACCTTTTGAAAAAGAGTATTTTAAAAGGTCAAAGTAACAAACACCATAGTCTTAATTTAGCAGAATGACAGGAAATAATATAAAAGAATATATCCCTTGCCAGTGCAAGGAGCTGGAGGGAGTTCCAAGCTGGCTGCAGTTGCACTCAGTTGAGGAACATGCTGACAGCTCATCCCAAGCACTAGACCGCTGGACCAATCAAGAGTCAAGAAGCCAGGGTGGAAGCTGGCTACCTATCTTTCTGGTGTTACAGAGGAATCAGCCAACATTTCATTGGGCCATGGGAAGAGGCAAAATGTGTTGTTATACTGGCACAGTTCTTCTTGTGTAAACTGACCTTCAGTAGTGTAAATTATATAGCAAACCAGCCTAATAACTTAGGAGAGGTCCATGGAAATACATTTTGAGCAATGGGAAAACAAATAACCTCTGTGCCAGGGTTTTATTGGAGGATATATGATACAGCAATCTTTTGGGAAATAAGCAGATTTGAGTCTAATCAGTGCCTGGATGAGAGATCTAGAAATATGGTGTAAGTTGTTTTGAGTTCAATGATAGAAGACAGATAAATACAATTAATGAACATTATTCCAGTTTAAAAATACTCATGAGCCTCAGCCCCACAAATACTTTGACCCCACCCCCTCCAAACAGTGCAATTCTCCTTATCTGGTCAGTATAGGATTGTAGTTATATGTGTGTTTATAAAAGCAGTTTACCTACTGTGCTGCATCCGTTACTCCACCAGGTGTTTGTTTTTTAATCTGCCATATATTATAAAATCAGTTCATGATGAATAGAATTGATGTCTTTTGATTGCTGAAAAGCTGTTCTAACTGGAATTGTGAATATGATTTCAATGATAAGTGGAGAACATAGCATGCTGCTAGATTAATGTTGGTAAAATGCAGGCATTTTGCAAAATCACCTATGAAGACAAGTTTAATGGATTTGTTGTCTTATTGGAGAAAAGAGAAGAACATTAAAAGAGAAGAACATTAAATATAAAAAAAGAATGACTACCAAGAAGTTACGAGAAGAGGCACTGGAAGATGTAAACTGCCCTGAGCCTTTGGGGAGGGTGGTATATAAATATAATAAATAAATAAATAAGATGATGAACAAATTGATGTATCACAGATAATGTGGGGTATAGACAAACATACTAAAGAGTTTTGAATCCTCATTGAAGGGTTAGGTAAACAAATTGCAAGAGTAAGTTATAGATACCAAAAAAAAAAGTACTTTCAGACACAATTGTCTAAAAACATTATGGGATGTAACTCCAAGATAATTGAAGAAGATCACACTAAAGACCAACAAGCAGAATGTGACATACATTAAAAGACTGAAAAACTACTGCAGAAGAAAAATTTGAAGTTTTCAAAACCCAATTCAAGTCAAGGAATCTAAGACTGAGCGGAATCCCTGAAGATTTTGGAAAGCAAGACAATTGACAAGAGGCCACAGACCTATTTAAAGAACACTTTTCGGAAGAAGAAATTAACATTGAGTTGGCTTACAGAAACTATTCCAAAGCTGCTGTTTGCAAAAATCAACTAAGAGACATCCTAATAAGTTTTGACAGCAAATTGGTAAGAGATTCTATATTGGAGGAGAACTGTTCAGAGCCACTCAAGATCAACAGGCAAGAAGCTAAAACATTTCAAGACTTATCAAGTGACACTGCACAAAAGAGCACAATTCCACTTTTTATGGCAGAAACACTTACAGAAAGATATTAGATACTATTGGAAAATTCTATTTGCACTTGAAGTTCTGTTACCAGGAGGAAAACAACAGTCAAAACCCTTGAATAAGCCCAAGAGTTACAAGAACTTTCCAAGGAAACACCAGAACAAGATCCAAAACAACTTCCAGATAAACTACCACAACAGGATCAGCCTAAACCAGCCTAAGCTCATTGAGTACAGGTTAAATAATATGGAGAGACTGAAGATCTTCTCAGTTAATGTTAATGGTCTGAATGCACCAGCGAAAAATTCAAAAATATTCAACCAACTTTAAAAAATATAAGCAGATATCTTGTCTTCAAGAAACTCATATTAAGCAAAATTATGAAAAAAAGTTTTAAACTACAAAAAGGCTTTTTGTGGCATCTGCTAATGTTAACAAAAGAAGAGTTGTGGTTTTTCTGACAAATCGAAACCTTACTGTAGAAATGTCAGTTCAAGGGGTTTGGACTAGATAACCCACGAGGTTCCTTCCAACTCTATTATTCTATGATTCTATGAAGATATTGATGGCTGATCTGTAATTATCTGACGGGGGAAAAACTGATCATAATAAATATTTATGCCCCAAAGGAATGATTCTATGATGAATTTTTTTCAGTAACATGCTGAACTCATTGATACAGAATTGTATATGATTGGAGATTTAAACACAGTTCCAGATCCAATGTGGGATAAGTCCCACAAAAAAGCAGGAGTGAAGTTACCAAAGTCAACTTTCTCTTATTTACAGCAAATGGCATCAGCTAGACACGTGGAGAGAATTCAACTCCAAAATTTGCAAGTATGCTTTTTTTCCAGAACAGGACAAATCTTACTCAAGAATCGATCAGTGCTGGGTTTCAATATGTTTGATGCCTAAAATGACCATGATGGAAATCTTACCTAACACATTTGCAGATCATAACCCTTTAGAAATGGAACTTAACTACCATAGAACAGGGTTAAGAAGATGGAAAACATATTAGACGATAAACAGAATCTTGAAAAACTTTAACCAGATCTTTAAGAATTCTGCCAAATCAACAATGCCCCAAATATTAAGATATCAACAATTTGCGAAGCCAGTAAATCTTTTATGAGAGTGTCACTAATCTGGTATAATTCCAACATCAAATATTTAAAAAATAAAGAACTAAAGGAGATTGCTATTCAACTTCAAAAATTGGAAGACCAACATAAAAAATCTCAGTCAAGACAAATATCGACACAAAGAACCTAAGACTTAATAGCGATCTATTAGAAATGGAGGAAATGTAGAAAAAACTAGACTTTTTGAAATAGAAAATGTGGATAAACCAGGAAAATGGCAGGCAAAAAAAATCTCTAAAGAACTCTATTATTCACTTGAAGCACAATGATCTAATGTGCCAAACTGAGAAAGATATTCAAACTTGTCTTATGGCCTTCTTTAAAAAGCCATATTACACAGAAGAAAGAGACCATCTGAATCTAGATTTGGAATATTTAAGAAGCATCCCCATTAAAAAGTTCATTGCAGAACACCATTGTACACTAAATCAAAGAGTATCAATGCAAGAAGTTAATGATGCAATCTTAACAGTGAAAATGAAAAAAGTTCCAGAACCTGACAGACTTTGCGGAGGGTGGGGCTGGGCTGGGAAGCAGAGCACTGCCACCAGCTGCCATCAGCAGTGCTCCGAGGCTCAGTCCTGGGCTTCAGAGTTCTGCTGTCCCTAAGGCAGGACAACGGATGTCATGTCCATTATCATTTCCATTTAAGGGAATACACTAGTAGATATGTTCTACATCAAAAACAGCGTTATGCATGGCATGATCCCTGCCATATGCCTTGGCACAGCGGTCCCCAACCTTCTTGTAGTTGGGGACCGCCTCCGAGGGTGGGAGAGAGCGGGCGGCCCAGCCACAGCAGCTGCACGTAAATGCGCACGCGCAGTTGCAGCACATGCACGTTTTCGCCACTAGGTGGCGCTAACACGCATGCGCAGAACAGCCGCACGTGCACGTTTTCGCCAGCAGGGGGCGCAAACACACATGCACGGCGGCTCCGCGCGTGCCCGTTTGCGTTGCTGGCATGCCAGCGGCCGTGCCTGCCTCTTCCCCCCTCTCTAAAATCCCCTTTAGAGGTCTAAAAGGTAAAGGTAAAGGTATCCCCTGTGCAAGCACCGAGTCATGTCTGACCCTTGGGGTGACGCCCTCTAGCGTTTTCATGGCAGACTCAGTATGGGGTGGTTTGCCAGTGCCTTCCCCAGTCATGACCGTTTACCCCCCAGCAAGCTGGGTGCTCATTTTACCGACCTTGGAAGGATGGAAGGCTGAGTCAACCTTGAGCCGGCTGCTGGGATTGAACTCCCAACCTCATGGGCAAAGCTTTCAGATGGCTGCCTTACCACTCTGCACCACAAGAGGCTCTGTTGTTACTTGTAGATGTTCATAAACATAATAAAATGTTTAATTAAAAAAAACAGATTCCAATCTATGGAGGAACTCACTGATAAAAGTTTGGAAGAAATATAAATTGAGAATAAGCTCTAATTATGAAAAAATCTTTAACTTGATCCAGAAACAAACTGGTAGCCAGTGCAGATGTCGAAGCACCGGCTCAATATGGGCCCTCCATGATGTTCCACTCAAATAAGATAAGCACAATTATGATATATATTTTCCTTCCCCTTTCTTTCTGTATTTCCCTTATTCTACTCAAAAACAATAAAAAATATTATTATAATAAAAAGAAACCCCAAGATTTCATGAAACCCTAGTTGAGAAAGCCTGGCCTAAAGCATCCATGGTAAGTATCTGTTTGAAACTGCCACTGAGAGGGAGCTTGCCACCTCCTTAGGCAGTCGATCCCACTGCAGAACTACTCTGACTGTGAAATCCCACCCCCACTCCCCACCCCCAATATCTAGTTGGTATAGTTTAAAGCCATTACTGCAGGCCCTATTCTCTGCTGCCAACAGCAACCTTTCCCCAGCTTCCTCTAAGTTAGCGATCCCCAACCTGTGGGCTGCGGACCACATGTGGTCCTTCGACTAATTGGAGGTGGGCCCCGAAGGACACCTTCTCCCCCCCCCCGGCCCTTTACTTCATCCCCCCCAGCCCTTTACAACACACTTCATTGTTGTGGCATGTCTGTATCTTATTTTGAAGGGATGTTTAAACATTACCATAGCGATCAGAGAGCGCTAGGGCAGTGGTTGAGAGTAGAGGAGTAAACTACCCCCCCACACACACCAGGCCTCAGTAAAAGGCATTGAGTGGTCCCCGATGAGTGGTCCCCGGTGATAAAAAGGTTGGGGACCACTGCTCTAAGTGACAACCTTTCAAATACTTAAAGAGAGCAATCATGTCCCCTCTCAACCTCCTCTTCTCCAGGCTGAACATTCCCAAGTCTCTTAGTCTTTCCTCACAGGGCTTGGTCCCCAGGCCCTAAATCATTCTCATTGTTCCCCTTTGTACCCTCTCAATTTTGTCTACATCCTTTTGGAAGAGAGGCCTCCAGAATTCATACAGTAGTCCAGGTGCAGTCTAATCAATGTGGTATACAACAGGACTAGGACATCTTGTGATTTTGATGTGATGCCTTTATTGTTACAGCCCAAGAATGCTTTTGCCCAAGGCATCATTTGGGTCTTACTTCCAGATAATTTATTAATGTATGAAAATCAGGCACTGGTGCCTGGATATTGTCCTTCTTGTTACTAGAGTGACCATCTCATAATTATCTTTGTTCCTTACATTATAATGTCAAGTATGTCCTCCCAATTGGAACTTGAATGATTTTTTACATAACCATAAACCAGGATTTATTTAAAAAAAAAATCCTGAAAAACAACATGGGTGGTCTTTCTTTAGGGTAGATGATTTCAGGAGTTGAAGGCAATGAAGCCTTGAGCTTAACATGCTTCTTATTTAAAGCTCACAATTTGCAGAGGGACTCTTAATTTCATTGAATGAAAAATGAAACCATTACAATAATAAATTCAAGTTAGAAAGTGATAGTAATATTCATGCTGTCAAAAGTACATTTGTTTCTACAGCTGTAGACCAACTCATATTTTTATTATACATTAAGCTACCTCAGTAGCACCTTTTGTTGCCAGACCAAAAATATGACAATTATTCAAGATATTTATATATCCACAAATCAATCTTGGATGAACTCTTGGTTTTATATTTTGAGAATTTCATAAGAACACACACCTCATATACAGCAAATCCTTTATATTTGCTTTTACCATTTACACAGATTTACTGTTGGTTCTGCATATAAATGAAAAATGTCATGTTAATTTTAGCTCTTGAACTGATCCTCTTTGACCTGGCAATTCTGAATGGCCAAGTTAAATTTGACAGGGAAAATAATAAGTCTCAAATAGCTTTCTTTTAAATCTCCACTGAAACTCATGCCTTCTTAGTTGTTTCTTATATTTTCCTCTTTTAATGCAGATTCCTTTTGCACACCTCTGTTCTTGTGTTATTAACTACTAGGGTTGAAGCCCATTGCATTCAGGAATACAATGGGCGCTAGATTAGGGGGGTGGAGCGGAGGAACTCTGCAGATGGACTCCCCCTCCCCCCAGGACCTGGGAAGGCTGCAGGCAGCTGTTAGGGAAGTCACTGGCAGGAGCAGCTCTCATGCAGCAGGGATCTGCATACTCTGAGCCTCAGAGGGAAGTGGAGGGGGGGGCAATTGGTTGTTCACTGGACAGACAGCCAAGCCAATTGGAGAAAAAGGCACTCAGGGACAGCTGCCCTGAGTGGCACTTAATTGTCGATTATCTTTTCAAGCTTTATTAAGCCACTGGATAGATTCTTTTTTTCTCTTGTTACTAATTTGGAATCGTCCATTTTTTTTGTGTAACACTGAGTGGCACTTAAGGCATGAGACACGCTCCTCCTCAAAGGCCTTACCAGAAATATATAGTGGAACAAATGTGGCCATGTGGGATGGGACCACTATTCCACACAGAAAAGTATAACTGTCATTATGTCCCCAAAAAATCTGGTATAGCTTCTGAAAGCAGATCTGAACTGTGAAACCAAGGACTTTGATTATAGCTCAGACTCTTAGTAAGATAGATTTAGGTGGGTAGCCATGTTGGTCTGAAGCAGCAGAACAAAGTTTGATTCCAGTGGCACCTTTAAAACCCATGAAGTTTATTCAAGCAATATTGTACTTACTAAAACAGCTGCTGATGCAGGAGCATCAAGCATGTTGTATGTTGAGTATGTTGAGCTATGTGCTAGGGGGGTTGTAAAATATACTTTTTGTATTTGTTGTTTATTTTTTAATATGTTGTACTTAGATTTGACTTGACTTGAGAACCCCATTCCCTCAGCTTCTGATGGGGCCATAGAGAGAGAGCAAGAAACAGCCAGACTCTATCCTGTGACTCTGGATCCAGCTGCAGCTGAGAATCCATTCTCCAAGGAACACTTGAAATAAATATTAATGTCAGTTTTTTAAAATCCCAGTAATCAGTCGAGGAGCCAATTTTGTCCAAAAAAACAGAAAACTAAATGAATAACTAAGGGGGAAAAATATAGCCTGTCTGATCCAAAGGTTTGAGAAAAGTATGTTAAAAAACAGAAAGAATGTAGTTCAACCACATTTACGAACCGTCTCTTCTTTCCGGCTTAACCTTACCTTCCTTCCCCCATTACAGTGAACAAGTCTGATTAGGAGTGTCTAAGTCTATTGAAGTTACTGAGTTTAGAAGGTGTATTTCTGCTTAGAATGGCAATGTGAACCATTTCATATCTCAGTTAGATAATCTGGCTTAGATGGGTTTACAGAAGGAGGTAAAAATGCTTCTCTACCCTGCTCTATACAGAGGGTGCTCTCAGCTGAATCTGAAGAATTAGGTGGAGCCTAAGTTTGGTTAGACACTGCAGTTAAAGCCAGCACACTGAATTGTATTCAGAAGACAATTGGGAACCAACACTCATTCTACATAGAGCATGTCTGTAATATGATCCCAGCAAGTAGGCCATTGTATTCCAAACAATAGGAGCTTCCAAATAATCTTCACAAGTAATCAGGGGCAGAACACATTGCAATAATTTATCCTCATAATAATTAAGGCATCACTTAACATCAGAACTGCATGTGAAAGGAAGAGTATGGAGTTTTCATCCATCTGCTATTGACCAAATAACAACCGCCATGACCATCATCAATTCACTGGGTGAAACTGGAACGTCTCAAAGCTGCAAAGCTTATGTGACAAAGGAAAGCTGAGATCAGTCAGTAATAGACACCAAAAACACCCTTAGGCCAAAATAAGCCATAAATAGCCTGGGATCTTCGTACCTGCAAACTTTATGCTTATGCTCGAGCTCACATAATCCACTCAGGATCCCCAGCCCCAGAGAAGTGAAACTGTCCTCCACCAGAGCCAGGGTCTTTTCAGGCCTGGCACCGGACTGGTGGAACACTGTTCCAGAAGAAACTGGGGCCCTGCAGGACCCAAAACAATTCCAGGGCCTGTAAGACAGAGCCTTTCCACCAGGCCTATGGCTGAATAAATCAACAACAAAACTGGCCTCCCTAATCAGAAATCATATAGGAATCATATTGGATGCTAAATATCTATAGTAACCACTCCCCCCCCTCCCCAAGACAGAGGATGGCTGCTTCTGCGGTTTTAACGTAAATTTTAATAATTTAATAATGTATATGTTTTATAACTAATATGTTTTAAGTGTTGTATATAACAATGTTAAAAGCCACCCCAAGCCTTCAGGAAGGGGTGGCATAGAAGTGTTAGACAAACGCCAGACAGACAGACAGACAGACAGATAGGCAGGCAGGCAGGCAGGCACCTTTCAGAGTTCTCAATTCACTGTTCTTGGTCCCACAGTGACCATGTGTTGGCTAAACTCTGAGGCTGTGGAATCTGAGTGGGATAGCAAGTCAGGCAACATATGAGTATAGCATACTGTTATACCTAGTGCCATACATGCATAGATCTGACATGTTTGACTCATATTTACATAGCATGTCCCAGAAGAATGCAACTGTAAGAGCAGTGTTAGCCACCTGTGACTTTTCATAGAATCATAGAATAATAGAGTTGGAAGGGACCTCATGGGTCATCTAATCCAACCCCCTGCACTATTCAGGACACTAACATCCCAATCGCTCATCCACTTGTAACCTGCCACCCCCTTGAGTCTTCACAGAGCCTCCCCAGAGCTTCCAGAGCAGTGGTTCTCAACCTGGGGGTCAGGACCCCTTTGGGGGTCGAACAACCCTTTCATAGGGGTTGCGGCAGAGCGAGCAGCTTGTCCTGGGGGGCATCCACACAACAGCCTTGTGGGGTAGATCAAGATAGAGCATTCATCTGTCTGGAGCAGTAAAAAAAGAGTGAGATCGGCATGGTGGGACAAGAGGCAGAGCTGAACTGAGAAACCTTGGGGGGGGGAAACAATTTATATACAATCATGAACAATGGATCTTCACACCATTGGTCAGTTTCAGTTTAATTTCTGTGAAAGAACACTTGCATAATTTTATCATTGGGGTCACTACAACATGAGGGATTGTATTAAAGGGTCATGGCATTAGGAAGGTTGAGAGCCACTGTTCTGGAGCATTATGCAGTACTCTTTTAAGTCCATATATTTCCTTATTTTAAAAATTTTTGATCTGGCAATCCTCCCAGTTTAAAACTTAAAAAAAAAGTTAATACAGACCCTTTCTGTCTATTTCCCTTTTTCTTCTATCCTCATCCTAGTACATCTTATTCTAACAATTTCTTCTGTACATGATGGAGTTTAGGTCAATTGTTTCTCCTTTTAGAATTCATTTCATTTAGTTTAAGCGAGCTAAAAACCTCAACATTTTAACTCATCTTTTCTTAGTACTTTGCTTAATGCATTTCAGGCCCTTTTCATCCCAAGACAAGACAGCCTCAGTTTTTGCATCCAACATTAAATATTTTGGGATTTAGGTTAGGTATGCTAGTGTCATCTTACTGAACCATTTCTTTTTCAGACAATAAATTATGAAGCTCTGGCAATAGCTGCATAATCTGGATGAAATCTTTTGTAGTAGGATGCAAGTTTAAGAAAACATCAGTCTTCTCTAGAGTTCTAAATCAAGAATTAAACCCATATGGTTCCATTCTTCCTGAGCTTAGTGAAATTCTTCAAATTTCACAAGGGAACCCTATTTTTGTCTAACACATAAAAACTGCAGGTTAATTCTCAGAACCTTCTAAGTAGGTGATAATGTGGGTTAGAGTCATGGACATCAAAACTATAACACTGGGGTCATCTGACTACCTTACCTAATGACTCTAATATGACTCACTTCCCGACCATGAAGACTGACCATTTCTGCTTGAAGAGACATGCCTCATTTGAGCCTCAGTTGGAACTTGGATTGGATGGTACGAGTTGCCACTCTGCTTTCTGCATTTGGGCTTTCATCCCCTGGTTAAGAACACCTTGCCACAGTGATCCATGCAAAGATCACCTCCAGCCTAGACTATTGTAACTCCCTCTCTGGGAGCCTTCCCTTAGCCCTGATCCAGAAGCTGCAGTTGGTCCAGAATGTGGTTGTGTGGGTCCTATGAAGGACCCGTTGTTCTAACTTTTAAGGCCTTACACAGTCTGGGACCTGTATACCTGAGGAACTGCTTCTTTGAATATGTCCTTTGGAGAGTTCTCCTTCCAGCAAATACCAACTTGCTGATGATCCCCAGTCCCACAGAGATGTGCTTGGCCTTGACCTTTTCAGCCCTGGCTCCAGCCTGGTGGAATGAGTTACTGGCTAAAGTGCGAGCCTAATTTCTAATTTCCATAGTGCTTGCAAGATGGTACTCTTCCACCAGACATTTGGGTGAGACCAGGGGCCAGGGGCCACCATCACCATCAAATCGGGGCCCCTGCCAGCCCCCCCCCCATCCTTCATTATGTGCCTGGTTGACAAACTGTAATAATCTTTTCCAGGCATGTAGGGAGAGCAGAAACAACTTTTAATAGATATATCTAATGTATTTTAAAACTTAAAATATATTGCCTTGCAGGTGAATACCTGTTGCCACCAAGGAAAATGAAGACAACTGCTCTTTGGCGTTTAAATAGGCCACAACTTTTATTGAACATAAACCAAGCGTTGGAAAGCAGGGGGTGAAGGAACCAGCCTTCTTGTGGCTGTCCAGCCACAAGGTAGCCACGTATTACTCCAACAGGTATGCCCGGGGCCCTTCAGCATCCTGCCGGTACCCCCAAGCTCCCAATGACATGTTGGATGCCAGGGAGGTGACCCCACCTTGAGAACTCGCTGAGGCGTGAACCTCTGCCGAGTTCCCGAGCCACCCGGAATGCGGATTTTCGCCGGAAGGCTCCTCCTCCATGAGGGATGGCCGCCCGGCACCGCCTGCCCACAGCCTCTTATGGAGGCCCCCTTTCTAAAGCAGGCCCGCACGCAGGCTGGGCCTGCTCACATATGGTTCCTCCCCCATGCCCAAATCCCACCACAGAGCATGGGATGGGTACCCCCATACACCAGCTCCCGCCAACGCTTCCACCGACTGCAGCCTCCAACAATGCATGACGCAAATCATACAACCAGCAGTCCATCCCCCATTCTGACAGATGGACCCCATCTGCTCTGTACAGAGGCCATAACCTGTGGCAAATGTCAGGGTGCGTAATATAACAGGTCTAACTTTATGGACTCCACTAGACCGACGGCTTTCATGCTGGTGATGTCATTTTCTCCCAGTTCAATCACTAAAATATCTGGCTCACCGGTACGCCGCACGGCCATGGTGAAATCATCCAGGAATGAAGCCCAACGCATACCACGCCAGCCAGCCCAGGCAATTCGATACCGATCTCCAAGTCCAAGGTTGCTGGTCCAACCCGACCGCAAAACATAGCGAGCCGCCCAGTGGACAATACTGTGTCCGATGACCAGCACTTTTGGCACTCCTGAGCACAGATCTGCAATTTAATAGTACGTAACATAGTTATAGTAACAAACCCAGGCGGATGTAGCATTTGAAAGCAGAGGAACGCCACCTCCCTATTGCCCGTACTTCGTCTGATGGGAGCCCAGAGGCTGCCGCTTCGGTTGCTGTACCAATTCGGAAAGAGTGAATACCAAACTGCTCAGCTGGCAAGCCTAAGCTTCTTAGTGCACTCTTCAAGACTGAACCAAATTGGTATCGTGACAGACACAACCCACTCAAGTGGATAAGTAGCGGACCTGATAGGGCTGGCCTCACCTCCAACAAGGCTTTTGTGGCACAGACTGGGCAGGGGCCGTCCCCATGGGCTGCACGTAGGACCACAAGTGCACCCCGCCGCAATTGATCTGTCTTTGGTCAGTGAAGAAGGATGTGCAAACCCTCATCAGTAATCTGCACATCCTCCTTTGCCAATGCTCCAATCCCTGGGCTTGACCGAGTTTCTGCTAACAATTCACCGCATCGGAATGCCCCCAAAAAGGCCAACATAAATGCAGCCTCAAATAAGACTGCTTCGTAAGCACTAGAGCACACTGTGGGAAGCTGCTGTAATAGGCCTTGTAGGGTGGTCAAGGAAATAGGCCGCCTGGCATCAGCTAGTGCAGGGCAAAGCCGCTTCCAACCTGCGATGGCCTTGTGGACTAAGAACGATGAAGTCAGGTCCGCATTCCCCACCACCCTGCACAAAAAAGACAATCCTGCCATGTGGACACCCATTGTTCGAGGTGACAACCCTTGGGACCTTAGCTGGATCAGATATCTTAAAACCGATTCCTCAGTGGGGGGCCAAGCTCTCAAGCCCTGTACAGTTCCGATGAAGTCCGCATAACCCTGAATTGCGGATGAGTATGCCTGATGGGTTGCCGGAGCCAAGGAATTGTTCACGGCCTCTAGGATGGGTCCGAGCCAAGGGTCCACAATTTTTCCGGGAACAGGTCCGGAAACTGGCATGCCGCTGGTGCCAGCTGGTGAAATCTCTGCTCCTGAAAGTAAGACAGAGCATCTGCGATATCGTTAGATGAGCCCGGGACATGTCTCGGCCAAAACGTGATGTTGCTCCCCAAGCAGGCTCTCACCAACCTACGCACTAAACGGATTACCCGTAATGACTTGCTGGACTGGCTATTAATGATGCGTACTATGGCACCAAAACAACACCCTGCTGTTAAAGGATAATTTTTGTCATATGATTACGGCTACTACCACTGGAAAGAGTTCAAGGAAGGCAAGGTCCCGAAGGATGCCGGATTCAGCCCAGGAAGGCGGCCACCTCTCGGCACACCATCGGTTCTGGTAAAACACCCCAAAACCCAGGCTGCCCAACGCATCTAAATGGACCTGTAGAGATGACTCTGGGGATAGTGGCGTCTGCCACATAGAAACCCCATTGAATCCTTCTATGTACTCCCTCCATACCTGTAGGTCCTCCTTTAATGGCTGAGACAATCTGATATGATGATGAGGTGACATGACCCCAGCTGTGGCCCGCGCTAACCTTGTGCAAAAGGCACACCCCAGGGAAACTGCCTTGCAGGCAAAATTCAAATGACCCAGAAGACTCTGCATCTCCCTCAACGTGCATTTTCGGCATTCCAACATTTGCCCCAGCAGTCCCCTCAAAGCCAAAACCTTGTCTTCTGGTAATTTTGATAAACCAGCCTCAGAATCTAATAGAATGCCCAAATAACTCAATTGGGTTGCCGGCCCCTCGGTTTTTTCCGATGCCAATGGAACCCCCAGCTCCATTGGCAACGATTGGAAAACCGCAAATTTGTCCATGAACCCGCTGGGCCAACCACCAAAAAATCATCTAAATAGTGCGTGATATGTGGACTCACTGTTCTGTTCTTGGCCTCCCATTCCAAAAAGGTGCTGAAAGATTCAAAAGCGAAAGAGGCAATGGAGCAACCCATTGGCATAGCCTTGCCCACATATCATTGGCCCCAAAAATAACATCCCAATAAACAAAAATCCCCTGGGTGCACTGGCAACAGTCGAAAAGCTGATTGTACATCGCACTTGGCCATCAAAGCACCTGGACGACAGTCCCTTACTAAAGATATTGTGTGATCTAAGGATGCATATTTAACCGAGCTAAGCTCTGGGGCAATCCCATCATTCACGGACGAACCCTTAGGACAGGAAAGATGATGAATGAGTCTATACTGTTCAGGTGCTTTTTTAGGTACCACTCCCAAAGGGGAAACTCTAAGATTCTGGATCGGAGGCCATGCGACCCACTGCGCATTCCTTTTTTTATTTTCTTCGTCACTACCTTAGGCATTTGTATTGCTGATTTTAAATTTGGGCTAGTCGTAGACTGCCTTTGCCCTTCATACGGTATACGGAAACCCACCAAAAATCCAGCAGCCAGGTAGTCCGCAGCCTCTTTATTTGGATAACTCCTCAACAACTTCAATAAAGAAGAAACTTTAAATGGGGTAAACGCTAATGTGGTGAGCTCCAGCGGGACTTCACTCGGCTAATGTGGTGAGCTCCAGCGGGACTTCACTCGGCTTTTTGACTCCCAGATGCTCCAGAATTAGCCAAACCACTCCCCTTTTTTGAGGTGGGCCGGCTAGATCAAAAGGGCCGGCTTGTCCCAGGCCGATTGCAATCCAACCTGTTGTGGCCACCCCCGCACGCCTCACAACTGTGATCAAAACAGCACCGACATCTTGTTCTTTCAGATCCCATCTAGCCTGCTCATTATTAGAAGCCTTCTCCCTGGCCTTGGTGTCGTAAGCGATGGCGGCTGTATCTCCTGACAATACCTTGGCCTCCATCATGTTATTAAAGTGCCTGATCAGGTGCCACCCCCTCTCTGGGAATGCACCTGCCACCAGGAACATGTATTCCCCATAGCCCCTGATCCAATTAGTGAAGTTCTGCTCCACTGCATTGCAGTCCTTGCAGCCCCTCCTCCTCTTGGAACCCGTCCTGGGGGCTTCGTCCTCAGGCCTGACAAAATCGAATACATCCACAAAATAACCAGTCAAGGCCTTAGTTCTCAGTCTAGTGGATAAATGAGTGGCCGGGGGGGTCATCCCCTGCCGGGAACCCAATTGGCAGTTGAGTAGGCTTTCCTGCCCCTGCACCCTCACTATAATACCGCTTAGTTGCTTCTCTGAAGCAGGCCAACCCTGCAGGAAGGCCTGGGACCATAGCTCCCTTAAGCCAATACGCCACATCTGCCTGGCTTGCCATCCCAGTATCATCCTCAGACGAAGAAGACTCACTGGAGGAGCTGTCCGAACACCGTGCACATGAGCGCTTGCTCCGACCATCCTTTCTCCTCTTCTTGCCCTTAACCTGCTCTCCTGGATTCACAGGGACTGGGCCACTGGCAGTGGCAGCCTCAGATTGTACTGCTGGAACCTAGCCCACTGGTGCAACTGAGCCTGGCTGTTCTGATGAGGTTTGACCCTTGGAGATAGCAGGACTCAGCTGGGTTGGAGGGATCTGACCCATATCCAAAGCTGGACCGGGTTGACCAGAGGGAATCTGGCCCATGGCCATGCCGGCCTCCTCTGCCATCCCTGATTGACTTGGAGGTGTCTCTGACACACCTGACCTGCTGGAAGCCATCCCACTCCCCTGACCAACTGTGGATGATGGCAATCTACTGCTCTCCCCAATTTGCGAAGCCCCAAGACCCGAGCCTGATGGGAAGACAGTCAAGCTGGGGTTCCAACTGACAGCCTGTGTGTAATCCTACTGGGGCGTGGCTAAACCCCGAGTCCCAACTCCTAAATTCGCCCAGGAGGCCTGGACTCCGTAATTACTTGGTTGACCTGTTTGTGGCCATGGCGCCTGCTGACCAAGGAGCTGTCCCGATTGAGGCCACACTGCCTGCTGCCCCGGGAGCTGCCCCGTTTGTGGCCAAACCACCTGCTGCCTGGCAAACTGACCAGGGTGAAGCCAACCCCCTCGATTGCCCCCATCCTGCCAATTCCAAAATTCAGCCCTGGGGGAGCAGTATGCTGATGATGGGGGTGCCCCCCAACCTTGACTCCATCCCCCATTTTGGCTGCCTGGCTGACTTGCCATCGGCCTCCCCTCAATCCACCCTGCTTGGCCTGCCTGTGCAGAGCCTGCCAGGGGTGGGTCTGACAACTGCCCTTGCCCACTACTAATTGGCATGCCTAATGTAGAAGCACACTGGGGCATCAAGCTCCCACCCCATTGTCCTGTCTCCCCTCTGTTTTGGACCACTGCCTCCTGGCTCCTGCTTCCACTGTCAGAGGCCTCAGAAGCAGGAGGAGCCAGACTAGCCACCCGCAGCTGCTCCCGTTCCCTTCTTCTGGCCCCCCTGGTGCTGTATGGGGGCTGAGCCGGCTGACCCTCCTGCCCAGAGACGGGTCCGAACCCTGAGGGGGCCGTCGCTGCCGCGACCACTCTCCTCCTGTGAAGTTCAGGATTTTCCAGCCCCTCAAAAGCCTGAGGAACAAGCCCGGCCCGACCTGATAACTGGCGCGTCTAGATCTCCGCCCCTTGTGGCCTTGTGCTGGCTGCTGCGCCGAAATCACCGCCCAACCCATCCTCAATGAGCCTGCTGGCTCAACAGGCCCCACCCGGGCTGCAGCGTTTCTCAGCGGAGCCATCCTCCGTCTTCCCTGCCCTCGCTTCCCTCAGGTAGTTTTTTTAAAGCCGATCGCGGGGGCCTCACCTCCACGATCGGAACAAACTGCTGAGTTTTAATTTTACTAGGCCGCTCTCAAGGCCGAGGCAGAGCTCCCTCATGGCAGCTCCAACCTTGCCAGCAGGGAAGAGGGAAAGAGATTCGCACCTCTTCCCTGGGCGCCCGAGGGGAGCCTGGAAGGAGAAGCAATGGCCCCCTCCCACCCAGGCCTTCCCCAGCCCCCCAGCCCTCAGGGAATCGTGGGACATGTAGTCCCAGCACATTCCCTTTTGGCGAGGGCTTCCCCGCAGCGGCAAATGCGCCAGGGGTGATTCCCGATCGCCCTTGTATTGTTTTTTAACTTACTGTGTAAGATGCCCCAAGCTTATGTGGTGAGGGGCAGCCTATACAATGAAATGAGAGAGAGAGAGAGAGAGAGAGAGAGAGAGAGAGAGAGAGAGAGAGAGAGAGAGAGAGAGAGAGAGTATTTGGATGCTGAGTTGTAGCTGACTGATGAGTGCTTTATGACATTGGACATCTGGATAGCATATGGTAGATATTAAAGGTAAAGCACTGGGTCATGTCTGACCTTTGGGGTGACACACTCCAGCGTTTTCATGGCAGACTCAATACGGGGTGGTTTGCCAGTGCCTCCCCAGTCATTACCGTTTACCCCCCTGCAAGCTGGGTACTCATTTTACCGACCTCGGAAGGATGGAAGTCTGAGTCAACCTTGAGCCGGCTGCTGGGATTGAACTCCCAGCCTCATGGGCAGAGCTTTCAGACAACATTTCTGCTGCCTTACCACTCTGCGCCACAAGAGGGTCCTATGGTAGATATTAGGGACCATCATTAGTTTATGGAGCAGATAAAATTTTACAGCCTTTG
This sequence comes from Paroedura picta, assembly GCF_049243985.1. Taxonomy (NCBI): domain Eukaryota; kingdom Metazoa; phylum Chordata; class Lepidosauria; order Squamata; family Gekkonidae; genus Paroedura; species Paroedura picta. The sequence continues at coordinate 88,615,848 of NC_135369.1, forward strand.
TGGTAGATTAGATTTGAGTAGTTTTAAGTTACAAAGGGACATTTGGTCTCCTGGTAAAATCTCCCGTGAGTTTTCCCTTTCAGAGTGGTGGCCCTGATAGCATCCGATGTTGTGTTAGTGGATTCAGGTTCTTAGAACATGTTTTATATGGGCTTCACCAGAGTACTGTGGTGTCGCTATATATCTTTGTAGTGTATGTATGTATGTTTGTGTATTTGGGGGGGGGGGAGTGGGAGACAAGCTATTTTATCAGGCAATCAACCTAATGTTTAATCTAGGCAAATACTGTGGGCCTTTCCGCACAAGGACCAATGTTGCCAATTGGTCCCCCAAAGCGGAAACGCTATTTTTAAAAGTGCAATCTCGGCGTTATGCATACCTGCTTTTTTTGTGGAATTCAGTAGCGTTTCATTAGTTTCCCACAGGTTTCCGGTCTCACAAAAATCGCTAGACAGGAAGCGATTTTTTCTGTGCTTTGTCCCGCCCCTGGCCGTCAATCAAACATACAGCCAATGGGCGGTTGTTATCATGTCTCGGAAAGCCCCTTTCCCTTTAAGAACAGGTTAAAAAAAACACACACACGTTGCAACGAATATGCCTTGATTCGTCCTAACGTAGAGACCCATCTAGCTGGCAGCTGGTGTATGAGCTGGTGATTCATCATTACCACGCTTACCCCGAATGAAAAGAAAAATCCCCCCCCGAACAGGCACGATTTTTGGCCGAAAATAAAGGGAACTTGCAAACGGGGCTGTTTTGTGCTTGGGGACTTACGGGAGGTTTAAAGCACTTCTGTGGAGGGACTGTAGCCAGAGAAGCCTTGCTGGGTGAATTATGGCTTGTTGGTTCGTTGCTTTCTGCTCGCTTCGAGAAAAAAAATGGCGATCGCTTCACCGGAAGTGTGGAGGAGAGAGCCAGGGGTAGGGACTTTGTTGGAACTGCAACAATGGGAACGCACAGGTCTTTTCCACTAGTGTTGCAGATTGTTTGCAAGAGTGTAGCACCTTTCAGAGGGTGAATCCACTTTTCCCAATTTCCCTTTAAGCGCTACAACGAATCACTTTTTGCGGGATTGTTTCAGGAGTATGGCAGATTGTGTGTGACGTTTTGCGGAACTGCAAATTAGTAGCATTTACAATTTGCAAGCCTTCTGTTACATTAAAGTCATGCGGAATGGCCCTGTATTTACACAAAAGGAAGACAACTCTGAATATGAGACAACCCAAAGGTTTCAAGCTAAGCATTTCTAAACATATGGGATACATTACCCGATAGCATAAATATGTTTAATGGAGAACTGGTCAAGTTTCTTAAAATAAATTGAAATGATTATAGAGGGACATAGGGTACAAAATGAAAAGGAAAATGTGATCTTTGCTCCTTTTCTGTATTTCTTTCCTTGTCATTTATTTTTGCAGTCAGCTACTCAGCTGAACATAAATTGAATTATGCACCTTTAATGGTGTGTAATTACAAGTTTGAGGAACTGAATTCCTCCATAGATGCAGTTCTTTTTTTTGGGGGGGGGGAGATTGGCACCAAATGATTGCTTAACACAAGCTGGGAACGGAGGTGAGAACAATTTGTATGCCCACACCAATACAGCGTAGTACAACTATAATGGAAGACCTATTTTGTACTTAGGTCATGTATTCAAGTGAAGGAGGCTCTAGTTTCAAGCAGGTCCATAATGCCAACCTGTAGTCTATGCATAATGTTAATATTAGCAGTACAAATTTCTTCTCTGTTTCTATGTCATATTAGGAGCAATCTGATATTAACATAAATCACAGCAATTCACATGTATTAAATTGTACTGTAGTCCCTTACACATATGATTTGGACATTTCTGGTCATTCTTTTTTTCTGAAGAGTTATTACTCATCTATTTTGTATTAGAATATCAATTGATTTTGGAGGGTGCTTATGTGCTATTCAACTATCTCCCTGTCTCTTGGAGGCAGGGTCAATGAAAATGGACTCTCTCTGTCCTTACTACAGTTAAAAGACACATATTACAACACTGGAGAGATAAATGTCCACCTTCAAAAAATCAATGGATCTTGGAACTTATCAATGCAATTGCATACTGAATTGTTTTTAGCTATCTGGAAAACTTTTATAGAAATTTATGTGTAAATTTACTGCCACTATAAATTTTTGATTTTCTATGTTTCTTTTTAATTTTTGTTTTTTAAAAATATATATTTAATTGCTGGATTTTGAGGTCCTCCTCCCTGTTATTGTTTTTTTAAAGAAAGAAATGAACATAAATGTTAAAGTTGCTCAGAAGCAATTTATACTTCACGTGTGAATACATCTATGACCTCTGAGAGAGCCAGTTTGGTGTAGTGCTTATAAGTGCGGACTTCTAATCTGGCATGCCAGGTTCGATTCTGCCGTCCCCCATATGCAGCCAGCTGGGTGACCTTGGGCTTGCCACAGCACTGATAAAAAACTGTTCTGACCGGGCAGTGATATCAGCGCTCTCTCAGCCTTACCCACCCCACAGGGTGTCTGTTGTGGGGAGAGGAATGGGAAGGTGACTGTAAGTCGCTTTGAGCCTCCTTCAGGTAGGGAAAAGTGGCATATAAGAACCAACTCCTTCTTCTGAGGCCAATATGCCCCTGCGTAAAGTAGCCATGCTGGCTCAAAATTGCAGATTCAAAGAAATTTTTTTGTATGAGTATCCCCTAAGCACCTCCCGCAAAAGGTTTAAACTAAAGAAACAGATGCAATGATCATCTCCTCTCTACCATGCTTGACCTCAGCCTTTTATGAAAAACAGAGAACCTAGTTCCTTTACATGCAGGTCTGTCCCCATCATATATTAAGCAAGGCTTGGAGGACCCAATTTAAGAGTAGACAGGGCAGCTGGGTGGGTGTGCAGGTGCTGTGTATGTGTAGGAAGGGCTATTAAGTCACAGCCAACTGATCGCAACCCTGAATGATTTTCAAGGCAAGAGACATCCAGATGTGCTTTGCCATTGCCTGCCTCTGGCCCATTATGAACGGCCGCCGAAACGGCGATTTTGGGTCATATGGAAAACACGGGGGGGGGGGGAAGAAGCAAAGCAAACCGCTTATGCAACGGTGGCAAAACCCAGAGTAACCGATTATGCATGCGGTGACCCTGGCGCTGCTCCTGGTTGCGCCCCGGTCACCCGGAAGCTGTGCTTTCCTCCGTGTTTCGCTGTGGCTTTTTCGGCGGCATGCACCGAATCTGCGGCCGGTTGCAGCTGGCTCCGTGCGTTATTGGTGATTTTAGTCGCCGCCATTCCACCCCGAATGTGCGCTATTCCCCCCGTGCATAATGGGCCTCTGAGAAGCAACCCCGGAATTCTTTGGTGGTCTCTAAGCCTTCCCAAAATGTCCCCTGATACCACTGTATTACATCCACATTCCCCCTTCAATCATGGTTATTTCTATCCATCTCCCTGCAGCAATGCTGGAGAGAGCAGAACTGCATTCCTTGTAGCCCAGCTGGTGCCAGTAGATGTGAAAGGAGTGCAAAATAGTTGTTTGTTTGCTGCCTCCAAGGGGTTCTTTCCAAAGGGAAATTGTAGTCCACACTGCAATGTTTCAAGGTCCTTTAAGTCAACCGGGAGACGTGACTACAGCAGGGCCCAATTTGCTTGTGTGCTGCTTCCTTCACTGTTGCTGGATATTCCTTCCATTGGGAAAGGGGGCATTGACCAAGGAGTCACCAGACAGAGGCATCTGCCAGGATGTGGGCCTTGACAAGTTCTGAAGTCAGAAACTGAAATTCAATCATTCTGTCACAGAAAAGTTATCTATACCAAGTGAGTCAGATAAGAATTCTGAAAAAAAATCAGCGCCTTGAGGCCTCACTTTTGTAAACTGAAGAAAGTAAGGTCTGTTCCCAGGGATGGTTACACAATTGATTCTCAGAGTGCTGTTGTTCTGCCACCTAGCGGTAACTAAAATGTAAGAACCACTGAGGTTTAACTAATGTGATAGAAGAAACATGGAATATATCCATCATGAGTTGACAATGAAAATTATACATTTTTTCGTGTAAGATGTCAGTGTAAAAAGGAAATAGGATTAAATGCTAAGATTATGTGTGTGTGGGGGGGGGGAGGGAAATAATACACTTCAAGGATAATATTATCAAATACACTTAAGAAATATGGGTTCAAATACCCATTGAGCCATGAAATTCAGGGATAACACTGGACTAGTAATTCTCTTTCATCAAGGCCTATCTCACAGACTTGTGAGGGTCAGAGAGGGTGAGGAGGAGAAGAAGAGCTATTTTTATACTCCACTTTTCACTACCCAAAGCAGGCTCAAAGTGGCTGATAAACACTTTTGCCACACAACAGACACCCTGTGAGGTAGCTGAAACTGAGAGAGTTCTAAGAGAACTGTGACTGCCCCAAGGTAACCCAGCTGGCTTCATGTGGAGGAGTGGGTAATCAAACTCAGTTCTTCATATGAATGCCAGCTGCTCTTAACCACCATGCTGGTATGTCCACTATCCTGAGTTCATTTGAGGAAAGACAAGATGAAAATATTTTGATAGCTATTGTGTGTGTGTATGTGTATGTATGTATGTATGTATGTATGTATGTATGTATGTATGTATATGTATATACATGTATATATATATATGTGTATATATGTGCTGTTGTTGTTAGGTGCGAAGTCGTGTCTGACCCATCACGACCCCATGGACAATGATCCTCCAGGCCTTCCTGTCCTCTACCATTCCTTGAAGTTCCAGGTTCCTATGGAATAAAAATCTTTAGTACAGTATCTGCTTCACTGCTTTCTGTAAAACTCCAGAACTGGCATTTTTACATGTTTTAGTCCTATGAGATTGTTAGCACTTAAAACTACTTACCCTTCTCAGCAGCTATTGCTTATTTTAAGGATGTCCATAGATCACATGATATATCAGGAGGCAGGGAAACAGGATAGCAAAGTAGAAATAGCTGGATCAAACAGCAGATTGTGCTGATAGGTGAGTGCCTTTTTCAAAAGACCTCTGGAAGTGCAACATGCTTTGTGACATACTCTATGGATAGCCCCTACAGCAGGAACTACCTGGATTCTGCAATACCACCTAGAACTCAGGTGCTTAAAAATAATAAAGATATGTGGAAATCCTCTTTGCAAAATGAGATCTGCAGTCTCTAGTCTTCCCGAGAATTAGAAATTTAGAAATATGTCCTGCTATTCTGGAAAATATGCCTCATGAAAATATTAATCAATTAAAGAATTGTTTGTCCTATGATCATTTAGAAGACTTCTGTCCTAAACCTAGATATACAGAACTGACAGTGCATGTTCAGAAATGAGAAGGAACTCTTCATATGCCCAAATGACCTTTGTCCTTTATTATTTTACTTGTCTCAGAGAAGGGATGCTTAGAGTATAGATTAAAACCAGCAGAGATTCTGGTTGTCCTTTGGAAGTTCTAGAATTTCTAAAGCAGTACTTCATTTCCTGTCCCTTTCCTCTATGTGGGATTTTTTCCCTCCTGCAACAGGGCAAATGTAAAGTCCCAGTTTCTATAAAAGGCAGATTGGTATAATAACCTGTGGAGTCCCTCTGCATTCTCTCTCACTGTTTTGGCATTTTCCAAGTGGACAGTGCCAGCGGTTACTGGTCAACAGGTGCCAATACTAGAGGTTTATCCCAGGCACATTTCTTTCTAGTAGTCCCATCACCCCCCCCCCCCCCCCGAACTGAACTTGGTTGTAGTATTTCTTGGTTGAGGGGGACAGGTCCTGGAAGTTTCCTGTCAAAGGCAATATAAGCATATAGCTAGGGATCTCTGAGCTGCTTATTCTACTTATTGGTCATGTCAGGCAGTTCAGCTGTGAGCTGTACAAGACAAGATTACTTTATGAATATTTTAACTGCATAGTGGAGTGGAATAAGCATACATGGTCTCACACAGTCCAATGAGAGTGTCAACTTTCCCCCTACAAGACTTGTGATCATTGCAAACTTTCCCCCTACAAGACTTGTGATCATTGCATTCCACTTCACATCCATTTATTTAAAGAGGGAGTCAGTCGTTTGTTTAGAACTCTTACAGTTTTGTGTTACTGCCATTATCTTACATGTGCACATTTTTGCACAGCCTTATGGGAGTTATAGTTCCCTTTGCCAGCTTCATCTAATTATCCGACCCAACCATACCAGGACCATAGGGGAGAGCTGATTTCACTTCATGTGCTGTGCAGGTATGAAAGGGACCCCAAGTCTGAAGGAAATGAATGCCTAGCACTGGTAATGACACAGCCACCAAGATGTTCAGCTGTGGCAGTGAGATGCGAATGGGCATCTGAGATGACATGATCACTAGCTGTCAAAAACATTGTATTTGCCTGCTAAATACATTCACTGTGAAGTTCACAGTATTTATACAAGTAGGAAGCCAGTTCCCTGCTGCTATCTGTAGCATAGTGTGTTTATCTGGGAACTGTTCTGGTAGACTGAGAAAAATTTACACAGAAATTAACAGATGAGACAACCATCCAAATAGCCATTTTTATTACTGCTAGTATCATAATACATCCAATTATTAAGCAAAACAATAATCAGTAATCTCTGGAAATCTCTGGCACCTATAGGGTTAGTTTTCCACAACTGATTGAGACAGTAATCTGTAGATAATTGACTCTTTATGTGGCAATATTGTCCACTTCTTGTATAATTTTCTCCTGATGTATATATAGTATTATATTTAATCTGCTTACATTATAAGAGAAAAAATTGAGCTCATTTCACCTTGCTTATTCTTAACAGCATCAGGTGAGCTGGTTCTCTTCTGTACCCATCTCCACAGTCAACCTTTATAATGCTCTCAGAGCCATAGCCCACCAATAAAGATCTGGTAATTACCTTAAAGGCCATACGCGGTCGAGGCCCATACGCGGTCGAGGCCCAAAAGAGCTCTACACTCCACTGCCACTAACCTGCTAAGGATCCCTGGCCCTAAAGAAGTCTGTCTGGTTTCGACCAGGGCCAGAGCATTCTCTCTGGTGGAACGAGCTCCCAGAGGAGATCAGGGCCCTGACAGAGCTTAAACAGTTCCGCAGGGCCTGCAAAAAGGAGCTCTTCCGCCAGGCATTTGGCTGAGACCAGACGTAATCAGCAGCGACTGAAGGGCCCCTGCTCCCCCCGCCCCCCTGGCCCCCCCAGAAATCCACCAATATGCTCTGGACCTGTTTGTATTGTTGCACTGTTGTATTGTTTATATTGTTTATACTGTTACAGTGTTATATGGTTGCAACTATCTGTTATTATTATTGTAACGTTATTCACGTTTTTATAGACAGTTTTATGTATTGTTCTTTGTTCTTATGTAAACCGCCCCGAGCCTCCGGGGAGGGCGGTATATAAACAAACAAACGGTTCATGATCCCTCATTGCCTAGTGGGGAAGATGATTCGGAGAAGTGCTTATTTCTTACCTTAGCACACCTGCCATTCTTCCATGACCAGTGGGCATTGAAATCTGACACATCTAGGCTCCATATGCTTAGCTGATGCCTATATAGCTGGTGCATATATGAAGATTGTGTAAACTGGATCTGGCTAAATGCAGATGTTATACCACCACTGGCATTGGAGGTGGCACAGGAATGCCCAGGGTGGGTGGGCAGAGATAAGATACACTTACCCCTTCCCACTGGGTGATCTATAAGAATGGTTCATCTTAATCAGTCCTGAATGTTAGCTCTCTGTTGCACTTGTTTGTGTAAGACTTATGTTTATATACCCCTAAGCTATTTATTTTATTTACTTAATTTGATTGATATCTCACAATTCTCCCCAATGACGATCCAAACAGGCTTCTCCATTTTATCCTAACAAAAACCCTGCATGATATGTTAGGCTGAGAGTATGTGACTGGCTTAAGGTCACCCAGAATGTACCCATGACAGAGTGGGGATTAATTTGAACCTGGGTCTTCCAGATCCTAGTCCAGCACTCTAACCACTACACCAAGTTGGCTCTCCAGTCAACCCTTATTTGTTGCCTCAGAGTCAAATATTTCATCCAAGTTGCTAAGGAAGGTACCAAACATTGATCCGTGACTCTGTAACTCTTCCAGTCTCCTGCTCTTGGCAGGACCAATTTATTAAGTTGCTAAAATTATAAAGCTGCAATAATGTACAAGGCAGAAATGTAATTTTGTTCGGGTAGTTCAGTCTGTTTCATTCTAATCTTGGCAAATACTTTCTATGAAAGCAGAGCATCTGTAGTTCATAACCTTTGATGATTCCTGTGAGGCCAGTAATGATATTAAGAGGAAGACTACCAAGTAACCAATTTTAAGTTAACGGATGTTGAAAGTTCTCCAACACAGCAAATAACAAATGGAAACAGGGAAAAATAGTTGGTACATTCTTACTAAACACTACTGGAAATAATGAAATGGGGGGGGGGTAGACTACACATATGTTATAATAAAAATGCATCATGTATAGCTAATTAAAAAATCTTGCAGTATGTATATAGAGGTAGAAGTGATTTTGCACATCAACACATTGAAAGCCATATGGTTTGCGTGCACTTGGATTCATTCATAAAAATGAATGGGAAGATATTTCACAAGATGGCAATGTGGATGTCCATCAGGAGTAAAGTGTCAGAGCTGTGGGAAGCAAAGGCAGAGAAAAACCTCCATGTGGAAGCAGCCCAGGGTGCCACAACAAAGCCCAAAAGTTATCAACACAGGTTGCCATGGTACATGTGACATACTTGTGGCGATATTGAGAATTACTCTCTGCTAGCTGTAGATAACTTTATTAGGGAGAGCAAATTTAAAAAGCTGTCTGGTTTGACTGGAATGATCCCATTAAGATTTTGTCTTTAACTTGTGAGCAATGAGCCCATGAATCTTTATTTAGCACCCCTTTCTCTTTCCTTACACTGAATTTTCCCCACCCCAATTACCTGTTTTTTTCTACTCAACTGTGGCCTCAGTTGGACATGCTTGCCATAAAACCTAATCATTCCTTTGGCCTAACAATCAAACACACTATTCCTAACATTTTAAGGAAGGATAGATCAAGAGCTCTTGATTTTGGGTGTGAGACTGCATTCTGCATGGAGTTGTTATCTGGTTAATTCCAGGAAGAAAGGAACTTTTGTCATGATTGTGTAACCTCAAGCAGCTGGTTTCTATTTCTTAAAAGGACCAGAGACACAGATGTAGTAAGGACAGACAGGAGGCTTGCTTCTCTCTGCTAGGTTGCTTAGTGCTCCGTTTTCTCTCTCCTGAGCAGGCTAGCTTTTATTTGTTTTACAGCTCAGAAAAAAACTTCACAGTACACATCAATGGATATAGAAGTTTGCAGAAACTTATAGCAATGTGCACATTCCATTGTTGTCAGAGTGCATAACACTGTATAGCTTAATCCTTACACAGGAAGTGTCCTGGAGGTCAGCTAATAGCAGAAGCTTTCTGATGATTACACAGAGACCAGAGCATGACCTTTTGACCCTGCCTGTCCTGGGTGTGCCCAACAGCAAAGAGCAGAGACCAAATTATGCGAATAGTCTCTACATACAAAGCCAATAATAGGTCTATAATGCCCTTGAGCAATAATAGGTGTATAATGCCCTTAAAAAGTTGATAAATTGATATTATACTCATTGAATGGGAGTGCAGAAAGAGAAGAAAGGTTACAACCATATCTAAGGATCTCATAGTCCATATGACAAGGTTAACAAATAGGGATGTTATCAAACATTGTGACAGTTGTGACCCAATTTGAAATTTTTTGAAAATTCAGTTGTTGTTTTTTAAATAGTTTCTCCATACTCACACGAAAGTGTAGACACGAAAGTGTAGATTCCCAGCCCCAGCAACTGCGAGCCGCGCACAGCGCGGCTCGCAGTTCCTCCCGGCCTGACGCGGCGAGAGGCGCAAAGCGCCTCTCGCCGCGTCAGGCCGCCGACCCAGGGAGCGAAGGGAGCGAAGCGAAGCCGAGTGAAGCGGAGCGAAGCGGAGCGAAGCGACCCAGGGAGTGAAGCGCAGCTGCCGGGGGTTCCCTGCCTGGCGGCCTGACGCGGCGAGAGATGCAAAGCGCCTGACGCGGCGAGAGGCGCAAAGCGCCTCTCGCCGTGTCAGCCCGCCCCCGCCGAAAGAACCTCGCCGCCAACGACGAAGGAGCCGCCGACCAGCCCGCAGACCAGCCCCCCTTCCCGCATCCCCGCCAATTCCACCCTTAAAACAACCGTCTGCACACTCACCCACCTGCACGCCGCCCGCTAACCCCCCCACCCTCCCCGCACCCCGCCGCCACTTCCCACACTTCGCGCACACACTCACCCGCGCCCACACCATCCGGTCACCCTCCCACCCTCCCCAGACCCCTTCCCGTCCCGCTAACGCTTCCGACATTTCCAGAACCCCCCCCAACCGCACAATTACCCACCCTGCCGCCGACCGATCACCCCACCACACTACCCAGACCCCTTCCCACCCCGACACGAGTCCAAACAACCAGTTGCGACATAACTCCCAGCTCCTGTCCACGGCCTTCCCCACCACCCCTTTCCTATGCCGATCCACCCTCGCCGCCACCACGCTCACCTTTCCTGGTCCTCCGCAGCCCGGCCCCTTCCTTCCCATTTCGCCGACGCTGGCCCCAGCCGCCCTGCTCTGCCCGCCTGCTCCACCGGCCCTAGAATGACCCGGGCATGCGCGGACTCACGCGCATGCCTGGTTGCAGAGCCCAACGCACTTCCGCCTCCCAAGCACCACGCCCCCACGCTCCTGCACGCATGCCCGGATACCCGAGCATACGTCCTTCGCCTCCCGATGACTCCATTTGCACAAACGCCTGCCGCCCGATGCTATGCCGCCTCCTTCCAACGTACTCCGAAGCCTATTCTCACTATGCCCAACCTCTGCCCATTTTTATAAATGGGCTTTATTCCCTAGTTATGTATAAATGACATAAAATAGCATTAGCAAGACTTTAAAATAGCATACAACATAAAGTGTCACAAAGGAAACAAAAATCGATCATTTGCCAAAGAAAATAGGCAGGATTAATCTTGTCTTCCTAGTGATGAATAGCAATTAAAATAAATGAAAAAAATAATGATTTGCACATTCCTATTAATTAAGCAGAAGGAAGTTCCTCTTCCCAGAAAGCATTTTAAATAGTTGCCTCCCATTTTATTTTCCATTTTCTTGTTCTGTATGTTTTGAAACTGGTTTTGGAGATCCATGTGACACTAGCCTGGCTATTAGTTGCAAGCAGACCAATTTTTCTATGTTTGTAGACTGTGATTTATCTGGAGCTGTTTTCTGCTTGCTTATGCTTTTTCCTCCTTGAGGAATGTCAGGATACCCTTTGCCCAAGTGAGAAAATCTCATGCGGTGGTGGTGGTGGAGAGTGCTTTAAGTTTGTTACTTTGTCTTTTAGCAAGAGTCAGCCATTGACGGTCAGAGAAAGGGTTGACTATTTGTTGACACTTGTTGCTAACAGAGACAGGCAGAGTAGGTCATGCAATTTTGTTTATTGGTATGTCAATGTTGCTTCTCCATTGAGGGCATGTCTGTTTACAGGCAAGCAACAGTGACCGGAAGAGAAGATTTGTCCTACCTCCCTTTGTTTCAGAAGAGGTCTGCTTTAGGCAGAGGAAGATCCAATTTTGAACTTTCACCATGTAACAGCTTAGGTGCAGAGCTCTTGATTGTGCTCATAGGAAGCTGTGCATTTTTTGTTTGTTTGTTTTACCTTCCAGTATTCCCTACCCTGATATTTCTATTAAAAGAGTCTTTTTTATACTACAGTGGTCCCCAACCCCCAGTCCGTGGATCAGTCGGTACCGGGCCACGGCTCCTCCTCATCCTCCTCCCCGGCTGCTGCCTTGGGGGCTGCCCTGCCACTCTGCCGCCGGCTCACCTTTGGTGCTCTTCAGTGGCTGCCATGGCTGAGGCTCCCACTCGGTGTGGCATTGCGCAGCTGCTGCTGGCAGCATCCCCCAGCAGGCAGTGGGAAGTCAGGGGCGCCGGTGGGAAAGCACGTGGAGCAGGGGCTCAGGCGGCGGTGACGGCGACCTCCCTCGGCAAAAGACTACCCCCTGGGCCTCAGTAAAACTGTCAAGCATTGACCAGTCCCCGGTGATAAAAAGGTTGGGGACCACTGCTTTATAACACTGCCTTGTTTGGTCTCATCACTTGTATATTAATTCTGCTACTTTTACAAAAAATATACCCAATATGTCTCTTTTGTAATCTTTGTAGCTAGAGACACACAACATTTGTCATCTTTATTGATAGCCTGTGAAGGATTCCCTTTGTATAAGGTTGGATAGTAGTAAATATAGCTATCTCCCTCCATTATGCAGTCTAATTGATTTACAGCTTTACTTTGCATTCCAATCTTTGTTTTTTTCTGCCTTATCGACTTAGTCCAAGTTCCTGCTTGCAGCACAGCCAGCCAGCAAAGCCTTTGTTTGTTCTTCTCCATAATTGCAATCAACTTTACATTTAAATAAAGGCCTAATTCAGGTATTTGTAAATTAACATCAAATTATAAATTTCCATTACACTATATTTCTAATACTTTGGTGGCCCATGTTGTCTTTGATTATAACTAGTTTTTATTATCATTTTTTTTGTTTGCTCCTCTATATAGATTCCCCTGCAGAAGATGATGCGAAACAGGCTGAGCTCCTGGGTCCTGTTGGGAGTTGGGAGGTATATACATACATTGTGACTGATTGTGAGGAGACATTCTGTAACATTGTACACTTGTGACTTTTTGAGATATTGTGTGTAGGTGATATCATGATATACTGTATATTGTTTTCTGGATTTTCATCACATCATATGATGCTTTGATAATTTATATAATATATTGCATTTGAGAATTAGTAGCCTGGAATTAGCCACGTCAGTGGCAGCCCTGGCTAATTCCAGGCTGTTAATTCTCAAATGCAATATATATTATATAAATTATCAAAGCATAACACAGGTAGGAGAGGTTGGGAGGTGCACATGGCTGCCGCGTGCAGCCAGGCACCTCCTAATTGGGTTGGGGGGGGGGCAGCAAGCAACTACATGCAGGTGCCTTGTGGAGCCTCATGCTTTGTCCAGCCTCTTTTGTCGGGTGACGCTGGAGGAGCTTCCCGCCCTCCCTCCCTCCCTAGAGGTTAGGCATTTGTTTGTGTGTCAGGCCATGGCTGGTAATATTTCGGGTTGTTGTGGGGGTTTGTGTGTGCAATTTTCATCACAGCTTGTGGGTTGGCAGGTGCCGGAGCCAGTTTTGAAGGGGAATTGCCCTGCATGGCAAATGCCCTAAGCAAGGGGCCTCCTTAAGGAGGCAGCTGACCTATGGACAGGTGCCGAACCTAACTGGGGGAAGGCATATGGGCCACAGGGTTGGCTGGCCTGGAAAGGGTCCATTGGGAGTTTGCGCCTCCTCAGATGTCCCAGTGGACACCTCCCAACAGGAACTGCAGCAGCTCAGGAGACCCGCATTCCCGGCTGGGAACATGAGCTGGTCTGTTGAGCTGCTGTATGATGGGGGAGGAGAACTGGGAGCAGTCAGCTGACTGCTGTTAAGTGGAGGCTACCTTCTCCCTGGTTTGACAACATCCCATTAACATTATAATAAAGCTGTGGCCTTGTTTATCCAATTACATGGTAGCATATTCCTTAGCCCGGAACTCCCTCCCTGCAAGTCAATAGTTTTGTAAGGTTTGTATATTGTTATTAAAACTTGTATGTATACTTTTTGAATTTGCATAATTTTATGAATTTGAGGTGTTGTGGTTTGCATATTATCCTTTCTGGATTTTTCCACAAGTTAGTTGGTTAACCACAGGTCATCTTAATTCTGGTTTTTGTAAAGTCTGAATGTTGATATCTTGTTTACTCCTGCCTTGTTCTCCAGTGACACCTTCCCAAACTGCAGAGAGAAGACACTGAAACCAGCACTTGTTGAAATAAACCAGGATTTGAGTTGACTGTTGGTGAGCTGAGCTCTAATCTCACAAACTAACCATCACAACACCGCCCGCGGTGCCGCGGACTAAATAATTCGGTAAGGGGTTCTGGGGTGGGATGTGTCTGGGATGAGGAAGGGTCTGGATTGGACCCTTCCTCCGGACAGACAATCGGAGGGAGCAATCGGCAGGCGCTTTGCGCCTGCCGATTGGTCCCTTTGATTCCCAGCCCCAGCAACTGTGAGCCGCGCGCAGCGCAGCTCGCAGTTGCTCCTTTGCTGGCGGCCTGACGCAGCGAGAGGCGCGAAGCGCCTCTTGCCGCATCAGGCTGCTGCCCGAGGGAGCGGGCTTGATTACTAGTAGTTAAAATAGGTCACGCTTTTGCTTTATGTCTGAACCAAGCCATAGGGAAAACAGCACTTAAAATAAAATCTATAGTCTCTTTTTTTGAGAATCAAGAATTTTAAAGTCTTCCATTATCTTCTTAACAAGGAAGCAGAACAGCCCACTTCAAAGTTTTGTTGTATGGATGTGCTGATCAACTCCTCAGATGGAAGAAGTGGGAAGGGCAATGAATAAGTCATACTGATGCTATGTGTGCATTTTATGTCACTCATGGTAGGGCCTCTGATGGCAGCTGCAGCAAAAAAGGGAATGTGGAAGAATCCGGGTTCCCTTACTGCGAGCCATCGGGGTCCTGATTAGGGCCAGGGCCAGGAGATGGCCAGGATGGCAGCAACAACATGCAAAAGTGGGGATTAGCCCCGCTGCCCTGCCACCACCAACCCAGCCTTCCCACCCCATGCATAATCGGTCCCAGTTATGCTTTCTAAAGAGTTTTGGGTTTTTTTGGAAATCACCAACTAATTAGACAATGCTCCCTCTTATATTGATGCTATGACATTATCATGCCATTGTACTTTCTAAGTCTGAAAAGGCAGGTAAGCCTCCAGGCTTATATTAACTGAAAAAGGGGATTCTTGGGAGTTGATAGAAGTAGCTAAATGGCAATCCAGACTTCATGGTGCTGTGCGATGAAATAAAGGAGAGGGTGCCTGGAAAAGGTTTAAAAACTCGCTGCTTGGAAAGGCTACTTGATGGAGCCAATTCATTTCAGTTCCAATGAAAAGAATCGCTGCCTCCTTCTCACATCTCTGATTTGCTTTTTAACACTACAGGACGAAGCCACAAACAGTAGCTGCCAAGTGGGCTGAGATTCCTGTAGCTCCCTCCAGAGATTCATAGTTTGACAGGTCCCATCCAACGTCTGGCACCAGCACTCCTTGTTTTCATTCAAAGATCGCTTGGGTTTTTGTTCTTCTTTCTGGAGCCAACAATAACAAGAAGGGAGTAAAGTACAATTTTTGCAGAATACATTGGGTTTTTTAAAGCAAAAATTTAACCACTGCATTACACCACTAACCAAATATTTAGGTTCTGTTCTTCTAAGGGAAAATATGTGCCAGAATTTCAAGAACTGCCACTTTGGGTTTTAATGCACAGACTATAAAATGTACATGTGAATTATTATTATTAAACTATAAACAAAATCCATATGACATTTGGCTTCCTAATTTCTCTCCCTTCTTTATTTAGAAAAGTTCCCATAAACTAATTCTGGGGTTTTCTGCAAAGTTTAATCAATGATCCCCTAACTTTTCATCCTTGGCATGGATTGTCACGACAATAGGGGCACAGGTTGCAGGGTGCATTCCTGCCAACTCTATACTGGCACAGTATATTTTTCTTTGAGTCAGGGTAGTCCTCCCTTCCTCTGCTTTGCCACCTCAGCATCTGTCCCCAGGGTTATTCATGACATCCTCATTTTCTGGATTTCCTCAATAACCTGATTTGTCCAATATCTGGCACAACACTGTGGAATATATCTGCCAAACATTTTTTCAATGTCTTCTTTTATTTGTTGACTAGGGGCCAAGCCCATTGCATTCAGGAATACCACGGGCACTAGACTGGTGTGTGTGTGTGGAAGAACTCTTCAGATGGCCTCCTCCTACCCCCAGGACCTGGAAAGGCTGCAGGCAGCTGTTAGGAAACTCACCAGTAGGGGAGCTCTCACATAGCAGGGATCTGCAGCCTCCGAGCCTTGAAGGGCAGGGGAAGGAGGAGGTGAGGGACAGAAGGAAGTTGGCTGGCCACTGGACAGACAGGCAAGCTGATCGGATAAGGAGGAACTCAGGGATGGGACAGCCACCCTGAATGTGGGTTAAGCACTGAGTGGCACTTAAGCAATGAGATGCTCTCCTTCTCCAAGCCCCTACCAGAAATATATTATGTGGAACAGAAAACATTATTATTAAACAACATTTAGTAATGATAATGTTAATAAACCCCAACTGCACATTATTTTTTGCAGAGTATGAGTTTGGATAGAATAGTACCAATTTCATCAGATGCTAGTGAAGCTCTTGATCAGAATCAAGGGAAATGAGTGGAATATTTATTCAACACCTTTTAAGGGGAATAAGGATAATTCATAGGGGTGCATAGAAATATTTCTCAGCTCTTGCAGTGTGAGGAAAAACTCTCAGCTTAGGCCTTGATTGACAGTCACATTTCTCAATAAATTCCTGTTCCCCTGTTACTTGTTCAATGTTTACAGAAATACAGATTCTGAGCATAGCTAATTTAAGATAGCTACTAAAATTAGTTTAAAATGTACATGTGGATTTTGTCAATATTATAAAAACAAACATAGCCATGCTTGAATAACTATTATGTTAAGTTGCAGATTCTGACTTGCTTTGATCTTACAGCGCTACAGGCAAGCTTGCTTTAATGCACAGACACACAAACATACACCCTGTTGCATGCTCCACCCTTCTGCCACTCACTACACCCACTACCCCCTTCACACACATGCATACATTCAGAGGCGTACTTGTACTCAGCGTATATCCCTGTGGCTTTGCGTTTCAGTTTTCCCCATGACAGGCTAATAATGAAAAATGCATTGAGTTGTTGCTGCCAGTGAAGACCTGTGATTGCACAGCAGAATGCTATGCCAGCATTTAATTATATACATCCAAGTACAAAGTGATCCAATAAATGTGTTATGATCATTCATTTAGTCATGGCCCTGAGAAAACCTCAGGGTTTTTGGAGCTACTTCCCAGGGGAAAGTGAACCAGTGGCCCTGAACCACAAAATGCCTGTGCAACTCCTCCCTTTTAACTTGGGACCTTGAAAGCAAGCCAGAAAAAATACAGAGGCAGAGGAAAGGCAGGATAACCTAAACTTATAGCAGCATGGAGAGGGACAGGGATGCCAACCAGATGGATCCCCAGGAATTTCAGCTCATCCCCAGACTACAGAGATAATTCCTCTGGAGAAAATGGATATTTTAGAGGGTGGCCTCTTTGGCATTGTACCACACTGAGGTTCCTGTCCTCCCCATCTCTGCCCCGAAATCTCCAGGAGTTTCCCAATCAGTGGCCAGGGGGACCTAGCTGACTATGAGAAGGTTGAGTAGGAAAGTTGGGGGCCAGCAATATGCTTTTTAATTAATCGTTCTCAGTGGGTTGGGAGAGAACAGAAGCAGTGATGGAATCTGAGGTAAATGGTAGTAGAAAAGATGCTTTAAGAGGCCCTGAACTCAAAAGGCTAATTCTTGAGACAGCAGAAGAGCCTAGCCTGATTTGATGATTGATGTTATCCGTTCAGTCATGCCCCACCCTCAGGAATTCTATAGGAAACATTAGTCTCTGTCAATGACCGCTTCTTTCAGTTGGTTCATGCCTGATTAACAGAGTTTGAAAGGAACTTGGAGAATAATTCAGAGATGAAGATACCATAAGGGGTCTGCTATATAAAGTGTCATAAGCCTAGGGGCTTTCTGCACCGGGATCCTTGTAGCAAATTGTTTGCTGAACGAAAAATCGCCATTTGAAATAGTGGAATTCGTTGTTATGCATACCTGCCTTTGTAGTGGAATCCAGTTGCGTTTCCATAGTTTCCCACAGGCTTCCGGTCTCGGCAAAAATCGCTAGAAAGGAAGCGCTATTGCCGAGCTCGTCCCGCCCCTGGCCGTCAAGCAGCCAATGGGAGGCCGTTAGCATGCTCCCAAACAGCCCCTTTCCCTTTAAGAAAGGGTTTAAAAAAAACACACACACCTGTTGCAACGAATATGCGTTGCTTCGTTGCAACGGAGAGACCCATCCAGCTGGCAGGTGTGTTTGAGCGCCGTTTCATCGTTGCCACCCTCCCCCCGAGTGAAACCCCCCCCCTCACAGGCGCGATTTTCGGCCGAAAACAGTGTGAAAAATAAAGGGGAAATAAATCAGCAAACGGGCTTCTCTGTTGTTTGTGCTTAGTGACTGTAAACAGCTCTGGGGAGAGACTGCAGCCGGGGAAGCCTCACTGGCTAAACGGAGGCTCGCCGGTGCGTTGATCTCCGCTCGCTCGGAGAAAAAAAAATGGCGATCGCTTTGTCGGAAGATCAGAGGAGAGAGCCAGGGGGAGGGACTTTGTAGAAACCACAACAATGGTAACGCACAGAACTTTCCCGCTAGTGTTGCAGATTGGTTGCAGGAGTGTAGCGCTTTCCGGATGGTGAATCCACTTTTGGGGATTTCCCTGAAAGTGCTACAAGGAAGTGCTTTTTGCGGATCGGTTTCAGGTGTGTGGCAGATTGTCAACGACGTTGTGCATAATGGCAAATCAGTAGCGTTTTCAATTGGCAACCATTGTGCGATTTTGAAGGAGTGCGGAAAGCCCCCTAGTTTTGAGATGGTGACTTGCCCCCCCACACACACACACAGGTAGGTGTCCTTTTAATGGGCAGTATGATCATCTCTTGTACAGACCTTGACTAATGAGAACTCATGTTCTTTTGTTGATGTGTGTTCAAGAGAAGAGTAACAACTGATTCTCGAACCTTTCTTCATCCTAAACTGGGTATCTTTAGGTGACATTTGAAAGAAGGCCACAGGAGACCTTGGAACAATTATCCATGAGAAGCAGCCTTGTAGGACTCCTAGGGCTGCCAACTTCAAGTTGGGGAATTCCCAAAGATTTTAATGTGGAACCTGGGGATTTGGGAGGGGAAGGACTTCAGTAGGATATAAAACCATAGACTGCATCCTCTGTAGCTGTGATTATATCCCATGGAAATGATCTCTATATCTGGAAATAAGTTGTAATTCTGGATGAATTCCAGTTTTCAACTGTAGGTTTACAAAACTACATCCAACCAGGAACAATTATCACAAAAGCACACCACATGTAATTAAGGGGAACAATGTATCAATACTTTGTGCAGTCAACAAAACACTTATGAGTCACAACATATCTAAAAACAAATGACATAATTCATAGTATTCTATGACTAATTTCCATGAAAAACAATGAGTCACAACTACTTCTGCCAGTTTTGTTGAGACTTAGTCACTACCAGCTCTAGCTAATGTGTAATGAGAGTGTTTCCTGCATTCTGGCCATCTGCTCTTTCCCCACCCCTCAGCACACAGGCTAAACTTTACTTGGCTGAAGAAGGAATAGCACTGCCTTCAGGTTAGATGGCTAAGCCAAAAGAATTCAGGCCATTTTTGATTTAGTTGTTGCACAAGGGAAGCTCAAAATTTGTCTGGTTGCCATTTTTTTGCCAATGCCTTTTGAATCCTGGAAAATTTCATTTTGGTTGAGATCAAGGAGGCTCTAGTGCAGCCTGAAAGGTCATGCTTGAAGAAGCTTGATAAGCCACAGCTGAAAAGGCTCCACAAGAAACTTAAAAGTATACTACTACTACTACTACTACTACTACTACTACTACTACTACTACTACAACAACTACTACTACTACTACTACTACTACTACTACTACTACTACTACTACTACTACTATTATTATTATTACTTCTTATCCTATTTCCCCTCTCCAAGTGGGGAACCAAATGGGTTTACAAAAACATTGATGGAAAGTGCTATTAAGTTGCAGCCAATTTATGGCTGGATTTATTTATTTATTTAGAGGTGGTTTGCAAAAGCTTGTTTCTATTTAGCAGCACTGCGCTTTCTGGGTGGTCTACCATGCATGTACTAACTAGAACTGTTATGTCTAGCAGGACCTTATGTCAATGGACTGGCATACTGTCCCCAATAGCCAGTGGCACCCCTCAACTGTCCAGGCTTATGCCGAAGCCAGACATTGCTAGTCTGCAAAGACCCAGTTGGGCCAGACTCCATCTTCTCTCCTAGCTTGTTCCAAGCCATGGATTCTACATGATGGCTGCAGCCTGAGACACATCTTGCCTTCCTCTCTCTCCCCCGCATCCCATTGTATTGAGTAAAGTTTGCCTAGAGGCTTCTCGGCAATCTCCTTTGTCCTTCACCTCTATCTCAATCACTCCCGCACCCCACAGTTAGATCTATTGAGACATGATAGTTCCCTTTCTTTGAGCTCATCAACATCCATCTCCACACCCAGCCAGGCCATTTCCCAACTTTTCACCCATGAAAAATTCCATCATGCCTCTACCATGCTCTGATCATGCTCCCATTGTGAGCCAAGCATGACCCCCTCCTCTCAAAAAGATATAAAACTCTGGCTTGGCTAAGCCAAAACGTGCTTCTGATCTGGGATCCAGATGGTAACCCTTCATGCTGCTGGCTGTGTCATACCCCTGCCTCTCTGCTCTCCAGGACTGGTAAATATACTTACTGCAACCCTTTCCCCTCTTTGAATTCCTGTCCGATTGACTGTTAGTGTGCCTGATATATGTTTGTCTATTTCTTTTTATTATTTTCTTACAAATAAAGACTGCTTGTTATTTTACCATAACTATCTGTTGTCTGCCTTGAGTTCTAATTGGTTCAGGTACCTCATAAACATTGGCAAATGATCCATTTGCTATGTTACCAACCTCTCCAAAGCCATTTCCTGCTCTACATGTGCATTTTTGGTAACAGGGCTGACCCTACTTATTTTTTGAGATCTGTTGGGATTGAGCTATCCTGGCCCATCCAGGTCAGGGTTCATAAAAATATCAATGCAACCTAATTTAAATAAAGAAAATACAATGTAAATGAACAGGACACAAGGTGCACTAAATATCCTGAGCTGGGACAGGATTAGGCTCATCATTTCACAGAGGCAGTATGTAATATCCCACCCCCTTCACTATTTGAAGAGCAGAAGAAAATAAGGGGAGGATGACATTGAGGGTAAATCTCTATGGTAAAAGCCATTAAAGATTAAGGATTCCGAGGGCATCACCAGTATATGATGTTACTCTAGAACTCCACATCAGAGTCTACTCTAAGAATCGCCCAAATCTCTACAGTAAAGATAGTAGAGATTGGAAAAAATTCTAGTGTGTAGTGATGTCACATTTCACTAAAACTCCACCCTCTCCAGGCACTGGTTCACATCTCTCTCAGCAATTCTTATGTGGGATTCAGGATCCACGATCAAGGCCCTCCGTTTGTGAGATTTAAACATAAGGCAAGCAGAATGTCAGCCTGCATCATATACAACTGGCAGCTCCCTTTCCACAATTCCCCTCCTTTGCTGTCTAAGTAATTCTACATCCTTAGCTCAAAGAAAAGGGCCATTCAAACAAGCTGTGGCAAAGACAAATAATCAGTTAACTGAAACATCAATTGGATAAGGATTTTGGGAGAGCACTTGAGTTGGTCCTCTTTATTTAGTTAGTTTCTGTCAAATTTGTATCCTGCCTTTCCTTCAGGCATATTCCAATTTATCATCATAACAGTCCTGTGATTTAGATTAAACTGATAGGTATGGGATTGTGAGCTTCTACCCTCTGCAAGATCAGCACTTTCTCTCCTACATTCTGTCTTAACATGAAATAATAACAAAAATATTTGATCCATTCTAGTTCCATTACCCTAAAGTGGCCAGTATATTTTGCAAATGTTAGTATGCCAAGGAACATCTTGTCACTTGTAGGGATAAATGTAGATGACAGGCGTTTACTAAAAGCTGCCATTAATCCCTGACCCACACAGGCCTAATTCCAAAGGTGTAATTGACTGGTAGTGTGATTTTAGGCCAGGCTTTATCAACATTTTATTGAGAACCCCCTGAAACATTCTTCAGGCTTCAAGAACCCCCAGAAGTAGTGCAATCATGCAGAATATGGTTGAGAAGCATACCTGTGTATATGACACCTGGGGCCCCTCTCCTTCTCACCTCCTCCATGCCCATCATGGGCTGTTTTGGGAGGGGGCTCGACATGACCATATATGGTCATATCACTGATAATTTTTTAAAATAAAAATATAAAAAATTAATTAACTCCTATCTATTTGGGAAAGTTTTCCAGGATCATCAAGGAAACCCCAGGGTTTCACAAAACTCTAGCTGAGAAAGCTTATTCTAGGCCATATAAGAAACCTGAAGTGCAATCAGCAGTGCAGACTCATCTGTATGGCTTTTAAGACTAGGGAATACATGGAATGGTGTCCTTGTGATGGTTGTTTTTACATGGCAAACCAAAGTTATGCAGTGATTTGCCACAATCTGGGCACTTCCACAGTGCTGAAGACATCCATAAACAAATGTCTGGAGTGATGAGATGAAAATCCCTTAATCCCCATGGCAAGCATTCACTGATGAATAATTCTGCACATGAATCAGTTACCACTAGTTAGACTTCACCTTATTCTACATGACAGCCATTTCATGCACACCAACTCTTAAATGTGTTTTCTAGCCGCAGACTGTCCTTACATTAATGAAAAACAATCTCATCACCACAACTGAAGTAATCTTCAACTATCTTTTTTAAATCTAGTGAAATATCTCCTTTAATACTCTGCCATTTTTCCTCTCCCTGTACTGCTCAAGAGGCATTTTTGCTTTCAACAAACAAGACATTTATTTAATTCTTTTTTCCTACTTAGACTCAAAACATCACTAATATATACCAGGTGTGTTGCCTTTAATATCTAGCAGAAATAAATTACTAGATTATGTTTGGAAAACACCAGCATCCCAGACATATTTATTTGATTCATACAAAATAGATCATCTGGAAAAAATGGCTAAGTGTGTAAATTTATTCCAGCATGCAAAGATAAAATGTTGGGAGAAATTTACCATGAATGAGTAAGGCTGAAAATAGAGTTAATGTTGACTGAGAAAATGCATTTGGGATAGTTCAATTCTTACTGGCCTGAAGCCAACTTTCCTTGCTAGCTGGGACTGCCATATTTCCAGGTTGGACTTCAAAGAAATGAATGGAAAATCAGTAGCATTCTCAGGAACCACATCTAATATCCTTAATGTCTGTGTGCATTCTAGTATTTATGAATTTCTAGTGTTAAAAACTTAAGCCTAAAATTAAGCTTAAATTGAAGAAAGTAGGGAAAAGCACTAGGCCACTCAGATATGAACAAAATCATATCCCTGACGAATATACAGTAGAGGTGACAAATAGATTTAAGGAATTAGATCTGATAGACAGAGTGCCTGAAGAACTATGGACGGAGGTTCGCAACATTGTACAAGAGGTAGCAACTAAAATCATCCCAAAGAAAAAGAAATGCAAGAAAGCAAAATGGCTATCTGAGGAAGATTTACAAATAGCTGAGGAGAGAAGGGAAGTGAAAGGCAAGGGAGAAAGAGAAAGATACACCCAACTGAACGCTGAATTCCAGAGAATAGCTAGAAAAGATAAGAATGCCTTCTTAAATGAACAGTGCAAACAAATAGAAGAAAAAAATAGAATAGGGAGAACCAGAAATCTCTTAAAGAAAATTGGAGATATGAAGAGAACGTTTCATGAAAAGATGGGTATAATAAAGAATCAAAATGGTAGGGACCCAACAGAAGAAAAAGAGATTTTAAAAAAGGTGGCAAAATTATACAGAAGAACTATACAAAAGCGAGCTTAACATCCCTGATAACCACGGTGGGGTAGTCACTTACCTGGACCCAGACACCCTGGAATGTGAAGTCAAATGGGCCTTAGGAAGTCTGAGCAACAATAAAGCTAGTGGAGGTGAAAGCATTCCAGTTGAACCATTCAAAATCGTAAAAGATGATGCAGTAAAAGTGCTACACTCGATATACCAGCAAATTTGGAAAACTCAACAGTAGCCACAGGATTGGAAAAGGTCAGTTTACATTCCAATCCCAAAGAAGGGCAATGCCAAAGAATGTTCAAACTGCCGTACCATTGCACTCATTTCTCATGCTAGCAAAGTTATGCACAAAATCCTACAAGCTAGGCTGCAGCGATATGTGGACCGAGAACTTCCAGAAGTACTGGTAGGATTTCGAAGATGCAGAGGAACGAGAGATCAAATTGTCAACATACGCTGGTTCATGGAGAAAGCTAGGGAGTTCCAGAAGAACATTTACTTCTGTTTCATTGACTATGCTAAAGTCTTTGTGTGAAGAACAACAAATTGTGGCAAGTTATTAAAGAGATGGGAATACCAAAGCATGTTATCTGTCTCTTGAGAATCCTATATGCAGGTCAAGAAGCAACAGTGAGAACCAAGCATGGAATCACTGATTAGTTCAAAATTGAGAAAGGAGTTCGGCAAGGCTGTATACTGTTACCTTGCCTATTTAACTTGTATGCGGAGCACATCATGAGAAAGGCAGGGTTAGATGAGCCACAAATTGGGATCAAGATTGCAGGGAGAAATATCAACAACCTCAGATATGCAGATCATAGAATCATAGAGTTGGAAGGGGCCATACAGGCCATCTAGTCCCACCCCGTGCTCAACGCAGGATCAGCCCAAAGCATCCTAAAGCATCCAAGAAAATGATACCACTCTAATGACAGAAAGCGAAGAGGAACTAAAGAGCGTCTTGATGTGGGTGAAGGAGGAGAGTGCAAAAGTTGGCTTGAAACTCAACATGAAGAAAATGAAGAACATGGCATCCGGCCCTCTCAATTCCTGGCAAATAGACGGGGAAGAAATTGAGCTAGTGACAGATTTTCCTGGCTTCCAAGATCACTGCAGATGGGGACTGCAGCAAAGAAATTAAAAGACGCTTGATCCTGAGGAGGAAAGCTATGGCAAATCTAGACAGCGTCCTAGAAAGCAGAGACATCACCCTGCCAATGAAAGTGTGTCTGGTCAAGACTATGGTCTTCCCAGTTGCAATGTATGGCTGTGAAAGTTGGACCATAAGGAAGGCTGAGCATCAAAGAATTGAGGCTTTTGAACTCTGGTGCTGGAGAAGAGTCTTGTGAGTCTCTTGCACTGCAAGGTGAACAAACCGGTCAGTCCTAGTGGAGATCAGCCCTGACTGCTACTTAGAAGGCCAGATCCTGAAGATGAAACTAAAATACTTTGGCCACCTCATGAGAAGAAACAGCCTAATTCTCGGAGCGATTGAGGGCAAAAGAAGAAGGGGATGACAGTGAATGTGGTAGCTGGATAGAGTCACTGAAGCAGTCGGTGTGAACTTAAATGGACTCTGGGGAAAGGTAGAGGACAGGAAGGCCTGGAGGATCATTGTCCATTGGGTCACGATGGTTTGGACACATCTTTGCACCTAACAACAACAAGTGTCAAAAATACATATATGGAGTAAGTTCAAAAGCTTATATGTGCATATAAGGAACTTCCTTTAGTTACCTTTAAGCATCCACTCTGAGACCATTTCTGCACAAGGAATTTGCCTCTTATTGTTCGTGGGTATTACTGCTGCTTCCTCATGATGTTGGCAGCAACCTGTACCTCTCCAATGGTTGGTATGAGTTTTCATCCCCGTTGCCCCGTGATGATGGAATGTGGGAGAATCTGCTTCCTCTTCCGTGTCGCAGTTCACAATGAGGTGCAAACAGGGGCAAGCCTGTCAGAAAGAAGAAACGCATGACAGTCTAGCAAGCATTTTGTCTGCCCTCACACCCACCCTCTCCTCTCCATTTCTGGATCACTACATTGCAAAGTGCAAAGTGACATGCCCATGTATCAGTGGAAATAAAATGTACTGTCGTGCACAGTAATATCTGGAACAGGCAGCAACCCTATCTAAAACTAATTAATGTTTTTTGTTTTCTCGCAGTAGGGCATGAATGGGGGAACAGGGGTGGGTGGGTGGGTGATGAAGCAGACCTCTCCCTATTAGCATGATGTCTGTGTTGCTTATTTTTAATCTTTATTGTGATCACACAATCATTGGGGTCCAATTACCATGGCATGCCTATCAGAAATATATGCAAATATAAATATAGGCCATTATACAATGAATCCCAAAAAGAAATCTTGAAAAATGTTTTATTGCTGTGGCATGATCCTGTAGCAATGAGGAGGTGTTTTTTTTAAAATTAATTTCAGGACTTGGGGAGGGGGGAGGAAGTTTAAGTCCCCCAAACCACCACTGTGAGGGGATTGATGTCTTGTGTTGATTAACAACCGGGGGGGGGGTGTCCATGCTTACATCTTCGCCACCTTGCCAGGAAGGGAAAAGCCATGATGAGATGGCGGGATAAGAAAGGAGGGGTCTCCTATCAGGAAGCAGCCAAACACACAGTTTACAATCGCATATTTGCAAGCAGGAGACACCGCACATTGTCCACCTCCATGCGGAAATGGTCTGAATGAAGATGTTTCCAAGGTCCCCTAGATGGTTGCTCCCATTCTTGTCTCCATTTTGGCTAAAAATGCCTGGGTGGACATGTTAGGAGTTAACAGTGCCTTGTTTTGCAGAAGTTGAGGTCTAAGTTGTCCTCAGAATTTGACTGGAAAACTGATTGGACATTTGTATGCACACCTATTGCCACAGAAGCTCACAAAGCCAGGTATCCACCTAGATCTGCCAATGGAATTTCATCTATAGAATAATACAGAAGCACTGGGAAACCAATATGGCAATAAAATATCTGAATTAGACTTATATAGAGTCGTCTCTCTTCAGTTTCAGTAATTCTTTTATTCTTATTTCACACAAGCCTGAAGCAGCCACCGTCAAGGCACGGGGGGAGGAGCAGTGCCGGTGGTGGCATATGACCCAGCACAGAGTTCTGCACCTGCATGTGTGGCATTGGCTGCTTCGGGCTAAAACAGGCGCTTCGGCAGCCAAAGCGCACAACCCTACTTACTTACTTTGCCTGAATGTCTCCTTCTTACCTGCCTTTTGTTATCGTTTTGGAAGCTCCCCCCAGCTCAATAAGACTCAGGAAGTCCATAGATTCTGAGCTCACCCTGAATACCTGGATTTACAATTATTCTTTTGATATTAATTAATATTAAATAAGTACCTCCTCTAATCCCTCATCCAAATCATTTATAAATATGTTGAACAACACAGGCCCCAGGACAGATCACTCTTCTCCTAGAGTAGCGATCCCCAACCTGTGGGCTGCGGACCACATGTGGTCCTTCAACTAATTGGAGGTGGGCCCCGAAGGACGCCTTCTCCCCCCCCCGAGCCTTTACTTCATCCCCCCCAGCCCTTTACAACACACTTCATTGTTGTGGCGTGTCTGTATCTTATTTTGAAGGGATGTTTAAACATTACCATAGCGATCAGAGAGCGTTAGGGCAGTGGTTGAGAGTAGAGGAGTAAACTACCCCCCCACTAGGCCTCAGTAAAAGGTGTTGAGTGGTCCCCAGTGAGTGGTCCCCGGCGTTGAGTGATCCCCGGTGATAAAAAGGTTGGGGACCACTGTCCTAGAGGATACTGAACCATTAACAAGTACCTTCTGGGTATAGTCTGTCAAGCATGCTAAAAATTTATTTATTCATTTATTTTACCATGCTACAAATTTTTGAAAAGCTTATTTTCAAAAATATTCTTCAGTGGGACACTGCTTGGAGGTAGGGCATATACAATCATGATTATTTAAGAATAATCAAATAATTATATCAGCTTTATTTGCATGTTATAATGAACACATGCACATCCAACACGAATGTGCATGTATCTATAAGAAAGGGCCATGAGAAGCAGTACCTAGGTAGATATGGCATTTAGATCACATGTTGGATATAACATGAAAACTACTGAACACGTGTATAAAGAAAAAAATCTAGTGGATTATATAATGAAGAAATGCAGCCAATTTCTGATAGGAAGTGGTATGTTGCATTTGATGCAAAAATGTTGATGAAACATACCTTCCCATTCCAAATCAGTACTCCAGTACTTTTGCTACTGGGCTTGATCCAGCAGCCTGCTCGCAGGAGGATCAAGAATTTCCCCTACATTCTCCCTTTTCCCCAGTTGCTCTTTCAGACCCTGGGAAAGTTATGGTCCCAGGAGCAACAGCTTTTGAAAGATGTATGCATGTAGGAGGGAATCCCCATTTCTCTTCCGTCAAGGTAACACATGTGACAAAAGAGGCAAGATGGGCAATGAATACTAATGCCAGACAGGGCTTAGTGAACAAAAGTAAGACAATCCTCCCCTGTATGAATTAAAATGACATGTTGACTGACTTCTGAGTGTGATGACGTTTTGGTATGCAGCACATCAGAGCACACTATCATTTAAATAGCTGAGCACTGTCACTGAGCACTTTAGGAATTCAGTTAAGGTATATGGAAACCAAATCAAAACTCATGAATTATCTGTCTTGTGGCAGGGCTAGGTAGTGCCAAAACTATAGCTGCAGTTCAGAATATTTTAATAGTTCATTTGTGCAATATAAAATATATGCATGTGGAAAAGGCACTTGGAAACCTAAGTCTCTGAGTCTATGAAAGGAAACATTTATTGACATTTATGGAAAATTGGTATTAATGAATGCATAATGATTAATGCCAAATATGGGATGGGGGTTTAATAGCAAAAGATCCATTGTACAATTTTACTAAAGAGTGAGACAGCTGATCTTTTACCATATCTGGACAAATGCAAATCTAGTAAAACAGCTTTTCTCAACTTTTTTACCATTGAGAAACCTCTGAAACATTCTTCAGGCTTCTAGAAAACCCAGAAGTAGCATAATCATGTAGAATATGGTTGGGAAGCATAGCTGGGTACAAGCCTGACCAACTTAATACTGACCAACAGGCAAGAGTTGGTGGATGAGGTGAAGGAGGTGGGGACCCTAGGGGGAAGTGACCATGTCCTCATAGAATTCCTTTTGAGATGGGGAGCCAAGGAAGCTTGTAGCCAGATGCGGTTATTGGATTTTCGTAGGGCAAACTTTAATAAACTCAGAGACATGATGAGTGTCATACCATGGACGAGAATGCTGGAAGGGAAGGGAGCATGTGAAGGGTGGGTGCTACTCAAACAGGAGCTATTGCATGCTCAATCAATGACTATCCCAGAAAGACGAAAACACTGCAGGAGCTCTAAGAAGCCTATTTGGATGAACAGAGAACTTCAAGAGGAACTAAGAAAGAAAAGGAAAATGTTCAGGAAATGGAGGGAAGGACAGAGCTCTAAAAAAGAGTACCTACAGGTTACTAGGCACTGTAGATCAATCATAAGAAAGGCCAAAGCTGAGAGTGAGCTAAGATTGGCCAGGGAAGCCCATTGTAACAAGAAAATATTTTTCAGTTATGTGAGGAGCAAACATAAAGTAAAGGAGGCAATAGGCCCACTGTTGGGTGCGGATGGACAAACTCTAACGGAAGATGCAGAGAAAGCAGAAAGGCATAGTGCCTATTTTTTATCTGTTTTTCCCACAGGTCAAAGTGTTTAGGCACATCTAGAGATGGCCATAGCCAAAGGACAGTGTCTGGGTGGCAGGTTAACATGGATAGAGAGGTTGACGAGATGCATTTAGCTGCACTGGATGAGTTCAAATCCCCTGGTCCGGATGAAATGCACCCGAGAGTACTCAAAGAACTTTCCAGAGAACTTGCACAGCCCTTGTCCATCATTTTCGGAACCTCTTTAAGGACTGGAGATGTCCCGGAGGACTGGAAGAGAGCAAATGTTATTCCAATCTTCAAAAAAGGGAGGAAGGATGACCCGGGAAACTACAGACCAGTGAGTCTGACCTCTGTTGTGGGGAAGATAATGGAGCAGATATTAAAGGGAGCGATCTTCAAACATCTGGAGGACAATTTGGTGATCCAAGGAAGTCAGCATGGATTTGTCTCCAACAGGTCCTGCCAGACCAACTTGGTTTCCTTTTTTGACCAAATAACAGGTTTGCTGGATCGGGGAAATTCGGTTGATGTCATTTACTTGGATTTTAGTAAAGCTTTTGACAAGGTTCCCCATGATGTTCTGATGGATAAATTGAAGGACTGCAATCTGGATTTTCAGATAGTCAGGTGGATAGGGAATTGGTTAGAGAACCGCACTCAAAGAGTTGTTGTCAATGGTGTTTCATCAGACTGGAGAGAGGTGAGTAGCGGGGTACCTCAGGGCTCGGTGCTTGGCCCGGTACTTTTTAACATATTTATTAATGATCTAGATGAGGGGGTGGAGGGACTACTCATCAAGTTTGCAGATGACACCAAATTGGGAGGCCTGGCAAATACTCCGGAAGATAGAGACAGAGTTCAACGAGATCTGAACACAATGGAAAAATGGGCAAATGAGAACAAGATGCAATTTAATAAAGATAAGTGTAAAGTTCTGCATCTGGGTCAGAAAAATGAAAAGCATGCCTACTGGATGGGGGATACGCTTCTAGGTAACACTGTGTGTGAACGAGACCTTGGGGTACTTGTGGATTGTAAACTAAACATGAGCAGGCAGCGTGATGCAGCGGTAAAAAAGGCAAATGCCATTTTGGGCTGTATCAACAGAGGCATCACTTCAAAATCACAAGATGTCATAGTCCCATTGTATACGGCACTGGTCAGACCACACCTGGAGTACTGTGTGCAGTTCTGGAGGCCTCACTTCAAGAAGGACGTAGATAAAATTGAAAGGGTACAGAGGAGAGCGACGAGGATGATCTGGGGCCAAGGGACCAAGCCCTATGAAGATAGGTTGAGGGACTTGAGAATGTTCAGCCTGGAGAAAAGGAGGTTGAGAGGGGACATGATAGCCCTCTTTAAGTATTTGAAAGGTTGTCACTTGGAGGAGGGCAGGATGCTGTTTCTGTTGGCTGCAGAGGAGAGGACACGCAGTAATGGGTTTAAACTTCAAGTACAATGAAATAAGCTAGATATCAGGAAAAATTTTTTCACAGTCAGAGTAGTTCAGCAGTGGAATGGGCTGGATACACATTTTTCTTGGATGCTTTAGGATGCTTTGGGCTAATCCTGCGTTGAGCAGGGGGTTGGACTAGATGGCCTGTATGGCCCCTTCCAACTCTATGATTCTGTGATTCTATGATTCTAACTGCTAACAGTCAAGAGTAGACCATGTGTATAGTGATAGACCAATTATCTGAGTTAGTATAATGTGTTGATGAAATATCTGCCCTTCATACGTTAATGAAGGATGAAGGATTTGCCCCTAGTGATTTTGTTCAGGTTGTTAGTTAAAATCTTCATCTGAAGCCCCATTTTTTGTTCCCCTGCCTTAGGAGGGGAGGTGGTAGACAACAAAACAGGGCTTTTCCAGTAGGGACACAACACCTTTTGAAAGCCTGCCCTGGACGGCCGGTTGGACTCTCCCCAGAAACATTTGCCAGATGTTTGGAAGCAGTGGCTGGATGGCTCAGGCAGTCTGTGGCTTCAGATGGCTCAGCCGTCTGAAACTCAATCCCTCCATAACAGGTCCTGCAGCTGGGGAGACGAGGGCAGGATCAGGAAGCGTGCTTCCCATGCCTGGAGAGGGTGCAATTGACACCTGCACCAACTGCCAGGAATTTGGGTGTGATCTTTGATTCCTCTCTTTCCATGGAGGCTCAAGTCACAAAGGTAGCTTGAACGGTGTTTTTTCATCTGCACCAAACGTGGCTAGTAGCACCCTATCTGTCCTCTGAACACCTGGCTGCAGTGATCCATGCAACAGTCACTTCCAGGTTAGACTACTGTAACTCACTCTATGTGGGCCTACCCTTAGCTTTGACCTGGAAATTACAGCTGGTACAGAATATGGCTGCGAGGTTCCTTACTGGTACATGTTGGAGGGTCCATATCCAGCAGATGCTATGCCATCTGTAGTGGTTACCAGTCTGTTTCTGGATCAAGTTTAAGGTTTTGGTTTTAACCTTCAAGGCCATATGTGGCTTGGGCCCAGCATATCTGCGGGACTGCTTGTCTGCATATACCCCCCACGGGGTTCTGCTCTGCAGGTATGAATCTGCTGGTGGTCCTGGGCCCTTGGGACATTTGCCCGGCCTCAACCAGGGCCAGGGTTTTTTCGGCCCTGGCCCCAGCCTGGTGGAATTAGCTCCTGGAAGAGCTAAGGGCCCTGCTGGAGTTATCAGTTTTCCACAGGGCCTGTAAGAGAGAGCTCTTCCACCAGGCGTATGGTTGAGGCCAGGTTGAGGTCCCAGAATTACCATCAGGGGATTCCCTAGAGCTGGTGAGATCAGGTCCCCTGCTGCTAAGGAAAGAGCTCCGGACGGCTAGCTGGACAGGGGTGGGGGGGGGGATGGGAGGTTAACTCCAACCAATAGCCATATTTAATGTGTTTTAATGTGTGGGGGATTTTAAGGGCTCTGTGTTTTTACCATTTTATTCTGAACTGCCATGAGTCTTTGAGAGCGGTGCCATATAAATCAAAGATAAATATATATAAATAAATAAGACTGCATGGTTCCTTTTTGTGACTTTTGATCTAACTGAGTCAGGGAATACATGCTTGCCTCCTTTATAAAGTCTTGCTTGTATCCATACATTATGATCAAAGATTAAAAGCTCACAGGGGCATGTTTTTGATGTCTGATGACCAATTGTAGAATGCACTTCTAGAAATATTTCAGAACTTTCCCAAGAAATACTAAGATTATCCTGTTTGGGTTGGTTTTCAGGTTATCCTATTTGGGCTGGTTTTCTAGAAAGTTAAGTAGCTGATTAACAGTTTGGAAACCTTCTAGACCAGTGATCCCCAACCACCAGTCCGGGCCGTGAGAGCCTCAGCAGCGGGCCACGGCTCCCTCTCCCTGCCCCCCCCAGCTATAAGCTCACCTGTCAAGCGCTAGAAGAACTCACAACACACTTCTATAAAAAGAAAGCTTTATTGGAAGTTTACTTCAGTCACTATAACTAGCGAAGTCAAATCTGCCTTACAATACAAAAGCAAGCCCTTTTCAAGACAATTCTCCCGCCCAAAACTTGAAGGTTCCCAGGGGGGGAGAACTCCAGGTGCCCAGCTGGGCAATTAGCCAGGGAGTGTTACTTCTGGGGCGTCCTTGAACCGCTTGGTGCCCACTGACAAGACAACTATTATTGTTACATTGAGCAGACCTAGCTGGCTGGGTTCAAAAGACAAACAGTTCACAGCGAGCACAGCAAATCATGATAACAAGTGAACAGCAGACAGGTTTCGATTTCAGGCAGACAGCTAATATAATGGCCCAGGGTTACATAGGGGCCCAGCAATAAACCAAGTTAATAAAACATGGAGAAACTCAGGTTAAAATAAAGACATGGCAGAGAACAGGCACTGATCCTGACATCACCAGGCCGCAAGCAAATCGGCCGCAGAGAGCGGCTGCACATGTGCATTTGCATGCGGACAGTGGCTGCACATGCGCGTTTGCACCCCCGCCGGGGGTGCATTTGCGGCAGGTCTCCTCACCCCTTGGCAGCAGTCCGCAACCGGAAAAAGGTTGTGGACCGCTGTTCTAGACCACTGGTAACATAATTTATAAAATATGTATTTACACTAGGGTTGAGCTGATATAGTCACTTTTATCTCAGCAAAGATCCAAGACACCAATATATGGGTTAAACAAAAAGTTATTAATGGCCGGTCTACATCAAAATGCAACTCTCCCAGTTTGTTGTAGTGGTTAAAAGTGGTGGCCTCTTAGCTGGACAACTATGTTTGATTCCCTACTCCTCCACATGCAGCTACCTGGATGACTCATGGTCTGGAATCCTATCTCCATCTCAGCCCCACCTACCTCACAGGGTGTTTATTGTTGGGAGACGAAGGGAAGGCAATTGTAAAATGCTTTGAGGCTCCTTCAGGTAGTAAAAGTATGGTGTAAAAAGATGTTATTCTTAAGCATGCCTTTTGCATACAGGCAACTTACACAACTATCCAGGGTATGGGTAAACCCATTCAGGCTGCAGATTTGGACAGGATAGTCTGATAATCTGTTTATGGTGCAAGAGCTGGGACTGGGGATAGAGATTTCACTTCCGTGTTTTCCAGATCCGGCTTTATTAAAAATATTTTAAAATCTAGGCAGCAGTATTGGGGCTATCATAAACTGAATTTTGTCAACTGATAGCCATAGTTGCATTAAATGTGACTTTTACTGAGCCACTGTTCTCTAATATGTGTATAGTTCAATACCACTAACAGATATTTTCCATTAGGCTATGTCCTACTGCCAGAATAATTTATATGAATTAGAACAGCAGAGGCCTGAAGATCTCAGAGGGACACTGATGGCTTTTCCATGTGGATTATGAAATACTGAATACCTTGATGATGAATCACTCTGAAATTATTATATACAATGAAACACAACAATTGCCATTCTATTTAAAATACATTGGGGAAATGTATCTGTAACACAAGTTTAAAAATAGTAACAAGGATGTTCATCCCTCACTGTTGAAGCAGGAAAGAAGGGAATGTTATTCATTGGTGACTCCTTCTGTGGTCTGAGGTAGGCCACAAAGAGTCCAGTGGATTTGCTGTTTTGTGTAGCTTGCAGAATCAATTTCCTCTACCTTATAAGGTAGACATTTATAAAAGTTATCCAGAAGTAGCTGATTCAGAGTTCCTTGTATGCCCAAACATCAGCTCTTTATTAGATCTCACACAACTGAACTAACTTAACAGCCCACCACCCAAACCTATATACAGTGTAGGGTTTTTGTCAACGCTTGTGATTGGCCTTGTATGAGGTCCTCAAGTACAAACTGGTTGGACTATTTAAACAATCCAGTAGCAGGACAGATCCTGTGCACTGGCCAATAAACTTAAGAGTCCCCAATATCTGAATCTCAGTTCCTGTTATGCGGTTCCGCTAACCCACATATACAACACCCCTCCCCCCTCAAGTACATTTTCACCGAATGGCAGATAAAGTCCTGTAGGTAGCAGGGCCAGGTCCAGATATATTGAGAATGGTGTGGTTCTGCAGAAGTCAGGGTTGCTGGGGTCAGAGTGGTAGCCTTGTGCATTCTGGCTGGCTCCACTGGTTCTGAGCCCATGCTCAGGGAAGGCAATTGTGATTCGGGAGTTGAAAGCTTTGGGACTTCAGAGTCTGGGGCCATTTCAGTCACTGGGCTAGAGTCAGCATGTATTGTCACATCTGGTCCACATGCCAACACAAGGTGCAGCTGTCCAGAGATTGCACCAGATAGAATATGGGGCCTGTGGCCCAGGTGACCACTGCTGAGACCCAATCAGGACAGCTTAGATAGTTGTGGATGTAGACAGTGTCTTCCAGAGTGAAGAAGCAGGATGTTGTAACTTCCACCCAGCGTGGTGGCCAGTTTGATATGAGATCAGAGTAGATCCAATCCAGGGTTGTGGCTAGCTGACAGACCACCAGCAGTTTGGCAGAGCTCTGGCCAGTTGCTGAGCTGGGAGTGACGTGCTGCCAAAGAAGAAAATCTGCTAGTCTCTGAGACCAATCACCCTGGATGATCTGGGTCAGCACTTCTTTTGTTTTCCAGACCATGTGTTCAGCTTGGTCATTGGTTGAGGGGTGGAAGGGTGCAGACATGATGTGCCAGATCAGCTGAGCATTCACAAATTCCCAGAATTCTGATGAGGTGAACTGGGCCCATTGTCTGACACAATAGTGTCTGGCAGACTATGGGTTGGAAAGAGTCTGTTGAAAGCCTTGATGAAGACATTGTGGTACCTCCAGCCACTTGGAGTGTGAGTCCACCATGATGAGGAAGGACTGGCCCTGGAATGGTCCTATAAAATTGGTGTGGTGGCTTGACCTCGGTGTTATCTCTCAGGGCTACTCTGGACTTTGGGGCATCTCTGATCTACTCACCTGGCAGGTGTCACTGCAATGAGTGGCCACCAGGTGCAGTTGAGGGTGAGAGCCTTCATGTGCACAATGGACTCATTCAAAACCACCAGCATTTGGAGTCAGAGCTTTCTGGGGATGATGACTTGGTTTTCCCACAGCAGATAGCACTTGTGGACTGAGAGTTCATTCTTCTGGGACATTAATGATGTGAAGACAGAGTCCTGATGCCCTTCTGGCCACCCTCTCTACACCCAGTTGAGGACATGGGAGAGGGGGTGATCCTTGGCAGAGAATGTCGCTGTGTCCAAGGCATGGAGTGGTGTCTGAGACAGGAACTCGATTAGCAGGATACCATGGGCCAATGACAGTTCTGCATCAACAGCAGGTAGAGGAAGGCAGCTGAGGGTGTCAGTGTTCCTGATGTTCTGACTGGGCTGATGCAGGTGTTGGTAATCTTATCTATTGAGGAAGAGAGACCACTGTAGCATCTGTGGGTGGGGGTGGGGACAAGATCTGAGGAGTTTGGCAATTGGGAGTGAACAGTCCAAGGAGCAGTTTATGAACTACATAGATTATAAACTTCCCCCCATAGACATAGTCATGAAATTTCTTGACCCTGGCAACAAGGGCAAGTACCTCCTTATCAATCTGAGTGTAGATGCACTCCACTGACAACAGGGGTTGGGAGTAGAAAGTGACGGGGACTTCTTTGGTGTCTGGCATTGTGTGGCTGAGGATGGCCCCAAGGCTATGCCCAGGGGGGCACTGCAGGCAAGGATGGCAGGCAGTCTCTCATCAAATTGGGTCTGGACATTGGAATAAGACAGCAGACCCTTGACAGTGGTGAACACAGCTTGGTGCTCTCAGATCCACTTCCACAGTGCCTTTTTGTTGAGTGGGCAAAGGAGCACCTGGGCAATGGCAGCCATGTTCAGCAGGGTGGTTTCATAGAAGTTGAGGAGCCCAAGAAAGGACTGAAGCTCCCATTTGGACTTGGTGACAGCATTGGCTGGATGGCTTTGACTGGCAGTGTTGGAGTGGGCAGCATCCATGTCAACATGGAACCCTGGGAGCTCCACAGAAGGCATATCAAGGTGGTATTTCTCCTTCACCTTGAGCCTGATGATGTGGAACTTGTGCAGAACCTCATGGAAGTGGATAGAAAGTTCAAGTGCTGGGCTTCCCAAGACCAGAACATCTTCAAAAACTGGGATGATGCCTTGAGGATATCCTCCATGAGGCACTGGGAGATGTCTGGGACCAGACTTATGCCAAAGTGGAGCCACTGAACCTGGAACACTACCTAGTAGGGTTGTGTGCTGTGTCGTCCCAAGCGGCAGTTCCAGGATGATGCAGCCAGCGCTGTGCCACTGTGGGGGGCGGGGGGAGGCGTGGGTGTTGACACACCAGTTGGTGTACACACACAGGCAGTAGCAATCTGCCTGGTGGAGTTGGCCATGAACTCAGACACTGATCTGCCCTCGTTCTGGCTCCAGATATAGAGTGGGCAATCTTGGCCAGCTGTAGCATGAAGTGTTGTGTCAACATATCTATAAGGTTGTCGAATAAGTTAGTGTTGACCTTCGTGGGTGCCATCAGATCCTTTATTCCTTTAGAACAGGTGTAGAATGGGAGCGAAGTAATAATAAAATAAACCCAAAACTGGTATCTGAAATTTAATGGAAAAATTTAATATAGGTTGAGGGTGGGGGTAAACAAGAGAAGAATGATGATAACTCCTTGAATAATAAAAAAGACATACATCAAATAACTGAAAATTTACAGATTTAGGCATTCCTACCAGACAATTTTTTGAAGTAGAACAGCAGGGAAGAGAATTTTGAAATGATCCCTATTCTCCAGGCATTTTTCATAAGAAAATCAGGATTATGAGGTGTATGCAGATGACTGAATAATGGGGAAGAGTTACTCTACAATAGGTGAAAGTATAATTACAAAACCATATCTTGAAAAGACAAAATTAACTTTCCTTTGGTTCCTTGCCTGAAATATATAATGAGCAGAGCTGCTGAATTTTCCCTAATAAAAATAAGACGGACTTGAAAAGACATTAGCATCTTAACAGGTGTAATAACAGTCTGCCTTTCTCTTTAGACATATGATTAATGTGTCTAACATTTTGTAACAACCTCAAGCCATTTCCCCACTCTGCTTCCTCGGCATGACCAACATGAGAAAGTGCTAAGCTCTGAAAGGATTAGGCCAGGGAGCTTGGAACTCTGCAGACCAGCCTAAGCTGTGGTTCTTCTGAGGCAATTCACTGGATTTCTCTCTCCATCCCATAACAGAGGACTATTCTGCTAACTGAGGTGATGTTTTCTGACATGTAGAAAGGTGACTGTACTGAGATATGGCCATATAAGCTGTTCTTTCTTCCAGCTGTTGTCTACACACGGAATCTGCTTCTAAAGCCAAATAAAGACTACCATGTAACTATAACATTTATATTTAAAAATGTATAATATCTCTTAAAGGAAATCATTAGAACTTTGGTGTTTTGCTGAAGCTGATATGCAGATGATTAATCTTCACTGCTTGATTTTGGTTCAGTCATTTGTGAATATTTTCTTGCAGTCATTTCAAACGTTCTGAGCTGGTGAACTATGGCCTGGCGTCACATTGTCTAACTACATGGGAATGTCAACCAATCTGTCTATACTAGGAGTATGCCAAACCCACACCTTACCACAAAACGGTATTTTTCGGGTTTGGTATATTGAACTTGAAAAACATTGGCATTTCCCTATATTTCTGAATCTCAGTACTGGTATGGTATTCAGATTTGGTAAATTTTCAGGAATCACAAATTTTCAGCTCTATTACACCTATGAGGACCATTATTATCAATGGTCTCCATAAGATATAATGGAAAATTGAACCAGAGGTATCTGTGGCTCATGGGTGGGAGACTGTTTTT
Source organism: Paroedura picta (assembly GCF_049243985.1). Taxonomy (NCBI): domain Eukaryota; kingdom Metazoa; phylum Chordata; class Lepidosauria; order Squamata; family Gekkonidae; genus Paroedura; species Paroedura picta. The sequence continues at coordinate 88,654,676 of NC_135369.1, forward strand.
TTTTACATGGAGGGAGCAAACTTGCAGTATAGCTACTGATGCTTCTCCTAAAAAGCCCGTCAAGTTTCAAAAAGATTTTACCCCAAAGAAGATGCCGTAATTGTTTTCAGTGGAAGGGGGGAAAGGTATTTAAAAGGAGATGGTCCCTTTAAACACCATTTGCAAGACACAAGTGAACTCTGAAGGCATTTTAAAGGATTCACTGTCCTTTTAAAGCACCTGGTATCCAGTATTATACCCAAGCTCTTGACAGAAAGCACCAGTGCTAGTTGGTCTCCATCAAGGGTTGGAAGCTTCATCTCTCTGTGAGTTTACCCAACTAGAGGACCATGATCTTGGCTGAACTTAACTTCAGCTGGCTCTGCTTTAGCCCGTCCACCATGTCTCTAGGGATTTGGCCAGATAATCTGATGGTGTCAATGGATGGCCAACCATTAACAGAAATAGCGAGGTGTCATCAGTGTACTGGTGACAACCCAGCCTGAAATTCCATATCAGTTGGGTGAGGGAGGTGCATGCAGATGTTAAATAACATTGGGGAGAGTATAGCTCCCTGAAGGATTCTGCAGCTGAGGGCCCAACTCTAGGACACGCTCACCACTGACGCCAACCTCTGTCTCCAACCTTTGAGAAAAGACTCCAGGCATTTATTAACTTTCTATCCTGTTAATCCACCCAGTAGCTGAGAGTTGTCTCATCCAGGCATTAACTGGGCTTTGAAGGAAGAATCTAGAGGGGAGGGATATGTTTCTGAAAGCAACACAGGGGAGTCTGAGGGCATAGGTGCGCTTTTCTTTTGAGGGGGGAGAGCTTCTCCTTCTGCCTAACTACTGGCTGACAGGGAGGCCACAAAAAAGCCCCATCTAAATTAAGATACTGCTGTAGCCAGCCTTGCTATTTTAGGGCAGTGCAGCCAAACCATACATGTTTCTTTGCCATAACTCTATGAACTGGATGCTGTTGCGGAGGTTCTCTTACCTCCTGTTTCATCTGTATAACAACCCTGTGCAGTGGGCCTCAAGTGTGTCATCTTCACAACAACCTGCATAGGAGGCCATAAAAGTTTCTTCTGCACAACAGTCCTGCTCACCCTCCAAAGCATCTGTTTCTTCCTGGGGAGCTGACCTTCATAGTCTGGAGATCAGCTGTAATTCCAGGAGCTCTCCAGGCCCCACTAGGAAGTTGGAAATATCCCTTGAGGAAATATTCCTTGAAGTTTGAAAGTGGGGCCTCAAAAGGTTATCATGTGTCCACAGCTACCCAACCAGCCACATAGCACCCACCAGCCTATTTCAGGTCACAAAAACATTGCAGAGAGGAGGTAAAGTTGCCAGATTTCATATTTTGGAATTCCATACTTCCTAGATGCACTAGAACCTGATTAGGGTCAGGACTACTGTGCTCAGAGAGGCTCCCCTCTTAGAGTTGCCAGCTTCCAAGTGAGGTATTAAACATACACCAAACCATGAGCTAGTACCCATTGCATTACAGAATGCAATGGGCTTTACTACTAATAAATAATATAAAAATAGCATGACAAGTTGATTTATCATACATTAGGTAAGAACAACTCTTTCTTGTATACCTAAGATATGGTTCTGACAACTATCTTTCTCCTTCTCCCTCATGGAGTGGGATCTTTAAAATATACATTTAGCCCATTAATTGGCGGTTCTTAAAACATGGAAACATGTTTAAAAGTATAAAATTGCTCTGGAGTTTGGGAAGTGAATAAGCACGTGTGTAATTTGTAAATGACATGAAAAAATTATATCACAGAAGAAAAATAATGGAGAACTATCACCCTCTGGTGGACTGAGAAAGTAATTAGAGTCCTGCAGAATAAGACGATTTGTTGTCAACAGTTTATTTTCACTATATCTGCATATTATTCTGATTTTAAGGGAGAAGAAAAATATTACAGTCCACGTAAGAGCTATACCATTAAAAGGCAAGGAATTTAGTTTTTAAAGCATGAACTGATACCTGATAACTGTAGCTTTCTGTGTGCAAGAATTCACAAAAGCTTGTCATAGAATTAAGAATCTAATCTCAAGATTGCCACAAGATTGTTTATTCTTAGTGCAACAGACTCATATGATTTTCCTTCATAATTGTAGTCTCATCCTGAGTCTTGATGTCTCATCCTAAGCATAATGTGGCATGCTTCTAAACCCATTTATTTCAGTGGGACCAGAAAGTAGAATTCAAAATTACATTATATATTACTAACAGTCACATATTCCCAATTAAAATAAATTGTGAGGAATGTGAGCTTCTACTTGTAAGACTGTTTCACACTGATATGGAGACAGATGGGGCCGGCAGTAAATATTAGGGTGTGAGCCATGGATTTGACAGTTTTATTTCTGATATGTCTTTGTGAACTACAAATGGGTTTGAGGGGTCTGATTGGCTGGTTTGGCAGGGAGTTATCATGTGGCTGTGTTTGGATGCTGTGACACAGTTTACTAATGTAACAGAATTAACTTTTGCTCATATATTCCTATTGTTATGATGGTCAGTTCTTAGTCTGATGAAGAGTGCTTGCTCTCAAAAGCTCACGCCTTGAATAAATCTTTGTTGGTCTTAAAGGTGCTACTGGACTCTGATTTTGTTGTGCTACTTCAGACCAACACGGCTACTCATTTTAATCTATGTTTAAATGATTGTGGAGGGGTATGGGGTTATAAAATAAACAAAAAGAATTTAAAAAACTCTTATTACAAGGTAAATCAGAAAAATTGAAGAATGAGATTGTGAACATTATAAACTGTTACGTCAACCCAAATAAGGTTAAATACCAAATATCTAAAGAATATGGTTGAAAATAACTACTATGTAATCTGGCAAAAATTGTTAAAGATTTTAAGCTATGGTAGAAGCTAAATTTTTCTTTGTCTGAAAGAATGGGAACAGTTAAAATGAATATTTTGACAAGACCGAATTTCGTTTTCCAAACATTACCAATTGAATTCAAAGATAAGATCTTAATAAAATGGCAAAGTAACATCAACAAGTTTGTTTAGAAGAATAAGAGACTGAGAATTGCATTTAAAGTTTTACAAGATGATAAGAGGAAGATTATGTTTTCCTAACCTCAAATTATATTATCATGCAGCAGGTTTAACCTGGATAATGGACTGGATCACAGTTTTAATAAAACGTAGCTTGAACTGTGAAAAACAACAACAGTTTGACCCAGAATTTGCAACATCTATTATGACCTGGAATTAAGAAATCAGATCCTGGATTACATCACATATGGAGAAACAGCTTTCTGGAGATATGGGATAAATAAAGTGCAAGTATTAATCCCAGAGTTTCACAATTAAAAATTATTTCCTAAGGGACTGGAAGAAATAAAAATATGGATTTTGCATATCCAGGATTTGATTTATCTCCAAAGGGGAGATAAAAAACTAGCAGCAATTGTCCCATGAAGGTAAAAGGATATACTGGTTTACCCATATTCAGTGGACATCCAAATTAAAAAAAGAATTGCAAGTGATTTAAGGAATTGTGAGAGAACAAACAGAATTTTAAAAACTAATTTTACAAAATAAACTATATATTCTGGGCAGAATATATAAATATCTGCTTAAATTGGAAACGGAGTTTGAACAAGTGAAAGCTTGTATGATAAAATGGATGCAGAATTTTGGTATGACCATCCCAATAGATGAATGGAAACAATTATAGTGTAAGAATGGAGAGGCTGATTCTGTGAAGGCTCAAGGGGTTGGCAGGTTAGAGTGGATGAGCAATAGGGTTGTGAGTGTCCTGCATAGCTCAGGGGATTGGACAAGATGACCCATGATGTCCCTTCCAACTCTATTATTCTATGATTCTAAGAATGTAAAGTTGACAAAGCGTCAGACATTATGTGTAAATTGATATAAGATGTTTTATAGATGACATCTAACTCCCGAAGTTGTTACTAAAATGTCTAATCAAACAAATTGTTGCAGGTGTTATGAGATTATTAGGTTCATTTCTTTATATGTGGTGGAACTATAAAGTGTTCTAAAAAATCTGGATAAAAGTACATGATAAACTGCAGACCATGTAGAAATGTAAATTTCCATTAGACCAATATATATGTGTTGAGTATTTTACCTGCAGGTCTACTGAAACAAGGCACAAATTTTTCTTCCATGCAATAACTGCAGCAAGATTTACCATCAGGCTTCAAGCAGCAGCAAGCTCCACACACAGATTTATGGATTACAAAATTTACAGAATTAGCTGTTGACTTGCAGGAGGGCATTTTGGGCTGGAATAAGGCACGACACACCAATGTTGGGATAAACAAGGCCACAGCTTTTATTACTTCCCCACGGGAGGGTTGGCACAGCATGGGACAGGGAGCCTGACCTAGCAGTCAGCAGACTGCACCACAACCCACGGAGTCCAGAGGTGCCCTGGGGACCCACACCATTCCCAGCCGAGAGAGCAGATCCCCTTGCCTACTGAAGTCTGCCCTAAGGGAAGCGACCTATGCAGGGGAGCCAACGGGTGTCCACCTCATTTGGCTGTCCCCAGGCCACCTGGCTAAATGAGCCCCTGGCCTCCCAGCAGGGTAAGCCGCACTCATTTATATGCCACCTCTTAAGGAGGTCCCGAACCCCAGGGAGTCTGATCGCATACCGGACTCCCTGCCAACAGGCTCCATCCCATGCGAACCCGCAACTGTGACAAAATATTAATAGAGAACATCCACATCAAACATTGACATAGGATGGGAGGGTAGGAAGCTGTTCCTTGGCATCCTGGAGAAGAGGCTGGGATGTGCACACATGGCGCCTTTATGGGCACCGTGGTCCCGCCTCTCCGTTTGTGTTCTGCGCGCTACAAGAACGCAGCGCACCAGGGCTGCTGGGGAAGTCATGCCTGCCTCCAGCCAGCCCTCCGCAGCATCAACCAGCGTCTGTGGTTAGTCTTTGCTGCCCTTTATGACTAAATTAATGAGCTTGGTCAACCATAAGCCATTAGAATAATTTCAAGAACACTGGGATGAATATCTGATTTTTGTTTATTATTTATTTATTTATTTGTTTGTTTGTTTGTTTATTTATTTGTTTATTATATTTACATACCACCCTCCCCGAGGGCTCAGGGTGGTTTACAGAAAACAGGGAGGATACAATTAAGCTGCTCAAGAACCGAGTGTTTGATTATTTGTTCCAAAATTTTGCCAACTACAGATGTCAAGCTGGCGGGTCGATAATTACTCGGATCCTCCTTTTTTCCTTTCTTGAAGATGGGGACAACATTTGCCCGCCTCCAATCATCTGGCACCTCACCTGTTCTCCAAGAAGTGTCAAAAATAATGGACAGAGGTTCAGAGATGACATCTGCAAGTTCTTTTAAAACCCCCAGATGTAGTTCATCTGGCCCAGAAGACTTTGTTTCATTTATAGAAACTAGGGTAGAGTCTGCACTTACTTTGTTTATTCCATTGTTAATCCTGTTGAATTCAGATCGCTTTGAACTCGGGTCTTCCTCTCCCCCCCACCTCCCCATTGAAACAGGAAAGTCTTCTGCACGTGGTTAGGGAGGCTCAGAAGGTGGGGGGGGAGCCAAGCCTCTTTCTTTCTTTTCTTGAAGGGGGAGGGGGGAGGAGCCAGGCAGGGAGCCTCTTTCTTTTCTTGGAGGGGAGGGGGAAAATCCAGGACTGACAGAAGTTGAGAGAAATTAGGGGCTTCTCCTTTAAGGCAAGCGTGTCAGATGACCAGGTGTAGTTTATCAGAGGTTCTCTACCATGGAGCTTTTTTTCCAATCTGGATATTGAGGATTAACAGCACTCTGAGATATCGAACAATAAAGGTAGGGTCACTCCAGATCAATCCTTCTTGCTGCAGAAGGAAAATTTAAATTGCCCAAAATCCAATCGGAAATCGCATTCTGTGTAGACGGCAGGGACTGAATTGATCTGGGATTGGAATAAAAGCTCCATGCAGTTTACGCCTTGGAGTGAGGGAGGGGAAGAGAGCACAAAACATACAGCAAATGCATGAGGTTTTCCATTGCCATTCATATCACAATCTTCCCTTCTATAGTATCACCAACCAGGATGGGATGTGGAAAGACAGTGGATGGGAGAAAGTAAGTTCAATTCCAGAAAAACCAAGTTGCTTTGTATGGAAAGGTTGTTTATTGTTTCTCTTTATGTAATTGGAAATGGACCAACAGATTAAATCTAATTGAATACATTCTTTATATAATAAACTTATTTATAGTGGATTTTAATGTGAGGATGGTTATATTACCCTGCCATGTGTAAAAATAAAATGCTCTTAGCAAGAGTTCTAAATCTAATTATTTGACATTTTTAAAGCTCTTCTGAAAAAGAGCTTTTGGTCTTTAACAACACTGGGACAGGTTTATAATAAGCACTGAGCAGCATTTTTGAATTCTGGGTCTCTGTAACCTACTCTTACTATCTATCTATGCATAGAGATTATTTACTTTTAAAATAGCATCTAATAGATGCATAATTCAATGGACAATCTTTCCTGTAGCTTTAAACCCTTCTGTTATTTGTTTTAACCATGTTGAATTGTTATATAAGCTAAAACATGGCAGTGGATGCTACATCTTTGAGAAGTCCGGCTCTGGCCTGGATATTCCCAATTACTTCATCTTTAAATGAAGTATTTCTTCATTTGCAAAGCTGCAAAATGAACATATAAAAAGCTTTAGTCCTAAGACACTTTGTAGTTATTGCACTAACTAAACTCTTCCATTCCTGCCTATTTTTCCCTCATTTTTTGGCATTAAAATGGACTTCATTTTGTAGCGTTATCTTAATTTTAAGATCTCTGGCACACATAAAAGTATCTGAACACACTCCCCTGCCACAAGATATTAATTCCTGAAAGGAAAAAGTAAGTAAGGAAGAAAAAACTCCATCGGTCATCTCCTTCAGATGGAAAACAATCTTTTTTTTTCTCACACCATAAAATGCAAGGTCCTGGCATGCCAGGATTTAAGTCAGTAAGGAGGAGGGTGTAAACTGCACTATCGATGCAGTTACCCTAGTACTGAGATTATTCTAACAGAGATTAACCACGAGGGGAGAGCATAAATTGGGCCAAATTCTGTTGATACTAGCAAACAGCCAGTAGATGGCAGAGCTCACCACAAAACGAGAAATCCGGATTACACCAGTTTGTAAAATGCTGATAATGATAACTTGGGGATAATTTACAAATAGACTTTCATCCCTTGATGTTAGCAGTCAACATAAACCCTTCTGGCCTCAACTCTAATATAAGCTACAGTAGTAATACCTGAATTCAGAAGATGAGAGACCAATGGGTATATATTCATAAAAATGTAAAGGAAATGGTGTTAAGTTCTCTGTTAAAAAGAAAAGGAAAAAAATGTCCTCAGATTTTTTTGCCCCATTGCCATTCTTGGGTGTGAAGTCTGAGAGAGTAATGGCTTCCCCTTCCATGTATTTCTGAATGAGACAAATAATCTAGTCAATTTTCAATCCAATTTCCAGACAGGATATTATTATTGAACCTTTAAATTGCTTTTGAAACTATCAGCCATTATATTTGTTGTGTCCTTAATGTTAGGCATTAGAATAAAGAGACAGCATAATTTTAAACTGGAATACAGTTTAGTAAATCAGGTACTTTGGATGGAGCTGCAGTAATGACCACTGGCTTTTTCCTGTGTTCTTATTAATCATAGAATCATAGAATCACAGAATCATAGAGTTGGAAGGGGCCATACAGGCCATCTAGTCCAACCGCTGCTCAACGCAGGATCAGCCCAAAGCATCCTAAAGCATCCAAGAAAAGTGTGTATCCAACCTTTGCTTGAAGACTTCCAGTGAGGGGGAGCTCACCACCTCCTTAGGCAGCCTATTCCACTGCTGAACTACTCTGAGTGTGAAAATTTTTTTCCTGATATCTAGCCTATATCGCTGTACTTGAAGTTTAAACCCATTACTGTGTGTCCTCTCCTCTGCAGCCAACAGAAACAGCATCCTGCCCTCCTCCAAGTGACAACCTTTCAAATACTTAAAGAGGGCTATCATGTCCTCTCTCAACCTCCTTTTCTCCAGGCTGAACATTCCCAAGTCCCTCAACCTATCTTCATAGGGCTTGGTCCCTTGGCCCCAAATCATCCTCGTCGCTCTCCTCTGTACCCTTTCAATTTTATCTATGTCCTTCTTGAAGTGAGGCCTCCAGAACTGCACACAGTACTCCAAGTGTGGTCTGACCAGTGCCGTATACAATGGGACTATGACATCTTGTGATTTTGATGTGATGCCTCTGTTGATACAGCCCAAATTGGCATTTGCCTTTTTTACCGCTGCATCACGCTGCCTGCTCATGTTTAGTTTACAATCCACAAGTACCCCAAGGTCTCGTTCACACACAGTGTTACCTAGAAGCGTATCCCCCATCCTGTAGGCATGCTTTTCATTTTTCTGACCCAGATGCAGAACTTTACACTTATCTTTATTAAATTGCATCTTGTTCTCCTTTGCCCATTTTTCCATTGTGTTCAGATCTCGTTGAACTCTGTCTCTATCTTCCAGAGTATTTGCCAGTCCTCCCAATTTGGTGTCATCTGCAAACTTGATGAGTAGTCCCTCCACCCCCTCATCTAGATCATTAATAAATATGTTAAAAAGTACCGGGCCAAGCATCGAGCCCTGAGGTACCCCGCTACTCACCTCTCTCCAGTCTGATGAAACACCATTGACAACAACTCCTTGAGTGCGGTTCTCTAACCAATTCCCTATCCACCTGACTATCTGAAAATCCAGATTGCAGTCCTTCAATTTATCCATCAGAACATCATGGGGAACCTTGTCAAAAGCTTTACTAAAATCCAAGTAAATGACATCAACCGAATTTCCCCGATCCAGCATACCTGTTACTTGGTCAAAAAAGGAAACCAGGTTGGTCTGGCAGGACCTGTTGGAGACAAATCCATGCTGACTTCCTTGGATCACCAAATTGTCCTCCAGATGTTTGCAGATCGCTCCCATTATCTTCCCCACAACAGAGGTCAGACTCACTGGTCTGTAGTTTCCCGGGTCATCCTTCCTCCCTTTTTTGAAGATTGGAATAACATTTGCTCTCTTCCAGTCCTCCGGGACATCTCCAGTCCTTAAAGAGGTTCCGAAAATGATGGACAAGGGCTGTGCAAGTTCTCTGGAAAGTTCTTTGAGTACTCTCGGGTGCATTTCATCCGGACCAGGGGATTTGAACTCATCCAGTGCAGCTAAATGCCTCTCGACAACCTCTCTATCCATGTTAACCTGCCACCCAGACACTGTCCTTTGGCTACTGCCATCTCTAGATGTGCCTAAACCCTTTGACCTGTGGGAAAAAACAGATGTAAAATAGGCACTAAGCCTTTCTGCTTTCTCTGCATCTTCCGTTAGAGTTTGTCCATCCGCACCCAACAGTGGGCCTATTGCCTCCTTTACTTTACGTTTGCTCCTCACATAACTGAAAAATCTTTTCTTGTTACAATGGGCTTCCCTGGCCAATCTTAGCTCACTCTGAGCTTTGGCCTTTCTTATGATTGATCTACAGTGCCTAGTAACCTGTAGGTACTCTTCTTTAGAGCTCTGTCCTTCCCTCCATTTCCTGAACATTTTCCTTTTCTTTCTTAGTTCCTCTTGAAATTCTCTATTCATCCAAATAGGCTTCTTAGAGCTCCTGCAGTGTTTTCGTCTTTCTGGGATATTCACACTAAGACCTGGAGTAGATCAGCACAGCCTAAAACATTGGCCCAGATAAAATGAATACACTTTTCCAAAGCAGCACAGTATTCTCCTGGACTGTTTAGCTGAGATAGGGCTTGAAGACACTAGCTTGCTAATTCCTGGCCAACAGGATCCAGGAAGTCAACCTGAGACTGCCCTACTCATTGACCTTAACCAAAGAGTCAGTCTCCCATGCTGCAGCACAAAATCATCAATTCCAGGAAGGCTGTGAAAAACCTTAATTAGTGCCATTGGCTGGCAAGTGGCAACCCTTCTTTCCCACAATAAATAGCTTCTGATAAAATCAAATCCCATGAACATACTAGTGCCTCAACACCCCCGATCAAATGCATTCTGGCATGGCCGCCATTATCAGTGACCTGGCATATATGTAAGTACAGCACATAAGCAACGTATTATAGTGAATTTAGTGATGTTAGCCTGGGACCTAGGTGTCATTGTCATAAACACTAAGCACACCATCACCAGCAGAGTAGTAGTCTTTCTGATTCGTTTCCTGAGCTGGCTTTCTGTACCACCCTGCAGCAGCTCCAGCAGCTCCATGCTTTCAGCCCATGCTTTCTTAAGAGGAAGAAAAGCAGCCTCCTGAGGAAGACTGTGGGGCTTTTTGCACGCCTTCAAAATAGCACAATGGTTGCCAATTGAAAACGCTACTGATTTGCTGTTTTGCACAATGTCGTCGACAATCTGCCACACACCTGAAACCAATCTGCAAAAAGCACTTCCTTGTAGCGCTTTCAGGGAAATCCCCAAAAGTGGATTCACCCTCCGGAAAGCGATACACTCCTGCAACCAATCTGCAACACTAGCGAAAAAGACCTGTGCGTTAACATTGTTGCGGTTTCTTCAAAGTCCCTCCTCCTGAGCCTGTCCTCCAAACTTCCGGCGAACTGTTCGCCATTTTTTTTCTCTGAGCGAGCGGGGATAACGCACCAGCGAGCCTCTTTCAGTTTAGAGGCTTCCCTGGCTTCAGTCCCTCCCCTTCAGTCACTAAGCACACACATTTTACACATTCATTCAGCCGAAAATCGGGCCCGTGAGAGGGGGGGGGGAGGGGGGGATTTTTTTTTTCACTCGGAGGCAGCGTGGCAACGATCAAATGACAGCTCAAACAGAGGCTTCCCCGGCTTCAGTCCCTCCCCTTCAGTCACTAAGCACACTTCAGTCACTAAGCACACTACTAAGCAGTCACTTTATTTTTTACACAGTCATTCAGCCGAAAATCGGGCCCGTGAGAGGGGGGGGGTTTCACTCGGAGGCAGCGTGGCAACGATCAAATGACAGCTCAAACACCCCAGGCAGCTGGATGGGTCTCTCCATTGCAACGAATCTACACAGATTCGTTACAATGGGTCTGTTTTTTTTTTTTTTAAACCTTTCTTAAAGGGAAAGGGGCTGTTTGGGAGCATGCTAACGGCTGCCCATTGGCTGCTTGACGGCCAGGGGTGGGATGAGCTCGGCAATAGCGCTTCCTTTCTAGCGATTTCTGCCGAGACCGGAAGCCTGTGGGAAACGCTACAAAACGCAACTGGATTCCACTACAAAGGCAGGTATGCATAACGACGAATTCCACTATTTTAAATGGCGATTTTTCATTCAGTGACCAATTTGCTACAAAGATCCCGGTGCGTAAAGCCCCTGTGAAAACCCATCAGTGGCCCAGGAAGAAAGATCCTTTGCAAGGGCTCCTCTTCCTTTTTGTAAGTACAGCTTTGAAATGAAACAGTTGTTGATAATTCTGGTAAATAAGGCAAACAACTTTCCAGACCTTCCCCCAATACTGAGTGTACCAAGAGAAGTCAGGAAATGGCTTCTTTAGTCTCCAGCACCCTCAGAAAAGGTAGAAAGAACAGGGCAAAATTTAATCCCTATCTTCTGGACTGCTGCTTTCTAGGGCTTCAAGAGACCATTTATAGCACCTCTAAATGCTTCCAAAGTTTGCAAAGGTCCTCTGACCTATGCCTGAAGAAAAGTTATTCTCCCCTCTTCTGAAGCTCTGAACAAGAGTGTGAAATCTGGTTTGAAGGACTGCCAGAAGTCCAACTCTGCTGGTTTTAAAGGTACCACTGGACTCAAATGTTGTTCTTTCTTCTACTTGGCTCTTACAATTGGAAGACGAACCAATTAAACTGAACGATGACTTCTTAGGCTGGAGCAAGGCTTTAAGCTTTGCTCAGCTTCCGAAGTTTTCTATTTGCATTCCTTGAGTGCACTCAAGATGCACCGCCTCAGCCCGAGAGGCACTACTACCCGAGCCCCCCACAATAGGCAGCACCTTTGCAGCAACAGTACATTCCTTTGGTTTGTGTATGGTGCAAACTCTTCCCCCTTGCTGGACCTACAGGGTCCAGCACTGACTGAGCAACCACATCTCTTGCATGGACCGGTGAGTCAGGCAGGGAGTCCAGAATCATGATGCCATGGGCCAGAGAGGGGTCTGCCTCAGGAATGGGCGGCAGCAGGCAACTCAAGGCATCTGCATGTTCAAGGTCAGACCCCGGGTGGTGCACCAAACCAAAATCATAGCTATTCAAGAAAATAGCCTAGCACAATCCTCTGGGAGACAAAATTTTGGGGGTTTCTTTCTCTGGGGAGAATATGCCCAGAAGCAGCTAATGATCAGTCACAATAAAAAATGGGTGGCTGTAGACATAATTGTGGAATTTTAATAGCCACCATGATTACCAAAACCTCCCTATCTTCCTGGGCATAATTGTGCTTGGGAGATGTTAACATCTTTAACCGCTCCTAGCGGAGCGGATAATATATTTCGTTAAGGGCACCAAAGGTGGGCCCTGTCCATGATGAGGAAGGGTGCCCATAGGCCCCTTCCTCTGGAATGACAATCGGGGGGCCCAATTGGCAGGCACAAAGCGCCTGCCGATTGGGCCCTGCGATTGTCAGTTGGTCCCTTCCCACCGGACTGACTAATCGGGAGGCGCTCCCTTCCTCCTCGCCCGCCGCCGCCCACGTGCCGCCATAACTTCACTCACCTCCACCAGCCCAGGATGCTGCTTCGCCACTGCACAACGAGACTCTGCACGGCCCCAGGTAGCCGCTGACACGGCCGGGGGCCCTCGATGAGCTATGCCGCGCCGCAACAAGCCAAGCCCACATACTGCCCGCCGACTCTCGAGACCCGCCCGAGCCGCCCTGTGCCGCCCCGCCCCACGCCCGCGCCGGCTCCACCGACTCCCGGTCCCTGCTCAAGAACCCAGCCATGGCTGCGCCAGCCCCGCAGCCCCCCCCACTCCCGAGACCCGCCCGAGCTGTGCCGCCCCGCCCCACGCCCGCGCCAGCCCCGTCGATTCCCAGCCTTCACTTAAGACCCCAGTCACGGCCGCGCCGGCCCCGCAGCCCCCGCCAACTCCGAAGACTCGCTAGCGCCCGCTGCATTACAACTGCAGTGGGCTTATTTACTAGTCCAGGAATAATAAGCAATTGGCACTTCCCAACTGTCTGCAAGCACATGCCTCAGAACTGCCCCCACTCTATATGGTGACACATCACATGCTAGGACTATAGGCAACAATTTGTTGTAGTGTTCAATAAACTTAACACATTCGGCTTTATTTTAAACCATTTAAAATATACATCTGAAACTGTAGCAACTCAGTATAAAGACTCCCATCCTAACTATTTTGAAGAAATGGGAGGGGCTTGTGTAGATGTGTAAGATATAGATACACACACACGCATGCATACACATATATTTCTGGCATTTATATTTCCCAAGAGCAAGAAGGAAATGTTGACAGAGTGACTAAGGTAACCTGCCATTAACTGATGGAAAACAAATCTTGAATCAGAATTTATTACGTTTATTTTTGGATCCACTGTAATGCCATGCGGTGAAGTCTGCCAAAAAAGAGAAGAGGGTAGGACTGGCTCCATTTATACAGTACTAGATCTAAAGCCCATTTTATTTTGAAGGCTTTCTCATCCCCCCCCCCCGGATCGCAGAAGGCCTCAGCGGGGCCAGGGCTGGAAGCGGCCTACCTGCCTTCGCCGCTGGTGGCTCCTCAGCGGCCGGGAGCTGCGGGGATGCAGTTTGGCAGGCAGTCCTTAGGCGGGCGGGCACGTGGTGCGCTGCGGGGGTGGCAGGCCAGCTGCGGCGGTGGCGGGGCCGTTAAAGTGGCAGCGCTTGCGGTGGCATTCGAGAGGTGGCAAGGGCAGCGGTGTTCTGCGGTGAGGGCGGCGGCAGGGCGGCGGCGCAGGCCACGGCAGCCCATGCTTCTAACGGCCAGTGGCGGGGCAGACAGGGCAGTGGCAGCGGAGCGGCTCAGAGTGGGGTATCAACAGGCCCACGGTGGCAGGCAGGTTTGTCAGGGAAGGACGGTGACGCTGGGGGAGCCGCGTCTGGGAGTGGCAGCAGCCGGGAAGCAGCGTTGGCGACAGGGAAGCTCTGGCCAGCAGCGGCGAGGGGCGGTGGCGAAGGGGCGCGGTGTCCCAGGCCCTTCGGCGGCAAGTTGGGATGTTGTGCGGCTGGAAAGGAGCAGGGCTGGGCCACGTCTTCGATGCGGCATCCCTGCTCCTTTCCCCGCAGCGATGTGTAGTCTATGGCGGCCAAGGAGGCAATGGGGAGGCGCGCTTTGCATGCCTCCGCATTGCCTCCTTGGTCCAGGATTGACACTCGGAGGGGCGAATCAGGAGCCGCTTTGTGGCTCCTGATTCGCCCCTCCAAGTTTTTATCCTGGACAGAGCTCGTCCTAACTCCTCCCAACTTGCCCTTACTCTTTTATTTAATAACTGCGGAGCGGTTTACAGATGGGGATGGCCCCACAGTGAAACAAAAACATGAACAGGTGGATTAACTGAGGTAGCATGAACTATGGAGGAACTGAGCAGTTGCCACAAGCAAATGTCAGCAAATATGATTCACTAGTGATGGGCTTACCCTGTTCTAACCACTAACTGATGAGGTGCCAGCAAACACTTTGTGAATGTGATCCAGTAAACACTTCCTGGAAATTCAACAGCCACACTGTAGGTCAGTTGCTGTGCAATGCATAAATAATGGTCACCATGAATGTGTTTTGCTATTTAAAGTCAACGATATTTCCCCACAAATGATAAATCTGGCCATTCCAGTCAGCGGTATATTTGTTACTCAGCAACCAAAGTTCAAGATGAAGTAAACGTAGTCATGTACTGCAATATAATAAAATGCCCTAAATATAAGGCTACTAATCATATATAGAAACTGGGCCTCAGAGCTGCTGGATGAAAAATGCCTTTTCAGCAGCATTAATACAATTTTTGTTAACCAAAATTGGTTCTATAAACCAAGAACATGGGCTAACACTTCCATTTTAAAACTGTGCCGTTGAACAAGTTTATAAGGATAAACAGAGACAAAGGTTGCATGAAAAGACCTTTTCCAAGGAAGATTCAGAGGGAAATGCAAAATGACTGCAAGTACTGTATATTGAATTGCTATTAGTTTCCAAGATAAACCTTTGGGGAAGTATAAAGTCAAATATTCATCAAAAAGTATATAACAAAAGTTCAAAATCAGGATAGCAAGATTAAGGTGACCAGATTGTCCCACGTTTGAAGGGACATCTGGGGGCACCTGGCAAATTATACTTATGTTGAAATTTAAATATATATTTAAATATATTACTATTTTTGCATTCTATGCATTCTATGAAACATTTTGTTGCTCCATATAGACCAAATTTTTAATCAAGACATCCCCCCCCCGGTCAATGGTGTCCCACTTTACCAATGTTAAAATCTGGTCACCTTAAGCAAGATATCTAACTAGATTAAAGGGCACACACATTTCATTTATTCATTAATTTTATACTTAACTTTTTAGCCCCAAATAAAGCATCTAGCAACATACATGTACCTTCTTTGTAAAGAGTATTCATTAGGTATATTTGATGTGGTATCAAAATCTGGTCAGTTGTATCAAAAGCTGAATGAATGTGATAAAACCAGAATAGAAGTGGGGATTCAAAAATCCTTCTGATGTGAGACAGCTGAGTTCTGACCTATGGCCACATGATGTGAGGCATGCACAACTTGCCTCTGTTTATTTTCTTGGTCCTTCACCTTTATCCAACAAGCAAATGATTATTCAGCCTCAGTTGCAAACACACATAGCTTGACCAGTAGAATGCCTGCTGTGTACAATTCTGTTGAAAAACAAAAAAGGCAGAAAACTCCCCGCCAGTCTGAGAGTTCTTAAACAGGAAGATCTTGCATATAAAGAGTAGATTTATGAAATGTTGCTCTATCACATGTTGGCTTGTTATGTTTAGGGTCCAAATTGTACGTGATACCTGGAGTTCTTAAAGAATTCCAACTGATCTCCAGACTATACAGACCAGTTCACCTGATGGAAACAGAAGCTGAGCACCCTCCCTGCTCCAAACTGTGCCCTTCCATGGTTTCATGTTCCTGGTTCTGTGCCTAAATCTTCGGGAATTTTCCAGTCCAGAGCCAGTGATTCTAGTTATGTGCCTTCATATTACATAGTCATATGTTACTGGTAAAGACCTTGAAGAACAAGGTAGTTCAACAAGTAACTCTAACCTGCCACACAATCTCATTGTGACAGAGCTGAACAAGAGTAAAATTCTACAGTAGAAGAAGAAGAAGAAGAAGAAGAAGAAGAGTTGGTTCTTATATGCCGCTTTTCCCTACCCGAAGGAGGCTCAAAGTGGCTTACAGTCGCCTTCCCATTCCTTTCCCCACAACAGACACCCTGTGGGGTGGGTGAGGCTGAGAGAGCGCTGATATCACTGCTCGGTCAGAACAGCTTTATCAGTGTCGTGGCGAGCCCAAGGTAACCCGCTGGCTGCATGTGAGGGAGCGCAGAATCTAACCTGGCATGCCAGATTAGAAGTCCGCACTCCTAACCACTACATCAAATGGGTTGCATGGGCTCAAGATTATCCATTCTTAATCCTCATAGTTATTTTTGCTTGCTGTAATGTGTTGGGAGAAGAGTACTTGAACAATCACTTATTAACATGCAGTTGTTCACATCAATTAAGACTGGAGACTCTGTTCTGCGTACTTGATTGAAGGAAGATAGGTGGCAATGAAACCTCTTCTGCTCAGGCACCTCAGCTGTGGAATCTGTCCTCACAATGTTTTGCATGGGGTCCAGTTTGAAGGAATATTATCTATGCTATCCTAAACAGAATTATTTCCTTTGGGTTTAAAAGGGTGCAGTGCATTAGGATTTCACTAGCAATTTCCCGCCATGAAAACACTAGAGGGCACTGTGTAGTTTTAATAGGGTTTTCAAAGACCAATAAACCAGTTTTCAAATTGATAAGTATCTAAATTCTGTGCACCAACGAAACTGTAAAAGATTAAAACAAGTTAAACTGTGTGCCTATTTAGCCTGTTTGGTTACATAATGTTGTCCTAGTTTTATTAAATGGAATGCAACTTTATTTTATTAAGTTTTAAATTTAGATATGTTTAGAATGATCTTTTCCTGAAGGCTATAACAACTTGTTCCTTAAATATTGCAGTGTTGCAAGACTTTGGTACATTTTGAAATCTTGTCCTTTTTCATGTTTAACCTATCCAAACGCATTAGAATTTATGTTATGACTGAGTGCTTTTAGTGGAACAAAATTAGTCATTCTGTATATTTTTTTCAGGGTTCTCCAATGGTATGATCAGCACACTTCCAAGCATGTTTGCCCAGAAGTAAGCCCTACCAACAGTGTGGCCAGCAGGCCTGGAGAAAAATATCCTGTCCCTATTAACAGAGGCTCAATTTCTGGAAATGGGCAACTGAAACTTTGCATGGTATGGGAGTAAATAACATCCAGTTAGGCCTCTCGTAAAGGGATAGGACATATTTTTTCTCTCTAGACAGTTGGCAGCCATACCTACATTCGCCAACCGGAAAGGGAGGAGGGGATGTCCTGTCTCTTTAATAGAGATTAATGGATAGAAATAGGCATGAAGTTAAATAACATCACCTGGTAATTCCTTGTTTATCAAACTGATAAGAAAAGGACAGCTTCAGGGACCATTTTAAAAAGTAGGCAGCCCTATTGCTGCAGTCCTATGCACATCCAAAAGAAATCCCATTATATTTAGTAATGCTTACTTCTGAGTAAATATGCAGAGGATTTGGCTCCATGTTTAGCACAGTTGCTTGAAAATAAGCTGGAATTTTGTGAACCGCCACGAGCCTTTAGGAGTGGTGTTTAATAAATCAAAGTAATAAATGAACAAATAAATAAATAAAAATTCGACTCATTTTTAGTTCCAAATAACTGTAAATTATTTCATCTGAAATATCACCAGGATGTGTCCCGAGTTTCTGTTCAAGAAAATGTAGCTTTATTTGCTTTTCACAAAACATTGTAGGTATTTATTAGTCAAAACATTTTTGCCTTCCTTTTGCTCATAGTGGCTGGCTACTCTCCAAGTTCAAGCCGTGATAGAAATTCATTTTATTCTCATTCTGCTGTAAACACTGGAGAAAGCTAAGAGAGAACAAATTAAATATGTAGAAACTGTTCAGAACGTATCCCATGCAGACATACTAAAAGATACTGTACTTGGTACTTGGATATGGGACCACCAAGGGAGTCCAGGGCTACATAGAGGCAGGCAATGGCAAACCATCTCCCCTCATCTCTTGCCTTGAAAGCCCTGTAAAGTCAGAACATTCCACACATCACTTTCCTTCCCAATGGAACCCTAAGTGGCTTACAAAATTGTTCTTGTCCTGTCCATTTCATGCTTGCTCCATCAACCCTGATTAGACTGAGAAAGATCAATTGAGCTTTCAAGACAGAGCAAGGATTCAAACCCAACTCTCAAATTCACTGCCTCTCATCTGTATGCTGCCTCTCCAGGACTGCTCCACCCAGCTTATATTTTAGAGTATTCCTGATCACATTACTCCTTTGTCCATCCAGTTTATCCATATGAAGGCTATATTCACAGTTCTGGGTGAATGTATGGGTGGAGAGGAGGACAAAGATATTAGTAAGTGTCCTCCATATAATATGGATTGTAGTTGAGTTAGTAGTAATATCATGAAACCAATGGGAAGTTTAATGAGATTTCCAATAGGGAATTCAAGCTATTATTCTGCATTCCCTACTTTCATGCAGTCCTTGCAGAGAGAAGGACTGTTCCAGTAGGAAGGAAAAGGTGCAGAAAGGAGAAGCGCCTATTTGTATTGCTTAGTTAAACAAACTGACAGACAGACAGACAGACAAGGATTTTTTTGGAAGTGTAGAATAATGTTCCACTTGTCTGTCAGTATCTGTCATAAATTATTTGGCTATGTAATTTGTCCATACAGTTTAGTCTTTGCTCAATTTATTCTAACAGGAAGTAACAAATGTTGTAATGGAAGAGTAATGGTTTACACATAAGAAGGCTTTTTGTCAATTAGGACTCATGAAAGGCAAACATTATTTCCCACAAGAAAAGTCAGTAATGTAGGAAACAAGTTTCCTGGTAAAACAGTATCCCGTGAACAAGTCAGCCCTCTGTGCATATCCTGTTTTTCTTAGGAATATTCTTCAATATGTTGCTTACTCTGATGAATCAAAACTACGAGAAAAACAAAGGGCATGTCTGCATGCCCCACTCCTTCTGCAGCCTTAGATATGCTGATCTGCAATCACAAAAAATCTAGGAGTGGTTCCTCACATTTGAAACATGTACTGTGCAGCCCTAAAAGTTACACCCTTCTAATTCCATTGACTTGGACACAGAAGGATTTGAGAAGATATGCCCCAATCCAGCCAGTGAGATCCATGCACATAAACCAGCTTCTAAACATGCAACTGATACAAATATAGATGCATACATCAGGATGCCAATTGCTCACCAGCACAAAACTGCACCTCATTTTTGGGACCTGGTACCTACTTTCCTTTGCTTTAGGTGCCAGGTCAATACATTTCCCTTTACCCAGGCCTTGAACTAAGGGGGGAGGGGGGGCTTGTTTTTTAGCTGCTCCTTGCCTGAGGACTGTTTTCTCAACATTATTTAGACTGCTTTATTTGTTTTTAAGTTTCTTTATATGTTGATTCAGTTTTATTAGCTGTCTTTATTGGTGTTGATGATTTATTGGTGTTGATGATTTATTTAATTGGCTTGATTTGTTTATTGATTCTTTTACTGGTGTAATTTGTTTTTATTGACTTGGTTTTAATGTATTGCTTGCTTAGTTTTGTTTTATTGTTTTAGTTGTGAGCTGCCATGAGCAGCTCTGGAGAGACAGTGTACAGATTTTCTTAACAAATAAATCACAGTTCATCAAGTCATTAGTGCGGTGGTTGGGTGGGTATTCCAATGAAGACGTGCCTGCACTCTATTGACTAACATGAGGCATCCGGTATTTATTTAGGGCCATTATGTTTTCAAAAAGTCAAAGAAAAAGTTACTTTATTAGGTAGCATTTCATTACTCCCACTTTGTTATTTATGGAATGTTGTTCACAGTCAACTAATTTTTGAGGTTTTGATTCAGTCTGTTAATCAGGTTAACTGTTGCTCTCATTGGCCAGCTGACCTCTGGCAGCTGCTCCTCCTCCCAGGAACCACCATCCATGCTTTTCAGTTTCAGTATTTCATTTGGAAGCACAACTAGCTTCAGAGTATCTGAGTCTGCCAATCAGTACACCCAAGGAAGAGAATAGGGATGCACAACATTGGCCAGTGCAACTGGCAGCTAGTATGAAACCTCTTGAAGACCTTTATGGAGGGGGCTCCCTCACCTCTTCAGGGAGCCCATTCTGCAAAGCAGCGGTCCGCAAGCTTGTGCCCGCTGCGGACCGCTGCTCCAGAGTCTGGGGAGAGGGCGTCCCGGGGGCCCACGCACGTGCGGCAGCCCCAGCTCAAGCGTGCTTGCACGGACTGCCACGCACGCGCGTTTGCGCCCAGCAGGGGCGCAAACGTGCGTGTGCGTCAGTCCGTGCAAGCGCGTTTGCGCCGCCGCCATGGCGGCGGCCGTGGCTCCCCCTCCCGGCCCCTCAAGGACCGCCAGCAAATCGGCCACTAAAGCGGCCGATTAGCTTGCGGCTCGGCAAGCTTCTCTTCCCTCCCCCCCCGAAGCGAGAAGCTTGCTCATGGCCTGGCGAGCTTCTCGCTTCGGGGGGGAGGGAAGAAGGAGCCGCGGCCCGGCGCCAAGACCTTCGCGGCCCGGCACCGGGCTGCGGCCCACGGGTTGGGGACCACTGCTGCAAAGCACAAGACACAATGGAAAAGGTTCAGGCTTTGCTTGATACAACGTGGGCCATAAGGAAAGAGACAGTCCTTCAAATAAGAACATCCTGCCTCACTCAGCAGCCACTTTGGTCATCTGGATGGTTAACAGCTGGGCATAGAGGCTGAGGCCCTCCCCTGTTGTTCCTTCTTGGCTTTGGGATTCAGAAGTTTAGTGCCTCTGAATGTGGAGGTTCCCCTCAGTCTAGTAGCCACTGAGATCTATCCACCATTAAAATTTTATTTTTATTTTTTAAAATTTATCAGAGTGGTTTTCTTTTTATATGGGCAGGTCAACTCACCCCCTCCCAGTGTAGCCAATTCTGGGGTATTGATCTTTTGGGATTTCTGTGGTGACCTTTTAAAATTTATATACAATGGAAAAGGATTGGGAGGGAAGAACTGAACTTGCATCTTGGCAACTTTTGCTGTGACAATCTTGCAGTGTGTAAATTATTATTAGAAATTAATGTATTTCATTATTCTAGAAATGGGTTTCAGATTTCTGATATTCAAAATATCTAATAATGTAATATATTGTATAAAATGCCCCCATGCAACCTTTTGTATATTGGCATATCTACCACACCATATCTACCACATATAATGGAACATTCATCCAGGATTAAAAATTACAATATGGAGGCTCCATTAACATATCCCTGGAAGGTATTGGGACATTCATTGGAGGACATTGCATTTTTTGACATTGAAATTACATTTTTGGTGTATAGTGAACATATTGTAATATTAATAATTTATGCATGTAGGAGCAAGCCACTGAAGAAATTTTTGGACTTATGAAAACAAGTGTGAATTCTGGATCTTGTACTGGCTAGCTCCAGAATTAATACAACATATAACAGACTCCTTGGGTTACAAAGACTGTTTTGCTCAGGCAAAGTTTGCTGTTTAGCATACTGCACACACACAAATGAAACTTACTTCTTATTTAACAAGCATTTTATTTCATCAGTGATGCCATGCATACCGTAAACATGTGACTTCCGGGGGCATGACAGGGAGGCATGGCCAATTGACTTCACTTCTAGAGATTATTTAAAGCCTGAAGAATATTTCTGGGGTTACTCCCCAGTCAAAAGGTCGAAAAAGGCCGCATCAGAGTGTCTCCTCAGAGGAGTTTTTCAGTTAAGGATCTGTCAGGCTTCTCTCAAACCAGTCTCAGACTCAACTAAACTTTCTCCAGCCCACAGCCAGCATATTAACTCCCACTCAGCTGTGGCTGGCCAGTCACAGGGCTCAGAACAGCTTGCCTGTAGCCCTGTCTCATTCTGCCTCTTGAGGCTTTTCTAACCCCTCACTACACAGAGCTGTTGCTACAGCACTCAGAATCTCCTTCTTCAGATGCTATTTATCACAGTCTCCTTCCTTATTGTATATACCACCAGAAGATCTGCCTCACAAACTCTAGATTCAGTGCTTTCACCTTCAGAAGGGAAGCAAATGGCAGCCTGGGACAGGGCTTTTTCAATAGTGGCACTTCACTTATGAGGTCTGCCTTGTGTCGATGTTGCTTTCTTTCAAGTGCCAGGTTAAAACATTTCTGTTCAGCTAAGCTTTTAATTAGGGTGTTAATCTTTTAACACCATTTCAGTGAGTTTTTAGTCTGGAAACTGTTATTTTAAACTTCTATGGTCTACGTTTTTATGTTGTGGCTAAGTTAAATGCTAGATTTTAATTAATAACTTTTAATGCTTTGTTTTTATTATGTTTAAGCCACCTTGAGCATTTTCCTTGGGTAGGTTGTATAAAAATAATTGCAATAAACAGGCTTTTCTGAAGTAATCAGATAATGACCTTTTTTACTTACTGGCAAGCTGGAGTGAAATATAGTTGGAAGATTAAAGGTATGCAGAATTTTATTTATCTAATCATTCACTAGATAACTTCCCACTCCTTCACATAAAGAAACAATACCTATGATGAAATTCAGTAACTCTCCAGCCTAAGGCTTGTGGATCTCTTAGACCCCTGCTTAAACACAGTGTTGTAAGTGATACATAGGCCTCCCTTTTAACCATCTGCTCAGATATAATTTTCATCCTCTGAGGCTTGCTCCCTAGGAAATAATCTCTCTTGCCTATCTCCGGTAAATTATCAGGGAAATTGATTAAATACCACCCAGTTCACTTCAGCTATCAATCATTCTCAGTACTCTTTTATTGCCCTGCACACTACAAGGCAAGAAAGATTATCCTTTGAACAACCACTGTTCTGTATGTCGGTAGTATTACCATCTGCAGTGGTATCCTTTTTCTGATCCAAATCAAGAATCAAGTATCTACTTGAGATCTATGTCTTCAGGGTGGATCAGAGATCAGCTTTGCCCTAAGGGGGGCTTTTCTATAAGAAGTGGTTTCTGTGGCCACATCTGAGTTTCCAATTCCTTTGTAGCTTAGTTTAAATGTTACATCACATGCTTAGTTTCTTCACTGAGCCAAATAATATACATTTAAACAAAGAACTGGGTCTGATCCCATCTTCTGGTTATTCATCTTCTTGTTTTCACAACTGCAACAAATGTATTGGAAAAAAAGAAAATATTCTGAGTGTTACAGTGATCAATGTATTACAACATGGGTATTGATGGAGACTCTGAATACATTCAAGATAAAAATGACTTCCAGATATGATAACAATAAGGACTTTCTTTGAAGTTGGGGTAACAAGTTCATATTTATGTACTGCAAATCAAAAGTTTAAAAGTAATGTTGAACAAAATTGCAAGTTAATAATTGAAACTTGTGTGACTTTTTGCAAGTTATGTTCAAATATTTTGATATTACTGAATTCATTTGGACAGTTATACTGTTATACTGATAAAAGATTCATGCTCTTAGATTAGCCATACCACATGCTATTAGGCCTATCTTAACACAGCCCACGGCGCTGCAGGTGCCGCGGACTAAATAAAGCCGTAAGGGCTGTGTGGGAGGAGTTAGGGTGGGCTCTGTCTGGGATGAGGAAGGGTGCCGATTGGCCCCTTCCTCTGGCCCGGCCGAGTCCTACCCTACTGACAAGGAAGCAACTGCGAGCCGTGCGAAGCGCCTCTCGCCGCGTCAGGCCACCGCACAAGGGAGCCCCCGGCAGCCGTGCTCTGCGCCACTGCCGGGGGCTCCCTTGCCGAGCCCCCGCAAGCCTCGACGAAGACACCGCCGGCAAAAAACATGGCCACCGGCCAGAAGACACTGCCAAGGAGCCACCCACCATCGCTACAGCCCTCTCACGGGTAAGCCACCTTTTTTCACCCTGCCCTAGCCAGTCCCTCGCTCTGCCCCCGCCTGCTAGCGCCCATTGTATTTGGTATACAATGGGCTTTTTTTACTAGTATAATATAATCCATGAACAGGAAATATGAGAACCATAATAATCACAAATAGTAATCAAAAGAGTGGAATTCACACACTGTATAGACAGGAGCATGCCCATTCAAGCCAGCAATGTCCAACTGAATTATTAGGAAGACAATTTGAAAAATAAGTTCAATTTGCTTTTAACTATATATTTATATTTTGACTTTTATTCCACCCTTTCTCAAAAAGACTATCCATGTGGATCTCTAGAAGCAGATTACTAAACTGTTACTCTCTTTTAAAATAAATTTAGACATGGAGACAGCCTGACTTGGAGGAAACTTGCACTCTGAGTGTTCATCAATAGCACTTCATTAATCTGGAGAAAGGTTTGAAGTGGAGTGCCACAGGGCTCTATCCTGAGCCTGGTACTCTTCAACATTTTGTATCAATGACTCGGATGATGAAGGAGTGGAGGCAATCTATATCAGATTTGCAGGTGACATAAAATGGGAAGGGGTAGCTAACACCTTAGAGGAGAGAACTGAAATTCAAAATGAACTCAGTAATGACCGTGGAAAGCTGAATTGATATGAGCTGAAAGGCTAGATTGAAAATAAAATGAAATTCTGCAGACCATGGTGGAAAGAATGTAGTCTACAGGTACAGCACAGGGAATATCTGGCCTTGAAAAGGATATTGAGATTTCAGACTTTCAGAAATCGCAAATGAACCTGCAGTGTAATTAGACTGCAAAGGACTAATGTGATTTTAGGCTGCATGAAGATAGGGCTAATATCCCAGGTAATGAAGAGTAACATGTTTGCACTGTTCTGTGTATGTTATCCAGAATACTGGGTCTAGTACTGCACCCCACACCTTAAGATGGTTAAAACAAATTGGACCAAGTTCAGAGAGAGGAACAAAGATAGTTTGGATCTAGAAAACAATTAGCATTGCAAGCCTGGTTTCTGCAAAGAGCAGGAGTGTCAGCTGGGTCAGTCCCTTGGGAAAACACCCTCAAGAACATGGCAATACCACTTCTATTGAAGTTCCAGAAGTGATGACACAGTCACCTCACAGTCCTCTAGGAATTCCCCAAATCTTTTCCCTAGAGCACTACAGAGTGGCTATGTCATCACTACTGTGTTTTCACTGGAAATGACCTTGTGACACTGCCCTTCCATTGCCCAGAGGAACTTAATGGGACGCCATTGGTGTGCACTTGCTTGCTATATAAATTATTATCCTTCTCAGCCCACCCTGAAAACCACTTAGAGAATTAGAACATGTGAATAGCAAGTTCCCATAATGGTCAGGGCAGGGAGCAATAGAAAGTGGCCACCATGTGGAAAGTATTTTAGGCATGGCCATTGGTATGGTGGCATAAATGGAGCAGGCTGAAGCTGAGCCATATGTATTCTGTTGTTCGTCTTCAAAGCTTCACAGGTATTGTACACGTATTATAAGATTTACACCCACGCTCAGCGTGGTTGTCAGCAACTGGTATAGTGATGGGTCTCAAGCATGACTAAGCTGCCCGGGGACACAAGGGGAAATTGTACTCCACAGACCAATTAAATCACTGCAACACTGTGGCCTGCTGAGCTCAGAAGTTGCTGCAAGATCAGTGATGTGGTGGTTTGCATACTTTCTTATTGCATGTGGGTTTACAGTTACCATCATCAGAGTATTAAAGCTCTACAGGTGTCATCTCCATCTTTCTGCACCTAACAAATCCAGCATTCTCCCACTCGAATAAATCCTTTTGCTGAAATGCTGGTTTATACATTCCTAAGGATTAGGGTTTAATATTACAACTTCAGCAGCCCTTGCACTCGTAAGCCATTAAAGCAGAAAATTAACTCGCACACATAGACTGAAGTAGTACTTCTACCTTATATATATATATCTACACTCACCTGCATGTTCCACATCCTTCTCGACATATAGATCAGTGCCTAAAAACTAGACTACTTTACAGTTGTTTGGGGCCCTTGGATAGGCAGCATGTATGGGACTGTGAGCCTGCAGAATCAGAGGCCCAAAGAAGCTTCAGCCATTTCCAGCTTTTGATGGCCCTAAAAATAGTAGAAATTAAAAATACTGGTATATGAAAACAAAGTGCCAGTCTTTCTTTAGAAAGTAGTAAATGCCTTTCTAGATCTTTTTGGTGTACTGATCTGGTGGCCTGCAGCTTTTCCCCCTTTTCCTCAGAATTGCTCACCTGCTGAGTTCATTAGGGAAGAGAATGAGGAAAGAAAACATTTGGAGACTTTTTGCACACACATGGGTCCTTACAGACATCACATGACTTTCACATAACCCATTCTCAAGAGCCCTCACCCTCAGTATTAACATTTTGGAAAGGGACAGTACTGCAAAATATAGAAGTGTTTATTCTTTTTGTTCCAAACCATTTCTCCATTCCAAATCACCCCCTCAGCTACTCTGCCCCCCATTTCTGGCAGTTGGTTACTTCAGCCCGTAGTTTGTTGATAGTGGAAATGTTGTCAGATAGCTTGTCTTGGACTGTACTTGCTCTCTCTGGCCACCAAACAGCATTTATCCTGATATCTTGGTCAGTTGTGTTAAGTGTTCCCAGATAGTGCAAGGTTTTATCATGCAATAAATCTTACAGTGCCGTGAATATTTCCCAGTAATAATAATAATACCACCCCTTTAGCCACAACTGGATCTAGCACACAGTATAAAGCAATAATTCTTCCTTGGAGTCAAAAGTATTGTGGCCATTCTTCCAGGAAAGATTTGGTCTTTGATTCACCCCCCCCCCCCACCTACTGCTTCAAGCTTAAGAATCCCAGGAATCAAGACAGATACTGTGGTTGTGTCATGTCAAAGACTATGATAAAGCTACAGTAGTTTTCCCTTCTCTCCCATGGTAATTACCTGCGGTCCAAGGCAGAAGTTTAGAAGATAAATGAAAGGAAAGTTTCCATTCAGGTGATGGGGAGAATATTTTCTTTTAGTGGTGTAGACCGATTTGTTGTGGCTTATAAGACAAACATTTTGAGTGTCCACAGCATTCCTAGACTGATGATGTATTTATTTATTTTGGATAATGCAAGATGATTTTGCTTTTCATTGTAGAAAGTGGGGAGCCAGTTTTTGGGCAACCGTTACTTTGTTTTTCTTTTTGTAGAACAATAGGCTACATTCTTGGGGCTCTGTGCAGTCAATAGCACTGGAGCCAGCAAGCCTCAGGGCCAGATGACACATTTAAGCTTGTATTGAATTCCCTGCAGACCCAAAGCAGCTGTGGGGAATGGCTTCTTTCAAATAAAAGGGAGCCCAAGTCGAATCTTGCTGTGGGGAAAGGAAGTGCTGCACCCCACCCCCCCAAATCATTTTCCATTGGGGAAACAGAACAAGGGTGGAAGGCTCAATGGTGCTGACATGTGTGTGTGTGTGCAATGTATCCCTTCTGGGGGAAACCCAGGGCATTTCCGCACATTAATAAAAATAGCATCATGCCTGTAGAATGGCAAAATGCAACATTATATTGTGCCCCCCCAGCCCTCCACAACTTTTTGCTGTCTTGCATTTGTCTACCTTCTTTTTGCATGTTTTACCCTCTTCACCTGCTGCTGGAAGAGGCAGAAGAGAGAAACGTGCCTTATACACATCAAGCTTCTGACTTTCAATCAATTCAGGCAACCAATCCCCTTCATTCATATTCTGACACAATTTAATGCCCGCTACTTTTTAAAAAATCATACTTCTCTTTTTCAGATTTTTTTCAGATTCAGATACCTTTATTGGCATAAGATTTGATATACTTAAAACAAAATTTAAAACAGAAACAAATTCCGGACATAGACACATGGACAACAGTAATAAGGCCTTATGCCGTATAGCCGATCTGCAGCAGAGATAGATTAGCTCTCGAGATAGTTGACAGGATTTTTGCGAGGTCCACTATCTGAGAAGGCTCCTTTACACTCAGCAACATCTTCACTAGATGTTTCTCATTGCTGCACAGATACTTCAGTTTTCCCATACCCCCCCCCCAGATAATGATGGGACCTCTGAAATTTGGGGTAGTTGAATAATAGGTGGCTAAGGGAATCTGGTACATTGCACCCATGCAGACAGCTTCTCTCATTTTAAGGGATTTGAAAGAAGCGTCCTCTTGATAGGTTTGAAGGGAAGATGTTTAGGCATGCAAGGAGAAAGGCCCTTTTAAGGGAATAGTCATCTAACACTTGCAGCTATAGGGGCATTGATTTATAAAACCAGGGGATGTCCCAATGGCCTGGTGAACAGATCCTGTGGGTTGATGTGCCTATTATCTGAATATCCTGGTCATCTAGACTTTTAGTGATCATCTTCAGGACTGTGCTCTCATCATAATTAACTAGAGTAGATAGATCTAATCCTAAGCAATGAAATTTATGAAAAATTACTTCGTTAAAGCCCTTAATAAAATAGTGATCTCCTAAAGTGTTAGAAAGTAGAGATAGTAGAAAAGAATGGAAGTGGATTTTTAACCAGTATTTGAATGTACAAAGCCAGGCTCTGGTTTCTAGGTTCTGTTGACCAAGCTCCGCTAAGAGTGTATGGTTTGCAACACAATTTGGTACATCCAACAATTGTCTAAAAAAGGTAAATTGACATTTTTCAACTTTGTTGCTGAATGCACTGGTCCAAATTGGGCTTCCAAAAAGCAGTTGGGGGATTATTTTAGCTGCATAGATTTTCATTGCGGCCGAGAAATTCCTATTACCCTTCTGGTGGAAAGATTTTGCCAGTAAAGCCAGTTGCCCTTTAGAGGATTTGACAACCTTCTCTATATGGTAGGTCCACTTATTGTTATAGCTAAAATTCATACCAAGATATTTGAAGTGGTATACTTGCTCGATTTGATTGCCTCTCACCTTCTACTGGCATTTGGCAAAGAGATCTTAGTTTTCTCAAAATTAATCGTGAGATGGTTTTTGGTACAGTAATCTATAAAAGTTCTAAGATATCTTGTTAGGCCTATTCAGTTTCTTGAAAGGATGATTGTATCATCCGCGTATAGTAAAAGAGGTGTAGATCTATTACCTACCGAGGGGGGGGGGGTGACCATTGGTTCTCCCAAAAAGAGCAGGGAGATTGCTAAGAAAAAGATTAAATAAATGAGGAGCAAGAATGCATCCCTGCTTCACTCCGATATTAATAGGTATTTTATCAGTTAGATTCCCCTCTTTTGAGTACTTTACTTGGCAGAAATTATTACAATGTAGTTGTTTTAATAAAAATAACAGGTGGTCCTCGATGTTTAAATCCGCCAATTTCTGCCACAGTTTTTCTCTCGGGATTGAATCAAAGTCTGACTTAAGGTCAATACATGCTGTAAACAATTTACCTCTCTTGGGACTTAAGTATTTCTTAATTAGAGTGGATAAGAGTGTGGTGCTGCCTTTCTTAAATCCTATTTGTTCTTGTCCTAGTATGTTATTGTCGTGGATCCAATTAGAAAGAATGCTGGCTAGGTATTTTGCATACAGCTTGCTTATAACAGATAGTAGACTAATAGGGCGGTAGTTACATGGCAGATTGATGTTACCCATTTTAAAAATGGGCAAGATAATAGAGCTTAGCCAAGCTTCGGGGATATGACCAGTAGCATTAATTAGAGTTAATAGTTTTGCCAATGGATATGCCCACCACTCAGAAAAATGAATAAACATTTCTGGAGGGATTCCATCTGGGCCTGGTGAATCATACTTCTCTGTTATAATGCCTACACATAGAATCATAGATACATAGTGCTTTTGAATGCCAACACTTAAGGGATCACGAGTAGGCTTGTGCAGGAAGAGCTGAATTCGACCACTGCAGCTTCAGCACACATGGAAGTCAGTGGTGCCATAGACTATAATGGGAATTTTAGTGTTCCTGCCTTTCCTAGGGGGTGGGGGTTTGAGGTACAGCTTCCAAACCTTAAGAGTAGCTCTGGGAGGCTCTTACCTGACTCCCCTCCAAATTTTAAAATGATTGGTCCAAGGGGTCCACATCCAGGGGTGGCCGAAGAGAGTATCCAATCACCATTGGATATAATGGAGGGATGGGGGCACCCTCTTCAGGAGCCCCCTAGATGTGGACCCCTTGGACCAATCATTTTAAAATTTGGAGAGGAGTCAGGGAAGAGCCTCCCAGAGCTACCCTGAACATTTGGAGGCTGTACCTCAACCCCCTAGCCCCCAGGAATGCCAACATTCCCATTATAATCTATGTCACCTTTGACTTCTGTGGGTGCCGAAGCGGCTGAATCCTTTGATAAATGAGTAAATTAATATTGTTTCTGATTTTTTTGGAGTGGCAGGAAAACTTTTGAAGAAGAAGAAGAGTTGGTTCTTATATGCCGCTTTTCCCTACCCGAAGGAGGCTCAAAGCGGCTTACAGTCGCCTTCCCATTCCTCTCCCCACAATAGACACCCTGTGGGGTGGGTGAGGCTGAGAGAGCCCTGATATCACTGCCCGGTCAGAACAGTTTTATCAGTGCCATGGCGAGCCCAAGGTCACCCAGCTGGCTGCATGTGGGGGAGTGCAGAATCGAACCTGGCATGCCAGATTAGAAGTCCGCACTCTTAATCACTACACCAAACTGGCTCTCAAGAGGCAAACTTTGTTGAATGAAGTATTATTTTATTTCTGAAATCACCCACATGCGTGTCCACCTATTAGTTGCTCCTGGACATTCACCAATTTAAAAAAGAAATTCCTGTCCCCGGAAACAAGGGAGACGGAAGCAGGAGCAAGGGCAGGATACTGCAGATGACTTTAGCATGCTTAAGCCTCCATACCTTCCTCCTTCTGGTTGATTTCTTGTTGTTCTCCAGTTGCTAGCACTTTTTAGGGTGTTGAATCCACTCTTTGGGATTCCCAGAGAAGCACTTTAAAATGGAGGATGTAGTGAGCAGTCAGAAGGCCAAACACTGGATGTGGGTGACGTCATGTGAAGGGGCCGGAATATTCAGCTTGCATTTGACTGGCATGACACTACATTTAAAGGGTGAGGAAATCCTCCTAGTCCATAGTGGTTCAGAGGACACTGGGGGGCTTTACGCACCGGGATCTTTGTAGCAAATTGGTCACTGAATGAAAAATCGCCATTTAAAATAGTGGAATTCGTCGTTATGCATACCTGCCTTTGTAGTGGAATCCAGTTGCGTTTTGTAGCGTTTCCCACAGGCTTCCGGTCTCGGCAGAAATCGCTAGAAAGGAAGCGCTATTGCCAAGCTCGTCCCGCCCCTGGCCGTCAAGCAGCCAATGGGCAGCCGTTAGCATGCTCCCAAACAGCCCCTTTCCCTTTAAGAAAGGTTTTTAAAAAAAAAAAAAACAGACCCATTGTAACGAATCTGTGTAGATTCGTTGCAACGGAGAGACCCATCCAGCTGCCTAATGTGTTTGAGCTGTCGTTTGATCGTTGCCACGCTGCCTCCGAGTGAAAAAAAAAAAATCCCCCCCCTCTCACGGGGCCGATTTTCGGCTGAATGAATGTGTAAAAATTAATGGGAAAATACATCAGCAAACGGGCTTTTCTGTGGTTTGTGCTTAGTGACTAAAGGGGAAGGACTGAAGCCAGGGAAGCCTCTAAACAGAAAGAGGCTCGCTGGTGCGTTTATCCCCGCTCGCTCGGAGAAAAAAAAATGGTGATCGCTTTGCCAGAAGATCAGAGAGGAGAGCCAGGGGGAGGGACTTTGTAGAAACCGCAACAATGTTAACGCACAGGTCTTTTTCGCTAGTGTTGCAGATTGGTTGCAGGAGTGTATCGCTTTCCGGAGGGTGAATCCACTTTTGGGGATTTCCCTGAAAGCGCTACAAGGAAGCACTTTTTGCAGATTGGTTTCAGGTGTGTGGCAGATTGTCGACGACGTTGTGCAAAACAGCAAATCAGTAGCGTTTTCAATTGGCAACCATTGTGCTATTTTGAAGGCGTGCAAAAAGCCCCTGGCATTTGAAATTTTTTCTTCTGCCTTTGCTTGAAGCAGTGGTGGGTGAAAAGGGCAGCCAGCAGGACTACTCTCACTCTATGTGGTAGAAAGTGCTGTCAAGTCACAGATGACTTATGGTGTCCCCATCAGGTTTTCAAGGCAAGAGACTTCAGAGGTGGTTTGCCATCACCTGCCTCTGCATCACGACCCTCATCCAATAGTAGCCAGAGCTGACCCTGCTTCGGCTACAATCCTAAACCGTTGTATCTTTATATTGTACTGCTTAGTTGCTATTCTAGGCTGTCAGCAGAATTGTTTTACAGTTGTGTCCTTGTCTCTCATTTAGGGCTGACAGCCAATGACTGTCACCCAGAGGTAGGTGAGGGAGGGTTGGGGATAAATACAAAGTTATCACCTAACATGACAATTATTTGCCATGTTTCCTCTCACTGTGCCATGAAATTATGGGGAAAGGATGTTGGGATATTATCACAGCATGCTTTTGTCTATAACCCTTCATTGTGAATAGGTGTCATATGTATGTGTGTGAGGTGGTGGAGCATTATATGTAAGCACAACACCAGGGTGCCATGTTTGTTGAAAACAGCATGCTGTTCACCAGGTCTTGGTCGGCTCTCATTCTTTTCTGTCTCTTTTAAGAAATACTTGCCTCTCATTCCATTTGACCTTTATATAGTTGAGATTGGTCATTATGCCATTGTTTCCCCCTTACCCCTCCCTACATCTCTCTCTTTCCAGAAGAGAAGAATTGAAGCAGAGGAGTTTTAAGATTGCAGTCAATTTATCTGTAGCCATTCAGCCAATCTTATAAGGCCAAAGAGCAAATGTGTGTGGGCCAGGAGTGGTCTATACAGTTTCCTTTGTGCTGGCAGAGGGGAGACCACTGCTTCTTGGCAACACTGCAGATTATGCCATTTGGCATAATCAAGTCCTGGAAATTAACCATGACTAAATCTTTTTAATATAAAATCCAAACATTCTTGTTACTGGCAGGGCTCAGATTACAGTATCGACGCCAAAGGCTAGTGGACTAATTCAACCCCCAGCTACAAAGTCATTTCCATGGCCAAAGGGGGAGCCTTTTCTAGTTTAATATGATTAAAATACCAATGGACATTTTTAGCATACTCTGTGTGTGGTTTTAAGAGTATTAGCAACAAGCAGGATGAAAATAAAAGATTGTTCAAATGGGACCTTAAACTCTGAATATCCATAGATTTTGGGGAGTAGCCGTGTTGGTCTGAAGCAGCAGAACAAAGTTTGAGTCCAGCAGCACCTTTAAGACAAAGTTTTATTCTGCATGCCCACTTCTTCAGATACAATGATAGAAGCTTTCATGTGCAGACACACTTCTCCAGATGGAAGATGAAATGGAAGTCAACAGTCCATAAATATAGGTAGAGGGTGAACAGTTAACATAATGAAGATTCAAGAACCAAACAGGACCAAACAGGAATAACAAGCTTAGTTTATAGTAGAGGCAAAGCCCATTGTATCCAGGAATACAACAGGCGCTAGAGCTTGGCAGTGGGAAGAGGAAGGGGAGGAGTTGTCCAGTCTGTAAGGGCATGGGGTTGAATGTGTGTGTTGTGTGGAAGGTTGTGGTGGCGTGGTGACAAATGAGAGCATGGGTGTGGAGATATGGGTGTCAAGAACCTGTGGTGTGGAATATTCGTGGTAGAGGACCGACCTTTGGGAATTGTGGCATAGTGGTTACAGATGAGCTTTCCAGAGCCATGTCTTCAGATATGTGAAGGGGAAATCAGACTGGAGACTCTTCTTAGGGGGAAATTACATGGCAACCAGTTCCTCCCAGTTTTGCATTCAACATCATTTCCCTTCTTGTCCCCCTGCCCAAATACACATGGGGTAGTCACAGTATACAGGTGTCTACCCTGCTTCTTCTGTCTCCATTTTTTTACTGTTGATAAAATGTTATGTGGCCAAATGCTTCTTTCACGGCTGCTCCTTAGAAGAAGAAGAGCTGGATTTTTGTACCCTGCTGTTTACTACCCAAAGGAGTCTCAAAGTGGTTTACAAACACCTTTTCCCTTTGTCTCCCCATAATAGACAACCTGTGAGAGATGTGGGACTGTGAGAGGTCTGAGAAAACTGGGAATGGGTTTTCCCAGCAGGCTTCAGGTATTTCAAAGCAGTTTCCCATCGCCTTCCCTTTCTCTCCCCATAGCAGACTCTCCGTGAGGGTGGTGGGGTAGAGAGACTCACTTGGAAGATGGCAACCCTAAGAGGAGGTCCCTTTCTTGACCTTAGTCAGGTTTATGCACACCTAGGTAGTGTGGAATTGCAGAAGATGAATCTACACCAATCTGGCAACCTTACCTCCTCTCTGCAATGTTTTCTCGACCTAAAATAGGTCAGGGGGTGCTAGGTGGCTGTGGGGGCAATACACACTTTTGAGGCCCCACTTTTAGAGTTCAAGGAATATGTTCAGACCAGGGACAGCCAACCTCCAGGTGGGGCTGGAATTGCTGCTCATCTCCAGACTATACAGACCAGCTCTGCAGACAAAAATGGCTACTTTGGAGGGGTGACTGTGTAGCATTCTATCCCCCTGAGGTTTAAGGAAGCCAGCCTCCAGGTGGGGGCTGAGAATCCCCTGGAAGTACAGGTCATCTCTAGGCAGTTAAGCTGAAGGGAAAGCTCTCCCCCCTCTCATGCACCCCTTCAAAAGGAATGCACATGGCCCCAGAATACACTTGATTGCTTGGCTGGTGTTGTTTGCCTAATAAAGGTGGATCACCTAGTTTCCCCCAAAGTCTCACTGTCTACTATTCTGTAAAACTAAATACACTTGAAATTCTGGGCCACTTATGTCTTTGAGTTCATAGGAGTTTTTATTTAACAGGCCAAGCTTGAAAAAAAGTCACTTTAGTTCCCATGTCTCTCCAGCCATTTACTTGTTCACTATTTACAGTTTCAGGCTGTAAATATTATTTATTTAGATCTTCCCAAACTTTTCAGACTTGCAGGATTGATATTGGTCTGTCTGTCTGTCTCTCTGCACCCCAAAATACAAACAGTTGCTGATAAGGGCTGGCCAAAGCCCATAGCCCAGGAGGGACACACCCACAACCACTCCACCCCAATCACAGTCTGTGTGCCTCTACCATCCTCTCTAGATTGTTGCTCATCTCTAGATTATAATGATCAGCTCTGCAGGCAAAAATGGCTACTTTGGAGGCCGGACTCTGAGGCATTGTATGATTTTAAGGCCCTCCTCCAAACCTCCAGGAATATCTCCAACCCAGGAATAGCCAACCTCCAGGAGGTGCTTGGAGAGCTCCTGGAATTACAGATCATCTGCAGAGTATAAAGATCAGCTGCCCAGGCAGAAGTGGCTCCTATGGAGTTTGGACACAGTTGAGGAGAAGAAACATTTAAGGTCTCCCACACAGGTTGTTGTGGAGTTGAATCACACGAGGCCTACTGCACATGGTTGTTGTGCAGATGAAACAGGAGGCAAAAGGACCTCTGCAACAGCTTCCAATTTCACCTGCACAACAACCCTGTGTGGTTGGTCTCAAATCTGCAGAGAGTTGCTCGGCTGTTTCTTCCCTTCAGCAGCATGGCTGACCACAGCAGTATTTTAAGTGAGAAGGGGCTTTTCTGTGGCCTCCCTGTCAGCCAACTGTTTGGCAGAAGGAGAAAGCTCCCCCCCTCAAAAGGAAGGCCCTCAGGCTCCCCTGCGTTGCTCTAACAAACGCTTCCTCCCCTCAGTCAGGGCCTGTCGCAGCAAGCTTGAAGTGGGGGGTGAGGGAGCGCACTCTGCAGCCTCCTGCCAGCTCTGTCAGGGTTCTAAGGCAAAGTTACAGTTGGACATGACAATTAAAGCAGCCTTGGGGTGAAAAGGGCTGGCGCAGCCTGTCCAAGCCTTTGTTCTCATCCCCCTTGGCAGCCCTACTGACCTCCTCTCCCTGCAGTGGTCAGGGGCAGACTGGCAGCAATGTCTCCAGATTTCCCCTGGCTGGGCGGGTCGGGAAGTGCTTTGCACCACCTGACTGGATAGAACTCCTCTGGTGAGGAGTAGCCCTTTTTAATCCTCCCAAGAATTACCTTGCAATCACCTCACCCAGGCAGAACAATAGCCTCACCTGGTCAGCAGCAACTCTCCCCAGTAGCTCTCTCCACGTGCTCTCAGTTGTCTGAGCTCTGCCTCTGGTGAGGAGCAGCCCTTTTTAAGCCTCCCAACAATTACCCAGCAATCACCTCACCCAGGCAGAACAATAGCCTCACCTGGTCAGCAGCAACTCTCCCCAGTAGCTCTCTCCACGTGCTCTCAGTTGTCTGAGCTGATTGTAAACTAAACATGAGCAGGCAGTGTGATGCAGCGGTAAAAAAGGCAAATGCCATTTTGGGCTGTATCAACAGAGGCATCACATCAAAATCACAAGATGTCATAGTCCCATTGTATACGGCACTGGTCAGACCACACCTGGAGTACTGTGTGCAGTTCTGGAGGCCTCACTTCAAGAAGGACGTAGATAAAATTGAAAGGGTACAGAGGAGAGCGACAAAGATGATCTGGGGCCAAGGGACCAAGCCCTATGAAGATAGGTTGAGGGACTTGGGAATGTTCAGCCTGGAGAAAAGGAGGTTGAGAGGGGACATGATAGCCCTCTTTAAGTATTTGAAAGGTTGTCACTTGGAGGAGGGCAGGATGCTGTTTCTGCTGGCTGTAGAGGAGAGGACACCCAGTAATGGGTTTAAACTTCAAGTACAACGATATAGGCTAAATATCAGGAAAAAGTTTTTCACAGTCAGAGTAGTTCAGCAGTGGAATAGGCTGCCTAAGGAGGTGGTGAGCGCCCCCTCAATGGAAGTCTTCAAGCAAAGGTTGGATACACAGTATTCTTGGATGCTTTAGGATGCTTAGGGCTAATCCTGCGTTGAGCAGGGGGTTGGACTAGATGGCCTGTATGGCCCCTTCCATGATTCTATGAACTCTGGTCTGTCCTGGTGAGGGCCCAATGGGATTGGCCCCTTGGCCCCTGGCTGCATGCGCCTCCGGATTGGCCCCTTGGCCCTGGACTGACAAGCGGAGGGGCCAATCGGAAGACGCGTCGCACCTTCCAATTGGCCCCTCCGCTTGTCAGTCTGGGCCCATGGGGCCATTGCCCCCCCATCCCAGACTGAGCCCACACCCACACCCCTTAGCCTGCGGAACACAGTTTATAGATGGTTACCACTGTTTTGGGTTTAATTCCATAGGAAAACATCGTGAAGGAAATAAATATATCAAAATTTACTCTTCTTAAATCTGGGATGCTGAGGTTAATTAACTGATATACTGCCTTTACCCTCCATTTGTCTCCGAGCAATTGCAGACAAGGCCAGTTATCACAGATCAGGACAGTAAAGCATCCCACAAAGGCCACAAACTGGTAGAAGACTCACTGTCACCAGACATGTTGGCTTCATTTACTCTAACCAGGAAGAGAAGATCAGCTAAGAGGGCAACTGAAGTTTGCCTGGTTTCTGCTCAAGGGTGAACTTCTGACCTATAAGGTTGCCAGCTTCAAGTTTGGAAACAACTGAGATTTGGGGGATGGGAGTGCAAGGTTTTAGAGAGCAGAGAGATTTCAATGGCCATAAAGTCCAAATTAGCCATTTTCTCCAGATGACCTGATCTCTGTAACATGGTGATGAGTAGTAATCCCACCTACCGTTCTCAGTAGCATCCCATTCTGGAACGGCCTGTGTAAGGCAGCATTTCTGGCTAGATTCAGGAAATTGATGCAAAGCTATTTGAATTCTGAGGGCCTTTGCACATTAATAGGTCTATTGATTAAGCTCTTTGTGACATTGATTTGCATGTCTGGGATTGTTCAGAGGGAGATGTGCTGATGGGTATCAGGCTTGGAGATGGAGATGCCACTGTATTAGTTTGGGTTCTTCTGATAATGGTTTTTGTCAGCTATATTTTGTTTTATTATTACATAGAAGAAACAACACATACATTAAAAACCATATGTCTACAATTGTATGCATACAATGCAGTGGTGCAATTAGTAGGAGGCTTTTGGAAGGCATTCTGCTTGGACCCCCCAAATCTGGGTCCAGACCTGTCTGAAGACTGACAGTGTTCTTATTCATAGAAGTGTTCCTCTGCTGCTGCATAGGCAGTGGGGCATCATCAAAAATAGAGACTGGAGCAGTGGCCATGTAACCCTAGCAGCTTCTCGTACTGATAATTTCAGTGCACATCCATTGCTGTCCTGTAAATTAAGCAGTATACATGCTATACTAATAGGTTTGCCAGTTCTGGGTTGGGAAATGCGGCACAGACATACCTGGAGCCTGCTGTTGACACTGCGGAGACACGCTCCCAGTGCTGCTCCAGGAGCTGGGCGGGCAGGTGTGGCGCTGATACACACTTTTCTTGGATGCTTTGGGCTGATCCTGCATTGAGCAGGGAGTTGGACTAGATGGCCTGTATGGCCCCTTCCAACTCTATGATTCTATGATTCTGTGATATGCCAATAAAGCTGTGGCCTTGTTATAAGGCAGCCAAAATGTGTGCATGTCGTACTTAGCCCAACATGCCCTTCTGCAAGTCAAATACCTGGAGTCTTTGCAGGTGGAGCTGGGAGTGGGTGGGATTCGGACTGAGAGGGATTTCAGTGGCATATAATGCTATGGTGTCCACCCTCCAAAATAGCCATTTTCTCCAGGGGAACTGATCCCTTTAGGGAAGACAACTGTAAGCTGCTTTGAGACTCCGGGTAGAAAAAGCAGCATATAAGAACCAACTCTTCTTCTTCTTCTTCTTCTTCTTCTTCTTCTTCTACTACTACTACTACTACTACTACTACTAATCTAGAAATTAGCTGTAAAACCAGAGGATCCCCGGTCCCACCTGAGGGCTTGCATTCCTACTAATTAGCTGAAATGGCTTAATTTGAAGCTAGATAACATCATGTAATCAAGGTGACTGATAAAGGATGAAGACAAAACAAATTCCGAGTCCTTTAAGACCAGCAAAGTTCTATTTTGGGAGTCAGTTTGGTGTAGTGGTTAGGAGTGAGGACTTCTAATCTGGCATGCCAGGTTCGATTCTGCACTCCCCCACATGCAACCAGCTGGGTGACCTTGGGCTTGCCATGGCACTGATAAAACTGTTCAGACCGGGCAGTGATATCAGGGCTCTCTCAGCCTCACCCACCCCACAGGGTGTCTGTTGCGGGGAGAGGAATGGGAAGGCGACTGTAAGCCGCTTTGAGCCTCCTTCGGGTAGGGAAAAGCGGCATATAAGAACCAACTCTTCTTCTTCTCTTCTTCTCTTCTGAGTATAAGCTTTCATGCACACACACACTTCTTCAGATACTACCACTGAGCCCATCAGGCAAGGGAGGCAACAGCTGGGCAATCCAGACACAGAGCCATTAACACAGATTATTCCTATTTGCTTTTAGGAAAAGCAACACTAAGGCTTCACTCACTGAAAACAGAAAACTGAAACAGTTATCTCCAACCCCAATACCACTTTGGCCAGGGTAATTGCTTTTTGATAGATTGTTGGAAGTGTTGTTAAAAGACTTTTTGATATGACATTGAGGAAAAAGAACTCTCTGAGGAACTGAAATATGATGAGCTTTTAAGAGCCTAGTATTCCTGAAGGTGTGGTTTACATGGGAGTGTTTGTCTCCCCTCTTTCCAACCCTTCATTCTTATCTGTAGCCAACACAGACAAGAATTATCATTACAGCATTGGTTCCAGTCCAGTGTTTTATTATTTCCATTAGGGATGGGCATGAACTGGGAAAATGTACATCGTTTCAATTTGTGGCATGCCTGGTTCATGAGACAACCAAAACAAGAACCTATGTTGGCTCTAAACATCAGCATGAAATGAAGTTCGTGCAGAGAAACTTGTGTAAAATGTCTTCTTTCTTTTATTCTGATAAACCTTGTGAAAGACAGAGTTTTCAGAGTGGATCTCTGTTTCGAATTCTTCTTCAGACAAGGTCTAATGCTATGAGTTGTTCCACAAAAAGGAATCTTTACCAATAATTTGTGACCCTAGGAGTCTTGCTTGCCATGCATTTTGATAGTATTCTGCTCTCACGGAGAAGAATGGGAACTCTTATTGGTAGTCAGCAGTGCCTGCTAAGGTTTGGAGGGCCTCTATTGATGTTTCCAAGGTTGGAGGATTCTGCACTCCCTGTTGCTTTGACGTTTGGTAAACATTTGAATTAAGTGAAGATTGTCTGGAAACAATCATGAACTTCTACAAACCTACATGAACTGCATTAAACTTTCTGGAAAGTTTATGCTGTTTGACATGCCACAGACTTCAGCTCATAAACAATGAGCCTGTCTGTGAACTTTAGTTCATGAGCCAGTTCATACCCATCCTTAAGGGCTTTCCGCACCAGGATCCTTGTAGCAAATTGTTTGCTGAACAAAAAATCGCCATTTAAAATAGTGGAATTCGTCGTTATGCATACCTGCCTTTGTAGTGGAATCTAGTTGCGTTTCTATCGTTTCCCACAGGCTTCCGGTCTCGGCAAAAATCGCTAGAAAGGAAGTGCTATTGCCAAGCTCGTCCCGCCCCTGGCCGTCAAGCAGCCAATGGGCGGCTGTTAGCATGCTCCCAAACAGCCCCTTTCCCTTTAAGAAAGGTTTTAAAAAAACACACCCGTTGCAACGAATATGCATTGATTCGTTGCAACGGAGAGACCCACCCAGCTGGCAGGTGTGTTTGAGCTGCCGTTTCATCGTTGCCATGCTCCCCCCGAGTGAAAAAAAAAATCCCCCCCCCCACGGGCCCGATTTTCGGCCGAAAACAGTGTGAAAAATAAAAGGAAAATACATCAGCAAACGGGCTTCTCTGTTGTTTGTGCTTAGTGACTGTAAACAGCTATGGAGAGGGACTGCAGCCGGGGAAGCCTCACTAGCTAAAAGGAGGGTCGCCGGTGCGTTGATCTCCGCTCACTTGGAGAAAAAAAAATGGCGATCGCTTCGCCGGAAGATCAGAGGAGAGAGCCAGGGGGAGGGACTTTGCAGAAACCGCAACAATGGTAACGCACAGAACTTTCCCGCTAGTGTTGCAGATTGGTTGCAGGAGTGTAGCGCTTTCCGGAGGGTGAATCCACTTTTGGGGATTTCCCTGAAAGCGCTACAAGGAAGCGCTTTTTGCGGATCGGTTTCAGGTGTGTGGCAGATTGTCAATGACGTTGTGCATAACGGCAAATCAGTAGCGTTTTCAATTGGCAACCATTGTGCGATTTTGAAGGAGTGCGGAAAGCCCCTTAGTTTTCATTTACTAATGGAGAACTTCAACACACAATGAGACCAAGGCATATTCTGCATTCCCCAATAAAAACTGTTTTAAATTGCAACGTTTTAAATTGCAACATTTTAAATTTACACCGTTGTTTTTAAAATGTTTGTGGTTCTGCATTCTGCAGGAAATCTTCAAATACAACATCCCAAGCAGTTCTGCATCACAGGAAATCTGAGTCGTTGTATCTTCCTAGCCCCTCCCAATGGGTCTTCCAGGGTCTCCATGGTTTCTCGTTTGTTTTAGTGCATCTCCCAGTGTTGCCATCATCGGCACCCACCCCTCCCTCGCCCCTGGCAACCATTCCGTTGTTCACCCAGTGGCTGTCATTCCACTCTGTGCCCTGCCATTCCAGAGTAGTTTTCTGAGTGTAATGGATAATCCATTCCATGCTTTCTTTGCAACTGTTTTCTTACTATAAAACATTTCAATGGAGCCTTTGCAATTCACTTGGCATTCCTGCTGCCCTTTATTTCCAACGGGTCTTCTAGCATCTCTCATGGTTTCCAATAGGCATTCTTGTCATTCACGACACAGTCACCTCATGAGTAAGGTACCTTTCTAGATCAGTGAAAACACAAACATCAGTTAAGAAAACACTAATAGTTGTCTATTTTCCAAGCAATTGTTGGAGCTAGTTCACTTGCCTTTCAGAATGCCTTAGAGCTAGAAAAAATTGAATATTTTATTTCTTATCAGTTTATGAGATTGTTCTCCTTGCCTAATTAAGTAGGCATTTCTGGCTACGTTTCTCACCAGCTCTTTAGTGCAATAGCATCTTCAATTAGCCTGAACAAAATCCACAGGAAATAGTTTCTAATTAATTGACCAAGTCCACATATTGTTGATATGAGAGTATTTTCTTTCTATTCTGGTTGCCCATTCCATCCCAGCTTGCTCTCATTTCAGGGGGACCAATTACCTATCTGAGCCCTATCTGAACACTAATATGGAACACTCCATGAAATCACTTGTTCAACAGTGTTTACACCTCTGCTGGTTCCAGGTACACCAGCAGTGAAAACGGCAAGCTCCATACTAGGAATTATTAGGAAAGGGATCAAAATTAAATGGCCAATATTCTAATAATTCTGTATAGATTGATGATGTTGTTGTCAGAGGTTAAAATTGCAAAGGAGCAGAATAACACCTGCATAAAGAATGAATAGCTCTATTGAAAATTTAAACACCTTTTTAAAAGATAGAGGAGAGAGAGAGAGTCTTAGCTGTCTGTTCTTCATTTGAAGGCAAATAGGAAGGAAGGAAGTGTGCTCAAAGGAGAAGAATAGAGGAGATTATTGAATATACCACACAAATTCCTAGTCTAAATATCCTAACTACACATCTCCTCTGATGCCTGAGAGGTAGCTTGGTGTAGTGGTTAGGAGCGTGGACTTCTAATCTTGCGATCCGGGTTTGATTCCGCACTCCTCCACATGAGTGACCTTGGGCACAGCACTGATAAAGCTGTTCTGACCGAGCAGTAATATCAGGGCTCTCTCAGCTTCACCTACCTCACAGGGTGTCTGTTGTGGGGAGAGGAAAGGGAAGGTGAATGTAAGCCACTCTGAAACACTTTCAGGTAGAGAAAAGTGGCATAAAAGAACGAACTTCTTCTTCCTCCTCCTCCTCCTGTAGGATATTCTTCATATATGTTGTTGAATCATGCATACTACAGATCTTGCATATTCCAACACATATGGCCTCTTTTGGAATACTGTGTACAGTTTTCATCTATGTATTCTTTGAACAGATGTCTGGAGCCTGTGACAGATTGGCTCAAGTGGAGTCAGCTGAAGATAAATCCAGCAAAGACACAGGTCCTCTGGCTAGAATTGTTTGCTCCAGTTGGGCTCCTGCAACTCTCAGCTCTTGATAGAATTTAATTAACAATGTTGGGAACCATAAAGAGTCTGGGTATGATACCTGATGCCTTGCTATCTATGGAGGCCCAGGTCACAAATATTGTCCACCAGGCTTTCTTTCATCTACACTAGGCATGGCAACTAGTGTCCTATCTATCAACACTTGAC
This sequence comes from Paroedura picta, assembly GCF_049243985.1. NCBI lineage: Eukaryota > Metazoa > Chordata > Lepidosauria > Squamata > Gekkonidae > Paroedura > Paroedura picta. The sequence goes on from NC_135369.1 coordinate 88,698,270, forward strand.
CTAGACACAGTGATCTACACCAGGGGTAGTCAACCTGTGGTCCTCCAGATGTTCATGGACTACAATTCCCATGAATTCTCATGGGAATTGTAGTCCATGGACATCTGGAGGATCACAGGTTGACTACCCCTGATCTACACAATGGTCACATCAATTCTAGATTATTGTAACTCACTCTATGCAAGTGTACCCTTGAAATTGATCTGGAAGCTCACCTGGTCCAGAATGCAGCTGCATGGGTTCTTACTGGGACACAGTGCAGAGCCCATATATTACCTGTGCTCTCCTAGCAGCACTGGCTCCAGGTCAAGGACTGAATCAGATTCAAAGTCCTTATACTCCCTGTAGGGCTCTTTTTTCTGCAGGTGCTAATCTGCTCATGGTCCCTGGTCCCATATAAGAACATTACTAAAGGCTGTGTAATTTTAAAACATTTAAACTGTATTTAAGTTTAAATTCTATTTATGTATATTTTAAAAAAAATTGTTTCACTGACATTGTAATCTGCCCTGAGTCTTTTTAATTTTTTTTAAAAAGTGTTTGTTTAAAGAAAGGCATACTAAGACGAAAGGATTTTAGTAATATTCCAAGAAAAAATATACCTGCGTCTTCTTAGTAAGCAAAGGCCTTACTTTTTAAAATCACATCTCTGGATTTTAGTCTTGGATGTCATATGTGTGTGGTTTTGCTTACAGCCATTGTGTCTCTTTGTGGTCAGTCCCTGAATTTGTTACAAAATGGAACATGACAAATTAATAATTAAACCAAATTATGCCTACTTGCCATATATTTTCCCATTTATGATTTGGTATTCAAAAAGTGTTTTGGTCTGAGTGGTTTGCTTTCTCCCATTTGCTGAGGTATACTCAAGGAGAATGACATTTTTCTTAGTAAATGAATTCCATTTTGTCATTCTATTGCTTTCCCCTTATTTCAAATAATTGAAACATTGTATTTGATTTCCCTTCAGGGGAATTTTCCTGGCCTTGGCATGTATTCTAGGAAAACGGAGGTTATTTTTTCCTTCTTTAGAAAAAAACTAATGAAAACAAGCTGTTTGTCAGCTCAAATTTTGTACTACAATTGCTTCTAGACTGTGTATTTGGGAAGTCATAGGTCTCCAGGGGGAGTTGTTAAATTAAGAGAATAATTTACATGAAACATGTCCAACATTACTGTTGGTAGTCATGGAACTGTCTTTGTTCTTACTATTCATAGGTGTTCCTCTCTCCAGTTTCTTTGTGTTAAACTTGTGAAGCGTGATGTGAGAGGGATCTGAAAACTTTATTGGTTGCCTCTGAGATTATGGAAATATAATTTAAAAGCCTAGATCTTGCCAACGTGTTTATTGGTGGAACTCCACATCTAAAGACTTCCTCCACATTTAAACTGTCATTTTTCATTGTTTGTAACTTTTCATCACTCCTGCAGTTTGCAATAACGTTTGCTGTGGGCCACTCTTTCCCCAGACATACAAGAGACAGTCCTTGCACAACTGAGCCATAAAACCATTCAAGAAATTAGAGGATGTATTTGATTTCTATGACTTGGTAAGACAGAAATCCAAATATTCTTAGCTGATTCTAATTACTTCAGTTCCTGAATTTCTAGACAGGATTTTAAAGACAAATCATATGTAATCCAGTTTCGGCTTTTATTCAGGTTAGCTATACTGTTATCCAAAACAGATTTTTAAAAAATCTATATTTGGCTTAAAAATACAAAAAAAAAATACCACTGGGGGGGGGGGGTTGAGTGAACCGAATGCATATGCCTAATTGATGTATAGAATCATAGAATCATAGAATCATAGAGTTGGAAGGGGCCATACAGGCCATCTAGTCCAACCCCCTGCTCAACACAGGATTAGCCCTAAGCATCCTAAAGCATACAAGAAAAGTGTGTATCCAACCTTTGCTTGAAGACTTCCAGTGAGGGGGGCGCTCACCACCTCCTTAGGCAGCCTATTCCACTGCTGAACTACTCTGACTGTGAAAAACTTTTTCCTGATATCTAGCCTATATCGTTGTACTTGAAGTTTAAACCCATTACTGCGTGTCCTCTCCTCTGCAGCCAGCAGAAACAGCATCCTGCCCTCCTCCAAGTGACAACCTTTCAAATACTTAAAGAGGGCTATCATGTCCCCTCTCAACCTCCTTTTCTCCAGGCTGAACATTCCCAAGTCCCTCAACCTATCTTCATAGGGCTTGGTCCCTTGGCCCCAGATCATCTTCGTCGCTCTCCTCTGTACCCTTTCAATTTTATCTACGTCCTTCTTGAAGTGAGGCCTCCAGAACTGCACACAGTACTCCAGGTGTGGTCTGACCAGTGCCGTATACAATGGGACTATGACATCTTGTGATTTTGATGTGATGCCTCTGTTGATACAGCCCAAAATGGCATTTGCCTTTTTTACTGCTGCATCACACTGCCTGCTCATGTTTAGTTTACAATCCACAAGTACCCCAAGGTCTCGTTCACACACAGTGCTACCTAGAAGCGTATCCCCCATCCAGTAGGCATGCTTTTCATTTTTCTGACCCAGATGCAGAACTTTACACTTATCTTTATTAAATTGCATCTTGTTCTCATTTGCCCATTTTTCCATTGTGTTCAGATCTCGTTGAACTCTGTCTCTATCTTCCGGAGTATTTGCCAGTCCTTCCAATTTGCTATGTATTTTTATTGGGGGTAAGCAGATTCCTTTGTCTCCACCCCATTGACCTTAAATGTGATGGTTCATGGAGGTTTTTTTAAAATGACAATCAAAAATGCTGTTGTCAAACATGTTCCAATTTACAGATGCTTCATTTACAGATGCTGATCATTCCTTTGATATGTTGATGATTCAGTGTGGTTAATACATAGGAAATAAAAATAAATACTTGATGCTACAGGAAGAATAGAGACATTCAACAGTTTAGAAACATTTCTTTTAAAGGAAAACATTGTGGAGTGTTTAAAATATATATATATATATATATATATATATATATATATATATATATATATATATATATATATATATATATATATATATATATATATATATATATATATATATATATATATATATATATATATTACAATACTATTTTTGTGTTCTATGCATTCTATGAAACTTTTTGTTGCTCCATATAGACCACATTTTTAATCATGAACCCCTCTCCCCCGGTCAATGGTGTCCCACTTTACCAATGTTAAAATCTGGTCACCTTACCATAGAATCATAGAGTTGGAAGGGACCTCCAGGGTAATATACTCCAACCCTCTGCATAATGCAGGAAATTCACAACTACCTGCCCACCCACAGTGACTCCAATTCCATGCCCAGATGAAGTCCGCCCCTCCAAAAAAAAACTCCTAGAATCCTTGGCCAGTCTGATCTGGAAGAAATTTACCTCCCAACCCCAAAGTGGCAATCGACATTTCCCTGGGCATACAAGAAAGGGCACAAGCACTGATACAATCCCTTCTGCCCACCTACTCACAATCTGCCTAAGTTCATAAAATCAGCATTTCTGTCAGTTGGCTATCTAAAGGTAAAGGTATCCCCTGTGCAAGCACCGAGTCATGTCTGACCCTTTGGGTGACGCCCTCTAGCGTTTTCATGGCCGACTCAATACGGGGTGGTTTGCCAGTGCCTTCCCCAGTCATTACGTTTGCCCCCCAGCAAGCTGGGTACTCATTTTACCGACCTCGGAAGGATGGAAGGCTGAGTCAACCTTGAGCCGGCTGCTGGGATCGAACTCCCCGCCTCATGGGCAAAGCTTTCAGACAACATTTCTGCTGCCTTACCACCCTGCGCCACAAGAAGCTCTTAGTTGGCTATCTAGCCTTACTTAAATCCTTCCAATGAAGGAGAACTCATGACCTCTCAAGGAAGACTGTTCCACTGAGGAATCACTGTAAGTAAGTCTTTATTATTACGGTACTAGATCAGTAGTTAAGAATCGCTGTAACTGTCCGGACCTTCTGAGCTGGGCTACCAGGAGGGTGGGATAAAAATGAAATCAATAAATACATTTTAGCTAAGAATTAATTTTAATTAATTTAGTACTTTTTCTAACATTTTAATTTTCCTAGCTCTTTAGACAAGCAATCCTTTTTTATGTTTATAATGATGTCAAAATTACAATGCGTGTGCCCTTAATAGTGGTAAATTGGTAGTTCGTAAGGTATACTCTATTCTAAGGCTGGAGGAAGTTGATGCAATTTCATTTATACTCTACCTTTCTTGCTGAGACAAAAGGAAAATTTCAAAATATTTTTAAATGCAAACCAATAGCACAAGACCCCCAGTGATTGATGCAGCAGGATTACAAAACTGGAATATAGTGCAGATTTTTTAAAAATGTAAGACCTGCATAGCCTAACTTCAGTGTTTCTATGGCTTGGATCCTCAAGGCCAGCCAGATAGGCCAATTCAAGGTAGGGAACCATCTTCCAGACTAAATGAATCATTTTTTTCCCTTTCTGCATTAACTTGCTTCTTCAACAATAATCCAGTTCTGTGCTCTTAATTGAGTCAGGGAGGGTCAATTGAGTGGTGCAATGGTTAAGAGTGGCAATCACTAATCTGGAGAACCAGGTTTGAGTCCCCACTCCCGCACATGCAGCCAGCTGGATGACCTTAGACCAGTCACAGTTCTTTCAGTGCTATCTCGGCTCTACCTACCTCACAGGGTATCTGTTGTGGGGAGAGGAAGGTAGGTCCAAAAAAGCAGCTCTTCTTTCCTACTCTTCTCCTCTCAATTATTGGGTTACAATGTTCTTCAAGCTCTCAGCTTTTCCAACCAGTATCACCTCTGTCTTGTGAGAACTCAGCTTCAGCTTGCTCAGCCTCAGACTTCTGTACATCATCAGCTGATATGGCTAAAGAAATACAAAGCTGGGTGTTATCAGCATGTTGATAAGAGAGTATTCCTAAATCCTGAAGGAATTCTAGAATGCTTTACTAAGTGATTGAATATCATAGGGGATATGACTGAACCATACAGAACCTCACAGTAGAAGTCCCACACTGATGACTACTGGTCTAAAACAGCAAATTGAATCTGATTGGTAAGGAACTAAATCAATGTATAGCACATCCATTGATAACTCTTCTATCTCCTAATGCCTCAACAAGATGGCATGATCCACAGTATCAAAGGCTGCTCATATATCCCATAAGAATAACAAAGAAGCATGACCCTTGTCTGCCTTCAGAGATAATCAACTAAAGCAACCAGCACCATCTTCGTCCCGTGGCCCAGCCTAATGCCAGAATGAAAGGAGTCTAGAGCAGCTGAACCATCCAGAAAGACTGGCGTTAGTTTGCAGCTTCACGTTGAATCATTTTGCTCAGAAATAATTGTCCACATTTTTCTCTAGTGATGGTTTTTAATGTAATGAATGGGTTTTAGTCTGCTTTAGTGATCCTGAAAAGGCACTCTATTGATTGATTTATGGCGAACATCAGAGCTTCATTCATCTTTACATGATTTCAGCAATCAGAACAGACACTGGCTGGATGTGGGCTCTCCACGGTGTTCCTGTGAGAACCCTCGCAGCTACATTTTGGACCAGCTGAAGTTTTCAGGTCAAGGATAATGGCAGGCCCATGTACAGCGAGTTACAGAAGTCTAGTCCGGAGGTGACCGTTGCATGGATCACTGTGGCTAGGTGCTCTGGGGTCAGATAGGGTATTAGTAGCCTCACTTGGCTACTAGCCAAACAGCCGTGATAGGCATGAACTAGCTGATGCCGCACTAATACTCTGATGTTGGTGTCTGCTTCCTTAAGTACTCTGGGAATAAAGATAATAACTCAAGGGCAGTTTAATGAACCAAGAAGAGGTGTTCAGAAATTTGGGAGGATCTATCAAGTTCAAAGCAGCTCCAGCCCAGCTCTTTCTACGCACTTTGACTGGAGAAGTCAGCAGCTAGATTCAAAGTAACACCTTAGAGACCCACACGATTTTCGGGATATGAGCTTTTGAGAGTCAAAGCTGCCTTCTGGAGAGATGAGAAGATCCAGGAATCAGTAAAAGGAAATGTGTGGATTTATTAGAGGGTGTGGGTCAAGTAATTTCCTGAAGATCCAGCTTCCAAGTTTTTATATATGATTTTTGGCTGACATGCCGTTTCCTTGTTCAGTTACATAAGGGAGATAGGGAAGGGAGCTTTTGTTTCCCAGGAAAAGGTATTTGGGATCCACAGTACCTTTCACATATATCTTAGTAATCAGTAGCTTAGTGATTATGTTTATAAAGCTATACATAGACCAGAAAGGTTACCTTTTTTTGCTTGAGATTTGCAACAGGTTGCCAGATTGTTTCAAACGCAGCTATTTCGTGACTAAAGTAAAAGCCTTCATTATTGTAGTAAGACAAATTGAGTGCACATTCACTAGATCCCACTGGTTTCAGAAAATTACCAGGAGCCCTGTAAGTTTTTTTAGTGCTGCTGATAATGTATATTTTAAAAATATTGGAGAAGCAGCTACTCATGGCTGAACCATATTTTTTATGGGATTCAACCTGCTATATTAACTTTTGGATGAAATAATTTTCACATACATCTTATTGCTCAGACATTTAGACATGGAAAGGCCTAAACCTTTTGTTCTTTTTTTAAAAGATTATGCCTCAATAAACATGTTGGCTTTTAAAGTGTGGGTCTTTAATTTTTCCAGTCACAACTAAACAATTACAAATCATTGCACAAGCATCTACTCTTATTGGACAAAGAGAAGAAGGGAGGTGGGAGAGGGGACAGAATATACAAAATGCTGTAATGGAAGCTGCATCTCTCCACTCCCCAACAGATAAGATCTCCTTCACGTTTATTTATTTAGAATATATGTACATGCTAACTCTCCAGAGATCTGCTTACAAGAATACATAACCATTAAACCACAACTATTAAACATGACAACAAAGCTATTAAGCCACTGAAAAATCCCAGGGCATAACAACATTGCAAAATAAACAATAAGCAGTCAAAATGATACTCTCTTCAGAAGCAAACTAAAAGGTAAAACTCCTTAGTTAAAAGCTTTGGTAAAAAGGAACTCTTTGGCTTGGCTCCAATAAAAAAGCACGGTAAGCAACAAGCATTCCTCACAGGGCAGGCTTTCAAAAGGTGTTGTATCCCTACTGGAAAAGCCCTGTTTTGTTGTCTTCCACCTCCCCTCCTAAGGCAGGGGAACAAAAAATTGGGCTTCAGATGAAGATTTTAACTAACAACCTGAACAAAATCACTAGGGGCAAATCCTTCATCCTTCATTAACGTATGAAGGGCAGATATTTCATCAACACATTATACTAACTCAGATCATTGGTCTATCACTATACACATGGTCTACTCTTGACTGTTAGCAGTTAGAATCATAGAATCATAGAATCATAGAGTTGGAAGGGGCCATACAGGCCATCTAGTCCAACCCCCTGCTCAACGCAGGATTAGCCCTAAGCATCCTAAAGCATCCAAGAAAAGTGTGTATCCAACCTTTGCTTGAAGACTTCCAGTGAGGGGGAGCTCACCACCTCCTTAGGAAGCCTATTCCACTGCTGAACTACTCTGACTGTGAAAAACTTATTCCTGATATCTGGCCTATATCGTTGTACTTGAAGTTTAAACCCATTACTGTGTGTCCTCTCCTCTGCAGCCAGCAGAAACAGCATCCTGCCCTCCTCCAAGTGACAACCTTTCAAATACTTAAAGAGGGCTATCATGTCCCCTCTCAACCTCCTTTTCTCCAGGCTGAACATTCCCAAGTCCCTCAACCTATCTTCATAGGGCTTGGTCCCTTGGCCCCAGATCATCTTCGTCGCTCTCCTCTGTACCCTTTCAATTTTATCTACGTCCTTCTTGAAGTGAGGCCTCCAGAACTGCACACAGTACTCCAGGTGTGGTCTGACCAGTGCTGTATACAATGGGACTATGACATCTTGTGATTTTGATGTGATGCCCCTGTTGATACAGCCCAAAATGGCATTTGCCTTTTTTACCGCTGCATCACACTGCCTGCTCATGTTTAGTTTACAATCCACAAGTACCCCAAGGTCTCGTTAACACACAGTGTTGCCTAGAAGCGTATCCCCCAACCAGTAGGCATGCTTTTCATTTTTCTGACCCAGATGCAGAACTTTACACTTATCTTTATTAAATTGCATCTTGTTCTCATTTGCCCATTTTTCCATTGTGTTCAGATCTCGTTGAACTCTGTCTCTATCTTCCGGAGTATTTGCCAGTCCTCCCAATTTGGCGTCATCTGCAAACTTGATGAGTAGTCCCTCCACCCTCTCATCTAGATCATTAATAAATATGTTAAAAAGTACTGGGCCGAGCACCGAGCCCTGAGGTACTCCGCTACTCACCTCTCTCCAGTTTGATGAAACACCATTGACAACAACTCTTTGAGTGCGGTTCTCTAACCAATTCCCTATCCACCTAGCTATCTGAAAATCCAGATTGCAGTCCTTCAACTTATCCATCAGAACATCATGGGGAACCTTGTCTAAAGCTTTACTAAAATCCAAGTAAATGACATAAACCGAATTTCCCCGATCCAGCAAACCTGTTACTTGGTCAAAAAAGGAAACTAGGTTGGTCTGGCAGGACCTGTTGGAGACAAATCCATGCTGACTTCCTTGGATCACCAAATTGTCCTCCAGATGTTTGCAGATCGCTCCCTTTAATATCTGCTCCATTATCTTCCCCACAACAGAGGTCAGACTCACTGGTCTGTAGTTTCCTGGGTCATCCTTCCTCCCTTTTTTGAAGATCGGAATAACATTTGCTCTTTTCCAGTCCTCCGGGACATCTCCAGTCCTTAAAGAGGTTCCGAAGATGATGGACAAGGGCTGTGCAAGTTCTCTGGAAAGTTCTTTGAGTACTCTCGGGTGCATTTCATCCGGACCAGGGGATTTGAACTCATCCAGTGCAGCTAAATGCTTCTCAACAACCTCTCTATCCATGTTAACCTGCCACCCAGACACTATCCTTTGGCTATGGCCATCTCTAGATGTGCCTAAACACTTTGACCTGTGGGAAAAAAAACAGATGTAAAATAGGCACTAAGCCTTTCTGCTTTCTCTGCATCTTTCGTTAGAGTTTGTCCATCCACACCCAACAGTGGGCCTATTGCCTCCTTTACTTTACGTTTGCTCCTCACATAACTGAAAAATCTTTTCTTGTTACAATGGGCTTCCCTGGCCAATCTTAGCTCACTCTCAGCTTTGGCCTTTATGATGATTGATCTACAGTGCCTAGTAACCTGTAGGTACTCTTCTTTAGAACTCTGTCCTTCCCTCCATTTCCTGAACATTTTCCTTTTCTTTCTTAGTTCCTCTTGAAGTTCTCTGTTCATTCAAATAGGCTTCTTAAAGCTCCTGCAGTGTTTTCGTCTTTCTGGGATAGTCATTGATTGAGCATGCAATAGCTCTTGTTTGAGTAGCGCCCACCCTTCACATGCTCCAGAGTCTTACAGGTCTTTCACATGCCCTCCTGTGATTATTTAAATTGGAGATGCCCAAGATTGAACCTGGGACCATTTTCATGCAAAGCAGATGTTCTACCACAGAGCCATGACAAAGCTTTCTCTTAAAAGAACTGTTTCACTTTTAAGGGTCTTGTGCTCTGCATGATGATGTAAGGCTAATGAGAAAAACATGTATAATGTTCTGGAAACTGAGAATGCCATACACAATATGCATGTGCATGAATAATATCATTTAAATGGTCAACTTGAGAATGCTATTGTTTCTGTCTAATTTCTGATATACAGGCCTTAAGTAGATTTTTCAGTTGTTCACTAGGATGGCATAGAAAGAGTTAAGCATCTAAGACTGCTGGAAGGCTGCATCTTTGTTGAGGCCACATGATAGCTGTGGACCTTATTTATGGCCATGGGGAAATAGTGCCATTCTATCAGGTCACCTGTGTTAACATCTGCTTTCATTTGGGTAAGACTTTGCATCAAAGGAGTTAATAATTTATTTGACTGTGTTTGGCACAGGTCAGAAAACTTTGGTAGTCGATATATTGGAAGATTTATGGTACACTGTAGATTAAAAGGAGGAAACAGCACGGTTACCTAGTTCACTAAAACAAACAGCATTCTTTATAGGAATGCCCAACAATTCTTAGGAACGGGCTTTGAATTCTAGTAAGTACATAATAGCATAATACCACCATAATAATAGCATAAAACAAGAATCAAACACATCTCCCAAATATTGGATTTTTTTTCTTTTATAAGTTAAATATTTTTTTCTTTGTTTATATATTCCTGCAGGGCACTTATAATCTAAAACCTTGGTTCTGTGTTCTCAGTGACTGTTCTTATAAATTGGCCTTGTTTGCAAAGAGGGATGGATGGCATGTCAATAACTTCACTATAATTATTAGGAGGCATAAGTGTAAGCATGAAATGCTTTTAAAACACACAATTTTTGCAATGTTATGTTGAATATACTGAGCAGTGTGTTAATTCCAACAGGAATTTCTTTGACTCTCTTCAACAAATCTGAAAAAAAGCAGCTGTGGCTGAAAGTGGCATGATAACACTATACACACGGTCCTAGCTAAAGTTGCCAGCTCCAGGTTGAAAAAAACCTGGAGATGAGGGAGGAGCCTGGGGAGGGAGGAATTTGGGGAGGGCAGGAACCTTAGCAAGCTATAATTCCATAGAATCCACCCTCCAAAGCAGTCATTTTACTAAGGTAACTGACTTCTGTAGTCTGGGGATCAATTGTAATCCCAGAAGATCTCCAGGCCCCATCTGGAGGTTGGCAACCCTAGACTCAACCCAGTTGGCAACCCTAGACTCAACCCCATCTGGAGGTTGGCAACCCTACTTGGGATAGTAGGGACTAGAAAGGTGTATGCATTTATGTATATGGAGGCATGTATAAGACAGTGAAGAGCCTTAGATTCTTTACCCACATTCCACATGTATTTCTCTTTGCCCATAGTGGATGTTGTCTTCTGTTGTGGAGTGTGTTTAGGATTGCCAACTCTGGCTTGAGAAATATCTGGAGACTTTGGAGGTGGAGCCTAGGGGTGGTAGATGCATGAAGTACAAGGGCCTCGGCAGGGTATTATGCTATAGAGCCCACTTTCGAAATCAGCCATTTTCTCCAGACGCTCTCTGTCATCTGGAGATCAGTTATAATTCCAGGAGATCTCCAGCCACCAACCAGAGGTTGGCAACCCTAAATACTTTTTCTCATACGAAGCCTATTTTCAGGTCCTTGAATATCTTTGGCCTTTTGCAAGCAGAAGTGCCTAGCACAGGAGGGAATGTGCTCCACAGCCCTGGGCTGCCTGTTCAGTGGACAAAAGGAGGTGCATATGGAATGAAGGCATAAGATCCAAACCAAGTTAAGGATTACACATATAAAACAGACCGGTTTCCTGTTTTAATTTATATATGCATATATCATGCACACACAGAAAGAGAGGTTTAGCTATTCTGGCAGGACTGAATGCAAATTCATTAGCTCCTGTCAGTCTGAATAATGACTGAGAAACTCCCACCTGAAACATTTCTGACGGCTAAAAGCAGGGCAGCAGGTTAAGCTCCTGCTGAAGGATTAACTGTGCTCCTCTTATGTGCTGACATGTCTTTAAGAAGAGCTATCATTTCTGATGATGATTTGCTTTCATTTCTGCCTCCTTGGCTTGCCAAACAAGTTAAATTCCTGGAACAACAAAGTTTCCGGTCCTCAAAATGCATCTTAGCCAGACAAATGGGTTCAACAGAGTTCCTCCATTGGACTGATGGGATTTTCCACCTGTATCAAATCTGTAAGATAGAATGATCCACCACTTTGCAGGAAATCTCTTTTCAGTGAGATATCTTTATGAGTCAGTCCTTTGGCCTGGGCGTATGTTATTATTATGTTTTTTTGATATGGTGAAGTCACCTTGGGACAGTTTTAGCACAATAATTTGACATAAACATGTGAAAAAGTTGTTCAGTTGCTCAGTGCATGAAAACAGCCCTTCTTCTGTAATGGGTCATGTTTTTATGTTCTTACCATGTCAAGGTGCAATGAAACAACACATTTCACAAGCAAACCTAAAGTACTAAAATATCTTTATGATGACTATGTTACATTTAAAATATTGTTTGAACTTGGAACGGGACCACCTAAAAATGAGTTAATGTGGACTTAGTTCACATTGAGCCAGAATTGTTTATTTACATTCTTGCAATTTTCAGGTCTCATTGCTATTCAGGTCTCATATGCTACTCATAACAAATCCTGGAGGCCTCCATTTGAAACTCACATTATTCCCTTCCCCTCTTGTCTAATTTGCTGTGAGCTGCTGTGGGCTAGTTGGCTAGGAGTAGTAGTATGCTGCCCTACCAGGCCACACCTGGCTGGGCAAGTTTCAAGTCTAAAGTCTAATCCCACAGGTCTAAAGCCATGAGAGTCAGTTCACCAAGGAAGGTGGGGCAGGAAGCGGAGTCAAAGCTGGGCTGGGTCATTTACCAGATGGTGTCTTTAGCCACACCATCTTTAAACCGCCCGTGGCGCCACGGGCGCCACGGACTAAATAATTCGCTAAGGCCTGCCGAGGCGGGATGTGTCCGTGATGAGGAAGGGTCCGGATTGGACCCTTCCTCACGACAGACAATCGGAGGGACCAATCGGCAGGCGCGAAGCGCCTGCCGATTGGTCCCTCCGATTCCCAGCTCCAGGAACTGCGAGCCGCGCGCAGCGCGGCTCGTAGTTCCTCCCGGCCTGACGCGGTGAGAGGCGCGAAGCGCCTCTCGCCGCGTCAGGCCACCGACCCAGGGAGCCCCCGGCAGTCACGCGAAGCGCGGCTGCCGGGGGTTTACTGCCTGGTGGGCTGACGCGGCGAGAGGCGCGAAGCGCCTCTTGCCGCGTCAGCCCACTGCCAACGATAGAAGCTCGCCGCCGCGGACCAGCCCGCCGCCGCCACGGACCAGCCCGCCGCGGACCAGCCCGCCGACGTTTGAGGTTAGGACCTAGCGCCCGCTGCATTCCCCTGCAGCGGGCTTGATTACTAGTGGTTGAATAAGTGGGGAACAGAGCTGGACCAGAGTGAAAATCCACGAATGGAGTCCAAGAGTAAGCTGAAGTCAGAGGCTGGGGACAAAGTCAAGACAAGCTAAACCGGAAACCATAAATTAAGTCAGAAGCCAAAGCCAAAATCAGGAACCAGGAATTAAGTCAAGGAGTCAAAGCTGAAGTCAGGAACAAGGAATCAGTTAAGCACAGCTTTGCCGTAGCAAACCAAAAACCAGGTAGATGGGCAGGGAATGCACACGTTGCACCCACAGAGAACCTTGCCTCAAGACTCTCCTAAAGTAAACCAAAACTAGATGGGGTCGCCTTCACCCAGGTGGCTTGTAGCTGGGCCTAATCCTCAACTGAGGAAAGATCTGCAGCTGGACCCCATCAAGACTGATAGCATGCTGATCTTCTGACAACTGTGAAGTTGGTCTGACAGCACTGCCACTGCTGCTCTGGCAAGTCTTTGGTGCTGGATGGGATCTTGTCCCAGGGTATTACATAGAATGGCATGTAGGACTGGGCAGTAGCCTGGCTGGGCCAGCCTGTTCATTGTCTAGTAGATTGGGCAGGCCCCAATCCTCCACCAGATCTTCAGTCTCCAGCATCTCCATGGGAGGCAGGCCTGGATTGGGGTCTAGTTTGGACTTAAGCACACGTTCTGGAATTTTATATTGGATAAACTATAATTTATCAGAGCAGGGATAAGAGAAGGCCCTTATATAGCAAGTGACAGTAATCCAGCCTAGAGGTTACTGTTGCATGGATCACTGTGGTGAGGTGTTCTGGGGCCAAATAGGGCACTAATAGCTTGGCTTGGCAAAGGTGGAAAATGCCTTTCATTACATGAGCTTTCATAGTTAAGGAAGTATCACGTCCAGGTTCCTGACCAATTGCCTCAGTCCAGCTGGTGTTGAAGGTCATTCAGATTTGCAGGAAACAGCATCCTTTCAAAGCATTTTTACAACAACCTTCCCACCTTCTCAATGATATAGAATGACTCAGAGATCTCCATTACTACTCGAGTCTGATGAAGGAGCTTTGAATCATAAAAGCTTATCTCCTCCCAAATCTTGCTTGGTTTTAGATGCTTCTGGATTCAAATCAACTTGCTACTAATGTTACTGTTCTTTTCATACAGTTTTTACCTTGTCATAGGGCATTTTGAACTGCTTTCATACTGAGTTCTGGTCTTCCGTTAACTTTGGAACTAATTATATTGGCAAGTTACTGAAATGCCGTCATTACTGACCGTTTTGGTTAAAAGTGGACTATAACAAGTGCATGTTGTGGAACAAGGAGAGAATGTAAGACATTTCATCTGGAACAGATTTTAAATTCTACCTGTGCCATGAAGTATGTGATCATCACTGTTCCCCATCTAAAAAACAGAAATGATGCTAGTATTACCCACTGGGGAAATTCTAAGGGAAAATAAATGTTTTTGAAAGAACATAAATAAAAACAGCCCTTATAGAATGTACATATTCTTCTTGTGCAATTACTATAAACAGATGTTCGCCTTTAAAACTTTAGTCCACTCTACTAACAGCATGCTGTCAAACCAGCATCTGAAATTGTTGTTCAAAGCTGGCTTGTTATGCATTTAGTCTTCAATATGGTTTCATTTGATATGCCTACCATATTGCTTGGCCAGGGTATAGAATCAATGAGATGAGGAAAAGCATTAGTCAAGGAAAAGGAGGATTTGAGATATCATCTGAATCCTAGTCTCAAAAATGAACATTATTTGTGAAGAGAGCCTATGAATATCTACATAACTTGAACATTTGCCACAGAGCATCTGCTCCTGCATGGTACCATATTTACCCCTTAAGTTAAAAAAAAAACAAACCCCTTTTCGTCTTTATGAAAAAAGGGGATCATCTACAGAGATGGTCAACATGCTGTGGGGGTGGAAGCATTCTTTCTTTGACTCTACATCTTCTGGCAACCACCAGAAGTTACAGTGTCAGAGAAAAGATAACAGCTCCCCATTAAGCTGGCTCATGGGGCTAGAAACAGAAGGTACAGAGATATTGAGGAGAGAGGGAGCTATCTTAGATTCAGGGATATTTGCCTTTTGAATGTAGCCCCTTTTTGAAGGGTGTATCTTGCATTCATTGTTATTTTTAGTTCAGGTAAATATTACAATAAAGATTAGAGTAAAGAATTGAAGAACTACAATCAATTCAGAAATGGAGGGTAGTATGTTAAAAAATTCTGCACATTAAAATTGTGTACAATTATTTACATACTTAATCCTGTTATATTAAGAAACCACAGTTCAAATATTTTCCTATAAAATCTATGAAAATGCTTAATGTCTATATGAAATTTCTACAAAAAGATCAGTATGTTCTCACTAAGAAGCAGCCTCATTCAAAACATTTGGTTTGTTTTTAGAAAAAACACTTAACTCATTTTTTGAGGTCTAGCCATCCATACGTCCAAATAGAAAGTGCTTTCTGAGAAAATATTTATTTTAAAATATATAAATACGGGGGTCTTTGCTTAATATCTTGAAATTCCACAGCAGTGCAGGTGCATAACAGCTTCCAAAATGAACTGGGGTTGGAGGGGAGATTAATTTCCCCAAATGACTCCCTTCATTCCATCTTTCACTTTGTTATTTGCTGTTTTCAGAGCGCCACTGAAACAGCCTCTAAGATTCAGCACCTTCCAAAAAAAATGAATACCCAGCAATCCACAAGGTTTTCTTTAACTGCCATGAGAATCACATTTACAACCAAATTGGCATTTGACCCACACAAGAATGAAATTGCTGAAAGGGGACTGAAGCCCTATAGCACCAAATGTTGAGGGAGAAGACCACCTGAGAAAGATCATAGAAGCGTCTCATCTTACTTCATTAGATTGCCATCAATTAAATTGTCAGAGGCATGGGGGGATTAATTAATGCAGATGTTTAACACTTAGCCAGTGTAGTTATGTACCCCCCCAAAAAAAAACAATATAAATGAAGCTCTGTTGGGTAATTGTTTATTTAGGTCAACTACTTTTTAAAGCCATACAGACTTGGACTTGGCATCTCGGTCTACAGTTACATGAATCTGTCAAAATCCTTCAAATTGTCTTCTTTGAATGCGTCAGAGTCTTAATTCCAGTAATTGAATCAGGAATTATTTATTTATTTATAGACAGGAAGGGAAGAGGCCTCTACTCAGGGGATGGTATTGAGTCCACACAGAGAGATTTCTGTGCTTTCATTTTTTCAAGGTCCTTTTCATTTCATCTGCTTTGGGGCAGAGTAGAAAGCAAATTGAAAGGAATGACAAAAATATATTACTATTACTATTACTATTACTATTACTATTACTATTACTATTACTATTACTATTACTATTACTATTACTATTACTATTATTTCATGCCACTCCTGAGGCCGGCTCATGGCAGGTTACAACGTCTGATAAAAATCTCATTAAAATGAACCACAAAAACACAGTAACAGATACAAGGAGGAATACCTCAAAATCCCCCCCATCCCTACCTCTGGAGGGAAGGAAAAGGTCAAGATAACAATAATGATATTTAACACCAGGGGGCCCCTGTCAATCTTCCTCACTGCCCCTGGCCTCAACCACAGACCCGGTGGAAGAGCTCAGTATTGCAGGCCCTGCAGAACACCTATACGTCCTGCA
This sequence comes from Paroedura picta, assembly GCF_049243985.1. Taxonomy (NCBI): domain Eukaryota; kingdom Metazoa; phylum Chordata; class Lepidosauria; order Squamata; family Gekkonidae; genus Paroedura; species Paroedura picta. The sequence continues at coordinate 88,714,971 of NC_135369.1, forward strand.
GGGCCTGCAGCTCACCCAGGAGCTCATTTCACCAGGTTGGGGCCAGGACCAGAAAGGCCCTGGCCCTGGCCAGGCCAGGCATGCTTCCCTGAGGCCAGAAATGACCAGTAAATTGTCACCCATGGAATGTAAAGCTCTGTGGGGTGCATAAGGCAATAGGCAGTCCCTCAGGTATGTGGGTCCCAGACCGCACAGGGCCTTGAAGGTTAAGGCCATAACCTCATTCATTCATTCATTCATTCATTCATTCATTCATTCATTCATTCATTCATTCATTCATTCAGGGTGATTTACATGGAGCATATGAACAATACCTGAAACATATAACATATGAATAACCATACAATAATAACCTTGAACCGGAACCGAACAGTAACTGGTAATCAGTTCAGCTGCCTTAGCCATGGCTGGATATGGGCCCTCCATGGTGTTCCAGCATTTTGTACCAGCTGAGGTCTCCAGGTAAAGGACAAAGGTAGGCCCGCATAGAGCGAGTTACAGACATCTGTTCTGGAGGTGGCCAGGTGTTCAGGGGACATGTACGGTGCTAGTAGCTGAGCTTGGCAAAGACCTGTGCCTTCATGGTTAGCAAGGCATCAATGATCACACCCAAGTTCCTGTGGTATGGTAGTAAGTTGCAACCCTGTGAGGATGGGTAAGTACACTTCATGGCCTGACCCCCTAGCTCCCAGCCACAGGACCTCCATCTTGGAAGGGTTGAGTTTCAGGTGACTCTGCTCAAGCCATTTAGTCACTACTTCCAAGCATCTGGCAAAAAGATCTGGGGCGGCGGGAAGCTGGGTGGCTGTCCATGAGGAGATATAGCTGGGTGTCATCCGCATATTGATGACAGCCCAGCCCAAAACTCCACACCAGTTGGGCCAGAGAGCATTTAAAGATGTTAAATAGCATGGGGGAGAGAACCCCACATAGAAGTCAGTAGGAGTGAAACAACTCTTCCCTCACAGCAACCCTCTGGGTCTGGTTATGGAGAAAGGAGCATATCCAGCTAAGAGCTGGATCACAGGCATACATATACCCAAGGCTGACAGGTTTTCTACAGTGGTGGGATCTTTCACCTGGAACTTCTGGACCGATTCCACACAAGGAATTTGCCCAGTCACAGAAGTCCTTGCCCCTAGCTGCAAACATGGAGGTGGCACTCCTGACTTGCTATGACCTGCCACAGTGACCTGCCACTCTGGAGAGGGAATGCAGCGCTGAGTTCATCACTCTGGACCTGGTGCCAAGTGGGGCGGAGGACATTCAGGGCCATCAGTGGTCCACACTTCTTCATTTAGGTGAGTCAGGTGTGGCTGGCTTGGGATTGGGGTTGTGGGGTCTCTTTAAATCTCCCCTGCAGCTGGGGATATGACAACTGTCCACAGTGCCAATGCAGTAAGGGAAGCCTAAATGGCCAAAACTGCCCATGTTCTGTGATAGAAAAACACACAGATAAGACTGCTAAGTAAAAAGGATCCAAACACCCCAACCCCACCAGTCTTCCCCCAGATGCCCAATGGGGCGCGGCAGCATGGCCATGTTGCTGCATGACTTTTTGCCCCAATAAGGAATGCCAGGATGCCAGGATTGCAGCCAGCCTATTGTCCCAGTCTCTTTGCCCACTATAAAAATAATTCCTAAAAGAAATCGAGGGTCCCTGTAGCAACACTGAAATTTCTATTTTTAAAAAATTCTGGATTCAGGAGGGACATTTGAATCCCCAAAACCACCGTTAAGAGGGGATTGGTGGCTTTTGTTGATTGATAACCCGAGAAGTGGGGGGGGAGGGGTTGTGCGCATTTCTGGCTTCTCCACCACCTCGCCGGGAAGGAAAAAGCTGCAATGAGGTGGCGGGAGAATGTGGGAGGGGTCTCCTGTCAGGCAGGGGCCAAACATGACGTTTACCATCACGCTTTTACAAGCAGGAGGCAGTGCGTGTTTTCTGCCTTCATGTGGAATTCTATTCCATTGGTTGGTTGAAGAAAAATATATATTTAACAAAAATTACTGCTGGCATGACAGCATTACATCTTCTGGTGAGGGGGCAGGAAAGGAAGTAACAACAGTCTGCTCTAGGAATTTTCAGTTTGACCCTGGAGTTTCTGGTGATTTCTAAAGTAGAGTGACATACAATGCAATTACGTTATATCACTTCCAGGGAAACCCGCTAGTGACACAATGCAACTTAAATGTTTCTTCTCTACCACAACCCTGTCTAAAGCAGCCCTTTCTGCCTGGGGAGTTGATCTTTATACTCTACAGATGAGCTGTAATTCCAGGAGCTCTCCATGCCCCACCTGGAGGTTGGCTACCCCTAGGTTGGAAATATTCCTGGCGGTTTGGAGGTCGGACTTCAAAATTGTACAATGCCTCAGAGTCCAGCCTTCAAAGGAGCCATTTTTGCCTGCAGTTGGGAGGGAGTGGTGCAGGTGTGTCCCTCCTGGGCTATGGGCTTTGGCCAGCCCTTACCAGCAACTGTTTGTTTTCTGGGGTGCAGACAGACCACATCAGTCCTGTGAGTCTGGAAAGTGCAGGAAGATCTAAATAAATATCTACAGCCTGAAACTGAACAAGTAAATGGCTGGAGAGACTCTTCCTAGAGGGAGATTACATGGCAACCAATTCCTCCCAACTGACTTGACTTTTTCAACCTTGGTCTGGCAAATTAAAAAAAACAGTATAAAAAACCTTACTAAGGTCAAGACTGCTGTGCACAGAGAGACTTCCTCTTAGGGTTGCCAGCTTCCCTGTGAGGCTCTCTACCCCACCTCCCTCATGGGGAGTCTGCTATGCAGAGAGGAAGGGAAGACGATTGGAAAATGCTTTGAGACACCTGAGGCCTGCTGGGTCACTGCGGCCCATTCCCAGTTCTCTCAGACCTCTCACAGCCCCACATCCCTCACAGGTTGTCTATTGTGGGCAGACGAAGGGAAAAGATGTTTGTAAACCGCTTTGAGACTCCTTTGGGTGGTAAACAACAGGGTACAAAAATCCGTTCTTCTTCTAAGGAGCTGTCAGGAATCAGGCTGAGCCCAGCCTGTGGAGTCGCAAGTGAAAGCGCATCCGAAATCCAACAGTCAGTTGCAAATTTCTAAGAAGAGCTTTATTAGGCAAAGTCCACAGAAAGCTAAAGCATGCCAAGATCTTCCTAAGCAAAGATCTTGATAATAACAAAGTACAAGGGGGACAGGTGGGGTAGTTATAGGGCTCACCAAATAAAGGAGGGGGTGAAGGTATTTCGGCGGGAGAGTAGAAAGGATTGCAGGGGAGAGTGGGTTCCCAAGCCGCCAGATGGCCCGGAATCTTATCAAGCATTTGGCGCTTTGTTGAGACTTTGAGTTGTCTCCGCAAGGACACTTACAGTAAGATTGATACATTCGCATGGAGCCTCTCCTGCTGGGAAAGGAAGGGAGTAAGGATCCCAGAGGACAGGTTTATTGCTTTATGGCCTTGGCCAGTGCCGGCCAGGAAGGTGTGAAGAATGCAGGAATGGAAGGAGCCCTGGATGGCATGAATCGGGGTTCATGACAGGAGCAACCATGAAGAAGCATGTGGGCACATAACATTTTATCAACAGTGAAAAAATGGAGACAGAAGGAACAAGGTGGACACCTGTGTACTGTGACTACCCCATGTGTATTAGGGCAGGGGGACATTTCGGTGTCTGTGGCCTAATTCACACAAGAAGGGAACTGACGCAGGATTGGGAGGAACTGGTTGCCATGTAATCTCCCTCTAAGAAGAGTCTCCAGTCTGATTTTCCCTTCACATATCTGAAGACATAGCTCAAGAAAGCTCATCTGTAACCACTATGCCACAATTCCCAAAGGTCAGTCCCCTCCCACACTCAACGAACATTCGAAACCACAGGTTCTTGACACCCATATCTCCACACCCATGCCTTTATTTGCCACCATGCCACCACAACCTCCCACACAACACACACATTCAACCCCATGCCCTTACAGACTGGACAACTCTTCCCCTTCCTCTTCTCACTGCCAAGCTCTAGCGCCTGTTGTATTCTTGGATACAACAGGCTTTGGCCCTAGTTAATTATATTTATTACTCACCCTTTCTATTCAGACTCATAGAGGAATTAACATAAAGCCTCTTAACTTGGACCATACTGCTTTTGCTGCCATCATTTGCATGATTATCAAAATGTCTCTATCTAACCTTTGATCAGAGCGCTTCTTGCATTCAGATTCTCAGAAACCCAGGTTCTTTATTTTGCCTGCTAGTCACCTCTTGGTTGTGGGTCTCTAATGGCATGCCAGTGTCTAGTATATAGGTATGCTGACTGTTGCAGAAAACTGCCATTTTCTTTTTCTTCTTCTCTTTGTTTATCTTTAATTCACATTCTGAAGCTCACACTGGGCCCAAACCCTGTTGGCAGGATTTAAATATGCGAAGAGGTTTGAAGCACCAGGCTGCTTAAAAGAATAAAATAGTTTTATTATGAAGGAAAACATGGAGGAGAGAGAGTGAGAGAGTACAACTGTTCTTTGTTAATTCTGTCTGTTCTGAAGGCAGACGGGGATCAAGTATGCTGAAAAGAGCAGGAAGAGTCCAAATGAGCCAATCAAGATGGTGGAAGAGATTATTTGAAAAATATCAGACTAATGATGCTTAATACACTTCTCCTCCAGTAACCCCTTCAAGACACTCTTCATAGTCTGTCTAGTCATACATACTTCAAATCTTGCATATTCACTGACAACCTGAAACACTCCAAAAATTATGGGAGACACATTTGAATGGAAGTTTTGAAGAATTTTGTCTTATAAACATCCCATACATTTTTCTAAGCCTTAGAAGATCACTATACTTAGTTTTGTCATACTGTTACACCTAATGCGTGTCTGTAAGGACACCTGTCTAAATTTAGTTGTGGGGAATTAGCTGGTAGAACTACCAAGAGGCAATGTGGTATAACGCAAGATCTTTTATTGCACAGTTTACCAGGTAATTACGTCACTGAGGGTAATTATGTCAATGAAATAGAACTGAGGCAGACAACGATCTAGACATGGAAAGATTTTATTAACACACACTAATTAGACAAAAGACAGTACATGTACACTGAAGCATATGTTCCTAGCCACTAGCACACTGGGAAAAGGCTCATGGGGATGGAACCTATACTAAGGGTTGATTGAAAATGATATCTACCTGTATTCTGGGTGGAGCAGAGTTCCAGAGGTCCGGGGAAGCAATTTGGTGTGACAGACGAGGGACCAAGACAAGTGTCGGACAGCGTTTCTGTAGCCTAGAGACTGACTGCACTTTGTGGCTGTGGAAACCCGATATTTAAAGGAAATTTGTGACTAGGATTGTATGTAGAGGCATTTGAATTGGCCATTCCAGCACCGTGGGATGGGGGGGGGGGAGCTCTGTGCCTGTGTGTGTGTGCCGAGTTACACACCGGCACCCACACCTCCCTTCCCTCCTGGCTGCATCAGCCTGGAATGGCCGGTTCGGAGACCGCCGCTCACAATCCTATTTGTTACCTGAGGTTATAGGGGGCTGATCCTACCTTGTCCAGGGCTTGGACAAAGAGTTTGATCGCCAGTAACAATCATGGCCGGGTCCCAACAAAGAAACGGGTTGCTGAGACAAAGAAACTAGCTGCTGGGAATATGAAGAAATATTTCCTATCTAGAAGGGTTGATGGCCCATCTCTGGCAAATCCTGGATGATTGCTTGTGCCTGGGGATAGTAGAAAGGGAAAAGACAAAGAACAAATCCTGGATTAAATTTGGAGTTGAAAAGAGGGTGGCCAGTTCCCTTTACAAGACAATGTGCTTGGCTGGGAGGAGAGGTGTTTTGGGTGGGGTGCCTTTGTCTCTCTATACTTGTCAGATGTGCTGACAAACTCCTCTTTTGTTTGCAAGCAAGTGGGCTGGGGAAGTCTAGCTCCAAGTCCTGCTTGAGAACAAGAAGTGGATTTTAGTTGCTCTCCCATTATGCGTTGCAAGGCTTGACCTGGCTTTTTCTCTCTGGTGCCAGGGTCTGCTCAGGAATGTCAGGAAGGGTTGGCTTGGGTGTGCCAGTCTGCAGGGGAGGGGTGACAGCCCACATAACAATACCTGCTTGATTTGTACCTGATTCGTCATTGCATGTAGTGAAAAGGTTTACATTCAGAAGATGTGGAACAATTATGACTCAGCATGAACTAATATAGTGTGTGGGCTGTACCCATGGGACACAAGGCTTTTCTGCATGTTTCAAAGTATATAGCTGAAAACCTCTGCACATGATACCAACAATTGTTTTCCTTTGCCATGCATACATATGTTAATAAGCACATAATAAAAAACAAAGGAAATTATATACATATTGCTGTAATTAGAATCAGATTACAGCAGAAACATGTTTATAAAAAACATCTTTGATTCTACTGATTTATTGAGGTTTACAAAACCATTAGGAAATGGTTCTTGAACATCAGAATTTCATCAATTACTATGATTCTACTGTTTCTTAGACATGTCATAAAATCATAAGAGAAGCCATGTTGGACCAGGTCAATGGTCCATCCAGTCCAAACCCAGTGACCAAAACTCAGATGTTCACTTAGCTCAGAGATGAAGTGAGAGGCAGGTAAGTGAGATCTCCACCTATGTACACAGAAGAAAAAGAGCTGTTTTTTTAGACCCTACTTTTCACTTTCTGAAGGAGTCCCGAAGTGGCGCACAAACACCATTCCCTTCCTTTCACCACAACAGGTATCCTGTTAAGTAGTTGGGGCTAAGAGAGCTCAAGGACAGCTCTGTGATTAGTCCAGGGACACCCAGATGTTTGCATACGAAGGAATGGGGAATCTAATTTGGCTCTTTAGTCATTCTTTAACTACTACACCATGCTGGATTTGTCCCTACGAGAACTCTTGAATAGAACTGGACAATTGTTCAGCTGGTAGAGTTTTTATTAAAAATAAGATAAGATAAAATTAAAATGCACAACATAAACACACAAAAGAGCTAACTAAGAAAGGCAGTGAGAAAAGGAGAGAGGGTTTTATGAAAGGTGATTAATCACTGCTTAATCAAGAGTAATAGGTGAAAGGAAAGACTTGGATGTTGATGAGATTCTACTTAGGGCAAGGGTCTCTCCAGGGCAAGGGTCATAGTAGCCAGGCAGCAGCTCTGACTCATGGCTTGAAAATTGTCTTTCTCATGCCTCTTTCTGAGTGGCATCCATCTTGGTTCATTTTGACCCAAGCAGTGTCCTGCACTTAAGGTATTGGGGTGATATCACTAGAGGTGTTTCTGGCTCTTTCAGCTCTAAACTGCTCTTCAGTAGGAGGAAAGATCTGTCTGCTAACACAGGTGCCATCAGGAGGTGGGAAATTTTGCCAAAAAGGACCCAAATCAATGCTGATTTGGGGGGGGGGGTTGGCCATATTTGAGCTGAATCACCCATCCCTGCACTTTAAATGGTCCAAATCAGCCTTATCCAAATAATGATTTGGTGATTTGAATGCAATTTGGCCGCTCCATTATACTCCGTGAGGCCATTAGATGGGAAATTTTGTCTTTTCATATAGTCTGTGATCAGGGAGGAGGGTTAATGTAGAGGCAGCCTTGCCTCAAATGAACCACCAAATTTCAAAAAGATTGGACCAGAGGGGCAATTTTATGGGCAACCAAAGAGGGTGCTCCCATCCAACTTCCATTGTTCCTATGGTGAGGAAAAAAGACAAGAACAGAGAATTAATTTTTTCCACCATGGGAAACAATTGAAGTTGGATGGGGACCCTCTTTGGGTGCCTGTAGCATTGGATGCCTCCCATTCCAATCCTTTTGAAACTTCAGAGTTCTTTAGATGAGAGGCTCCCATAGCTAAACTGCAAACTTGGTGCGTCTACCTCAATGCTCTTACTCCCTAGACAAAAAGACAAAAATTTCCATTGACTTTTGTTCGTTCCTGGCACTCTGCATGGCTGCCTGAAATGGAGGAGAGGGAAACACTACACACGTGATGCTCCCCCCACCTGTCACTCATAGCAGGCAGCCAATCACGTTTCTCCCTGTTTTAAAGGGACTTAAAAAAAGTGAAACTTCTCTGTTGGGACGCGTATGCATCTATTCATAGGTACTATGCATAGTACTCATTTAATGCCACCCCCCCAGCCTTGAAGCTCAATGGAAAAAAATCAAAATATTTTTTGGGGGCCTGGGAGGGCATGCTTTGTGCATCAACTGGTGGGGGAATCTTTTTTTTTTTTTTTTAATCTGCCTAGGTTGATCTGCCTAGGTTTGATAAGCCTAGGTTGCTCCAGGCAGTTTGCTCCCCCCCCCAAATAAAGCCCCATTCTAGGTAGAAGGGAGAGGGAGCCAGGCTTGAGAACTGGCACTGGAGATGGAGATCATGTTACTTTGCCCATTTTGGTAACACACATGTCCTTGGCATATGGCTTGCTGGTTGCTTGGTGATTTGTCACTTTTTGATTTTTCCATCAGTCTTAGGACCTCCTTTCCTGTCACTTCAATCCAACTCAGGTCTTTGGACTCTCCTGAAATCAGTGGTTCTCACTACTTGTCTTCCACAGTGAAGACTGAGGCAAAAAGTAAGTTTAGCCATTTCCCCATCATCCTTTAATCCCTTGTTCATTCAAAGACCCCACTGTCCCCTGATCTGGTTTCCTGCTTCTGATTCTAACTGGGTAGCAGACCCCAAGTCAAAAATCCAGCTTTCCTGAACAAAGGGAAATACTGATAGTTGGGGGGTTCAGTATACCCAAACCCAAAAAATATTGGAGGGGTGTGCATACCTCTAATCCCAACAGAACCACAAATCTGTGCACTAAACAAAAGAGACCCCCCCCCCTCACAACCAGTCTTGCAAATGGCACAGAAATGGCATTAAGAAGCTCAGGTCACATAGATAGGCTCCTCCTTGTCTTCCTCCCTAGCTGCTGCCTCGGGGGCTGCCCTGCCACTCTGCCGCCAGCTCACCTTTGGTGCTCTCCGGCGGCCACCATGGCTGGGGCTCCCCTTGGCATGGCACTGTGCAGCTGCTGCTGGCAGTGCCCCCCAGTGGGTGGCAGGAAGTCAGGGGCACTGGCGGGAAAGCAAGTGAAGCAGGGGCTCAGGCGGTGGCGATGTCCCTTGGCAAAAGACTACCCCCCCCCCGGGCCTCCATAAAATTGTCAAGCATTGACCGGTCCCCGGTGATAAAAAAGTTGGGGACCACTGCATTACAGTGTTGTGATTGAGTTGGGGATCCTTATGTAACCCTGAGCCCTCTAGGGGGAGCTAAAGAGTTGGAATATTCCTTATTAGGAAAAAGGGTACAATTTCCCCCAAGGAATTGGAGGATCTGAAGCTACAGGTGCACTCTTACTTGAACCAGTCCAAGAGAGAGCCCATGTACTCCCAGGAATATACAGGATATTCCTCAGTAGGCCCAATAGCACATGCTTGAGATTGGTTTTAGATGGGGAAAATGGCACAGGGGAGAAGGCTAAACTGTCATCTCCATAGCCCTGTTCACTTGTTATAGCAAATTAACATATAGCTTGCATGTATATGAACACATCTTTTTGTAGGAAAGAGCCACAACATGATCACCTTATAAATGAAACTAGGAACCAGTGCCTTGATAAATGTGGGATTTAAATCATATGTTCAGATGGACATGCCTGGAATGTAACATCAGAATTATTCAATGCACATATATAGAGAAGTCAATTGTACACTGTACACAAATTGTATGTGAACAGAATTCGAGAAGTGAGATAAACTGAATAAAATGATGTTCAATAGGGACAAATGTTCTGCATTTAGGTAGGAAAAAACCAAATACATCAATATAAGATGGGGGAGACTTGTCTTGGCAGTACCATGTGCGAAAAGGATCTAGGAGTCTTAGTAGACCATACATTGAACATGAGTCAGTAGTGTGACTCAGTGGCTAAAAAGGCAAATGGGATTTTGGGCTATATCAAATGGAGTATCGTGTCCAGATCACAGGAGGTGATGGTACCGTTTTACTCTGCTCTGGTTCGGCCGCACTTGGAGTACAGTTTTGGGCACCCCAGTTGAAGAAGGATGTTGACAAACTGGAAAGTGTCCAGAGGAGGGCAACAAAGATGGTGAGGGGTTTGGAGGCCAAGACATATGAAGAAAGGTTGGGAGAGCTTGGTCTGTTTAGCCTAGAAAGGAGACGACTGAGAGGGGATCTGATAACCATTCTCAAGTATTTAAAAGGGTGCCATATGGAGGATGGAGCAGAATTGTTCTCTCTTGCCCCGGAGGAACGGACCAGAATGAATGGGATGAAATTAATTCAAAAGAAATTCCATCTAAACATCTGGAAGAAGTTCCTGACAAAGCGGTTTCTCAGTGGAACAGGCTTCCTCAGGAGGTGGTGGGTTCTCCATCTTTGGAAATTTTTAAACAGAGGCTAGATAGCCATCTGACAGAGAGGCTGTCCTGCATAGTGCAGGGGGGTTGGACTAGATGACCCATGAGGTCCCTTCTAACTCTATGATTCTTATTCTAAGAATTTTCATGTACTATGGTTCTGGTCCCAATTAATCAATGTGTATGTAGAAATAGAAGAGAACTATCAATTCATGCGTGACTGTGTATGTAATATCTGACCCTACACCAAACCTGTGTGCTCTGTGATGTTTAAAGATAGCCATGTGTATAATGGGGGGAGGGGAGAATAAGATTCACTCAAGGTTTATTTTTTAAAAAACATTTAAAATGCTTCATTTGAATTCTGGATTAAACTTCAGTATTAGTTTCATTTTTCTTGACTGTTTCCTTCATTGTTTGCATTGACTAGAGAAAAGCAAACATACTTTATTGGATGTGCAGGCTTTGCTTGAAATCTAAAGAGCATTTCATGCTACTGCTGGTGCTTCAAAAGCCACTCTCCAGGGTAAACACTTGGGACTGTTTACTCAGACTAAACATCAGCCAATGCTAAATGCATTTAAAACAAGCACTGCAGTGAACCAAGCTGACAGCAACAATCCTTGTCACTACAAAAAAAAAATGTTAAGCTGCAGAAAGAAAACAACTCGCCCCAAACATATACTCACATTTCAAACAAGGCCGGGTGCATTCCATTACTGTGCAAATGTACTTCACAATGTGGAAAGTGATATTACGCACACAATTCTGAAAATTCCAGTTTTCATTTAAAAAAACCAAACAAGTTCCTAGTCCTTAAATCTGTGACAACAGACTTGAAAGTTCATGAGACAAAAGAAACACTGCCCAACTTGCCCTTCATTAGTTTTTTTTTTTGGGGGGGGGCTTCTTCTCATCAGCAACACAGCTAAATTTGAGTCTAGGAACAGTTTAGAGACAAATAAGATTTTCAGGGTATAAGCTTCTCGGAGGGTAGTGAAGTCTCCTTTGTCAGACGTTTTTAGGAGGAGATTGGGTGAGCACCTGTCAAGAGTGTATTCTTTTCCCTTGAGAAGACTGGGGGCTGCAGGATGGCTCTCTGTGACCTCTTACAGCTCTGCATGATTCTGAGGGATGTTTACTGTGCTGGCGCTGCAGCACTGGGCTGCTGCCAGAGATTTGCAATGGGGCAGTTTGCCCTGCCGCTTCCTGCATTACCACAGGGGATGGTTTTCAGTGGCACACCCACCTGCCCTGGATTTCTGCCTCTGGATGAGGCAGCTCTGCCATATGGGGGACAGTTTTTCCCAGTTTTGGAATGTGGTAGCAATACAAACAGGTCCAGGAGCAAAACGCATTGATGGATTTCTGGGAGGGAGGGAGCAGGAGCCCTGCAGTTGTGTTGGTTAAGCCTGGTCTAAACCAAATGCTTAGTGGAACAGCTCCCTTTTGCAGGCCCTGCAGAACTATTTTAGCTCTATCATGGGCCTGATCTCCTCTAGGAGCTCATTCTACTAGGTGGGGTCCAGGACAGAGAATGCTTTGGCCCTTGTTGAGGCCAAGCGGGTTTCTTTAGGGCCAGGGATCATTAGCCGGTTGGTGGTAGCAGAGCATAGAGCTCTTTGGGGGGCATAGGCAGGGAGGCGGTCCCTCAAGTACACTGGGCCCTGACCTGGTCTTGAAGGTAATTTCCAGAACCAGAATCAGAAGGTAATTAACCTGATCTGGACTTCAACTGGCAACCACTGTAGTTGGTGGAGAATGGGCCAGATGTGGGCCCTCCATGGTATTGCTGTGAGGACCCTGGCTGCTGCGTTTTGGACCAAGGCTAAGGGCCGCCCAAAATAGAGTGAATTACAGAAATCTAGTCTAGAGGTGACCATTGCATGGATCACTTTGGCTAGGTGTTCCGGGGCTATGTAGGGCATTAGCAGCTTGGCTTGGCAGAGATGGTAAAATGCCAGCTGCACTACCTTTGCGACCTGGTCTTCCATTGTTAGGGAAGCACCCAGAATCACATCCAAGTTCCTGGCAGAGTAAGCCATAGAGATCTGCACACCATCCAGGGTAGGCAGATGTGCTTCCTCACATGGGCCCTTCCTACCCAGCCACAAGACCTCCGTCCTTGAAGGATTAAGCTTCAGATGACTCTGCTAAAGCCATCTCATCATTGCTTCTAGGCAGCTGGCTATTGTTTCTGGGGGAGAGTCAGTGTTTTCATCAGGAGGAAGAGCTGGGTGTCATTTGAGTATTGATGACAACCCAGTCCAAACTTCCAGTCCAGTTGTGCAAGAGGGTGCATGAAGACGTTGAATAGGATAGGAGAGAGGACTGCTCCTTGTGGGACTCCACAAGTAAGTTGTTGGTGGATCAATGTTTTCTCTCCTATTGCAACCCTCTGTCTATGACCCTAGAGGAAGGAGATCAGCCATTGAAGGGCTGTCCCTCGTATTCCGGTATCAATGAGGTGGCGAGCTGGAAGCTTATGATGGACTGTATCGAACGCTGCTGAGAGGTCTAGTAATATCAGCAGCGCTGACCTGCTTCAGTCTAAGTGGCGATGGAGGTCATACGTCAGGGTGACTAGCGCTGTCTCTATCCCATGGCCAGGCCAGAAGCCTGACTGGGATGGGTCTAGGACTGAAGTTTCTTTCAGGAATGCTGTGAATTGATTTGCAACAGCCCTTTATATCATCTTCCCCAGAAACGCTAGGTGCAAGACAGGTCAGTAGTTATCGCAAGTCTAAGTATGTTTTTTTCAGCAGCAGACGTACTACTGCCTCTTTCAATCCATCCGGGAATTCTCCTGTTGTGAGAGATAGGTTGATTATCTTCCGGAGGGGGCGCTTTATCCCTATATCAGCTGTTTTTTAGAAGCCACGATGGGCAGGGGTCTAGTGGGTATGTGGTTGGTCTTGGTATTGCTAGCATCTGGTCCACTTCAGTCAGTGTGAGTTGGCTGAAGTTACTCAGTGTTTTCTCCAAAGACAGCCAAGGGGCCTCCAGTTCACCTTCTGTATTTAAGGTTAGAGAGAAGTCACAGAGGAGTGTCGAGATTTTGTCTGCAAAATGATTCACAAATGCCTCATAACTGATATCCAATTGGCTACTGTTTGGTTGCCTTTCTACCAGAGCAGTGAGAGATCAAACTATCCTAGACAATTAAGTCTGCATGAGTCTGCAGACACGATGGTAGCTGAGTAAAAATTGTGTTTTACTGACTTTACCACCATCTCATAGTCGTTTATCTGCATTCTATAGGCTTGGTTCTCGAGGCTTGGTCATGAGTTTTCCTCCAAAATTGCTCTAGCCGTCTCAGTTTCCCATTTCTTGCTGCGAAGCTCCTCAGTGTACCAGGGGGGCTGCTTGAGAGGGGAGGGGAGTGGAGAGGGCATCAGGGAGCTATCTCATCAATGTCAGTCAGCAATTTGTCATGCCAGTCGCTGACCAGGCCATTAAGAGAAGTGCCAGGAGGCATTGGTTCCCATAGAGCATTCAGGAATCCAGTTGGATCCATAAATCTCCATGGGTGAGTTACAATTTGGATGACCCTAACTGAGGAGGGGATGGTAGCCTTAGCTGAGCCTTCAGGGTGTAGTGGTCTGACTATGGCACAGCGGTTGCCATGACCAGATCCACATTCAGACCTACAACAAAAATGAGATCCAGGGTGTGGCCTGCTTGATAGGTGGGGCCAACAACAACTGTGAGAGCCCTAGTTTCACCATGGTTGACACCAGGTCCTGCCCAGTTCTAGAGGGTGGCAGCTCAACATGGACATTAAAGTGCCCCAGTACTAATAGTCTGGGGAATTTTAGCATCAAGGCCACCACCATCTCCAGCAGGGCTGGCAGGGCATCTGGAGGTACACTGGGCATGCAGGACACTAAGCAGATGACCACACTCTCGAATGATCCACATCCAAGGTGAACACATTCAATGCCTGGTACTGAAGGTGCAGGAAAGGTCCTGTCCTTATTTATTAGTGTTAGCTTAATCATGTGTCTGGATGGGGAGATTGTATAAATTCCTATGTATTTACATGTACAATTATGTAAAAAAAAAAAACTTTTACATCCCATGGCCTTTGCTAACCATGTCACAAATTCTTCCCCAACCCTAACAACCCCACTATAACTATAATCCTCCCTTCCAGACCTATGCTTAAGCTAACCCTAGGGTTAACTTAATCATTGGTCCAAATTGGGAGACTGAAGTTTTAGTGGGATTGTTATGGGTAGGGAAGAATTTGTGATATGGTTAGGAAAGGCCATAGAATGTATAAGGAATTGTTGACATTATTCTACATGTAAAATATAGTGATTTATTTATTTATTTATGTATTTATTTATTTATTTAGATTTATATACCGCCCTCCCCGAAGGCTCAGGGAGGTTTACATTGAACTAATAACAATACATAAACAGTCTTCGTTAAAATCATACAATAATTAATAACAGTGGTTGTAACAATATCTGTACACCACCCGTGGCGCCATGGGCGCCACGGATTAAATAAAAGTGTATGGCGTTCTAGGGCGGGATGTGTCCGGAATGAGGAAGGGTCCGGATTGGACCCTTCCTCATGACAGACAATCGGAGGGACCAATCGGCAGGCACAAAGTGCCTGCCGATTGGTCCCTCTGATTCCCAGCCCCAGCGCGGATGGCAGTTGCTCCCAGGATGATGCGGCGAGAGGCGCTTTGCGCCTCTCGCCGTGTCAGGCCGCTGCCCAGGGGAACCCCCGGCAGTCGCGCGGAGCGCCTCTCGCTGCGTTAGGCCGCCGCCGCCGAAAGACCAGGACTCCAGCCAGGACTCCAGCCACTCGCCAGCCGCTCACCGCCGCTGAAACACCAGGACTCCAGCCAGGACTCCAGCCGCTCTCCAGCAGCCTGCCCACCAACGAGCTGCTCGGCCGGCCTCAGGACTAGAGGCTTGCTGGCCGCTGTGGACGTGCTGCCAATCCTGTTGCCCACCTGACCTCCAAAGCCACGGCCTCTGAGGCTGTGCAGCTGCACAGGTAGTCCACCCCCCATACCCACTCTCACTTCTGGGGGCTGCTAGCGCCCATTGCATTTCGGACTGCAATGGGCTATATTTCTAGTAACAGTATAATATAACAGTATAACAATATAATAAAATAGTACAACGATGCAACAGTGTAATAGCACAACAGGTCCAGAGTGCTTTGATGGAATTCTGGGAGGAAGGGGGGGAAAGGGGGGAGAGTGGGGGCCCTTCATTTGCTGTTGGTTGTGCCTGGTCTCAGCCAAATGCCTGGTGGAAGAGCTCCTTTTTGCAGGCCCTGTGGAACTGTTTAAGCTCCGTCAGGGTCCTGATCTCTTCTGGGAGCTCGTTCCACCAGGTGGGGGCCAGGACAGAGAATGCTCTGGCCCTAGTCGAGACCAGGCAGACTTCTTTAGGGCCAGGGACCATTAGCCGGTTGGTGGCGATGGAGCGCAGAGCTCTTTTGGGGGCATAGGCAGGGAGGTGGTCCCTCAGGTACACTGGGCCCTGACCACAAATGGCCTTGAAGGTAATTACCAGAACCTTTAGACTGATCCGGAATTCAACTGGCAACCACTGCAGTTGGTGGAGAATGGGCCGGATGTGGGACCTCCACGGTGTTGCTGTGAGGATCCTGGCCGCTGCGTTTTGGACCAGCTGTAGTTTCCGGGTCAAGGCTAAGGGCAGGCCTGCGTAGAGCGAGTTACAGAAGTCCAGTCTAGAGGTGACCGTCGCATGGATCACTGTGGCTAGCTGTTCCGGGGGCAGGTAGGGCACTAGTAGTTTGGCTTGGCGAAGATGGTAAAATGCCAGCCGCGCTACCTTTGTGATCTGGGCTTCCAATGTAAGGGAAGCATCCAGAATCACACCTAGGTTCCTGGCGGAGTTAGCCTTAGAGAGCTGTACACCACCCAGGGCAGGCAGGCGCGCTTCCTTGCATGGGCCCTTCCTACCCAGCCACAGGACCTCCGTCTTTGAAGGATTGAGCTTCAGGCGACTCTGCTTCAGCCATCTCGTCACTGCTTCCAGGCAGCTGGCTAATGCTTCTGGGGGGGAGTCAGGGCAGCCATCCATCAGGAGGAAGAGCTGGGTGTCATCGGCATGTTGATGACAACCCAGCCCAAATCTCCGTACCAGTTGTGCGAGAGGGCGCATAAAGATGTTGAATAGGATAGGAGAGAGGACTGCTCCTTGTGGGACTCCACAAGTAAGTTGATGACGGTCTGATGTTTTGTCTCCAATTGCAACCCTCTGTCCACGATCCCGGAGGAAGGAGATCAACCATTGGAGGGCTGTCTCTTGTATTCCGGCATCGATGAGGTGGCGAGCTAGAAGCTCATGGTCGACTGTGTCGAACGCTGCTGAAAGGTCTAGTAATATCACCAGTGCTGACCCGCCTCGGTCCAACTGGCGACGGAGGTCGTCCATCATGGCGACTAGCGCTGTCTCTACCCCATGGCCAGGCCAGAAGCCTGACTGGGATGGGTCTAGGACCGAAGCTTCTTCCAGGTACTCTGTTAGTTGGTTTGCGACCGCCCCCCCCATATTAGCGTAACATGTCACATTAGAATTAGGGTTAGCTTAGTTAAACATCTGGATAGGGAGTTTGTATAGTTGTGCAGACCAACATAGCTATTTTTCAAGAATAACAGAAACAGAACAAATTATGCAAGGCTATATGTTGACATACTATAAGAGCCACATAATCCAGATGATGGTGTGGAATTTTTATTTCCCTTTAACTTTGGAATACACAGCTATGTGTTATTCTTAGTTTCTTTAATTGACAGTTATCTTTTTAAATTCTCCCAAACCAATGCAGACCAAGTTCACAAAACAAATGGTCTGTGCTCTTGGTTGAGTGCCTTACTGGAAGGACAGAAGCAGTGCTATCTTTCAAGGAGTTTTATGAGATTTTTTCAGTCAATGTGTCTCTAAGCAACAGGGTTTGTTTTTGTTTTAAATGTGGGCAACCCAGTAAACAAATAGATTAGGCTGTGAGAAAGGGACTAGTCCATGGTGAGATTCATGTCAATTAAACCCTGGTCTCCTCAGTCCTTTTTTTACATGTCACACCAGCTATTCCGCACTTGTCCCATTTACAACTGACATTCAATATGGGTCACTCATTATTCAGCAAATGCAGATAATTGCAACCGGTGTGAAAATAGGAAGCCAGAACTGGTAGCTCATTTGTTGCTGTGTTTCAGCAATTCCTCACTGAAGGGTTATTATAAAAAGAAATGAATAAAACTTTGAGACTGAAAATGCCTTTATTCTGCATCTGACCACACAGAACAAAAAATTCAAATGTCTGGGGATTGGCTGTGGCCAGAAGAACTCCCACATGCTGTCAGGAGATCACATACCAACAATGTGAATGAACAAGAAATTTCTGTCAACACTATTAGATCTTTGTTCTCCACAAACAGAATGTATATTCAGCAAAATTGTAACACACAAAGGTACTATACTGCGTATTATACAGTAGAGTTTTCCCACTTTTGAACTGTTTTTAACAACATTGTCAGTGCAGAGAAGACTGTTCTGAGGAGAAGAATGGAAGGCAATTTTAAGCTGCTTTGAGACTCCTTTGGGTAGTGATAAGTAGGGTACAAAAACCCAACTCTTTTCTTCTTCTTCCACGTCAAATTTGTTGAGCTCTGAAGACACATCAGAACCTTTATAATGACTTAGGTGGTTTCCACGTGTGGATAAGCTTGAATGGTTTCCTTGTTACTGTACCAGACACTGATGCAGTGCATGGACAACTGGGCTTCTCCATGTCAGGTTTCCCCACCGTTTCCCTAGCATGGTCCCATAAAGGCAGCCTCACCCCCCTCTCTGAGCTTCCAGTGCTTTATCTATTTTTAAAAAAGGAATCTGTTCCTGGACAGCCTTTGAATGCTGGCAGGTTTAGAGCCCCCCCCCCCCCGCCCAACACACACACATGATGTCACCTGCATCCTGAGGCTGTTCAGTAGCTGGGTCAAGTTTTGGGCATTTTTAACTTGAGATTTTGGGAATTGCCAAAACTGGATTTACATCCCTAAATCGCACATCCCATTGGTGAGCAACCAGTGAGCAGCCAGCATGGAGGGGGAAACATGCAATAGTCTTGGTAGATTTGTCCTGCCCTCATACCCGCCCTCCTCTCTCCATTTCCTGCTCTGAGTTTTTTTTTTTTTTTAATGGTATGGTCTGCATTGCAGTGTAATCGTAAACCTACATTGTCAAAGGTAAAACACAATCTTCTTTAAAGTGACCGTGGTCTTTTTGGTATCAGGCCAGCAAAACAGAGCCCCTTTTCTGTTTTTTGGAGGTGGGGTATGAGGTGGGAAAGGGGGGGGGGGGTCCGGTGATCAGGCAGCCTTTTCCCTATCATACAGGGGTCTGAGTGCTCTGTTTTTAAGCCAGCCATTAACACAAAAAGTATTTTAGGGCTCCAGGGATCATGTGCAGCCTTCTCAAAACTCAGGCAACCAAAAACAGCCTCGTTCCTGTTTTCTGGTGTGGGACAGGTGATTGGGCAGTCTTCTCCTGATCATAAAAGGGTCTGAGTGCTTTGTTTTTAAGCCAACCATTAACACAAAAGTCTTTTGGGCTCCAGGGACCATATTCAGTGTCTTGGAAATCTACCCAGACAGAAATAAAGTCCCAAAGAACAGGAATCCCCCCCAAAAAAAGGGGAGATGCTGTATCATTCTGGCATTTCTCCATAGCGACACAGTAGTTGTGGCATTACTGCATAGTAATGCAGAAGAGTCTTAAAAAAAATAAAATTAATTTTGGGGCTGAGAGGGAAGGCCCTGTGGGATTTACCAGCTTTCTGCAAAACTGAGCTCTTCTGCCAGGCTGAAGATGGTTTAAGCTGGCACCTCGATGTTAGATTGGATCTCCCCTCCAGGGCAATCAGGCAGTGATTTATTCCTCCTCAAGATGTCTGTTGGGTTGTAGTGCTGCTGTCGCTTGGATTGGTTTGTTTGGGGTTGTTTTGTATTTAGATGTGTTTTAGTGTATTGACTAGCAGGTGGCGACTCAACCAGCGAAGACACGACTCTAGCTTTTGGCGTATAACTTGGCCGCAGCCGTTTATTAACAAACCACCCTAACGTAGGGTTGGCCATATGTAGGTAAGGGAGCTTGCTTTGTAGGTAAGGGAGCTTGCGCCCGGCTCCACACCTCGCTCCTAGCCGGGAGGATGGGACACGTTTTGCCGCGGAATCCAGGGAAGCGGCCGCAAGGAACCCAAAGAGCATCCGCCTCCGTGTCCCTCCGCCACTTGGCCCCCCAGGCCCCTGGCCTCCCAGCCGGGTATGCCACGCCCGGGACACTGCCAGTCTCTTTAATGAGACCCCCACCTCAGGGAGTCCCGCACGCAGACGGGCTCCTTGCCAACAGGCTCCCTACCTGGCATATCCCGACTGCGACAATATATACAGTTTTATTACGGTCATAGACCAGCATAAGAAACATCCATTAAAACCAGGAATTAAAACATCTTAAAATATAGAGAATACAAAAGGTAGAAAATACAAAAGGTAGATAGACACAGCTGTCCAGATTCATTTAAAACAGACCATTCTATTGCGAATCTTGATCGCTGCTGCGCAGAACTTAGCAACTCTATAAGTTGTGTTGTTTTCTATATCTGCAAGCAGCAGAGAAATGTAAAATTCTCCTGAGCGCCCTGGGAATCTGCCTAGCAATGGAAGAATTAGACTAGTTCGAATCTCATTATAGAATCAACATTGAAAGATAACATGTTCAATGGTTTCTACATGCCCAGAGCCACAGGTGCATTTCCTTTCAGTATAGGGTATTTTCTTATATTTTCCTTCTAATACCGCTGAAGGGAAGGCATCACAGCGTGCCAAAGTGAAGGCCCTCCTATGACTAGGTACTTCAAGCTTGGCCAGATAAGTCATAGGGTAAGATGAATATCTATGGGGTTCACTAATAATGAAAGATGGGTTATTCGCTAGGTCCTGTTGGCGTTCTATGTCGGTCAATCTCTGCTTAACAACTTCTTTGGCCTGATCATATCCCATACTCAGTAGGAGCTCAGGAGAGAACCCCAAGAGTGTGATTTTAGTTCTGATGTTTCGTTGCCAAGATGATTGATAGCCATCCTCAGTTGTTAGTGGGGCAAGGCCACGAGGGAAAAAGGACAGTCTAAGCCAGTAATTTAAAGCAGTCAGCCATACTCTAGCCTCCATCTTCATGAAACCTGTCTCAAGTCTCAAAGTAACATTGGAGACACACTTTGGCACTTGAAGAGCAGATCTTAAAAATTTAGATTGAACCCTCTCTAAAGGGGCCAAGTTTGAGGGGGGGCCCAACTGTGTGCCATATAATAGTTGTGACACTGCGACAATAAATTTCTACAACCCCTCCCCCCAAAAAACACAGGGAGGGTGGGCGGGTGTCTGTCCCTGCGAGCGGCTGGCACGAAAGAGGGCAGGCGCGCTGGCTCCGGCCTTCTTAAAGCCGGCCGCCCCACCCCTCCTCGGCCGCGCTCCGGCGTGGCCCGATGACGCCGCCAAGAGCCGCGTCCCCGCTGGGCGCCCCCCCGCAGCATCAACAGCAGCCGCGCTGAGCCGCGACCGCAATTTAGGGGTTTTAAGGAGGTTTGTGACCCACCACGAGCCTTACGGGAGTGGTGGGATATAAATCTAATAAATAAATGAATAAAAATAAATAAATAAAGTTTCAGTCCATAAGAGAGCTGCTGTGCTGTGAATGGTGGCTTACTGTGATTGACAAGCTAAGGAGCAGAGGGAGCAGTTTGGCTTGTTTTCCCTTGCAGCTTCATCATTAGGCAAAAAGCCATAATGGGGCAGAGGGAAAACGCAGGAGGGGTCTCTCCATGAGAAAGAATACAAACACAAGATATACCATCCTGCGTTTGCAAGCAGGAAGCCACTTACATTTTACCCCTCCGGGCAGAAATGGTACCAACATTCAGTATTATAAAGCATTATTACTTCTCTAGCCTCTTTCTTTTTGGATATATTTTTCCCCTTTATATCTCTGCAATGAAAGGGGATAGAGACTTACTTAAAAAAATGAAAGTTGGGAATTCAGAGAACCTGGTACACACACTGGCATAGAGGACAGCATTCAATTGCTGAACATAGTAACAGTCTCTGGGATGGGGGAGGAAATGGCAAATGTGGAAAGAAAGTCATGGAAACCAGTTGAGAGGTGAGTGGGAAAATTGGAATGTTCTTACCTACATGGCAGCCATAGGAATCTAATTCTGGTCAGTACCACCAAGGTGTGAAGGGAATAGGGGCCCCTGCCTTCCCTCCCATTGCCACTTTCCCAACCAGAAATGGCAATTCGAGGTTGCAAAAGTATGCCCCCTCCAACACTGCAGAAGGAGGCAAGATTCCATTCTTCCCTTAAGCTGTGGCAGTCCTAACCAGAATTGGGGCCCTGCAGGACAGTTTAAAGGTGTTCCCAGCTAGGAACTACCTCTTTAGAGTAGAGGGACAGCCTAATCTCCCTCACAAGGCAGCTGGATAGGGAGTTTGGTGTAGTGGTTAGGAGTGCGGACTTCTAATCTGGTGATCTGGGTTTGATTCTGTGCTTCCCCACATGCAGCCAGCTGGGTGACCTTGGGCTCGCCATGCCACTGATAAAGCTGTTCTAACCGAGCAGTAATATCAGGGCTTTCTCAGCCTCACCAACATCACAAGGTGTCTGTTGTGGGGAGAGGAAAGGGAAGGCGACTGTAAGCTGCTTTGAACCTTCTTCAGGTAGAGAAAAGCGGCATCTAAGAACCAACTCTTCTTCTTCTTCTTCTTCTTCTTCTTCTTCTTCTTCTTCTTCTTCTTCTTCTATTATGAAGATAAAATGAAGAAGGGGAGATGTGCTTTTGGTCCCCACTAGCAGGAAAAGTCTAGTATAAATAATTCAGTACATCCATAAACTGTTTCAAATGCTTGAGTATCACAAGCATTTTGTTTTTATCCTTTATGTTTTTGTATTCTGGTCTAAGCCCATATAACAAACAAACAAACAAACACAAACTCACTCACTCACTCACTCAGGCTTGGCTAAACTGGTCCTGAAACCTAATTGGGTTGCTCTATAATAACTGACAAGGCTTTCAGTAGGTATGATAGGATCATGAAGTTTCATGTTAATATAGAAAAGTATAATTTGTTCTTATAGGCACTGTAAAAAATAGTTCAGTATAGGCATCACCTTCCAAAGCATTTATAGTTGCTCAGACATGTGTAATATGGAACGGAGCAGATGAGAGCAGAGCCAATGCTGTGGATACCTGTGAGTCCAGATTGGATTGTTCTCAAGCATCCCCCTAAAAGTTGGAAGTTGTTAATACCTTGCAGAGCTAGCAAGTGGTAAACTATTCCAAACATATGCAATGGTTAATTTTATGAGCTTCAAGGCATATTACACAAAGGAGTGGCTTAAATGAGCTTTATAGTACAAAGGAGGCTCAGCCTTTTATTGGAAGAAGAACATCTGCACCCAGTCAAGCCAGGACAGAAAATAATTACGATAGTTATTAATACTCAATTTTCAAGACACAGCCAAGAAAGACTTGCAGTCAGGGAGACTCCCCCTTCTCTGTCATGAGATATATTTTTGCACAGAGAGTATTCTCCCTTTGTCTGGGGTGTTGGCTACCAGCACAGAAAGGATACCAGACAGAAAGGTCCGTAGTCTCTTCTGGTGTGGCAGTTATGACAAAATTATTCCCACAGTAACATTCCTGAGCTGTGTCAGGCGTCATGTGGGTGCTAATGGCTGCTTCTTTGCTTTGTACTTTCCATCTGCATTGGGCAGAATGGAAATTAGGACCAGCTGAGACTGTGGCTGCTCCACTACCGACAGCCAACCAACCACAATGGTTATGAAAAAGCTACAGCCGGCACAATGAATAAGGATGTACCACAGCAGCAAATTTATCTATGTTGGAATTTGCCACCCTGGATTAGCAAACGTATTTCACAAACTGCCAAGAATGTGGAGAAAGATTTTGTCTCAGCACCTTGGCCCCTTGCAAACTGCCTTTGTAATCCAGTTTAGCAGCTGGTTCCTAATGGATTTTATTTATCTTTTCATATAAAGCTGCTTGTGTCTCATTTGCAAAGTGAATGTGAGATATTTTCTAAAAACCCAAACTGGTACTCTTTGCACTTCTTAATCATTGTAGAGTAGTGTTTGAAATAGCAGGGGAGCTTCTGAAAGCACTGCCTTTTCTGCTGCCCCCTTTCACAGCACATTCAATTTCAGCTTTTAAAAATATAGAGAGAGCTATATCCAGAGGTTCTGGTTAGAGGTGGGTATGAACCTGGAAAATCTGTGGAGTTTGTGGGGGGTCGTGGGGGTGTCACGAACCTTAAACCCCCTCCTGTTCACGAACCTTTGGATTTGCTTGAGTTTGTTAACTATTTAGCTGGTTCCTGGGGTGCTATCTATGTGAAATTCACTGTGGAGCCCCCTGACTGTATCGCTTCATTGTGAACATAGTTTCTGGATGTTGTCCAGTGTCTGCCCTTCTCCCCTTTTGCCCTGTGAGGTGGTTATCCACCCACCTACCTTCCCATATCATAGTTTTAGGGAGACTATGGACAAAGGATGATGACTGAAATGGGCATCAGGAGCCCCCACAGGGGCCAAGTGGTACCTGCACATATGACCATGAGAGTCCACAAGCTTAGAAGGGCCTAGATGGGGTGTAGCTCCTAACATGCTCCTTGGCTCCTGGGTCAGGTGCTCTGACTTCCCACCTACCCAGTTACCAACCTAACTAACTTTCTACCTACCTACCTACCTACACAACTATCTACCTGCCTACCTAACCACCTACCTGCCTACCTAACCACCTATCTACCTATCTAACCACCTATCTACCTGCCCGCCTACACCATCATCTACCCACCTATCTAACACCTGCTGAGCACAACTACCTATGAGCACTGGGCCCAGGGAGTGTGGT
This sequence comes from Paroedura picta, assembly GCF_049243985.1. Lineage (NCBI taxonomy): Eukaryota > Metazoa > Chordata > Lepidosauria > Squamata > Gekkonidae > Paroedura > Paroedura picta. Next base: position 88,739,330 of record NC_135369.1, read on the forward strand.
GGCAGCTACAGAACACCCTTGTCCCTCCAAGCTTATGAAGTCTCCTGGTCACCCCCCGCTCCACAAGCACACTCTCCAGATCCATCATGGACACAGTCGCCCTGCTCTACCCAGGAGTTGTTGCAATGAACTACAGAGCATGACTGGCAGCTGGGTAGCCAAGCAAAGGCGGGGATGTCTGACCATCTCTGGACACTGAGGTGTGGCTTGGTATGTTTTCAGCCTCTCCCTCCTGTGGGAAGGAGAAGCCATGGCTCAACCCTAACACCATCCCACCGCTTCCACCACCCTTCCATGCAGCATCTCCAGAAGTTTAATTTCCAGTAATGGAGGTCACAAACCATCATTCATGAACATTTGTGGCCAAAGTTCCCATTGTGGCCTACAGCTCCACTCTCCTGTCTCGATACTCTAACTTGGAATGTGATCACTGTAGACTTATTTCTTAATTGGGAGTGTTGGGTGGGGAAGGCATCTCATCAAAAGCCTTCTGTGGAACACCCTCTGTGTGAGGGAGTACTGCTGTGGTTCTACTCTCTGCTGGATTGTGACCACCTGGGCAGATCACTGAGTGTTAGCCTCTGTCTGAATCACCACAGCCGACTGTGGGTTGTTATTTCATCCTCCTAACAATACTATTATACTGATGATTTGTATGTGGCAAATGAGACAAGGGCCCTGTGAGAACTTAAACAGTTCCACAGAGCCTGTATTGCAGAACTGTTTCACCAAGACTATGGCTGAGGCCAAGAAATAACATCAAAATTCTGACCTCCCTACTTAAAGCACTGAAAATACAAGTTACAATCTACCACCAGTGATATGGTTGCACTTTATGTGCCCTTCTCTCAAAAGAGAAGGAGGCAGCCTATCTGAAACTTTGATACTTGCTTTTTATTTATCATTAAATTATTAAATTTATAGACTGCCCCTCACTGTGAAAAGGCTCGAGATGATATACAGCATGTTTAAAATACAGTAAAATACAATATATACAGTTAAAAATACAATGCAAACATGTTCCACTGTCTCACTACTTCTCTGTGTATTCAGTGGTGGGATTTTGTTCTGGAGAGGGAAGGAGGGAGGCCCATGTGATTTTATTTGTTTTTTCTGTCTCAACTGTATGGCTCATGGAATAGTGCTATTTTGCAGGCCCTGTGGAACTTGAATAAGCTAATAACATGGAAATTGCTAATAATTTTAGGCCTGCTGAATGTATTGGCTTTATATGATTATATGAGCCACCCTAAGCCCATTAGGGAAGGGTGGCATTCAAGTGGAAAAACAAATAAATAAAATTAAATCTCTTTTCTAAACTCAAAAGTTCCAAACTCTTCAGCCTATGAGGAAAGGTTCTCCTACCCCCTAATCATCTTAGTTGCCTTCCTCTGTACTTTTTCCAGCTCTGCAATGGTGTAATGGGGGGTGGTCTGAGGGAGAGAGAATGGTTGGCAGCTCTCTGAAGACCACCATGTTGATGGCTGATCTGAGATCTAAATTGGATTCATTTGCATTCAAAGTGCCAAACTCCTAACAAATTTACAGATTAGTGGCTGTGGGCACTGGTAGCTATGCATGTTGGTAGAAACGCTTATACAAGATATGTAGAGTGAATTTAGAATGAGTGAAAAAACTGCATGAAGATGGGAAGCCAGCAGATTGAGCCCAAATTCATTAAAGGAAAACCCAGTGGACTTCACAGTTGTCATGTTTAGTACTGTGATTACTAAATAAGCACAGTATTTGACAGCACTGTGGTAAAACTGTCTTAGAAAATGCAATTTTCACCATGTTGTGGCAAGCAGGACTACATTTAGCTGCTTTTACTGGGGGGAGGGGGAGAACATAGGGATTTGTTCTCTTAGCATTCAGCAATAATTACGGAGCTGTGGTAGGGAACAGGCCACACTGGCTGCAACAACTACAAGGTGGTCTAGAAATCTGAGTGACTCATCCGGCATTCAGTAGTTGTTTTAGAGTTTCAAAGGTATTGAAGTACTGTACAATACATTCAAAGCTAACCACTGAGCATTGTAGGGATCTTGATTTTATGATGAACTCTTCACAAAGAAAGCAGAAATTTTAAAGGAGCATAGAATTAAAATGTCACTTGTACAAAAAACAAAACAAAACTGAAACCTGGGACATTTCCTACTCAAATGTGAATGTATGGATTTTAAAAAGGCATATTTTGCTTTAAAATTTTCTGTCAGAGATTCTTGAAACTAAATTTTAATGAGCAATTCAAAGGAAATATTTAACATATCCAAATGCAAGGTTGATTATAGTTTGGTTTTGGTTTTTAAACCCCACCATGCCTTCTCTTAGCAGCTCAATCCTAAATGGAGTTATACCCTTCTAAATCAATTGATCAATGGCCCTAGAAGGGTATAATTCTGGTTAGGACTGCAGTGTATGTATTTCTAATCATATACTGTCCTTTGACAACTCTCAATTACTCTGTCTCATGCAAGCATATTTGCTTCTTATATATCGCTTTTTCTCTACCCAAAGGAGTCTCAAAGCGGTTACAGTCTCCTTCCCTTTCCTCTCCCCACAACAGACACCCTGTGAGGTGGGTGAGGCTGAGAGAGCCCTGATATCACTGCTCAGTCAAAACAGCTTTATCAGTGCCGTGGCGAGGCCAAGGTCACCCAGCTGGTTGCATGTGGGGGAGTGCAGAATTGAATCCGGATCATCAGATTAGAAGTCCGCACTCCTAACCACTAGGGCAGGGGATCACCCCTCACCCTGTCCTGCCAACTCCCTTTAATTCAGTCAATGGTTCACATGTTACAAAATAGAAAGTCAGGAAGTCAGCCCTGAGTCTGTCCCAAGGCCTAAGGGGTCCAGGGGCAACTCTCAAAACTATTGGAGAACAAAGCAGAGTGTCTCAACCCAAGCCGAGGGAGACCCCAAAACAAGAAACTCTGGGTAGCTTTAACCTAGCAAGGCACTGGGTAGATGGTTTCCCAACCCAGAGTTAGCAATCCTGATTCTCACCATTGTTACTGAGATTACCCAAATTGTTGCAGAAAGGATGTCAAGTTTAATAAAGAAATTACTGTAGATCCATGATAATAATCTGGTAATCTATACTTGAATTTTTGCAATACAAAATCAGATTTCTTCAAGAATCAATCCTCATCCAATTTCTGTTTTATTTTACTACCCCCAAAAAAGCAGAATGAAGGAAACACTAGCTGGTAGTAATAAATCAATAATAAAAATAAATCAAGCCAGTCTGCCAAGTTAAGAGTCCAGGGCAGTGACAGTCCAGGCAGGATCTGTGCATCCAAGTAGGGATATGAGGAGCAGTGCAGGCCAGAATTAAATTTTGTTAGTCTTTTCCCCCCAGGTTTTAACCTTTTAATCAGAATTTGCAAGGCTCAAGACTCTGTGCCATCACATGATGCTGGACTTGCAAGACTGACAGGAGCTAGAAAGGTGATATACTTCAGATCACCTGAAGGAGGGGACTCATCGGTGATGTGATGGTTTGGCAGGCATTAGACAATCAGATCTTGACTAGGAAAATCTCAAAGGTGCCACTGGACTCCAATTGATCAGCTGGGGAAAATACAGTTTTTCTTGGAACAGAAGGCAGGCAGACTTTATTAACTTCTCAGCAAATCACAATGTTGACAAATCTGGGAGTCATTCCAAGAAGGCTTCGACTGCCCATGATATAGGCTACCTGATCCAATGCCCTGTAAATTAGATGACTTTTAGGGCCAGCAATACATATGACTACAAACCCTAGTGATTACCATGATGATGTTCATATGTGAAACAGTATAAACAAATGTAACCCACTGACACAATCTTATTTATTTACTAGTATCAAAGTCCATTTAAAAAATGGGCTTTGAAAGGGGCGGCAGGCAGGAGGAAGTGAGAGGGTGGCCGCAGTTCCCTTTGGCCTGCAAAGTGGTCTAAAGGGAGTGGAACCCCCCCCTCCGCCGGCCGTCGAAGACAGGGATTTGCAGCCCACAGGGAGGCTGCAAACTCCCCCCCCCCCGCTCCCTTCCAGCAGGAGCATACCTGTGGGCCGCAAAGCCCTGCCGCTGCCTCTCTCCTCGTGGGCGACAATGGAGGCTGCAGCCACAAGGCTTATAGCAGGCAAGGAGGGAGGGTGGGATCTGGAGGGGGAGGGCCAATCAGGGTGGACCTGGATGGACAGAGCCCTGGACAGTCTCCTCCCATGAGGCTGTTTCCCAAATATATAAGGGAGCGAAATAGTGTTAAGGATTTACTGGTCTTCTAGGCCATCCCTCTTCCATGTGGTCTTGGGATGGCTTACAACAAACTGACCTATAAAAACCCCACACAATAAAATTCATAAAATCATAAAAAATAGTCTAATTAAAAGTTATAAACTGATAACTGGCTCCGTCACAGCAGATGGAGTTTACAAGCCCTTTGGAAGTTCCATAAGGGCCTGGATCTCTGCTAGCACCTCCTTCCACCAGGTCCTGGTCCTGCTTGAGGCCAAGCACACTTCTCTTGGCCCAGGGACTGGAATTTTATCTGTGAACTATGCGGATACCTTAAGGAAACCTTATGTGGACACACCATTAAACTTTGCCACCCAGATTCAGTGGGTAGCCACATATCTGAAGAAATGTGCTTGCACACGGTAGATTGGTAGATTGGTCCTTGAATAAACCTTGGAGGGTCTTCAAGTTGCCGCTGGAGTCAAACTTTATTTTGCATCCCATTTGTTTTATATTTTTATTTATGTGGCAGATTTTCTATTTAAACTTTGGAATAATAAAAAAAATCAACAGAAACAATATCACTCTAAATTCCAAAGGGACAACTACATTAGTTGCTACAGCAAAAACAGCAAAGAATGTTGCAGCCCCTTAAAGATGAATGTGTTTATAGAGGCAGAAGCTTTTCTGGCTCACAGCTCATTTCATCAGATGTGAAGGAGTGAGTTCTGCTCACAAAAGGCATTTGCTACAATAGATATGCTAGTCTTTAAGGTGCTACAAGACTTTTCATTATTTTAAACTCTGTGGTAGCTAATGGTATCGAATGTCTATATTGACAGATTAATCCAAACTGACATCGTCCCAGCAAAGATAATCTATTTCTGTGAATCATGAAAGGATATCAAGCTTTATTTGCAAAAAACCACTGCCAAACAGATGAAAGGCTGATGCAAAGGCAAGCTGAGTGACAAAGTAGTAGCATTTCCTGTGACACTGGAACAAGAGCTTCCAGGCTGTGATACTAATCTTGGAGATGCCAGTGGCCTTATATAGTTGGAAAAGATGACCGGTGAATGTTGAACTTTGTGTTCCATGAGCTGCTCTTGTATTTTTCCCTTTTAGCTGGTACATTAACAATTCATTATTTATATATTGTTATAAAGAACACAGACTTAACATTGCAAGTATACCCCTGATACAGCATAAATGTACACATATGCAAATGTACACATATTTGAGCTCATCCATAAAGCTGTTAGATACACCACAATGAATTAATTCCTTTTATGCAACAGAAACTGATGCCGAGAAGCAGTAATGTACTCTCAGCCCCTGGATCATGGTTAAGGTAGGTTCTGAGCACATAATTCCACAGACTGCACCTAGCAAACCATTTAACTCCCTGCTTTTTGCTCTTTGTGAAAAAACAGCTGAAAAATGAGGAGCAGAAAGCAGGGGTTAAAATGGCTCCATGCTGTTTAAATCCCTGCTCAGTTATACAAATTCCTGAAGGAGTGTAAGATCATTAATTACACACCATTCAGGCTGGGTAAACATGCTTCCAAATCTGTCCTCTTTCTACCGAGCCATAGGGCCTCCCATGCTTACAAACATCTAAAATTTATCAAAATGGGTGAGAGGAAAATGTTTTGGACCTTTCTTTTTCATCTATGGAATATAAGAACCAACTCTTCTTCTTCTTCTTCTTCTTCTTCTTCTTCTTCTTCTTCTTCTTCTTCTTCTTCTAAAACCTCCTCCATAGAAAACCAGCACATCAGGAAGTAGAATAATATAGTATTAATGATTGTAACAATTAAAAAAAATACATGGGACTTCCTATTTATCATTACAATTCCCACTTCTCAAAAAGTATATTATGGTGTCCTTATGGAGTGCACATTGATAACACAGGTCGATTCTTAGTTGACATTACCAGTGTTACAGACTTCACTGCAAGCATTTCTAATACTTATTTCTTGCAAGCTTTGACTACAAAGCTCTGGAACATTTCAGTAATGCTAAAGATGCCAATATCCAGGTAATGGCTGTGTTAGAACAGACTTTTGGTTAATCATGTGGTACCTGCTCCATCAAGAAGAATTAAGGACCACTAATATATAGCAGAGTAAGCAGTATAGTACAGCTTGATCTTGTCAGATATCAGAAGCTAAGCCAGGTCAGTACTTGGATAGCAAGCAACGGCAAACCACTTTTGCTTCTCATTTTCCTTGAAATCCTTGCTGTGTATACCATAAGTCAGCCATACAACTGGATTACACATTGTACACATACACACAAACACATTAGGTAATAAGACACAGAGCAGTCTTAAGCAAAGTTATACCATTCTAGGACCACTGACTCCGAAAGACTTTGAAGGGTATGACTCTGTTTAGGATTGCATCATCAAAAAACTCAGCTAGTAAGATTGCCTTGACTGTTCAAAATAGTGTATGGAGAATAATATGTTATTTTAAAGTTTAAACCAATAACTAAATTTGAAAGACAAATCTTTTATCATATTTTGAACTTGTCTCTTTATTCTTCTCCTTGTAATGACTACAGGATCCTGTGGTATAAACACAGAATCTCAGTCTCTGCATTCAGTTTATAGATGAATACATTCAGCCACCTGACTCATGTACTTACCCAGGTGTTCTGGATGCCTATCATTTTCTGGCAATGCTTCTGCCTTAAACTGCTATCTGAACAAAGAGCAGGGAAATAAAATCCTTCACAATACAAAACAAGTTAGCAGAACATTTACTTTTATCCACTTGTCAGTCTCTTTATTATTTCAAAGATCATTGCTGTTTTATAAAAAATAATAATAAAACTGAGCAATGAATAGACTTCTTTTTAAAAGACTCTTTGCACCTGCTGAGGAGACCAGATGGCCGTAACAAATTTGTCAGTGGAATATCTTAACATTCATTCCAAGAGAACGACAGCATCATAATCCTCCTGTAGTATAAGCCAAGTTTTGAATGAGACAAAGAAGAGACTTCAATGGGGTGCTGTAAAAGTTAGGGGTTTTACTGCAAAATAGTTACCCCTATACATATAGCTTCTCATCACTCAATACATTTCCAAAAATGAATATAATCTATTCATATATTTAGGTATGTAGACATGAATTTTTCCAAGTTCTTTTTTGTTGGAAAGCTATTTCCAGGTCTGAGTTCATTCACAGTTCTTTTTAAAAGTCAGAGTACTACTCTTCCATAAGAGGGAATGGCCACTTCATGTTCAGTCATCTGAATTAAAAATCCTCTTCACATGGACCACAACACAACAGGCAGGCCCTGTCATAAAACAATATGACATCTTCATTTAGCAGATTCCATAAAGGGTATGTGCTGTCTTGTTTTGTTTCACTGTGTCTTTAAAAATGGGATCCCTTCCAAGAGGACAGGCCAACATTATGTGGGAGGTGGGGGGGGGTGTCAGATTGATAATAAACAATCTGACCACAATGATTTGGGTAAAATAGGCCACAGTTTTATTGACTACACTGCAGGAGCTTTGGCATCCTATGAGGATTGATTGATTGATCCTGCCTTGGATGACCCACCTGCCACCTGATGAACCCCACATCCCCAGCCCACCTGCTGGGTTGCATCCAAGGAGTGGAAAAGCCGCCCCATAGGGGCCCTGTGGTTGTCAGCCATTATGTGATTCTCCTCACTGTTATGTGATTCTCCTCACTCACGCCACTCACTGTTGAGAGTTCCACTGAGAGCCCCCAAGCTGGGCATGCCAATATATTGGTTCCCCCCCCCAACCCCCTTATGGGGGGGGGAATCCCCAAACAGCAGGATGCAGGCATTCAGGCACCACCTCCCTAGCCAAAGGGTGTGTCTCAATGCTCCAACTGTCCCAAGAGGCCAGGGGTAACCCCTGGCTTCTGCCCATTTGTAACCAACCAAGCAACCCATCCCTGATTCCATGCAGCCAGATATCCAAGCTGTACTCAGATAAATGTACCTCATCAGTCCTGCCAAAATGTGATGCCGCCACCATTTTCAGCATGACTGAATATTCTGTTGAGAGTTGGAAATCATCAGCTTTTCCACCACTGACATGCAATTTTTATACATCAAAACTTTTTGCCAGAATTTCTAGCAAAATGTTTTTGTGTGATGATATTCATAGAATGGCAAAAAATGTCTTGTATACATTTCCAAAGAGTTCTGTTTGAATGAGTTCTCCAGCCTGTAATTCTGTAGATCCAACATACCTTCATGCATGCTCCTATCATGACCATGACACAGAATTCTTACCATAGGCAAGAACCTACATTGTTGGATTGCCACTACATGTCCCTGCAACAAGGCACCACTGATACCTACACGGTAGCCATGTTTGGACTAACTGACTCAGCTCCTGAAATATGGCTTTCTACACAGAAACCAAGTGGCATGCCCACATCTTTGTCATCTGCCTTTCCTGACATTCTCCCCCTCCTGATCATTTAATTGCTAAATAGTGGCCAGTATACACCTTTCTCAATCTAATCCTGAAGCTAAAATCCTTTGTTTACACCAAAAAAAAAGACTTTCCTATCCCAACATTAAGCCAGTTAGTCAAGAGTTTAATCACTCTAATCAGCTAGACATTAGATAGCAGCTTGTTTCCTGGTTCTTCTCCAAACTACCTAACCTCCATATATCCCCTTTTGTTAATCACATCATCTTGATCACTGACTGCCATTCCTAGGGCAATCAAACCTTTTGTTTACTCCCTGGAAATACCATCCAGCCTATGTGCTTTCTCACCATGTACATGGCTGCAAAAGGGATATAAAAACCCTCTGAGGTCACCAAAGTGCCTCTTTAGCTTCCCTGGTAAGGATCCGGCCAGATTCCCAACACAAGTACAGGTTCACATGTAAGATCATACCTTGAATAAAACTTTGTTGGTCTTAAAGGTGCCACTGGACTCATTGACTGTGGGCCCTGCAGGAGCTTTCAGCATTCCACAGAGCCTGCAAAATGGAGCTGTTCCACCAGGTTGAGGCTGGGTAGTGAGGAAGATCTGCGGGGGGCACCTGGTGTACTCAACAGACAAATGTCATCATGAGCCTCTTTATTTCCCCCTAGAGATTTAGGAGGTTGGGGAAGTGTACTGCTATGTTGTTCTGCTTGTATTGTAATTTTTGCTGCCCATTTTAATGGGATTTTACTGGACATTTTTAACCCGCCACAAGCTGGTTCCAGGAGTAGTGGGCAATACTAATACTAATACTAATACTAATACTAATACTAATACTAATACTAATACTAATACTAATACTAATACTAATACTAATACTAATACTAATACTAATACTAACAACAACAACAACAACATTTGTTCTGCTGCTTCAGACCAACATGACTATCCACTTGAAACTAGGTTCATTTGCATTGCTCTGCTTCTTTCCAGTACACCACACATCCAGATTGGTAATCATAAATCTTGCTGACCCTTACTTACAAATATCTAGTCATTTCCTTCTCTTTGTTTTTCCTTGTGTAAGTATGTTAGTCCAGTTCATTATTTGTCTTGTATGTTTTTCTTAATAAAAATTGAATTATTAATTATGAGGGCCACTCATTGTCGGGTGGAGCAGCTGGTGCCAAAAGTAAGGTACAGGAGGATGATGTCCGGTGGCATGTCAAGGCAGTGGTATGCATGGGCATCCAACGAGAGGGCAGGGCAAAGAGGCAGGCCAGTAAATAGTGCCACATGTGCTGGCCTGGCCTCTTTCACCAGAGGCTGCAGCGATGGACAGTTTCCCTCCCACCCACCTTATAATTCTGGTTATTGTTAGAATGTTTTTGGTTCAGTTGGAAAGTTAAACATTGTATGTTGTATCTTGCTTGTTTTGCTATTGTCACAGCTGGCAGGATGGCACAGGGGGAGTCAGGTTTTTTGGAGGATATCTGGCCTGTGTCCTGGACTTCCAGGACTGGGGCCTTCTATGAGGCATTGGGAAGTGGGCCTGGCCCTTTGGGGCATGCCAGGGACTCATTCCACTAAGTAGCCTAAGGTGGACTAGAGGTACCTTGGGTGGGACACTTCCTAAAAAGGGGATCCTAGTGGCAAAGGAGCCTGTGCTTCCAGCTGGGAGTCAGGGGGGAACTCCTTTGCAGGCCACTAGGATCTAGGTAGCGGAGAGGGGTGTGGTCGGTTGACCGTTCCATCAGAACTCTTTCCTATGCTGGTACCAACATTCCTATGTGTAATAAAAGTTGTGGCCAGGTTATGCCCACATAACAAAGCATAAGAGTGATTCTTTGGAGCCAATGAAGCCCAACTGCCTGTCAATATCTCTTGTCTCACACAGCTTCCTAAAGAAGAAAATTACCAACAACAGAATGCAAAATAATATTATATAGATACAAGTTGGCATAAATGGTCTTGATTTATGTCAGGTCATGGTTGCTAAAGAAAAATACCTTGAGGGAAATATTGACTGGGCAGAGTGGAAGGGTTCAATAAGTGTGGTTTGGAGCCACTAATTCTTTTTAACTACACATTTTCTTATTATAAACTTGCTATTTAAATGAACATGTCATGAATTAAAAATCAGTTTAAGCAGTCATACTCTACTACCTAATATTCTACATGTGTAAACCAGGCCAAATAGCAGGTTTGAGTCCTGAAGATAATGGCAAACTTTTAAATATTTCATGATGAAAACAACCTAAAATATTAGGTTGGCATAGATTGGGCCCATTTTCAACTTCCTATTTTGCTGTCCCTTTCTATCCTACTTGTTTATTTTAAATATTAATATCAACATAGGATATTAATATCCTATCCTATAATATCTCTTTACACTCAAGGTGGCCAACATAGCAACAGGTTTCAAAAAGTATAGATGTTTAGCTGTTAGGTAACCCATTTTTTTAAAGAAGGGACATTCATTTAGGCTACTACACTGAGAAGCTAATATTCTGTTACTGATTTACACTAAGCATTAAAGAAACAGTGCCAGAACTAGGTTCCCAGAAAGCATAAATGTGTTTAAAAGTGGGTCATTGTAAAAAAAGAAGAAAAAGAAACAGGCACACAAGGCTACATTATATTATCCTGCATTGCAAGTTAAAAATAGAGGAACATACAGTACTCTTTTCATTCCATAATACTACGAAAGATACCCACAAAGTGTCCAAAGACCACAATCTCTGCTGAATTAATAAGTATTCCATCACATTTTCATAAACTTTAATATTTGCTGTGAAAAAAATAATTTTTAAAGGATGAAAATCTCTGCTTCTCTTTATCTTTGTGGTCTTCGTTATTTTGTTTTTTTGTTTGCTATTGTTCTGATATGCTTATTTGTTGAATTTTTTTCTCATTCCACTGATGATCCCAACAAAACAGGAAGTACATATTGGGCATGGTGACTTAATAGTGTGACCAAGCAAGTCATGGCTTGGGACCAGGATACCTGAAGGACCACCTTCTCCTATGCATTTCTGCCCAGAAGAAGGAGATGACAGAGAATGAGGTGGCTGGATGGAATAACTGAAGCAGTAGGTGCAAACTTAAATGGACTCCAGGAAATGGTAGAGGACAGGAAGGACTGGAGGATCATTGTCCATGGGGTCGTGATGGGTCAGACACAACTTCACACCTAACAACAACCTCATTCTGTATACCCGCCATGTGCTAGGCTGCAAACATAATGTTTACCTCCAAGCACGTCAGCACCAGCCTGCGAACAAACCTCATGACCCATTTCGAGCTTGTGTGATCAAACCGCCCTGAGCCTCCGGGGAGGGCGGTATATAAGTATGATAAATAAATAAATAAATAAATAAATAAATAAATAAATAAATAAATAAATAAATAAATAAATAAATAAATAAATAAATAAATAAATAAATAAATAAACCTTCATGAAACTGCATGAGCTGTGATTCTGCTTCTGATAAATCTAAAAACAACATGTTCACTTCAGTCTCCTCTTTATTCTCACAGCACTCTGGACTTTTCTTCACTGCTTCTTCTTGAAACTTCTTGGTCTTTCTTTGCAGTGTTGTGAACACATTGTGGGGATAATAGGCTGCCTGTCTTAGAAAAGGTAGTACTCACAATGTAAGGAAATCCACTGCTGTGCTTTGGCACACTACCAGGCATATTACCCCTGCCACCTTAATTCCAGCCCTGTGCTTCATAAACTGGATGCAAACTCGTACACAGGACTCAGTAGTTTATCTTCAGTTACTCTGGATTATTCTCTTTTGCCAGCTCAGTGGTTTTTTTGACTAAATGGTATAGTGTTAAAGTGGGATAAATTCTTGTCTAGTGGTCAGTCAGAAATGCAGTGGTTTTTCTAGCAGTGGTCAGTGGGTTTATTTTTCAAGGGATTTCGGAATTGGGTTGGAAGCTGGGAAAACTATGCTTGTTTATAGGCTAAACTCATAAACTCTTGGACCATTAAGAATCCAAGCAGGATTTGAGGCCATCAAAAGCTACTGGTGAAGTCGATTATTAGATGACTTCTCAGACTTTCAGATAAATCAGTCTGGCCACCACATTTCCCCCAGGGAAACAAAGTGGGGAAAGAGAACAGCAATTGCATTTTTATTGTGAGAGTAGATGTGAGAGTAGTTGACTCTAAATGAAGTCTAATTAGGAACTCCCAGTGAGCGTTCATTTTGTTTTATGGTGTGTCTCAATTAGATAATTCATGTCCAAAAATAAATAAACAAACAAATAAATAAACAACAAACAAACACACAAAAATAGTTGTTCTGGAGAGTATTTTCAGTAGGCTGATCTTTGGATCAGAGTTCAGTTTATTGGCTGATCCTTCCTTCCTTCCTTCCTTCCTTCCTTCCTTCCTTCCTTCCTTCCTTCCTTCCTTCCTTCCTTCCTTCCTTCCTTCCTTCCTTCCTTCTTGTTTTCGAATAAAATTTATTTTACTGGAGAACGACTGATGATGGTGCTGTACTAGCTGGGCTTCTGCCCGGCTCTTAAGCCATGCTGAGGGTCAGGAGCAACCGCACCTGGCAGACCTGAGCAGATACGCAAATCTTGCTCGCCGGTCGCCCCAGGAACTGGGAACGGCATCCTGAGGGTCCTACAGATCCGTGGAGACTGACTTCTCCGGATCGCCGCTGCATGTGCTCAAGGTCATGATGGCGCCCTTGTCGTAAATAACTTTCTAAGCCTGAAACGACCAGCTGACTCTACATTCTTCCCAGATCATCTTTTACCAGACTGACAGGAGCCAAAGTCTGCAACAGTAAAGACTGTGAGTCTTCTGGTTTTTCCTCTTTTTCCTCACAAGCTCTTCCCCCCCTCCTTAACCAATTTACAAGTGAATCCTTTCGTTGAGTGGGAGACTCCCAGCTGAATACTCTCATTAATCAAATAAAGAAAGAGCTTAAAGAAAAGAGAGACTTTAAAGATTTGTTGGAGAGAGTTCAGTGGGGGACGCTGACTTTATACGGAGATCGACAAACTGATAATTTTGGATCCCTCGAGCTCCCGCGAGACCTCACGATACTTTCTGTTTATAATTTGTGACTGCCTAGAACTATGGAAAAATTAACTAAGGCACAGCTTGTCCATTTGTTGTGCGAAGGGAACTCAAAGATACTGAAAGCAGTCAACAAGGTGGAAAAGGAAATCCAAAAGACCAGGAAAGGGCTTTTGGACAGAGCCGACGGTTTGGAAAAGGCAGCTGATGAGAACACAGCTCAGCCAGCAATACTTCAAACGAGAATTCAATGTCTGGAAGTTAATCAACAGGAGGGGGAGAGAGCTAGGGACGTAAAAATCAAAAGCACCTTGGAAGAACTTGGGAAAACAGATTTAAGGAAGGAAAGCACCGAAAACCTGGAAGTCTATTTAGAGCAGGAAGTGATTTGGATCAATAAAATAAATAGAGTCTATTCAAAGGCAATAGCACGCAGGAAGCTATCAGGAGATATCTCCGTGCGACCAGAGAAAGAGTTCCGGATTGACAAAGTATACAGAGCCTACTTAAAGGCGACTGCAAGCAAGAATCAAGCAAGAGACTTCTTTGGCCCTGACAGAAGGGCCACCAGAAATACTCTATATAGGAATCATCAGGCGAAACTATGGAAAAAAATACAATTTCATTTTCTGTGACCACCTGAAGGATGTGATGAACAGTAGAGCATTCTCCTGGTTTCCTGTGGGAAAGACAGCAGCAGTAAATTTTAGGTCAGGGCCAATATATGAAGGGAACTGATTTTATATTACCTAAGACAATAATAGAATATATTCTTATAATAGATTATACTCTCATATGTATCAACAATTACTCTGCTAAGAAAGATGGTAATAATTTCTAGATCAGGATCAATATGTAATGAGAACTGAATATGTATGCTAATATGTATGCTAAAAGAGGACGGCAAACTATACTTCATATGTATTAACAAGACAGCAGTAGTAATTCTTAGGTCAGGGCCAATATATGAAGGGGACCGACTTTATATCACTTAAGATAATAATAGAATATATTCTTATAACAGATTGCACTCTCATATGTATAAACAATCATTTCGCTAAAAAAGATGGTAAAAACTTCTAGATTAGTATTAATATGTGATGGGAACTGAATATGTATGTTAAAAGAGGATGGCAAACCATATCAGCTGGTCGCTTTTTTTTCTCTTTTACTTTTCTGTAAATACTTTATATAATAATAAATAATAAAATTATAAAAATTTATTTTACTAACAATAAGTTGTCTTTTTTGACAGAAAGGCATGACCTTAAACGTATTTAGAAATAAGATATTGAAGTAGCTGCTCTATGTGTGACAACTAGGGCAATTGCTAGAGTTGCCAGGCTTCATGCCAGCAACCTTCTCTTCTTGCCATTAGTCCACAGTGTGAAATCACTTCTGGAAAAAACCAGAAGTGATGTCAGTGCTCTCTAGGAATTGCCAAAAGCTCTGGGTTTTTACTATAGATATTCTGGAGATTCCTAGAAAGGACTGATGTATCTTCTAGTTTTCCCTGGAAGTGTCATCACTTCATTAATGGTGCTCCCCCATGACTGTCCCACCTGGACTCTAGCCAGCTGCCAGTCCATGCCCATCAGCCTTAGAGACTGCCCAATTAAAAGAACCCAGAGAGATTCTGAGATGCTGGAGATTTTCATGTGATCATAACTCTTAGAGATTAGAAAAATTGCAATTGATCACACAATAATCTCTTTTTAATTGCTTGTGTGAATGATAACACATGTGAGTAGACTACTTACCGTATATACTCGCATATAAGCTGAGTTTTCCAGGACAGTTTCTAGCACTAAAAAGACCTCCTCAGCTTATACGCGGGTAATTACCAGCCATCCAATCGTAGCATTGCTTTTTGCTAGCTGACCTTGTTGCAATTTGACCTTGTTGCAAGCTTGAGCTTATTGCTCCCAGCCAATCGTAGCATTGCATTTGCAAGGTGAACTTTTTGCAAGTATGCTAGTTGCTCCCAGCCAACCTTTGCCTTTTGCAAAGATCTTAAATTCTGAGCTTACTCTGGCAGCTTGTAGGGCATCAATGGTTTGACCGTGGTTTCTGATATTTTTCCCCTTCTTTTCCTAATCACTTCTTCCAAACTATTATTTTGGTTTCTGTGGGTGAAGTGGGGTGGGTTTTGAGGGTGCTTTGGAATTTACTGTTTCTTTCTCCTAGTGTTTCTTTCTTCTTTTATCTGAGGGGCAGCATTGTTTGCCTTTTCTTCTTAGGGTTGTGTTTCTTTTAAAAGTTTATTTTTACAGTTCTTTATCTCAGTGTTTTGTTCTGGAAGGGCACAGTAGCCCCTAGTTTGGTAGCTGTTGTACTTGTTGTAGTAGGTTGCCAACTTTGGGTACTATTGTTCTGCTCTGGTTTGCTGGCCTGGGTGGCACTGTTTGGTTCTCCTGCCAGAGCTGTTCTCACATGGCTCTCTCAGGGTGTCTTCATCCTCTTGACTTTTCTGTATTTGTTGGGGGGAGGCTGGATGGGAAACCCTGTGATGACTGAGGATGGATTAAGCACTTAGGCCATCCTGTAAATTTACCAGTAGCCTGTTGCATTTCCCACCCTCGGCTTATATGTGAGTCAATAGGTTTGTCCAGATTTTGTGGTAATATTAGGTGCCTCGGCTTATATGTGGGTTGGCTTATATGCGAGTATATACGGTACATGAACATTATTTGTGAGAGTTCATTATCATAGGAATTGACTCAGAAAAAAAGAAGATAAACAATTCTCATGTCTGATTTTACTGCCATCAAATGCAAAATACCACTGACCCCGAGTTGTCAGTACCACAGGATGTTGTAGATATTTGAGACATTCTTTGAAATATTCCTTTGAGAAGTTCTGCTCATCCTGACCAGGGAAGTACTCAAAGGTAATGGACAACTGCATTTCACACTCTTCAGATGCTCCATGGTTGAGTCAAATCTGTTCTCACCTCTCCTTTCCTCTTTAATATGCATCTTTAATTACAGGGCCATGTTGCTCAGATACAGAGACGACCAGCTGAGCATTAGCTGAATCTCTCTTTCCTTTTCATCCAGCACATTAAAAAAAATCATCACACATCTGAACATAAATGTAAAGAATTTCTGTCATAAAGAGCGGCAAAGACTTACCTGTAGCCACCATTGACGTGGCGGAGGAGCGGGCGTCGGAAAGGCACGCTGGGGGGAGGTCCTATGGTGGCAGAAAAAGTGGGCACTGCACAAAAACAGTGCAGCTGCACCGTTGGCGCCTGGGCGGGGGCTCGGGGTGCTTTATAAGGCAGCACGTGGAGGAGCCCTGCCTCTTGGCGCCAGGCTTGCAGGCCGAGCAGCTTCCCTCCCACCCGCCCTATGTTGTTGGCTGTTAAGCTTATGTCTGTATGGCCACTGGATGATGTCTATATATTGCATTTTGTCACAGCTGGCAGTTTTGGCATGGGATGGAGCCTGTTGGTGGGGAGTTTGGTCTGCGCATCAGACTCCCCAGGTTGGGGACCTCCCTACGAGGTGGCAGGTCTGCAAGCAGGGCCAACCCAGCTGGGGAGGCTTGGGGCTCGCAGGGCCAGGTAGCCTGGGGAGGGACCAAGAAGGAGGTGGGTGCCTCTCCTTGGCACCCCAAGGCTTACAGTGCTGGGTGGCCTGGGGTGGGGCCGAGGGGAGTGTGCGCTTCCTGTTGACACCCCAGGTGGACACTTCCCTATGGTGGGAATCCAGCTGCAAGGGGACCCGCGTTCCTGGTGGGGGAACCGGGTGGGCCCCAGGGTGCCGCTGGCTCTTCCCGTGGGTGGGATCCCAGCAGCAAGGAGACATGTGTTCCCAGTGAGGATCTGGATGGGCTCCAGAGTGCTGCTGGGGTCTGGCTTCTTGTGGTCTTCTGACTGCCAGTTAGGCTCCCTCTCCCATGCCATGCCAACACTCCTGTGGAGTATTAATAAAGCTGTGGCCTTGTTTAAGCCAACTTAAATGTGTGCGTGTCTTCCTTGAGCCCAAAATGCCCTCCTGCAAGTCAATGGTTGTAATGCACCACTGCTTTCTTATGATTTAAATGACAATTGGTTACCCATGATATTTGTGGGAGGTAGGAATCCTTTCCCCCTTCTAGCTTTAACCCTTTCCATCATCACTGCCAGAGCTCCATTGGCAGTTCCCACTTTAAATTAAATTTAAATTAAAGCTGAGAGTGGGAAGGGATCCCCTTCCCTGGACTATCTATCAGCTTCAATTTAAATGTAATTTGAAGTGGGAGCTATGATGAAGCCCTGACAGTGATGATGGAGGGTTTACAATTCCATGTATCCCCCATGTTGTATGTAAACCGCTCTGAGCCATATGGAAGGGCAATATAGAAATCAAATAAATAAAAACAAACAAACAAACAAATTATTGCAGTGGATTCTATATGTTGTTTGCTGCAACTGCAAGCCCTCAGTCTCCACTGTGAGGCCTGCTGCATTGCCATCCCTCCATTATCAATGCTAGCATGGATCCTGGCCTTCACCACTTGTCATAGCTCCCATTCTCCCTGCTCCTAGTCACTGTTGGTGAGTTGACAAAGCTTCTGACCTTCACTGCTTGGCCTACTGGAGCTCACCAAATACCTCCACTGTTACAGCTGCTGGGATGAGCCCAGTACTACTCCCCCCCCCCCCGTGTAATGCCAGTAAGCCCATCATAGCTCATGGTCTACTACAGCTCCCAAACTCCCTCAGTGACTCCCACCTTTCTTGCCAGGCCTGCTGTGCATCCTGCCCTCCAACACTGCAGTGAGTATACCAAAAACCATCTGTGCATGAGCAGACAACACTTTTGTTTTGGGGGGATTTAAACTCCCCTCCATGTATTTTTTTTTTTAAGTTTTAAAATTTAAAAATGTTCCTGCAAAATTGGGGAGTACCCCAAGTTTGGAGAAAAATCTCTTTTTTTCTCCATGTAGGCCCAATCCATGGATTTAGGTATTTAGGTATTTGCACACTGAGAGACATAGTATACAGATACTATTGAACAATTTTGTGATATTTATTGATTTATAATTAAATTTCTGTACCACTCCACTCAGTATTACCTGCTCGGGGAGATTCACATCACTTGAAATACAAAATAGTGAATAAATAATCTAAAACAGTTAAAATGCAGTTAAAAACAGTCAAAACCCATAGCAACTGAAAATCTTAGTTCCTGCGTCTCCTCATCCTATTCAGGGGCAGGGTTATTCATTGGGAGGGCCCATTCAGATGGTATTGTTTTGTCATTTACTGGCCCTGGCCATAACTCTCTCCAACCCATGTCCAAGTTGGAAGCCAGACTAGAATGGGTCAAGGGCTCAGAGCACTAATATGGCCAAATAATATAATTATCAGAAGAAGACAAGGACTTGATGTGGACAAGGACTTGCTGTTTGTTTGTTTCTGGGATTTATACACCACCCCTCTCAAATCAGGCATGTCAGGGCAGTGCACAACCTTAAATATACAGTATATAGCATTGAGTAATAAAATGAGTATTCAATACAATAAATATTCAAAACATTCAAATTTTCGTTCTATCTCCCAGTCAAATTTATTTTTATTTATTTATTTAATTTGTATACCACTCTCCCATGCAGGCTCAGAGCAGTGAAATAGTTGAACAGCAGGCCCCATGTATAGGGGAGAGGATCACTGTGGCTAGGTACTCTGATGCCAAATAGTGCACTAGTAGCTTAGCTTGGTGCATATGGAAGAACGGCAGCTGTGCTACTATCGTGACTTTAGCCTCCATAGATAAGGAGGCATCAAAGATCATGCCCTAGTTGTAAGCTGCAGGCTGTCCAGCCAGAAAAGGCACACTTCCTTATTTTGTCCCTTCCTCTGAAGTCACAGGACCTTGGTCTTCAAAGGGTTCTGTTTCAGACAGCTAAATTCTTGAATTGCTCCAGTGCACAATTCAGTATAACATTTCTGTTAATTAGATATGGGTGCTAAAAGAGCAAAATAGAGAACAGTCAGGCTCTGATCAACTTTGGATCCTTCCACTCCCCATATTCAACTTCTTATGATAGTTAGCAGCCGTGACTTACTGTAGCTGCCATTGATAATGTGGGTGTCAGACAGGAAGGCCATGACAAGCCCAGGCGCAAGGACGTATGCCGCAGCATGGCGTGCATAGGAGGCAGGGGTGCGGGTGCCTTTAAATATTAATTAATGAATGTTAATGTTTTTATCACTGATATGTTGTGAGCTACCCCAAGCCCTCAGAGAAGTGTGGCATATAAATTGAAAAATAAATAATTACTAGTCTCAGAGAGAAGAGGTCTGTGGAAGCAGCAGCAAAACAACCAGCATGTCATGGAAAGAAAAGAGAGAATTCCCAACTGATTGGGGTGTGGGTATGGAGCCAAAAATACCCTGCACTGGTGGTTAAGTGCTTTTGTTATTGGTCAAAATGAGTCAGGCAAGCTGATGTGATGTCTCCAAAACAATAATGATGCAAAAAGAGCTTGATGACCCTTCAAGTACCAGATATGAAAGCTAATTGATTTGGTGAATAGAATTAAGAGTTGATTAAGTGTTGCTTAATTAGGGTATGTTGGTGCAGAGGTAGTAAAGTTGGACTTGATGAACTTAGTCCAAAGGTGATTCAATAGGTTTTGGGAGACCCATTGTCCTGCAGCTATGCCTCTCTCTGGGGCATGGAAGGGACAGTAGACAGTCAGCTTATTCATCTTTCAAAAATACTTTCCCAGGCTTGTTTCTGACTGGCATCCATTTTGTGTCATTTTGGCTCAGGCAGTAATTCTGCACTTATGATTTTTTTTGAGATGATATCTTAAGAAGGGCTCCCCCCCCCCTTTCTAAGCTATAAACTGCCCCTCTGTGAGAAGAGGGATTTGACTGCTAACAGGTAGCCAGTGTGCAAATGTTGCTTGTGATCTAGTGCAAATGTGCTTGTGTGCTAGTGCTTATGCTTGTGTGCTAGTGCAAATGTTGCTTGTGATCTTGTGTTCAGTGGTGATTCTCTGAGGTAAACAGCAACTCTGAAAGCCTAAGTCTCAAAACTCTTATTTCCTTTGGGAAGAAAGTGGTCTTTATGCATGATTTCACTGCTCCCTACATTTATCTTGAAGCTTTGAATATAGTCAATATGCATATTGGTGTATATGTGTAGTCACTATTCTGACTTTCAGATCCACAAGTGCAGTACACACAGTCCCTCTCTTCACTCATTAAAATAAAATGTGAAGACCTCTTTACTTTTCGGAAAACATGACACAAGACTGTACTGTGGCCATGGCAGGAACAACAGGCAGTTGCAAGCAAGGCAATAGCAGTGTTTGTTGACAACCCTGTACTAGAACTGGAATTTGCCTCTGATATGTAGTTGATCTCAATTATGCCTTTGTGCCAGAGTCAATACCCCATCATTGTTCAGATCTTACTGGCCAATAGGGCTCAGCAATTCATCATTCTCTGGGAAATAGTGCAATACACGCATGTAGAAAATTGGTTGATGTCGTTTACTTGGATTTTAGTAAAACTTTTGATAAGGTTCCCCATGATGTTCTGATAGATAAACTGAAGGACTACAATCTGGATTTCCAGATAGTTAGGTGGATAGGGAATTGGATAGAGAACCGCACTCAAAGAGTTGTTGTCAATGGTGTTTCATCAGACTGGAGGGAGGTGAGTAGCGGGGTACCTCAGGGCTCAGGGCTCGGCCCGGTACTTTTTAACATATTTATTAATGATCTAGATGAGGGGGTGGAGGGACTACTCATCAAGTTTGCAGATGACACCAAATTGGGAGGACTGGCAAATACTCCGGAAGATAGAGACAGAGTTCAATGAGATCTGAACACAATGGAAAAATGGGCAAATGAGAACAAGATGCAATTTAATAAAGATAAGTGTAAAGTTCTGCATCTGGGTCAGAAAAATGAAAAGCATGCCTACTGGATGGGGAATACGCTTCTAGGTAACACTGTGTGTGAACGAGACCTTGGGGTACTTGTGGATTGTAAACTAAACATGAGCAGGCAGTGTGATGCAGCGGTAAAAAAGGCAAATGCCATTTTGGGCTGTATCAACAGGGGCATCACATCAAAATCACAAGATGTCATAGTCCCATTGTATACCGCACTGGTCAGACCACACCTGGAGTACTGTGTGCAGTTCTGGAGGCCTCACTTCAAGAAGGACGTAGATAAAATTGAAAGGGTACAGAGGAGAGCAACGAAGATGATCTGGGGCCAAGAGACCAAGCCCTATGAAGATAGGTTGAGGAACTTGGGAATGTTCAGCCTGGAGAAAAGGAGGATGAGAGGTGACATGATAGCTCTCTTTAAGTATTTGAAAGGTTGTTACTTGGAGGAGGGCAGGATGCTGTTTCCGTTGGCTGCAGAGGAAAGGACACGCAGTAATGGGTTTAAACTACAAGTACAATGATACAGGCTAGATATCAGGGAAAAAATTTTCACAGTCAGAGTAGTTCAGCAGTGGAATAGGCTGCCTAAGGAGGTGGTGAGCTCCCCCTCACTGGCAGTCCTCAAGCAAAGGTTGGATACACATTTTTCTTGGATGCTTTGGGCTGATCCTGCGTTGAGCAGGGGGTTAAACTAGATGGCCTGTATGGCCTGTATGGCCCCTTCCAGCTCTATGATTCTATGATTCTATGAAAAGTATGCTTGTAGGACGTGTAAAGTTAAATACGACAGGGTTAAAAGGTCATGCACACATGCACACATTAAACCAATCTTTCTCATCACTATCTTGAACAAAGGGTCTTTCATTTCTACTTGAAAACTCTGTACAGTTGGAATGTAAATTATTGTTTTGGGTTTTGTCTACATAATGCATCTTGATAGCTTGCAACACTTTGAAACAAAACAAAAATGAAGCTGATATTCCCCTGGTAATTTTGCTGCTCTTTAAGCTCTTGATATTTGTGGCTCCATAGCTGTGATGCTTAGGTCATTTTCTTCAGTGCTTTATGGACCCTATCCCCCCTCCCCCAGGTAGTGCACAAGAAATGAGAAACTGCAAGGGCCTGTTCTCTGAATGATCCCATATTCCCGGCATGTGGTTCTCATTTGGCAAGAGTAAGAAGGAGCAGTGTTCTCATAATAGCTTCAAATAAAAACCATCTCCTTGAAAACTAAGGAGTCCAATGAGAGGTGATGTCCTCAGGATGTCTTTCAGCCAAAATTGGTACAAAAAGATGCATTCATTTGCAGGCTTCACTGCCCTCGCTGGCTCAAGCAGAAGGCCCGTTGCTCCTCAGTTTCTAAAGCTCTACTTCAGATTCTGTGTATGAGAGCATTTACACTGGGTAGTTGATGAGGTCCTGTTGAATCAGACCTAGGAGTGAAAGTAAAATGTATTCAAAGCTTGAGTAATTCTGATGAGCTTATCAAGTGCAACATTCCCCCAGATCTATTGTCATGAATGGGAACACTGAGGCGGTTCTCTTTTAATATAAGGATCTGGAGCCAGAAAGCAAGTCACAACCTTGCCTAGGCTGTGGGTGAGGCTATGAAATCTTAATTTATGTTGTCATCCCAGAATGAAGAGCATTTTCTTCTCATCCTTGGCTTGGCTAGAGATATACTGGGAACAGTCATAATTCTGAACCTAAGCCAGTACTGATCCTGTTCAGGAGAGTCGTTGTTCAGGACTGTTTAAATATGAATTTTTTGATCTTCTAGTGAACATGATTCTTTCCCTGTTATATGCACTTTGAAAGCAAGCCAGTTAATTTGTCAGTAGCTATTCTACCTGTATATTTGATGCTGCATCTTAAAGTCCATTTCTAAGTCAGATACATTATAAATAATGGCTGCCATAGGATTGTTAAGACAAAGTCAGATTTATTTTTACATAAATGATTTTATATAAATGATTTTTATATAAACGATATAAAGATTTTTCATTTTGGCATGCTCTTTCCTAAGTATGTAGAAGATTCAAATTGTCCATCTCTGTCTTTTGATCCTGGGTGGTCGTTGTGAAAAGCTTTGGAATAACTAGTGACGATTGTTATGTTTTTCGTCAGTCTCTCCTACTCACCCTTGATTCTTTCGCCAAGACCTTAGAGTATTTCATCACTCATTATAGATCCTCAAACCAGTAACAGTAATTATATAGTTGTCTAGAAGAAAATAATTGGGGATGATTGCCCCAGAGCTCTGTTTTTCTATGATGTTTAGATTGGGCCTGAGTAACACGGTAGGGTGGGTGGTGCTAAAGGGAATCTTTGTCTGGGGCCTGTCATTGCCCCCATTTGCACAGCTGTTGTTATCTAAAATAGTCCTTTAAAGGTTCACATACTGGAACGCATGATGGAAACTCTGTCTGCCTCTGAAAATGAATGAATGAATCAATCAATCAATGAATCAATGTTCAACCACCCAGCCATGCAATCCATGGCCAAGAGAAATACTTCTCCATAAATGGAGTCGCAAGGCCGGCATAAAATGGAATACAACTGGGACTCACAATGCTTATTTTCCTTTGGTTAGATCACTGATTCCCAGATCACAAGCTTGGACACGTTACTCTTCTAGAAGTACAGAAATGTGTCTTGAAAAAGTAAGATGTCACATTTGATGCATCCATCAGGCTGAGGTAACCTAATGCATCCTTAACGTCTTCATCTCCGCAATATAAGGCTGTACCTATCATTTTGAGGGAAACTTAAAATAAAATCTATATTATAGCTCATAGGCATGGGAAATGACCAACATCCAGAAACTGACTTCTGACCAGAACTTCTCATAGTGTCTAGATCAGGGGTAGTCAAACTGCGGCCCTCCAGATGTCCATGGACTACAACTCCCAGAAGCCCCTGCCAGCATTCGCTGGCAGGGGCTTCTGGGAATTGTAGTCCATGGACATCTGGAGGGCCGCAGTTTGACTACCCCTGGTCTAGATGATATCTCACAGTGCTCTGGCAAGAACAAGACAGAGCCATATTAATGTGAAAGAATTTATAACTCTATTTAATATACAACAAATAAATCTATTTATATCAAAAGAATATAAACAACAACAGTGAGATTTTACTGTAAGTTCATATTTCAGTCTAAATTCATCTGTTTATTTCATCCGTTTGCCTTCTGCTAAACAATTAGACTTTTGTACAAGTTTTGAAGACATTAACTGATCTTTCAACACTTCTGTAGCTATACCCATGAAAGATCCTACATTGTTTAACTGAAATATTACAACTGCTGTTGAAACTTCCTGTACACACCATTCAATTGCATGTTAGAAAAATGTCTCAGTCAGCTTTCCATTCATATTCATCTTGCATTTCGTATTAATAAATAGTAGCCGCGGCTCGGCGCGGCCGCCGTTGACGCTGCGGAGGGCGCCCAGTGCCGACGCGACTCCTCCCTGCGTGTGGGACTCCCTGAGGTGGGGGACCGGCATTAACCCGGGCGCTGCCTACCCGGCTGGGAGGCCAGGGGCCTAGGGGCCAAGCGGCAAAGGGGGCACCAATGGAGGCGGACGCCCTTTGGGTCCCTTGCTGCCGCTTCCCAGGAGACTCTGCGGCGAAAGGCGTCCCATCCTCCCGGCTGGGAGAGAGGCGTGGAGCCTGAGCGCCGCAGTTCATAAAGGCAGCCAGACAGCTGTGGGGGGTCAGGCTCCCTCACCAGCATAGGGCCAACCCTACGTTGGGGTTGTTTGTTAATAAACGGCTGCGGCCAAGTTATTTGCCAAACATGGAGACGTGTCTTCACTGGACTAGTCGCCACCTGCTAGTCAACTATATAACCCAAAGTATAACTGATTGCTGGCCTCAGTTTAGACTCATTTGAAAACTCAGGAGTGCATACATTATTGCTATTGCAAGCAAAGGCGAAAACCATGTGCTGGAAAACAATCAAAAGGGAAACTATCACACTGTAGTCCTTTCAACTTTTCAATGTGCCTGCAAGAGGTCAGCAATGAATGTCTTCAAATGTGAATGCTCAAATACAGGTTGAGCTCTGCTTTGTATAAATGATCGGATTTTGTTTCTCTGCAGTCAAGCCTGTATCAGAGCTAGACAGATGAGAAGCCAGAATTCGGAAATATTTGTAATAAGACTGAATGCTACAAATTAAGTACCGTACATGTTATAAACACCATAGGGGTTACACCTCAGGGATTAGGGATTAACAAACTTTTTCTTAAGCTTTTAAGGTGGTTCTGCCATGGTTGAGAGGCCTTGTCAGAATCCTGTGGTTTCTGCCATTATTAAAGATGTAACCAGTATATGGAGAGTTTCTTCCCTGTGTAAGAGATGGGGGCAGCAGTGTAAGAGATGGGGACAGAAAAGAGTTTGCTTTTCTGATTAACCAAAGATCCTCACAGCTTGTTCAGACTCATCTAATGGGTTCCAAGTCACCTCACTACACTTCCATCATTCTGGTGAGCACCTTGAGCTGGAAGAAGCCAGGGGAGGAGTCCTGGCGGTATGTGACCGACTGGCGAAAGAATCACATGGCTACGGAGTATGACTATGAGCAGGGTGACTGGACTGGCATGGGTCAGTGCAGCTGCCCTAATGAGAAGATGGCGCTGTGACAGGAAGTCCTTGAATTGAAGCAGCAATTCAAAGCCCAGCTAGATGATTTGGAGGGGATGATGGCAATGCTGTTTTTGGGAAGGACAAGAGGGCAATGGCCTTGGCCTGATGTGCGCACTCATGAAATATGTGGAAGAGGAGGATGAGGAAGAGGGCACCCCAGCTGCAGCCACGGAGGCAGTGACTTCTATAGTGACAGACCCCCAGACAGGGGGTAACAATACTGGGGCAGTGGCTCCACAGCTACTTTGATGGTTCAGCAGCGAAGCTGTTGTTCTTCCTGATCCAGGTGTAAGCCTACATGGATGACTGTGGTCGTCTCTTCCCTGATGGAATATTTCAAGTGAACCACATTGGCACATTCTTGGAAAAAGAAGTAGTCAACTGGTATGTGGGACTGCATGACCTGGATGCCCGGGAACTTATGAATTATGATAAAGCCTTGCGGCTGCACTTTGAAAATCCATTGCAGGTAGACACCTTCCATGAGCAGTTGCGAAACCTGTGGCAGGGGATTAAGACGGTCTCCCAGTATGCCACCAAGCTCCACCAGTTGGCCATCTATGATTGGAATAAAGCCACCAAAGTCCAGTTCTTTTGCAAAGGGCTGTGTCCCAATGTTCTGTGGCAGTGCATGGGGCAGGAGAATCCCACCACCCTGCTGGAGTGGGTGCATCTTACAGGAGAAATCGAGACTCAGTTCCAGATCGTGGAGATGATAGAAGCATGGCAGGCTGCAGAAGCAGCAGGGAAATGTGCTGGTGCAGGTCAGAAAACCACGCCCCAGCATCCTCTTCCTTTGGATACGGCAAAGTGCAACCGGCGCCAGGAGAAAGGCCTATGTTTGGCATGCGGAGGAGCCAGCCACTTCATCACTTTCTGCCCCTCAAAGGAAGAGGTGAAACCACTTGTGGGTGACACCACCACAAGCAACTCACTGGGATCAAGGTAATCGACTACCCTCACCAGCCCTGTGTAAAGCTCTTGTAAAGTGACTTGTGTACTCTTGAAATCCCCGTGTAAAGTGGCTTGTGTACTCTTGATGCCCTTGGTAGAGCATCTAACACCACCTTCTTCAGGGGAGTCAAAAGAGAAGGCAAGCCCCATTAGCAGGCAGGAAATGGGACCAGCTTGCTGTGAGACAGCCCTGCTGACAGGTCCCTTCCAGTGGTGTGAGATTGGTTTGAAGCCAGGAGAACCTTTGCCAAGGGCAAAGATTTATTCTATAAGCCTGCAAGGTTTTTAGATAGGAACTTAACCCGTGGTTTTGTCCGGCCAGCTTCTTCACAAATGGCTGCTCTCATGTTGTTTGTAAAGTAGAAGGATGGGTCCCTATGGTTGTGTGCTGAATATTGAGAGCTCAATGCAGTTTCCACTTCTAACATCTACCCTCTTCCCCTAATAAAGGACCTTTTGGGATCCAGGCCATCAGCCTTTGAACTGAAGCTGATTTCTTCTTTTGGATGGTGAGGAGGGATACCATGAGAACATTCCTTTCCACTGGAAGCCTACTTCTGAGGGACTGTGGCTAGACAAGCTTCCACAAGGGAACAGCACTTCTGGGATGCTGAGTACTGGACTTTTGGTTTGGAAAGGGAAAGGAGTTTGGGTTGGGGATAGTACCATACACTGTGTGTAAAATTGTATTTTCCTTGTTACAATAAATAGGTATTTTGCTAAAGCTAAGGTATATGCCTTTGTGTGTGTGTGTGTGGGGGGGGGGGGTTAAGAAAGGAAGTCCTAAGCCTTGAACTTGCCTTTATTTTCAATGCTCAGGTTATCTATTACTTTGGACAGTTCTGCAGATGAGTATAATGCATTCTGTGATACTATAAGAAAACTTTTATGGAGTTAATAGTGATAAGCAGTGAATTTAAAGATCTACTGTAGTGAACACGGAGGGGAGGAAACCATTGCTGGTAGGGATGCCCATCCCCAGATGAGACTTGGGGTTCCCTTGGAATCACAGGTAATCTTCGGACTAAAGAGATCAATTCCCCTGAAGAAAATGGTTGCTTTGAAGGATGGACTCCATAACATTTTGCAACACTGGGATCCCTTCCCTCCCCAAACAATTCCCATTCCCCACACCACCCACAAAGTCTCTGGGAATTTCCTATCACAGAGCTGGCAACCCTAATTACTGGATAGTAGGTGTTATGAGTGTGGCATTTTACCCATGAGTCTTACATAGTCAGGCCAACTTGATACTATTGGCTTCCATTTTAAAACTGTGAACAGTTTTAGCTGTTAGCAAACATGTGGGGCTGCCAACCGTGTATGTCTCTTTCATACTGATTCCACACCAGTGGTGCCACTCCAAGAAACCTATTTCTGCAGTGCACATCATCCACCCCAGGTTTCTGCTTCCCCACAATGTAGCCAGCGTGGAAAGAGTCCTCTGCATGTGGTGAGGGGGGGGGGGTTACAATGTAATCCCACCTTTGTACAAATAAAAAAATGCCCCATTTGGTCCTGTGGCACTGCAAAGCACTGTGGACCTACTGGAGCATTTCCTGTCCCCTCTGGGATGCTGTAGGAGCTTCCTTGTCTACACAGGTCTGTGGCTGGATAGCCCTTGTTGGCCCCGTGGAAGACTGGGGAACATGAAAACATCTATAATCCGTTGCTGCAGGGCAATGGAGGGCCTAAAACACGCTAGACCCAGGACGGGACAGGGAGGGGACCAAAGTTGTATAACTGCAGGGATTAGCCCTGCTGACATACGGGTGCTAGCCTGGCCTATTCCACCCATGTGGAATTGGTCTTAATGTTATTTTGTTTAGTCTCTTGTGCCACTCATTGCCTCTTTGCCTACCCTCATAGTATGCTCAGCTTTGGGAGTGGTGGTCATACAAATACAATTATAAACAAACAAATAAAATGCTCATACTATTTGTGGTTACACAGCTTCCACGTATGATGTCATCAATGACTCATTCAGTTGTGATAGAGCCAAGGCCTTGAAAGCATGAACATGTGATCTTTTTACCATTAGAGAGTTTGAGTTCAAAAAGAGATGGCCTGGAAAGTCTCTCTTCTCCTTTACCCTCCATACCTGATCTCTATATATAGTAGCCCTCAGTGCCATCTTTGACTTTTCACCATCAGAGTAGCACAGAAATGGAATCTACTGCCTAAGGAGTTGGTGATCTCCCCTCACTGGTGGTCCTGAAGAAGAGGCTGGACAGATACTTATCCTGGATGCTTTAAGCTGTGTGGTCACTTCTAACTCCATGGATCCATGATTTGGGGAAATAAGTTGCAGAAAAGAGTTTTGAAATGTGTCACATTTTGTTTTGAGTCTTGCTTGGTAACTACCAAACCCACCAATGAACGAAGACATCCACATAACTGATCCTTTAACTTGCTGGTTTGGCAATTTTTTTTTTGCCTGTTGCTTCTTTATAAGAAACTACCTTTATTTCATAAAAGTGCTGTATAGTAGAGTATCAGGTTTTGCACTGGGGCTTTAGAAAATAGCTCAGATTTTGGTTACATGCTGTTTTGAAAAGGTCTTCATGCTCTGATTAGCAGATGAACTGTAATAAAGTTACAGTGTATTTGTTCTACTCCTTTCACATTGTCATCACAATTTAAAATGATTACATATGTATGCTTAATCTAGTTGCCTTCTAAGCTTGTTTATCTTCCTTCATAACCATTTTTGGGTACTAGTATTGAGAGCTCTTAAGGGTCTTATAAATTAAAAATTAACACTGAGAAATCCACTGGTTGTGCAGCTGGTTCTAAAGCAAAGTTATAGGCTCTTGAGAGAAAGTACTTGATGACCACAGTTTTACTAAGGTATGTTTTAATTTCTCCAGCAAACAAGGTTCATCTAATGAAAAAAGGCTGGTGCAGATAGACCATCACAGCCAGCCATCATTGCCTTCCAAATCCTTCAATTTTAACATCTGGCATTTTAGAGACTGCATTTTCTATTACTGAATCTTTTCCACCTCTACACTCATGCATGATAAACCTCCACTATCCTTGGAAAAAGATTGTCTATTCTAATTTTTTACAATTGCAGGAGCAAACATAAGGTCAGCCAATGACATTACTAGCCATAATACTTAAAATCTTTTATCAGTAATATGTTAATTAAAGCAAACATTAAGCCTTAAGAGGCTGTGTTATAAAATGAGGATTTAAAACTATATCATATTTTGCTCACAGTTTTGCTCCTTTGTTCGCAGCTTTGCTCCATAAAAGAGAAATACAAAAGAAAATGATGCTTTGTTGTGGTTCAGATTTCTTCATCCTGTGCAAATCACATCCATGGCTACTTGATGGTGAAGTCAACTAAATTTAGTTTGTACCACTAAGGCCCATTATGCACGGCCGCCGAAACGGCGATTTCGGGTCACATGGAAAATGCGGAGGGGGAAGATGCGACGCCTACCGGTTATGTACGGGGCGGGGCGCGACAGCGGCAAAACCCAGAGTAACCGATTATGCACGCGGCGATCCGGGCGCCGCTTCTGGTTGCGCCCCGGTCACCCGGAAGCTGCGCTTTCTTCCGCGTTTCACTGACGCGGCTTTTTCGGCGGCATGCACCGAAGCTGCGGCCGGTTGCAGCCGGCTCAGTGCGTTATCAGTGATTTTAGTTGCCGCCATTCCACCCCGAATGTGCGCTAAAACCCCCGTGCATAATGGGTCTAAGTATCAACATATCTAATTTCAGGATGCCCAGATCTTTTGGTGCTTAACACTGGAGATCAGATCCATGTCACAGACAGGACATATCTGTCTTCAAACCTGAATAAGGACCCAAGTCTGAAAAAAAATCTGATTATACCTCTCCAGCATTATAAAAGGGGCACTTGTAGGTTTAAGAAACAGCTGCCCTCAGTGACTATTGCAAGGCAAGTGCAAGAATACTACCAACATTCCAAGTCTGGTTTTGGTCAGTAGAAGGCAAGGAGAGGGTGTAGGGTCCTTTCCTGTTATTTTGACCTTTGAGTGGGGACTCACTGGGGCCAGGTCTAGTAGTAACAACTGTATGAATTGCTATCACCCAGCTTGGATGACTTATCCAGTCCCAGCTGCTTGCTACTATTCAACAATAAACAACCCCCAATAATCTTGTGCAGTATAGTGGTTACAGCATCAGATTAGGATCTGGGAGACATAGGTTCAAATAACCCTTCTCTGGAAGCTCAGGGGAATCTGAGGTGCATCCTCTGTAAATCCTTGCAGGCTTCCTATCGTGCAACAGGCCCCATAGTTTTCATGGGTAGAAGCTACCAGGGGGAAGGACGGAAAGCTGAAGATGGGAAGCAGATAAGGTAGGTTGGCGAGAAGAGGAGAAGGAAGAAAGAAAAGGGGAAAGTCTATAGGGGCTTTCAGGGAAAGGAAAGAGGAACTAGTGGGAGGGGGGATGAACAAAAGACTCCCAGAGTTTTAGATGCTTCTATGAGATGATCACATATGGTCTCAACATGGAATGTGGAATTGCTCCATTGCCTTTCCTTAAATGGCATTATGCAGCTGCATTCCATCTGAAAATGCCTTATCTTTAAATATGTTGAAGGGTTACTTCTTCCTTTTTAGGACTTTTTGATACCTGCCTCTAGTGTGGGAACAGCTTTACAACTGCTGTGTTTCTTTTGAAGAAGTGTTGGTTTTTATGCCCCACTTTTTACTGCCTGCAGGCATCTCAAAATGGCTTACAATTGCATTCCCCTCCTCTCCCTACAACAGATACCCTGTGAGGTAGGTGAGGCTGAGAGTGCCCTGATGTTACTGCTTGTCAGGACTGTGACAAGCCCAAGGCCATGGAGGAGTGGGAAATCAAGCCCAGCTCACCAGATTAGAAGCCACTACTCTTAACCACTGCATCACATTGACTCTTCCTAGAATTATGTTATTGTTGAAGGGTACTACTTTTATGCTGTTTTTATATCTCTGGTGAGTGTTTTGTGAGTTGGTTTTTATTATTTATGTCGTGAGTTGCTTCAGGTAGGTCTCTAGAGTTAGCCTTGAACTTCTCTAAACAAATAAGACTGCACTGCAATGCGGACCATGCCATTAAAAAAAAAAAGACGGAGCAGGAAATGGAGAGGGGAGAGTGGGTATGGCGGGGGGGGGGCAAGGCTGCAGAGACTATCATGCCTTTCCCCTCCATATGGGCTTGCCTCTGGTTGTTCACTGGTTGCTCACTGATGGGATACAAGATAAAAGGGGTAAACCCACTTTTTGTGATTTCCCTCATCCCAAGGCAAATCTGGGCAACATGCGAGCCAGCCCCTGGACATGTGGAGGGGGCTCTAAAACCCACCAGCAACCAGAGGCTGACCAGGGGCAGATTCCTCATGTGGAAATGGTCCAACTATTTTATGTTTTCTGGTTCCTCAGTTTCTCATCTCCATGTCACTTTCTCTTTCCTACCATTTTCATGCATATTTTTGTGGGATTCCTCCTTTCCCCTTCATTCTTACTGCACCCAGTTCTTTCCCTCTTCAACTTGACATGAAATCTGGGGACAAATGAGGTAATTAGGTTATTTCTCAGCTCACAAAATATGGGGTGGGTGGGATGTCTGTGCTTCACAGAGCTATCAGCCATTCTCACATCTTCAGCCCATCCAAACCTGCTGTCCTTTTATTGCCTTCTTGAAACCTGCTCTGATTCCATTTTGATACCATTTATCTGCCAAAAAAGATCAGGGCCCTGAAGGACCTTAACCAGTTCTGCCAGGCCTCTAGCACCAGGCCTATGGTCAAGGCCCATCCAGCAGACCCACCTACCTCACAAGGTGTCCATTGTTGAGAGAAGGCATTTGTAAGTCACATTGAGAAAACCAAGTCTTCTTCTAATCTCCAAATCCATCTTTCTTGTTTATCTAAATTTTGATTAGACATTATGGTTTACAATGAACTGTAGAAAAAAAAAATCCAGAGACCCTTAATATTATTATATATGCACCAAAGCAGTGGTTCTTGCACCAAAGCAGTGGGGAGAGGAATGGGAAGGCGAATGTAAGCCGCTTTGAGCCTCCTTCAGGTAGGGAAAAGTGGCATATAAGAACCAACTCTTCTTCTTCTTCTTCTTCTTCTTCTTCTTCTTCTTCTTCTTCTTCTTCTTCTTCTTCTTCTTCTTCTTCTTCTTCTTCTTCTTCTTCTTCTTCTTCTTCTTCTTCTTCTTAACCTTATTCACTCAAAGAAGTTCACATTTTATTGTACACCGAACATTGTTCTAAATTGTACTGCAAATATTTTGCATATATGTTTTCTCACATTGCTTTCCTGAGGTGATTCCTCCCCATCCCCTCTGCCTAACTCACAGCAACCCAGCCAAATAAGGAAGGGGCGGACCAGAGGGGTTTACAAAATCCAGGTCTATTATAAGCTCAGCCCCTCCCAGCTGACACCCAGAAGAGCTGATTGGTTGACTTGAACCTGCTTCAAGAGCCCACCCACCAGGCTCCTCAGTACCCTTTCAGAGCCTTCTCTCTGCTCATTCCCAGCCCCAACAGGGCCTCAGGTAAGTCCAAGGCCACTACTTGATAGAAAACAAATTTCAAAAGTGTTGCTGTTCTTAATGGTCTGAGTCCTGTTGGAGTAATAGAGGAAAGTGGTGTGGCTTGTTTCTCTCCTTTTGCAGCCTTGCCTATTTTGCCTGACTCACAGCCAAATCAGAACACAATTGCGTTAACTGAATACTCTAAAATGGATAACAGATGCCTGCACATTCTTCCACTGATGCCTAGTAACTGTACGTTGATCTATCAAGTCTTGAGCATGTACCAACACAAAGAACACTGCTCACTGATGAATGCTGTTTTTTGCAAAGACACAAAAGTAGTGCAAACACTTAAAATGTATCTGATATCAAATGATACACAAAGTGTCCATAATGACCCTGGGGCATACTTCATCCAAGCATGCAAGTCAATTATGAGCATGTAACAACAGGAACTCTGTGGCCAGTTGCATGCTGAATGCTTGGAAGTGCCAATCACTTAAATCTGCAAACAAATAATCAATGAGTTTATATTGAGTGCTAACCTCAAAGAAAAAATAATCGCGAACAAGATTCAGGTGGATAGACGTGTTGATCTGAAACTGTAGGACAAAATTGGAGTCCAGTGGCACTTTTAAGACCAACAAAGTTTTATTCAAGCTTTTGTTTGCACGGCATACTTCTTCAGACATAACGAAATGGGAATTACAAGTCCGCATATGTAGGCAGAGGGTGGGCCATGAATTGGTACACAGCATAATGAAGATGGTTGAATAGATACAAGGGTCTTACAAGAATAACAAGCCATATGGGTATCATTTGTTTGGGTTCAACTTTGGGTGAAAAATGTAGTAAAGGAATTAAAAATGTCAAAATTATAATGGACAGATGCATTCCCAATTTTTGAATGCAGTTATGGACTATCAAGAGTGACCAGTGACTTTCCAATGTAATGAAGGTCAACAATCAGGGGTACCAAAGGAGGGCATCATCCACTGGCAGAGGATTGGGAAGTAGTGCCCCCTCCCTTCTTCTCTCTCTTTTCCCTTCCCCCTTAAGATGGTATTAGGTGGAGTAAATTGGGACGAGGTTTTCCGCCGGGTCCTCATGTCACTTGCTGGTTTTTATGTAGAGACTGTTATATTGTCTATGGGGTTTTATTGGGGTTTTAATGAATTGTAACCCGTTGCGAGCCCTTGGGGAGTAGTGGGAAATAAAACAAACAAATAAATAAATAAATAAATAGTGTTACTAGATCTAAAGTAAATAGATTACTAGATTACTAGATCTAGTAACACTAGATAAATAGTGTTACTAAACAAATAAATAAATAGTGTTACTAGGTTGGGAGATTGGGGACTAAAACTAGGGATGAAGCCAGCAGAGGACAGGGGTCTCAGTGAGGTACAGTACTGTAGAATCTACCCTTCCAAGCTTTCATTTTCTCCAGGAGACTGATCTCTGTACTCTGGAGATGAAGTGTAATTCTGGGAGATCCCAACCTAGAGTCTAACATCCCTAAGTATACAATATGAATTACAAATAAATTCATGAGAACTTGCAACAAAAGTCTTCGCCTTCATGTTTAAATAAATGGAGCAAAATAAGCTCTTGTAGAGCAAGGCTTACAGCCTTGACTCTCCATTATACAAGAGCATTTGCCTTATTATATTTTCAAACATTAATAAGGACGGACTCATTGCCACTGACGAAAGCCAGACTGAAAACGGAAAACAAATGAATCTAGAGACCATTTTGGCAGAGTCACAGTCCAAATAAATGTGATAAGAGACTTCTATCTTCTTATATCTTCTTATATTTATAGTTACTGGACAGATTCTGTCTCTCCTTTGTTACAATTTTGGAATCGTCCACTTTTCTCGTGAAGCACCCCAATTTGTCTACAGCATCAGAAAACATTGGTTAGCCCAAAGCATCATTGAGATGATGGACCAGTACAAAGATGCCAGGTTGAGTAAGTGGCTCACGTCGCTTTTGCATTCTGTAGCACCATTCAGCCAGTGCTTGCTGGCTGAGCTTCAGAAGTTGCTTCCACTCCCCCAGCAATTTAATCTGTAGCAGAAGAGGCTTTTTGACAGAAGCTGCAGAATGTTTTTCTGTTTGTTTGAATGCTTTCCCCATGTGCTTTGGGTTAACGGAATGGCAATAAAGGAGCTGGGACAGTAGGCACTGCTTGCACCAGTCCTTGACTGTAATCAGTCTAATGTTTCAAGCATCAATAAAGTTAACTGGTTTGTATTTAATCTCAAAGTAATTATCCTCTAATTACATCAATTTGCCTGCTTTAAAAACACACACCAGAATTTTTAAAACAATAAACCTTTCACTCTCTATATTCAAGATGATGCTTTTAAAAACAGTACTGTTACAAGGAAATGACTTACATAATCCTCTAATATAAATATTTCAGGTATATAGCTGAATTGTCTTTTTGTCGAGGAAAAGTTTTGCAACCTGCATTAACCTTTCCTTTGGTACAGAGATGCCTTTTCATATTCAGGCAGCAGCAAAATCATGTTCCCCACTGCTGTGGGTGCCATTTGTTTTAATTTTTTAAACCATGTAGTGAAAGGTTCGGTTGTACAAAAGATTTTTATTTTAAAAAGTCTTGTAACTAAACAAACAGAGCAATTTCACCCTGTAACAGCAAGGAACGTGATTTCTGCTAAAGTAACTGTGGATAATTTTGCTCCCAGTATGTGTTTCTCAAACTGACCTCACAGCCTGTTAACAGGGCAGCATAAAGCCTTTCAACGATAAACTCTACTTGTATTTGGATTTCAAAATGAAAAATTATTATTTTAATGCAACATGTTAATTCTAAATGCAACATTTTATTTTATTTATTTATTTTATTTGTTTGAGCCAGAATGGGATAATAAACGGCTAATCAATACTTAGTCTAACATGTCTTGTTTTAGTGACTTTAAAAGATAATTCATTGTTCACAAAGCCACCCAACAGAATTTTGATTGGATAATGCACTTTCAATGTGTTTTAGAAGCATATGATACTGTTTTGAACACAAAAGCACATTATAAGTGCATTATCCAACGTGTGCAGAATGGGAGACTTGATTGTTAAGTGACAGATTAGCGGTGTGGAATGGCTTGTATCCAGCACAGTGTTGTGAATTTCATGAGTCTAAATGAAGGCTAGTTTATTAAATAATTAACTTCTTAGCTGGCTCTACAATGGGATTCCTTTAGTTTATGTCTGTTCCCTTTGCTCCTGGAAATGATGAAATTAAACATTTGCCATTTTCCTGCTCTCAAAGACTTCTTTCAAATATTTGTGGCTGTTTGTGCACCATTGAAGAATAAACAGACCAGAGAACTTTTCATAGCATACATTTTTATTTTAATCTAAAATAAAATTCAAAGTTTAGCATCATTAAAAGATATCAAATGCATTCAGAATAAAAAACGGTGTTTTTACAAAGATAAAATACATTTATATTTGGTTTCCCTTGCCCTTACTTCTCAAACTTGTCTTACGATATTCTGGTTCAATTTGTACAAAGTCTTCCCAGCTGTATTTCATCATGCAGCTATATAGAGAAGATATAAAAATGCAGTGTTTTTCTATTTGCAATTAAGAGCTTCCAAACTGTCAGTATGTCATTATAACCAGCTATGCTATACACTGTCCTGTGCATCTCAGGTCAGTAAACTGAAGAGTATCATCAGCACTCCTGTGTATACTCCCAGCTGTCCACTTGACATTTTTCTGAGGCTGGCAGTCCATCTACCTGCTGAATTGATATCTCTGGCTCCTTATACTTTATTGCTGTCCACTCAAGCTTGAGTTTTTTTTACTGTGTTTTGTTCTTGTTGCTAGGAGGTTCACATCTGCAAGTTCTTGCTCCCTAAGGCACTCCAGGAAAGGGGTGGGGAAAAGCCTTCCGCTGAATGACAGGAAAGGTATGAAAACCTGTCAGAACATTTCCCACATGGCAAGAATGATGCCTTAAGGGGAGAGCTTATGCTGATTGCGCCTCTTTACCATAACTGTTCATAATTTGTTCAGGTGATAGTGTTACCTTTTTGTAGCTCCTGGGGGCACCATCAGTTTGTATCGCAGTCCAGCCAAGTATAAGAAAGGCTGACTACTCTGATTTACCTTCTTTTGTCTCTTCAAAATTAGATTTACCATATTGAGCAATTATGCCTCTTGATTTCTTTATGTCTGTTCTCAGTCTTCAGACAATCATTTTGAGAGAGACAATTAGCTACAAGCTTTCCTGTCAGTTGGTTGGCTAACTGAGGCAATGGAAAGGCAAAAAGAATGTAAAATAAAGTAATTAAGCATGAATTATATGCTTGGAGGCCCTCTAAAAATGGGCAGGAAAAAATCTACAGGGACCTAAATACAGTAAGATAGAAGGATTCTTCTATTCATTAGTGGTTGCAATCTTGATGTATCATTTTGATCTTCAGAAAATAAGCACAATGTGTTTTTTTTTAAACTCCTCGATCGCCAACAGAGAAAGGCCATGTGCTTATAAACGGAGCACTGGAAGTCAACATCAATTTACAACCTTCCTTTTGGAGCTAGAAGCATGCAGCCTCAAGCACTAGCTAACTGTGAATTACAGTAGACATGAAATCAAGCAGGTATTCAGCGTAAATTTATCAAAATTACTAACTGTTGTGCAGAAAAACAAGCCAAACTATTGAAAAGAAAATATTACCAGACTAGTTTCTAACACCTGCCAGCATGTTATTAATTCAAAAAGATTAAATGCAAACTTTTACACCTCCAACACGTACATATTTTGGACAATAACAAAAAAGGCACATACATTGTATGTGATAATTGTTTAAAACAAGCTGTTACTACATTTTCACAGATTTTTAAAAAAATGTCTGTTTAAATATCTCATTTCTACAAAGTGAATTTACATTTAAAGTACAAAGTGCAAATACTACAGTTGATCTTATTGCCTTTTGCTGAGGGTATCTCCCACTTGTCTGAGACATTTGATTTGTATTTGGTTCAGCCTTGCTTCTTTGAGGTTTGCTGTCAAAGAAAATTTGAAAAATAATATCACATAAGTGCATTACCATAATGTATTACTATTACAACAATAGGCATATCTGACAATCAGTTTAGAAGACTGGAGCAGGGGCCAACAAAAGATTGGTTCCTTGCTGGATAGAGTCTACTATTTCCATAATGTCAGAATATGCAGCTAACCATTAAGCAGTCTGTTCCTGCCCTCTATCATACTTTGCTAGCCCTTGGCTGCCCATTCAGAACATTCCCATAATCCTGAATCTATATTTTGATGAAATGTCACTATTCTGTTATATCATCAACATATGTAATAGTCAATACATTTCCATCTGTGGGTACTTAAATCCACAAAGCAAGACATGTAGAGAAGAAAGCATTTTTCTGCACCCCTGGGAGACAGTAAGATTTACATAAAAATCCAACATTTTGTACAAAATCAAGGGATGGTTTATTACTCTCCCCCCCCTCCAGGATTTGTACTTAGAATATATTGCATTGACTGGCAGGAGGGCAACTTAGGCTCCAAGATCACACACACACAATTCACTTTTTATGGCTTAAAATGAAGACATAACTTTAATTCAAATTTAGGAAGTGTTGGCAAGGCAAAAGGGCAGAAGCCTGCACCAGTGGTCAGCTGACCACACTCTTGACCCCAGTGGACCCAGAGGGATACCTCCCCATTTCTCAGATGGGAAAATGGGTCCTTTTCCGCTGAGATCCCATGCTAGGGAAGTGAACCACCTGAGATACCTCCTTTGATCCACCTCAGGCCACCTGACAGTGTGAGCTCAGCCCTTGCAGCTGGGTTGGCCCTGCTCATACCCTCCCACCTCTTACAGAACCTGGGGAGCCCAGTATGCAACCCCCCCCCCAAAGCAGGCTCCACCCTATGCCAATCCGTGACAATTCTTTTAATTTTTTAATACAACCACAATAAGCATACAACTCGTCAGAGAAAACTGCTTAAGAAAAGGGGTTGGGCAAGTGCGAAGCTGTGCTTCAACCACAGTGCCAGGAGAAAGAGATCAGGGCAGGTACACGTGGTGCCTTTTAAAGGCTCTGCACCACCCCACCCCATGGCATAACACTACATGTGCACCTCGCGCACCTCTCCCTCATGCCTCTTATTGCTGCCTGCTCCTCCGCCATGTCAATTCATGGCCCGAGTGAGTCAGAGGTCTTTATTGTCAGAAAAGGTACATGCTACAGTTGCCTACATGGAACACTGCATATTTAAATACTTTTCATATAAAAGCCCTATCTTTAGATAGAATTGTAGCCTAGCAGAGATTAGGCAGGGTAAGTGTAATTGGCTCCCTGATGCACTAATTGACTGAATGCAGGGAGCTCCTTACAAGGGTATTGCCAATGACCTTCCACCTGCAGCCTGAAAATGTTATACTCCTGGCTTCTATAACCTTGGTCTCCCATTTCCTTCTGCATAATGTGCAGACCAGATCCTGGGAAAATGGTAAACACTAGGCCATTTATTATCACCTCTCTTGGCCAGTCCCCCTCAGAAATAGATTTGATTGTTCTCTTTTAGGTGGGTGGTTCCTTTTAAACTGCTCCTTGCAAGGCATATTCATTTCCAATGGCTTCCTTTCAGGCCTGAGCTCTTGTGATGAAAGCCACCTTTGGCATCTGCGAGGAGCCTTTATAGCACTGCTAGAGCCCTTAACTGCCAACAGATGGTTTGTACAACTAGAGCCATTTCAAGGCTATCATTTCACAGCACCAGCTTTTAAAATAATTGAGACTGAGTCAGCAAAAAATATTTTAAAGAAATAAAAAAGGTATAACAAAACCAGAAATGATAGGGCTCTTTATACATGTTACATGGTGTTATCAGATTACAGGAAAACAACAGGAGGAAAGGAGGGCAAAAGGTATGCGATGCTTTGAGTGCTGTGGAAGGCACGAGGGGGCAGGAATAGCTATTATAAAATTAAACTAACCAGAATGGTTTTGAATTTTACCAATATAATTGTTTTCAGGCTGCCCTGCTTAAAGTGCGAGTGATGTGCAGGAAGAAATCCAAGTTAAACCTATAAGTGTTTTCTGCAATGGAGAATCAAGAATATTTTTTGGACTGTGAGATACTACCAAGGAGCATGAACTCAGATTAATTAACTGCAGGCCTTGGGAAGTGTTTAAAATCAGGCACATTTCAGTAAAGGAAGCTGCTTTTATACAGTTATCTTGTTATACAGTGTTGCACAGAGTGCTTTGAGAATTGTGTAGTGGGTCATGTGCTAGACATGCGATAAACCATCGAAGCTGTTCACAAGGTTAAGGCCTAGGTGATTTTCTACCTCAAGGTGACAGCAAAAAGCTACTTTGCAATGGAAGGACGGTCATCTGAATTACTTTTCCTTAATGAAGCTGGAAAAACCAACTAACTTAGCACGTAAGATAAAAGTGTGTGAAATAGCCCCACTAAAGGCGGCTATGTTCAACTTGAAGTGAAATGGTAATTTTATAAAAAATCTATGCCCCCCCTTCAAGGTAGACCTTTGAATATTACACATATGCACATAGTTTAGCGCAGAATAGTGTTACCAGCTCTGGGTTGGGGAATATCTGTAGACTTTGGGGATAGAGCCAGGAGTGAGTGGGATTTGGGGCAGAGAAGGACCTCAGTGTAGTATAATGCTATGGGGCCCTCCTTCCAAAGCAGCCATTTTATCCAGAGGAACTGATCTCCATAGTCTACTGATGAGCTATCATTTCAAGGGGATTCCTAGCACATTCCTGTGCATTCCTAGCACAGAACCTGCTTTCCCATTCAAAACTTGGAATTCTATTATCTCAGCACACACACACCCTTTATAAAAATCGAGTTCCCAGTGTTTATTGGCTAGAAATATTGAAAAAAAACTTTATGGAAACATAACATTAACTTATGGAATTTTTTATCATCATGGCCAAGGAGTGACAGGTAGGAAATACAAAACAAATGGACATATTTCTTTCCCATCCTTACCTGTCTACTGGAAGGAGTGCTTTCAGCATTGCTTTTGGGGGCTGGACAAAAAAAAAGATAGATGGCATATGTTAGTTGACAATAGAAATGATTTCTAGGTAGCAATGAATAACCACAGCCAGTTGGCAAATGTTTTATTGTTTGGCAATAATAAATATCCCACGTACTCCCAGTGCAATGAGCATGCACAACTTATAGAAAAGTTCATTCACAGAACCACCCTGTCCTGTATCTCTAGAGAGCTTACGTTTAAGACTGGACTGAGATGGGGCATCCAGTTTTAAGGCATACATAAAAAGTGGCCATGGCATAATGGATGATTAGACTGCTGGCCTGAGTCTTGCCACAAGGTTTGTTTGTTTTAAATATGTTGCCCTGCTTTTCTCACATACTTGGGATTCAAATATGTTGCCCTGCTTTTCTCACATACTTGGGATTACATATCAAACACACAAGAGGACGATTATGCTGAAATGCAACCATAAAATGGGTACGGGTATTGCACTTTCCTGTGGCTTTCAGACAGGAACCACACTACTTTCTACAAGGAACTTGAGAATCCATAGTGGGTAGTGGTTGCAACCTGAACCTGATTACTGATAATAATAATATGTCATTACAGAAAGTGAAACAAATCCAATTCCTTTTAACCCTGGTTTGCAGTGCAGTCCTACACACAGGTACAACTTTCAAGCCAATTGACTCTAGTGAAGCTGCACAAAAAATGATGGATGACATGCTGTGGGCCACTTAGGGAGCAATTCTAGCTTACTGTCAGGAAAATGTTTTTATAATTGCATCCTTAGGTTCCAAGTTGAAGTGAAACTGGCAACCACAATTTTTAAAATCCAGATCCATCCTAGTCCATATGCAATTTATACCTTTTATAACTTTTGTAATTCATTCGCATATTTCAGTGTCAGAAAAGACCAATATAGGTGGAATGCCACTGTGAAGTCTTATTTCTCCCCATCAGAAACTTGCCCAAATGAGTTTGCCTTTTTCTCTCCAAAACCTAGAACTAAACGTAAGTAGTTTGGGCGTCTAGTTTATTTGTCTTGATAGCATCAGCCCTAAGTTTGACGTTAAAATATCTTATCATGAACCTCTAGATAAAAGAATACCAACATTCTTATTAAAACTCAATAACGAAATGCACTGGTAAAAGAGCTGGAAATCCTCTTACTATGGCGTTTCTTTGTGTCTGCTTTATTGTCTTCTTTTGTTACGCCCAGGCAACCCATTAATTCTGCAACTGTCAAGGATTTATCATTATTCACATCACAGTACTCCACAAACT
The DNA here is from genome assembly GCF_049243985.1 of Paroedura picta. NCBI lineage: Eukaryota > Metazoa > Chordata > Lepidosauria > Squamata > Gekkonidae > Paroedura > Paroedura picta. The sequence goes on from NC_135369.1 coordinate 88,782,381, forward strand.
TTTTCACGCATTTCTTGGGCTTGGATTTTTTCCTCAGAAACCTTTTAAAGGGCTTGATTTCTTTTTTGCCGATGTCACCACTAGCATTTTTATCCAGTTGTTTAAAATACCAGTGGACCACTCTCTCCTCCAGAGTATGATTTGGGTCTGGTTCTGAAAGCCTGCAAAAGATATTCATCATTAGCCAAGTATAACAACTGTTCTCTTTTTGGCATTCTTTCTTTTGGCTGGGCAATAGTTAATGTTAAGGAGATCATTCCACCAATATTAGGGACTTAGCGGGTGATTGATGAGGCACTTTCTACCAGACCATTTCCGAGGACTCACCCAGCTGTCATTTTATTATGCTTCCTGTTTTTAAAGTTCAGGATCCCTCCCCGAACTGGTTCCGAGATCCACGTTGGGAGCCTTTGCCCCCCCTTTCCCTCTTTTTACTCCCTAATTGAGCCCCCATTTGTTTCCACACAGAAGCAAAGGGACAGGAAGCAGAAACATTCCAACAGCCTTTTAAAAAACTTATCCATCTTTGTCACATGACAAAAACACCCAATCATTTGCCAGTTATTTTGTTACTTTTGAATGTTCTTCCCTGCTTCCAAGTCTGAAATAGCATTATAATACAAAAGTGTAATAACAGAACCAAGTTGGTAGGGATACACCTGGAGTACTGTGTGCAGTTCTGGAGACCTCACTTCAAGAAGGACATAGATAAAATTGAAAGGGTACAGAGGAGAGCGACGAAGATGATCTGGGGCCAAGGGACCAAACCCTATGAAGATAGGTTGAGGGACTTGGGAATGTTCAGCCTGGAGAAAAGGAGGTTGAGAGGGGACATGATAGCCCTCTTTAAGTATTTGAAAGGTTGTCACTTGGAGGAGGGCAGGATGCTGTTTCCGTTGGCTGCAGAGGAAAGGACACGCAGTAATGGGTTTAAACTACAAGTACAACGATATAGGCTAGATATCAGGAAAAAAATTTTCACAGTCAGAGTAGTTCAGCAGTGGAATAGGCTGCCTAAGGAGGTGGTGAGCTCCCCCTCACTGGCAGTCTTCAAGCAAAGGTTGGATACACACTTTTCTTGGATGCTTTAGGATGCTTTGGGCTGATCCTGCGTAGAGCAGGGGGTTGGACTAGATGGCCTGTATGGCCCCTTCCAACTCTATGATTCTATGATTCTATGATACAAAAAGGTGGGTTGTATTCTGTGCCATTCCTCCCTCACACACACATGGCACAAAAAGATATTTTCTGAAAATTATGCAAGTGATTGGGTCTGGCATGCCACTGAGTCTCATGTGCAGAATGCATGCCCCATTTGTTGCCCCAAGGCTCCAGATGGGGAAGAGGAGGTATATTGTTGTGCAGGCTTGGTTACTGGGGAGCACACTGTCATTGCCCCCAGCAGAAGCAGCCCCCATGGTGTTAACTGTTCCTAATAGTCCTTATCCATGGTTCCTCTATATATTTGTGAAACAGCCTGGGGGGTGGAATGTGTCCAGCTGTCCAGGTTGGAATAGGGTCAATCAGGATGCAGCTAGCAAAGATGGTTGCACACTGATTGACCTTGCCCTTGCAGCTCCCACACTCCGTCAATGAACTCTAGCTTCTTTGCTCTCAGACGCAGCAGGTAGCCAGCAGCAGGTAAAGGGAGAGGGCCTCGGGCAAAGGGTCGTGGTGGAGGGCCTCTTGGACTGCTAATCAGGGCTTGCTAACAAGGGCCTCATGGCCTGCTGACTGCCTGCTAAGGAGCTCTGTCCTGGGCCTGCTAACGAGCTGGCCAGCTCCCACCCACCCCACTTCATCCAGCTGTGAGCTGTGGCCCAAAGCCACCTTAAGCTGCCTGGCCAGGGGCCAGGGGATGGAACCATTTCAAGGCCCGTTCTTAGGAATGGGCTTTGAAGCTAGCAATAATAATAATTTTAAAAGCAGTCACTTAATACAAGGCTAAAATTTAAACTTAAGGAAACAATAGAGGAAAGTTGCTGACCAAACTTGGTGGTGGGTGAGGGGGGGAGCTATTTTGTTAGATTGGCATTGTGTTGTAATGCAACCAGCCATTTTTTAAGGGGCCAGGAAGTTTGGGGCTCTGATCTAGACCCCATTTTAAGGGGCCAGGAAGTTGGCCAGCTGTGATCTAGACCCCATTAGCCCCTGCTTCAAAAAGTGAAAACCAGATTTCTGAGGTTTAACTTGCTGCAGGGCAAGTAAGGAGGCAAATCAGGTCTGTGTCCCAAAAGGCAAATTTCAGTGCAGAAGTGGATGATACTTGACCCTATACAAATGCAAATCTAAGCCAAAACCCTAGTTCAGAAACAGACCCAGTCAGATAACAGGATCAAGCTATAAGTGAAATTTGGGGAGGGGAGGGGAGGGGAGAACTAATTGTGGTGTTCAATATGTAACCTGTATTTGTATGTCCAACTGTTTTTCAATCAGTGCTAAAACTAACGAGTTACCAGACTGATGTTGTAAAGCAGTACAACTGATTTTCATACTTGAAACATGTTTACATTTGAAATGGGCAAGTTTTGGATTTACTTGCCTTTGAAATTGAATGATGTAAGCTTAGGCCACAAATGCATACACGGCCATAAAGGCCAAGGATGTTGTTGCTCTGATACCTTCTGATAATTAAATGGGACAAAGGGTGTATATTAGCTGGACACGGATTACCCAAAATGGGAGAAGGAGATTGGTGATGGAGAGACATATTAAGTGGCTTCCTACATTTCCTCTGTAGGCATTTCCTGCAAACTGTTGACCACCTACCCTATGGCCAGGGTTGTATTAGCTGTTTACTTAGGGACTGAGTAGGAGTATTTTGGGTTTCCTGTGATTCACCTTTATAGGTCACTTTTTTCACCTGCTGCATACTGCCTCTGGAAGTTTTTAATATAAATAGGCCTGTTCTTTGGAATCAACCAGAGATTTGTGAAACCCTGGGATTTTTTTTTGACGGCCCTGGAAGGGTTTTCTGACTGGGTGTGAGTTAATTATTATTGTTATTTTTAAATGTGGTAAATGTTTATTAAGTGATATGACCATATATGGTTGGGTCAACCTTTATCTCCCTCCAAGAAAGGCCAGTGATGAGCCTGGAGGGGGTGGGAAGGGGAGGAGCCCAAGGTACGCACAGCTATGCTTCCCAACCATATTCTGCATGATCATGCCACTTCTGGGGTTTCTCAAATCTGGAAGAGTATTCCAGGGATTTCTCAAAAAAGTTGAGAAAGGCTGGCTTAGAACCTATTTAACAGGAATAGGGCAGGTTGCTTATGATGGTAGGCAGAATTGACAGTCATCCATGCTATGATGGAGTGTTGTTCATTGTACAGTAGGGTGGATGGGAAAAGAATACCCTAAGTTTGGAGCAGCAGCAACAACCAAACTGGGGGAGGAAGATAAGGGCAGGCAGCTGTTGGCACACTTCAGGGGCAGGTGAGGATAAACAAAACTGGCAATTGTTTGCTGTCTGCATTTGGAGCCAAGGTGGTGTTCCGTAAGGGAAGGTAACCAAGAATAGTGGCCAAGTGCAGCAGACCCTCCTAAAGTAGAAATAGATTATGACATTGATCAACAATTTACTAAACAGGTTAGAGCCATTTCTGGCAATTGTGGGAGGTGCAAGGCACTATTCTGCTTTTTCAGCTCCACAGTACAAACATATCACTTTAACCAAATAACTGTGTGCAATCCAGCCAAAGCTGGACATTTCAAGTTCCTATGAATTCAATCCTATGAAATCAGTTGAACATGTTCCATTTGTGAGATGAGTGCTGCTGGTGGGGAGATTTTCCCCACTCCCCTCCATTTTTTACAGACTTCCATATCCACTACACCAAGCCCTGTTCCTGAGGGTCCCCTGGCAGTGTGTGTGTGGGGGGAGGGCAGCCTTTCAGGGGGCTGCAGTTGGCTTGCAGCAGAAGTTGGGAGTTAACAAAGTTCCATTCCTCTCACTGATTTCCACTTGCTGTCTTTTGGATTGAAGCTATTCCCTTCATGGTTTACTGATGTGATCAAGACAAGACAGTTATGGAAGAAAAGTCTAGTTATTGACTTGAGTTATGGCAACACTTGTCTGGAAATGATGATGTCTCTGGAATAGCTCTTGCTTCCCCCATGACAGAGGTAATGGTCACAGCATGGGGGAAGTGTGTTGCCAAATATTCTGTCTTGCAGCTCTTAAGATCACATTGCCTTAGAATAAAGGCAAAAGTGTTCCAGTTGGCACAGCATCAGCAGCTTTCAGCTCTCTGAATTGCTGCATGTAATATATTTATATAACTTTACTGTGAGAAACAGGGACTATTTGCCTTTCCAGAGGGATATTTAAAGCTCTCCACTGCAGAGAATCGACTGAAATGCTTTACTGGCTGATTTTATTGCCTTTGACTAACACCTTGTTGTCTCTTATTTCTACACGCTGGCCTTGATCCAGCAAAAGTTGATCATCATGAAGCAGTCCCTTTGCTTTCAATGAGATTTAGTCATGACCAGTTTAGCTGCACTGAGGTCTTTGTTTGCTTCACTTTGCATAAGGTGGTCCTAATGTTCTTTTAGTAGCTTTAAGAAAAAGTGTCTAAGTAAAGGAATACATACTGGGATGCTGGAGGAGAAAGGAGCAAATGAGAATACTGGAAGAGAAAAAACAAGTGACGGGTGAACTCTCTTTAAACAAGAGCTATTGCATGCTCAAGCCATGACTATTACAGCAAGATGGAAATATGGTGAGGGATCCAAGAAACCTATTTGGATGAACAAAGAAAGGAGCTAAGGAAGAAAAAGGAATGGAGAGAAGAAACAGATCACTAAAGAAGAATATCTGCAAGTTACTGAGCACTGTAGGTCAGCCATCAGAAAGGCCAAAGCCCGGAATGAGCTGACACCGTCACATATGTGAGGAGAAAACATAGGGTAAGCAAGGCAATAGGCCTGCTGTTGGGTGAAGATGAAGAAATTCTAACAGAAGACAGAGAAAAGCAGAAAGTCTGTTTCTGTGTTGACACATCTAGTTATGGTAGTAGGCCAGGTATAGCATCTGGGTGGCTGATTCACATGGACAGAGAGGTTGTCGAGAGGCACCTGGCTGCACTGGATGAGTTCAAATCCCTTGGGACAGATGGTGTGCACCTGTGAGTGCTCCAAGAACTTTCTGGAGAGCTTGCAGAACCTTTGTCAATCATCTTTAGGACCTCTTGGATAACTGTAGAGAAGACTGGAGAGCAAATATTATCTCAATCTTCAAAAAACGGAGATGACTTGGGAAACGACAGGCCAGTGAGTCTAACCTCAATTGCAGGGAAGTTAATGGAGCAGATTTTAAAGGGGATATCTGCAATAATCTGGAGAACAATTTGTTGATCTGAGGAAGTCAGAACAGATTTGTTTTCAACAAGTCCTGCCAAACAAACCTGAGCTGAATCTGCACTCACATTTTTTTTACTGTCGATCCTGCCAAATTCAGATTGATCTGAACCCGGATCTTCCAACAGATCTGCAGACTTCCAGGTCAGGTCTTTATTATTACGGTACTAGACCAGTAGTCAAATTACAAGATACATAAAAACATCTGGCATTAACAAGATAAAAGAATCATTGATAACTAAAATATTATATATTCTGGTTTCTCTTCAGATCTGCAGACTTCCTTTTTCCCAACCTACAACAGGTTCCACTAAGATGCTGCCTTCGCCACTGTATTTTTTCCCCAATTGGTGGTCTTCTGTTTCCTTCCTACTTGATTGGGGAAGCTAAAGTGCGGGGGGTGGGGGAAGCAGTTGTTGTGTGAAACTCCAGCTGGCGCTGAAAGAGCACAAAGCTGGAGAGTGCTTTGTTTCCTGCATTTTGTAGCCTGACTCTACAGCCAAAGCAAGCCAGTGGAGAAGCAAATGAAGTCTATGGGGAATCAAATTCAAAATAGAGAATCTGTATCTTCATTATATCCAATGGAGCTTGACACCAATGGAGGTTGACACCATTCCCTCTTTGGGAACCTCTAGGATTGGACCCCTTGGTCCAATCTTCTTGAAACTTGCAGGGGAGTCAGGGAAGACCCTACCTAAGCTCCCCAAGAAGATTGAGGGGTGCAACATACACCCCTCCCTCCCAGCTCCCAGGAAAGGTGGGGGAAGGATTTCCAATGCAAGTCAATGGCGCTATTGACGTGCATTGGTTCCGAATTGATTCGGACCGATCAAACTGAATCAGACCCCCCTTGCACATTGAGAGGGTTTGAAGAAGAGGGTTTGGAGAAGAGCGATGAGAATGATACAGGGCCTGGAGTTCAAGCCCTATGAGGAAAGGCTGAGGGACTTGGGAATGTTCAGCCTGGAGAAGAGGATGTTGAGAAGGGACATAATTGCTGTCTTTATTTGAAAGGTTGTCACTTAGAGGAGGGCTGGGAAAGTTTTATGCTGGTAGCAGAGGATAGAACCCACAGTAATGGATTTAAACTATGTGATGAATGATACCGGCTAGATATCAGGAAAAAATTGTTCACAGAGTAGTTCAGCAGTGGAATTGACTGCCTAAGAAGGTGGTGTGGTCCCCCTTACTGACAGTCTTCAAGCAGCGGCTAGACAGATACTTATCCTGGATGCTTTAGCTGATCCTACATTGAGCAGAAAGCGAAGAGGAACTAAAGAGCCCCTTGATGCGGGTGAAGGAGGAGAGTGCAAAAGCTGGCTTGAAATTCAACATGAAGAAAATGAAGATCATGGCATCCTGCCCTCTCAATTCCTGGCAAATAGAAAGGGAAGAAATGGAGATAGTGACAGATTTTATTTTCCTGGGCTCCAAGATCACTGCAGATGGGGACTGCAGCAAAGAAATTAAAAGACGCTTGCTCCTGGGGAGGTAAGCTATGGCAAATCTAGACAGCATCCTAAAAAGCAGAGACATCACCCTGCCAACAAAAGTGCATCTAGTCAAGGCTATGGTATTCCCAGTTGCAATGTACGACTGCGAAAGTTGGACCATAAGGAAGACCGAGCGTCAAAGAATTGAGGCTTTTGAACTCTGGTGCTGGAGAAGACTCTTGCGAGTCCCTTGGACTACAAGGCGAACAAACCGGTCAGTCCTAAAGCAGATCAGCCCGGACTGCTCCTTAGAAGGTCAGATCCTGAAGATGAAACTTAAATACTTTGGCCACCTCATGAGAAGGAAGGACTCCCTGGAGAAGAGCCTAATGCTGGGGGCGATCGAGGGCAAAAGAAGAAGGGGACGACAGAGAATGAGGTGGCTGGATGGAGTCACTGAAGCAGTAGGTGCAAACTTAAATGGACTTTGAGGAATGGTAGAAGGCCTGGAGGATTATTGTCCATGGGGTTGCGATGGGTCAGACACGACTCTGCAACTAACAACAACAACAACATTGAGCAGGGGTTGGATTAGGTGGTCTGTATGGCTCCTTCCACCTTTATAATTCTATGAAACTAACTAATAATGGATAATCTAATTTCCCTCTAAATGATTACATGGTGGTTGCTGTGATACACATGAAACTATTAGGGATGTGCACTAACCAGCGGAACTGGACTCCCTTAGCTTCAGTGGCTTCCACCTCAGGCTGCCTTGGCTCCAGGAGAAACCGCCTTGGTCACCTCAGAGATCTCCGAAGCCTCGGAGATCTCTGAGGCAGCACTTCAGAGCACATTAAAGGGCCACGGAGAGCGCAGCGGCGGCAGCTCTTAGCCATCGGGGCCTGGGATGGGCATGGACAGGTCTTGCTCTGTGTAGGCACTGTGCAGGCACATCACCACTCACCCATCCCAGGACGTCTGGGTGGATCTTTGAGGTGTGTTGCCCACAGCTGCTTCATGCTTGAGTGCAGCCCAGCCACCGGGTGAGCCATGCAGGGGGTGAGGGAGCGGAGGGGGTGTTCAGGCATGGTGGTGGCGGCATCCTCCTCTGGGGGGAGGGAGGGAGGGAGAGAGGGGCATCCCCCTGCATTGCCTTTAATGGCCACACCCAAAGCCCCTCAGAGTGTCCGAAGCTCTTCGAAGTGGCCGGAGGCACCCCAAAGTGTGCCTCAGATCTGTTTGGGCCTGGGATTTCGTGCTTCGGACTGTCTTGGGGTGATCTGTCTCTGAAGCAGCTATCTTTTAGAGTTTTTTTCAGTGGTGGCAGCCTGAAGCACACATCCCTAGAAACGATTGCCATCAGAATATATTCTAAGTTTAGAATATATTAAGATGCTTAAGATCTAGTAATCAAAGCTTGTTCAAAGTCCCTGGCTCCAAAGAGGTTAAATCTAGGACCAGGACTTTTTTGGCCCTGGCCCTGGCTTGGTGGAATACTCTTCCCAATGAGTTCAGGGCTCCCTGGGACCTTAGACAGTTCTGCAGGAAGACAAAGCTGTTTTGCCTGGCCTATGGCAGGGAAGGAATAGACACTCAAGATAATTTTGTAGGCTGGAAGACAGTAGTCTGGTAATTTAGGAGATAATGAGGTCAAAGTGGAAGAGAAAAGGCTGAGTTTTGTTTTGATTTGATATTTTTAAATACAGGTCTGCCATGCATACTGATACTTGTAAAGAGATTATACACATGTGAATGTACACTGTTGAATAAAATGACAATGAAGAGATTTTGGTAAAACATTCCCTTTCTCCACTTAGTGGATACGTAGCACTTGGTTAGTTACATATATAAAACTTCACTTATGGTAAACTGCTAATTTCCAAAAGAAGAAATTACTGAGATGACTATGTCCTATGAATGTAAGATTCCTGCTGAATCAGGCTTAGTAACAATTCTCCAAATTATTTAAAAGATGTAACAAAATGAATGAATGATATTTGGAATATCTTGCAAAAATGACAATATACTTTGAGGGTTCTAACATAACTAACCTGCTAGAAGATGCAGCAGGATCAGAGACTGCATGCACCATATCTGTTGAGAGTGCATCAAGAACACTGGTCAGGAATTCATTCTTCTTGGCTCCTGGGCAACCTAAAATGAAAACAAAAATTCCCATTATTGTTTTCAGGATTAAATTGTACACTTCTATGGCTATGTATGAGCTTGAATATGGGATATCATCCAGTTCTACGCTTGGGAAATGTTCAGATTCATGTATAGGAAAATTCAAGTGGATCTGGATAAATTACAAGTTCTATATCTAAATTCATAGACCTTAATTTTAGAGAAAGATTTCATAGCCTGGACACCAGTGTGATGCAATATCACTGTGAAGTTCTATTTTGGAAGCATTTATTGAGGTACCATGTTGAATTAGTGCCAGTTATTAGCCAAATAAACAGAGCCCATCAAAATTTTAACAATAGTAGGTCAACAAATATGGAAAACAACACAATGGTCCACATACTGGAAATACTCAATTTACACCCCAGTTCCCAAAAAGAAGACATCAAATCTGCAACAACTATCTGACCATCACATTAATTGCTCATGCAAGTAAAGTGGTATCCAAAATCTTACAACATTGCTATCATATTTGGAATGAGAAATGCCAGTTGCTCAAGCTGGATTCAGAAAAGGAAGAGACACTAGAGATCATATTTCAAATTTACATTGGTTACTGGAGCATCTGAGAGAATTTCAGAAAAAAAAACATCTTGTGTTTCATAGATTACAACCAATGTTTTAATTGTATAGATTATGGAAGACTATGGTTGGCTTTAAAGGAATGGCAGTGCCACAGGATTTGATTGTTTTGATGGACAAGAGGTTAGGTTAGGTTAGGTTTCCAATTGGCAAAGGTGTCAGACAGGACTCTACCTATCTCTTCATCATGTAGTCAAACACATCATAAGGAAAAGTGGATTAGATTTAGATGACAGTGAAGTGGAAATTGGTGGAAGAAAAATGAACAACTTGAGATATATAAATGGCACAACACTATTGGCAGAAAACCATAAAGACTTGAACAAAGGTTGATAAAAGTTGAAGTAGAAAGTGCCAAAGCAGGACTACAGCTGAACATCCAAAGACAAAGGTAGTGACAACTCAAAAATTATACAGTTTAACATCAATAATAAAGAAATTGAAATTGTTCTTCTATTTCTTGGTTTTATCATCAATTCAAAGGGAGGCTGCCGACCGAGATTGAAACTGGGGAGAGCAACCATGAAAGAGACAGAAAAAGACTTAAGTTCTGTTGGCAATCAAGATCCAGTTAATTCATGCCGTAGTACCCCCAACATGGGTATGAATGTTGAATAATGAAAAAAGTTGACGGGAAAAAAGTAGATTCTTTTGAAATGTGGTGCTGGAGGAGAGTTTTACAAATATCATGGACCAACAAAAACACAATTAAATGGGTCTTAAGCCAGATAAAGCCTGAACTCTCACTAGAAAGCTGGCTAATCTGAAAGTTAGGAATCACTGAAAAAGACAATAATGCCTGGAAAGTTAAAGGCAGCAGACAAAAAGGAAGATCCAACATGAGATGGATTCATTCCATCAGGGAAGCCACAGCCCTCAGTTTGCAATACCCATGAACAGCTGCTAACAATAGGACATTTTGAAGAACATTATGTGATGGGGTTGGTAGCACCTTGGTAGCACTTGGTACCAATTGGTAGCACCTTGATGGCACTTAACACACACACACACACACACACACATTTGCTTTTTATATCATATATGGAAGATTGTATGTGTGGTTATATGCATAATTACTCTACTAATGTATGTTTTATTCTGCTGGTGCCTGATCATAATGAATTCTTTCTTTTTTGTGCATTAACCACATGTTAAATATGCCTGACAACTTTTTTTTCAGTTATTACGTTTTGATGGACAGGCTGACATTTTGTGACAAGTGCTACAATGTCGATATTTAGAATATAAATAGAGAGAGAGATAGCAGCAAAGTCAAGTACCACTGATGCAAATTTTGCTAGCTCATGACATCAGCAGGAAAGCATTTTGGCCATGTTATTCGGTACCCTGGCATTTTTCTGAAAAACTTTTAGATGCTTTGGAAGGAAATTACATAGGGATGATTAATAATTTTGGAACACCTCACAGTGAGCTATTAAAAGCAGTAGGGGGAATTAACCAAAACTCAATAATCATTTCACCCAATGAGATAATACTATTTAATATGTCTACGCAGGTTGGACCTGGTTACTATTTGCATGGGAGACCACCAAGGAATTCCAGAGCTGCTACACAGAGGCAGGCAATGGCAAACCACCTTTGAACATCTTTCACTTTAAAAACCCTACGAGATCGCTATAAATCAGCTGGCCTTGATGGCACTTTCCACAACCACCAAAGAAGCCATAAGCTGCTATTTATGAGGAACTAGTTTTTGGCTGTCAAAATGGCTGTCTGAGGAAGCTTTACAAATAGCTAAGGAGAGAAGGGAAGTGAAAGGCAAGGGAGAAAGAGAAAGATACACCCAATTGAATGCAGAATTCCAGAGAAAAGCTAGAAGAGATAAGAATGCCTTCTTAAATGAACAGTGCAAACAAATAGAAGAAAACAATAGAATGGGGAGGACCAGAGATCTTTTCAAGAAAATTGGAGATATGAAGAGAACGTTTCATGCTAAATTGGGTATGATAAGGGACCAAAATGGTAGGGACCTCACAGAAGCAGAAGAGATTAAACAAAGGTGGCAAAATTATACAGAACAACTATACAAGAGCGAGCTTAACATCCCTGATGACCACAGTGGGGTAGTTACTGACCTGGAGCCAGACATCCTGGAATGTGAAGTCAAATGGGCCTTAGGAAGTCTGAGCAACAATAAAGCTAGTGTTGGTGACAGCATTCCAGTTGAACTATTCAAAATCTTAAAGGACGATGCAGTAAAAGTGCTACACTCAATATGCCAGCAAATTTGGAAAACTCAACAATGGCCACAGAATTGGAAAAGGTCAGTTTACATTCCAATCCCAAAGAAGGGCAATGCCAAAGAATGTTCAAACTACCGCACCATTGCACTAATTTCTCATGCTAGCAAAGTTATGCTCAAAATCCTACAAGCTAGGCTCCAGCAATATGTGGACCGAGAACTTCCAGAAGTACAGGCAGGATTTCAAAGAGGCAGAGGAACTAGAGATCAAATTGCCAACATACGCTGGATCATGGAGAAAGCTAGGGAGTACCAGAAGAATGTCTACTTCTGCTTCATTGACTATGCTAAAGCCTTTGATTGTGTGGAGCACAACAATTTGTGGCAAGTTCTTAAAGAGATGGGAATACCAGAGCATCTTATTTGTCTCTTGAGAAATTTATATGCAGGTCAAGAAGCAACAGTGAGAACTGAACATGGAATCACTGACTGGTTCAAAATTGAGAAAGGAGTTCGGCAAGGCTGTATACTGTCGCCTTGCCTATTTAACTTGTATGCAGAGCACATCATGAGAAATGCGGGTTTAGAGGAGTCACAAATTGGGATCAAAATTGCAGGGAGAAATATCAACAACCTCAGATATGCAGATGATACCACTCTAATGGCAGAAAGTGAAGAGGAACTAAAGAGCCTGTTGATGCGGGTGAAGAAGGAGAGTGCAAAAGTTGGCTTGAAACTCAACATGAAGAAAATGAAGATCATGGCATCCGGCCCTCTCAATTCCTGGCAAATAGATAGGGAAGAAATGGAGATAGTGACAGATTTTATTTTCCTGGGCTCCAAGATCACTGCAGATGGGGACTGCAGCAAAGAAATTAAAAGACGCTTGCTCCTGGGGAGGAAAGCTATGGCAAATCTAGACAGCATCCTAAAAAGCAGAGGCATCACCCTGCCAACAAAAGTGCATCTAGTCAAGGCTATGGTATTCCCAGTTGCAATGTATGGCTGCGAAAGTTGGACCATAAGGAAGGCCGAGTGTCAAAGAATTGAGGCTTTTGAACTCTGGTGCTGGAGAAGACTCTTGCGAGTCCCTTGGACTGCAAGGCGAACCAACCGGTCAGTTCTAGAGGAGATCAACCCCGACTGCTCTTTAGAAGGCCAGATCCTGAAGATGAAACTCAAATACTTTGGCCACCTCATGAGAAAGAAGGACTCCCTGGAGAAGAGCCTAATGCTGGGAGCGATCGAGGGCAAAAGAAGAAGGGGACGACAGAGAATGAGGTGGCTGGATGGAGTCACTGAAGCAGTAGGTGCAAACTTAAATGGACTCCGGGGAATGGTAGAGGACAGGAAGCCCTGGAAGATCATTGTCCATGGGGTCGCAATGGGTCGGACACGACTTCGCACATAACAACAAAGTTTTTGGCTGTTTTATGTCAAAGGAGAAGCAACTGCATATTGTTATGTCTACACTTCTTTAGTTAAGACATTCCTTTTTTATAATCCATAATGTTGGCAGCAGAAATATTTCATTCTGGTAACAAGCATATCAAAAGAAACCATTTAGGTAAACTCCCCTGCACTAAAGGGACATTTCTAACCCCCTTTCCACCAATATGATTATTTCAGAAATGATCCTTAGCTTGAAAACTATGCTTCTCCCAGCCATTATAGCAACCAGGTGGACCAAACTGGATTCAAATGAAGAAATGAGAATAGACAATATATACAGCCCAGACTATATCTTTAAGGTATAGGCTTCAGTTCTTCTCCTAGGTGGAGCTCTGAGCAAACAAAATATAGGCTGTTTTGTACAAGCTAGTTCACAAACTTATTTACTATTGGATTTTAGGCCACCCTACTCCAATATTTATAATTGAAACGATAGCCTGATCTTATCAGGGGATGGAACCTGGGGAGGTCAGGCACCACAGTGGGGTACAATGCCACAGAGAAGCCTTTCTCAACTTTTTAAGGGTTGAGAAACCCCTGAAATTGTCTTCAGGCTTCACGAAACTCCAGGAGTGGCACAGTAATGCAGGATACAGTTGAGAAGCATAGCTGTGTACAGGCCTACCTGGAGCACCTCCACTTTCTACTCCCTTCAGGTTTATCATTGGTCATTTGGGGAGGTGGGGGTGGGTCAATCTGACTGTATATGATCATATCAGCTGATACATTTCAACACATTTTAAAAATACATTAAAAATTAATTAACACCCACCCATTCAGGAAACCCTTTCAGGAGGATCAAGAAACCTCAGGGTTTCACAAATCCATGGTTGAGAAAGTCAGCCATAGAATCTACGCTCCAAGACATCCATTGCCTCCAGGATAATGGATCCCTGTAGTCTGGTTATGAGCTGTAATTCCAGGGGAATTCCCAGGTCCCACCTGGAGGCTAGTATCCCTACCTCAGCTGCAGACCTTAAAGCCCAGATCTTCTCTTTCTATATGAAAATGCCACAGTTCTCTCCAGCTGGGTCACTTCAGAATGCACATGTGTGAATCTGTACGGAATTATCTATATATTGAAAAAAAATTATTCCACAAAATATTTGCGAGAAGGATGTTACCCCAGGCTTTCCCCTGCTGTGCTACCTATCTTGATGTGGAGGTTCTTCATTTGTGGGAAAATTCAAACATGAAATCCAACCAAGTACTCTGAAGTTGCTAAAGTCCCAAGAAGGCTGAATTATTTCTTTAAAAAACTGAGTGGTGAAATGGTGGCTGCAAAAATGTTTGGTTTTCACAGGAAATTAGAAAGCCCTCTTTTTATATACTAGGATCTGCAGGATGATTCCTATCCCACTATCAGCAAGATGTTGCCACTTCTGAACTGGTTATGACTGGAGGGAGGTGAGTTGCGGGGTACCTCAGGACTTGGTGCTCGGTCCAGTACTTTTTAACATATTTATTAATGATCTAGATGAGGGGGTGGAGGGACTACTCATCAAGTTTGCATATGACACCAAATTGGGAGGACTGGCAAATACTCCGGAAGATAGAGACAGAGTTCAACGAGATCTGAACACAATGGAAAAATGGGCAAATGAAAACAAGATGCAATTTAATAAAGATAAGTGTAAAGTTCTGCATCTGGGTCAGAAAAATGAAAAGCATGCCTACTGGATGGGGGATACGCTTCTAGGTAACACGGTGTGTGAACGAGACCTTGGGGTACTTGTGGATTGTAAGCTAAACATGAGCAGGCAGTGTGATGCAGCGGTAAAAAAGGCAAATGCCATTTTGGGCTGTATCAACAGGGGCATCACATCAAAATCACAAGATGTCATAGTCCCATTGTATACGGCACTGGTCAGACCACACCTGGAGTATTGTGTGCAGTTCTGGAGGCCTCACTTCAAGGACGTAGATAAATTTGAAAGGGTACAGAGGAGAGCAACGAAGATGATCTGGGGCCAAAGGACCAAGCCCTATGAAGATAGGTTGAGGGACTTGGGAATGTTCAGCCTGGAGAAAAGGAGGCTGAGAGGGGACATAGTAGCCTTCTTTAAGTATTTGAAAGGTTGTCACTTGGAGGAGGGTAGGATGCTGTTTCCGTTGGCTGCAGAGGAAAGGACGCACAGTAATGGGTTTAAACTACAAGTACAACGATATAGGCTAGATATCAGGGGGAAAAAATCACAGTCAGAGTAGTTCAGCAGTGGAATAGGCTGCCTAAGGAGGTGGTGAGCTCCCCCTCACTGGCAGTCTTCAAGCAAAGGTTGGATACACACTTTTCTTGGATGCTTTAGGATGCTTTGGGCTGATCCTGCATTGAGCAGGGGGTTGGACTAGATGGCCTGTATGGCCCCTTCCAACTCTATAATTCTGTGATTCTGTTAAGAGGAGGAGGAGATCTGGTTGTTATATGCCGCTTTTCTCTACCCAAAGGAGTCTCAACGCGGCTTACAATCAACTTCCCTTTCCTCTCCCCACAACAGACACCCTGTGAGGGAGGTGAGGCTGAAAGAGCCCTGATATTACTGCTTGGTTAGAACAGCTTTATCAGTGCTGTGGAGAGCCCAAGGTCACCCAGCTGGTTGCATGTGGGGGAGCACAGAATCAAACCCAGCTCGCCAGATTAGAAGTCCACACTCCTAACCACTACACCGAGCTGGCTCATCTAGGCCGGACAACAGAAGAACCAATCTCATGCTGACTCACACAGTGATCCTCCTCACTCATAGTACCTTTATTATGTTCCTCTTGAGACACATTTTTCTGCACATATGGAGGGTTTTCCAGGTTTTAGGAAAATGCTTTGTTTGTACATGGCCCCAACTCTGGATTTAAGGATCCACAGTTCAGGCCATGTTGAATCAGATATAATGATTTGGGCACTATAACTGCGAACTGTGAACAGCATTCAAGACATTTATGAACTCTGCCCTGAAGTATGGGAAACTAATGGAGCAGCAGCTTATCATGTCTCCTACAGACATATCACTTGTGAAATGGTTACAGACTGTGAATATAGAGGCCTCAGGACACTGGTCCTCTTTCTGCTTTCTAGGTTCCAGTTAATATCCCACTCCAAATAAATATCTAGTTAGCTCAGTTTCTCAGTGTGTTGCCAGCCAAAAATCATATCACTAGGACTGTTAGAGTCAGAAACACATAATGATGATGAAAGACAGATTATTTCCAACAACAAAAGATTACACATGAACAGTTGAAGTTTGACAAGTTACAAATGAATAAGACAGATGATTATTATGATAACTGAAATAAGAAATACATCATAGATGAAAATGACAAAGTGGATAATAATCTTATAGAGAATGCACATAAAGATCCAGACAGATGTTTACATTTTAGAGTTAAGATTAGATTGGTTCCATTATAGTGAGAGGCCCAGGAAATGATAATTTTTACCTGGCCAATATTTTAACCCCAATATTTATTCCCTCAAAGCAGATAGTGATGCACAAGCTGAAACATAAAACATATTTAGCTCAGTTCCTCTTGTATATGTGTGGTTCTGGAGGCTGCTGTCGGGCTGGGCTGAGACATCTTCCACACAGGAGCTCTCAGCATATTGAAGACTTGGGAGACTTCAAGGTTGGTAACAAATAACTCTTTATTGGCAATACACCATTACAAGACTTCTCCCAGAATTCTGCCCAGGGCAATTCCCTCACTCCCTGGCTCTATCATTGCCTCAACATATGTTGTTCCACTGTTGCCCACACCTTACAAGTCAGACCTTTTGCTCTTCCTCATCCACACACAATTGTCCTAAAGTCCCTCCCTGATAAGTGAACCTGCCTGGGATGATTAGTGCACACTGCTGCCTCACTCACTCTGAACCAGCCACATGCTTTCTCCTTTCATAGCAGCTGAAACATTTTGTTTATACAAGAGTGCTAGCATAAGTGGAAGTTCTGCATGGCATCAAGCCCATATTCTTTGTACGTTCTCTGATCTAAGTAGGTGACATTATCACTTAATTCACACTATGGGTGTGCATTCTGAAGTTCCTGAACAAAAATATAATATAAAGTTCCTATTTTGGGTAGGAGTGCACAAATTCCCTCCCCTGTTTTTGTTTGTTTGTTTGGGTCTATTTTGAGATAAAAAAAAAATACTGGGTCCCAATACTGGCAAAATATCTGAAGCCAAGATTTTTCAGAAATTCCTTTTTTTTAAGTGGCCCAACAGACCCAAGATGGAAAAAAACAACGGGGGGGGGGAATCAGGAGCAGCAAAGCTGTAAAACATAACTCAACCGTTGGAGCACATGGCTCCCATCTCACACCTGTATTCCCACATTTTTCTGCAGTCTCTTAAAACCAGGGTTTAATGTGACTGGAGAAAAAGCTGGCAGGGAACAGCTGGGAGAAGGGGAGCAATGTCCCAGCTTCTCAGCTGTTTTCCACAATTTTTTCTGGACTGCAGAAGAAGCAGGGGGGGAGGGCAGCTAAGATGTGAAGAGCCATCACCCAGTCTCTCTGCTGTTTTCTTGGGTTTTTTTTCTCTGCAGTCCCATTCAATCAGACTGGTTTGAGAAGAAGGGGAAAACAGCTGAGAGACAGGAGCAGTCTCCTAGGCTCTCAGTTGTTTTCCTGGATGCATTCTGTAGTGTTCTGAAGATGCAGGGGATTTTTTGAGTCTGCCCCCCCCCCCTCCAGTTTTCCTGAAAAATTCTCGATACCTCTGTTCAGGAAGATCTGAATACACAGTCCTAGTTTTAGGTCAATACCATGGTTTTCTGAAGAGTCAAAATCTGGAATTCTCAGGTATTACAAAAAAAAAAAAACCTCCACACCTGTACATAATCCATATTATTATTCATGCTTGGGTATTTACCATCAGCTATCTTGGGTTCTTTTTAAGTTTCCAAGGCAGTAGCATTTCTCCATGTCATGGAACTGTCAGGATCTGGTTACTACTCTGACTCCTCTGTGGAAGACTAGCTGGATTCATTGCCTACCAGCCACCAGCCAGCTGCAGCCAAGCAATCAGAAGAGGAATCTCAGTTAAAAGACTCTGAGGTATGTGTTTCATCCCCCCCCCCTCAGCTGACAGTTCAGGATCAGCCAGCTGCCTATCTCCTCCAAGTTCCCCAGGTTCACAAAAGCAATATGGGACACAGGCTTTGAGGAGATTCGCAGTCACATTTCAGGTCAGCATGCCTCAGGGTACAGCACCCAGAATCAGCAACAGAGAAGATTTGAAGCACCTTTTGTGGGCCTGATGTAAGGCATATAAAAGTAAAAGAGCAGAGACATTTAATGTGGCTTCAACACATTCCTTGAGAGACTGATTTGCTGCTGCTTTATCAGATTTGCTTTTGGAAAATGGGCCTCAGCTTGTTACGACTACACTAATATGATTTATAGACACTGTTAATTAAAACACTGGCATCTTGCCTCTGATAACCAGCTCCGTTATCTTATGCAGAGTTATTCTGCATAAGCTGGCAGTTGCCTGAAGCACAACACTCCCTTCCTTGGAAGGGATCAGGTGAGTGCTCCTAGCCAATCACCTTAACCCCAGAGAAGGAATTTCCACAGATCAGTCTGTACTGAGCTGTGAATGTTCAGATGACTCCATACACCAAATTTATGCAAATAACTTCCTACTGGGAATTCTTTAGTATTTAATTGGTGAAAGTAAAAAATGGACTGCATCAAGGAAGGATAATAAATTGTTAGTCACTGCAAGATTATGTTTAAAATATGTTTTTTATTTGCTTGTTTTAGTATTGGTTGTTGAGTCAGTGGAGAGATGTGTACCTGCGCAAAAAGACACCTGCTTTGGTGTTCTGTCAAATCAAACATATTTTGCCATTCTGTTTGAACATTAGAGGTTCTTTAGAATTAAGGGAAAACTGTGCCCTGTGCACATCTGATTCCATTAGCTTAAAAAAAAAGCTGCCCCAGATAGGATTACCAGTTCCCAAGTGGGACCTAGGGATTCCCCAGAATTATAGCTCATCTCCAAACTAAAGAGATCAGTCCCCTGGAGAAAATAGCTGCTTTGAAGTGTGGTCTCCATAGTATTATACTCCACTCACTCAAAATCCCACCTACTCCTGACTCCATCCCCAAAGTCTCCAGCTATTTCCCATCCTAGAGCTAGTAGCTCTAGTCCCAGACTCTCTTATAAATCCTGTATTCACAATAATGGTTCCAGAAATCTAAAAAATCTCCTCCTCCAAAAAACAGATTAGAAACTAGGGCCTCTTCTACATGATGGATAAGCTGATGAAAACTCACTAAATACACCGTTGTTTTTCTGATCTCTGCACAGAAGAGTTAATTTACTCCCCCAAACTGATTTTGCTCTGCATGGTTAACTGCCTCTTCAGTGCTTTAAGTGTCTTTTAAGCATTCATTTCTCTCCTGCCTGCCTGAGACGACCTATTAGCCATGCAGAGAAACTCTTTAGTTATGCAGATTAGTGACTGCATTAGATAACAAAGCGGAGTTGGCAAAACTACAGGTGGCAGAGCTATGAAGTGTTTCATGCAGAGAGCACGTAGTTTTTCAACAGACTATATTCAATGCAGAACAACGATTGTAATATAATTAAGCGGTCTAAACTGGTTGTTTTTTAAACTGTTTTATTTGGCTCCATGCAGAATACCTCTAGTACTGATAACGTACTACCTGAAAACCAGCAATCATAGTAAATGTTCTCCTGATTTCAGGATGCAAACTTATAATGACATATTAATTAGTATATACACATTCCTAATTCACAATTCAAGTAGTCTGGATATTAACATGGTGTGGACTGCAGCAATTTTTCTGCTGGTGAAAGACTGAGGAGAGGCTGCACTGAGCAGGCCACCCTTGGGGTACAGTCCTTTATGGGACTGGGACTGCAAAATGAGGATTTGTGTGCACAATCTGTGTGCACAATCTGCTAAGATCCAACTTAATAAAAGGATGATAGAAGGGTGATTTCTCATTAGTCTTTAACACTCATTTTGATTATGTCAGTTTCACATGTAAGTTTAGTTTACATGACACATACTCTCTTTCTCTATAAGAATCCATAAGTGCACAAACTAGTAGTGTTAACAATCTAAGGTAAAAAGGTAAAGGTATCCCCTGTGCAAGTACCGGGTCATGTCTGACCCTTGGGGTGACGCCCTCCAGCGTTTTCATGGCAGACTCAATACAGGGTGGTTTGCCAGTGCCTTCCCCAGTCATTACCGTTTACCCCCCAGCAAGCTGGGTACTCATTTTACCGACCTCGGAAGGATGGAAGGCTGAGTCAACCTTGAGCCGGCTGCTGGGATTGAACTCCCAGCCTCATGGGCAAAGCTTTCAGACGGCTGCCTTACCACTCTGCGCCACAAGAGGCTCTTTTAACAATCTAGAGCCTTCCTATTTGTGGCACCTCAGTAGCTGAGACCACAAGGGAAGAGTGGTATAAAAATCTAATAAATAAAAATAAATTTTAAAATAATAAAGGTATCAACAAAAATATACAAAGACTATGGGCTGAGCTGAGGTATGAGCTTTTGTTCTACCTTATCTCCCCAGCTGGATCAATTTGTTTTGTTTATATATCACCTTATGGTCATTCTGAGCATAATGTAACCTCCCCCCTCAAACCTCTTTTGCTTCACCTCAATGGGGGGGGGGGGAAATGGAGTGGTTGCTCCACTTTCAAAATGGTTGAGTCCCCATCTCCCCCTTCCCCTTTCACCCTTTTGCAGGTCTCTTGAAAGATCAACAGATCCTTGGCTCAGCTGCAAGCCTCAGCTCAGGGCCTTTTCGCACAGGGATCTTTGTTGCAAATTGTTTGCGGAATGAAAAATCGCCATTTAAAATAGTGGAATTCGTCGTTATGCATACCTGCCTTTGTAGTGGAATCAGTTGCGTTTTTTAGCGTTTCCCACAGGCTTCCGGTCTCGGCAGAAATCGCTAGAAAGGAAGCGCTACTGCCAAGCTCGTCCCGCCCCTGGCCGTCAAGCAGCCAATGGGCAGCCGTTAGCATGCTCCCAAACAGCCCCTTTCCCTTTAAGAAAGGTTTAAAAAAAAAAAAAACAGACCCATAGCAACGAATCTAGGTAGATTCGTTGCAACGGAGAGACCCATCCAGCTGCCTAATGTGAGCTGTCGTTTGATTGTATGATCGTTGGCACGCTGCCTCGAGTGATTAAAAAAAAATCCCCCCACCCTCTCACTGGCCCGATTTTCGGCTGAATAAATGTGTAAAAAATAAAGGGACTTTATTTCAGCAAATGGGCTTTTATGTGGTTTGTGCTTAGTGACTAAAGGTGAAGGACTGAAGCCAGGGAAGCCTCTAAACAGAAAGAGGCTCGCTGGTGCGTTTTTCCCCGCTCGCTCGGAGAAAAAAAAATGGCGATCGCTTCGCCGGAAGTTTGGAGGACAGGCTCAGGAGGAGGGACTTTGAAGAACCCGCAACAATGGTAACGCACAGGTCTTTAGCGCTAGTGTTGCAGATTGGTTGCAGGAGTGTATCGCTATCCGGAGGGTGAATCCACTTTTCTGGATTCCCCTGAAAGCGCTACAACGAAGCGCTTTTTGCTGATTGGTTTCAGGAGTGTTGCAGATTGTCTGCGACGTCGTGCGTTAAGGCAAATTAGTAGCGTTTTCAATTAGCAACCATTGTGCTATTTTGAAGCCGTGCGAAATGGCCCTCAGTTTTGGCTGGCAAGATTCTTCTCTGGCCTTGTTTCTGTTGCAACACAATGAAGGGATATAGGACTGGGTCTGTGAGAGTGGCAGACTTTAATCTGGAGAACCAGGTTTGATTTCCCACTCCTCCACATACAGCCAGCTTGCGACCTTGGGCTAGTCACAGTTTTTGTAGGGCTGTTCTCATATATCAGGTCTGTTAGAGCTCTCTAAGTCCCAGCTATTTCACAGGATGACTGTTGTGGGGAGAGGAAAAGAAAGGTGTTCATAAGCTACAGAGGGACGTCTTCGAGTAGTGAAACTGAGACTCCTGGTAGATAAAAGTGGCATATAAGAATCAACTCTTCTTCTTCCATCCAGATTGTTTCTGCTTCCATAGCAGGCACAACTTTTCCTGCCCTTGTGTGGAATATAATGATACTAGGGGCAAAGCCCGTTGTATCCAAGAATACAACGGGTGCTAGAGCTTGGCAGTGGGAAGAGGAAGGGGAGGAGTTGTCCAGTCTGTAAGGGCATGGGGTTGAATGTGTGTGTTGTGTGGGAGGTTGTGGTGGTGTGGTGGCAAATGAGGGCATGGGTGTGGAGATATGGGTGTCAAGAACCTGTGGTGTGGAATGTTCATTGAGTGTGGGAGAGGACTGACCTTTGGGAATTTTGGCATAGTGGTTACAGATGAGCTTTCCAGAGCCATGTCCTCAGATATGTGAAGGGAAAATCAGACTGGAGACTCTTCTTAGGGGAAGATTACATGGCAAACAATTCCTCCCTGTTCTTCGTCATTTCCCTTCTTGTGTGAATTAGGCCACATTCACCAAAATGCCCCTCTGCCCTAATACACATGGGGTAGTCACAGCACACAGGTGTTCACCCTGTTCCTTCTGTCTCCCATGTTTTTACTGTTGGTAAAATGCTTCTTTCATGGTTGCTCCTTAGAAGAACAGATTTTTGTACCCTATTTCTTTCTACCCAAAGGAGTCTCAAAGTGGTTTACAAACACCTTTTCCATTCGTTTCTCCACAACAGTCAACCTGTGAGGTATGTGGGGTAGTGAGAGATCTGAGAGAACTGGGAATGGGCCGCAGTGACCCAGCAGGCCTCAGTGTCTCAAAGCATTTTCCAATCGTCTTCCATTTCTCTCCCCACAGCAGACTCCACATGAGGGAGGTGGGGTAGCGAGCCTCACAGGGAAGCTGGCAACCCTAAGAGGAATACTCTCTGTACACAGCAGTCTTGACTTTAGTAAGGGTTTTTATTCTGTTTTTTTATTTGCCAGGCCAAGGTTATTTGCCAGGCCAATAAGTCTTTCAGTTACTATGTGTCTCCAGACATTTACTTGTTCTCTATTTACAGTTTCAGGCTGTAAATATTTATTTAGATATTCCTGCACTTTCCAGACTCACAGGACTGATGCTGGTCTGCCTGTCTACACCCCAGAATACAAACAGTTGTTGGTAAGGGCTGGCCATAACCCATAGGCCAGGAGGGACACTCCTGCACCACTCCCTTCCAACTGCAGGCAAAAATGGCTCATTTGAAGGCTGGACTCTGAGGCATTGTATGATTTTGAAGTCCCACCTCCAAACCTCCAGGAATATTTCCAACCCAGTGGTAGCCAACCTACAGGTGTGGCCTGGAGAGCTCCTGGAATTACAGCTCATCTGCAGAGTATAAAGATCAGCTCCCCAAGCAGAAAGGGCTACTTTGAACAGGGTTGTGATAGAGAAGAAACATTTAAGGCTTCTCACACAGGTTGTTGTTCAATTGAAAGACTTGAGGCCTACTGCACAGGGTTGTTGTGCAGATGAAACAGGAGACAAAAGAGCCAGTTTCCTCTGCAGAATAACGCTGTGCAGTGGCCTCAAATCTGCAGAGACTTGCAAAGAAGAAAGACACATGGCTTGGCTGTGTCTAACCTCCAGGCAGAGCAGTATTTTAAGTGAGAAGGGGCTTTTCTGTGGCCTCCCTGTCAGCCAACTGTTTGGCAGAATGGGAAAGTCCCCCCCTCAAAAGGAAGACCCTCAGACTCCCCTGCGTTGCTCTCTGAAGGAAAAGGCCTCCCTCCCCACAGTCAGGGCCTGTCAGAGGTTCCTTCGCAGCAGGCCTGAAGGGAGGAAGGGGGAGGGAGCGCACTCTGCAGCCTCCTGCCAGCTCTGTCAGGGTTCAGAGGCAATTTGCAGTTGGATGTGACAGTTAGGACAACCTTGGGGCAAAAAGGACAGCCTTGGGGCAAAAAGCCTCTGTTCTCATCCCCCTTGGCAGCCCTGCTGACCTCCTCTCCCTGCAGTGGTCAGGAGCAGACTGGCAGCCAGACTGGGCTGGGTGAATGGAATTTTGGTCTGTCCTGGTGAGGGGCCAATAGGAAGGCGCTTTGCGTACCTCCCCATTGGCTGCTTGGCCTTCGATGGACCCTCGGAGGGCCCAATCAGGAGCCGCGAAGCGGCTCCTGATTGGGCCCTCTGAGTTTTATCCTGGACAGGGCCCGCCCTAACTCCTCCCAGGTGGCCTTACTCTTTTATTTAATAGGAGCGGTTAAAGATGTGTCACAGGGGCAGAAACACTACACTTGAGAATACACAGCTGTCCCCTTAATGCAGCTGTCCCCAACCCCTGGTCCGGAGACCGATACCGGACCCTAGATCAGTCGGGCTGCAGTTCCTCCTCATCCACCTTCCTGGCTGCTGCCTCAGGGGCTGCCCTGCCACTCTGCCCCCAGCTCGTTTTTGTTGCTCTCTGGTGGCCGCCATGGCTGGGGCTCCCCCTCGGCATGGCACTGCGCAACTGCTGCTGGCAGTGCCCCCCCAACAGGCAGCGTGAAGTCAGGGATGGCAGTGGGAAAGCAAGCAGAGCAGGGGCTCAGGCGATGGCGACATCCCTCGGCAGAAGACTCCCCCCCGGGCCTCAGTAAAATTGTCAAGCGTTGACCGGTCTCCAGTGATTAAAAGGCTGGGGATCACTGCTTTAATGTTTGATTTAGCCTCAAAGACTGTTTACGCACTGGGAACTTCACTGCCCCAGCTCCCATGCAGGAGCACAAATAGGGAGTGGATGAGGTGCACCAGGCCAAATGCTCTCCCATGTGGGTGTAGGAAGAAGTGGGGCAACCCGCCACAAACTCCATCCTGCAGCCCAGCATGAAACCTACAGTGCATAAACGGTCAAAGGGCAGCAATGGGAGCAACATGGATCAAGGGCATGTACTGGTAAAGATGAAGAAAAGTTTTTATATCCTACTTTTCTCTATCCAAAGGAATCTCAAAGCAGCTTAAGATCGCCTTCCCTTTCTTTCTTCACAACATAAACCCTGTGAGGTAGGTGGGGCTGAAAGAACTCTGAGAGAACTGTGATGGCTCAAAGTCACCTAGCCGGCTGCAGGTGGAGGAGTGAGGAATCATTCCTGGCTCTCCAGGTTAGAGTCCACTGCTCTTAACTACTACACAATACTGGTTGTCAGAGATGCTCCTTCACTACCTCCCTGGCCAAAATAGAATCATAGAATCATAGAATCATAGAATCATAGAATCATAGAATCATAGAGTTGGAAGGGGCCATTCAGGCCATCTAGTCCAACCCCCTGCTCAACGCAGGATCAGCCCTAAGCATCCTAAAGCATCCAAGAAAAGTGTGTATCCAACCTTTGCTTGAAGACTGCCAGTGAAGACAGCTCCCATGTTAGACTCCCACTGTGGCTGGTTTAAGTCCTGATGGGGGGAATGATAGTTTCAAGTACTTGAATATACATACCCAAAATTTAAAAACAGTTTGTGGCAATTGCTTTGGGGTGAAGAGTTAAACTGCCCTTTCCCAGGGCCATTGTCCCAATCCCCATATGGCTGCTATTTGATGCTAGCCTGATGTTCCTGAACAACTCTGCTTAATGATATGCCACTTGGCACAGTCTAAGCCACAGCATGCAGGGTGATAACATCATTTCTGGTGCAGCCCTCATGCTGCGTCTTACTGGAAGATGGCAGATGAGGTTTGCACTCTCCCCTTGCCAATGCTGTGGGACTGGGGAATCAGAGGAAATCACACAGACGGGGTGGGGTGGGAGTGAGGCAGTCAAGGTGCTGAGAGGAGCTGGGAGGTGATGCCTGTGAGCACTCTCCTCTTGCCTGCAGGAGCAACCAACCCCCAGGAACTCACTGTGGCCTGGATCCAGTCTGGGCTGCTGCACCTAATCCTCCAAGATTTGTATGGCACAGACTGAGCTCATGGCGCCAAACCTTGCTTCTCTCTACAATAGAAGCCTGACAGTGCCATGGGTGGGGCGAAGGTTATCTGGCAAGCAGGAGGGAGGGAGGCAGGTCTGCCCAATTTGACGGGAATAGGATTGGAACTGAGAGGCAGAGGCACAAGTAAAGGCTTGTACCATGGAACCTAAAGGCAAATGCGTAGCATTCTGTAGCCAGAGTCTCATAAATCTTATCAGAGTCCGTGTAGCCAACCCCAGCAGTATCTTAGTTTAAAGTTTCCCAGACTTCCCTGATTAGAGATTCAGGTCACGTGTCTGATTGATCTGATCCCATTCTTCAACTAAGAACTCTGCCTCTCTTTAGGTAGAGTGTGGTTCTTGCTTACATAGCCAGGATCTGCTCAAACTATGTCACTATTTATTGAACATTCATTTGATATGGTTTTGCTTTCGAAAATACAGATCAGCTTCAGGAAAGGGGTTCAGGAAGTTTCAGGAAAGAGTAGGATAATTATAAAATCTAATTTCCAGAAAGTTATTGAGTTCTTCTTTTTCCATTGTTATTTTGTCTGTCACAGCAGTGATATAAGGAACTTGGGTTGTCTGACTACACTGGTGTATTTACCTTACAGGACAAAAGGAATGGCAAAGCTTCTTAACATCTGTGACTGTCTCCCTCAGCAGGCCTTAAAGGTAGTAAAGTAGCTATCAGGGATTGGTGGAATTATCCAGAACTGAAAGGGATAGGTAGGTGTGTGAAAAGAAAGCACAATTATAGATGCTGAGAGAAAGAGGAGGTTGGATTTGGCTGGAGTGCTGAGGAAAAGCACCATATCTCTTTCTTGGGGGATCTGATGTAGGAGAATGGATCTCCTATCCTATAGGAATGTGTCTGTACCTCCATCTGTGTATGCAATAAAATACTATACTGTAAGTCTCTCTTCTACAACGGGAAGCAATCTGGGCCAGCACTAGCCCTGGAACTTCTCACTGAGGCACACTGTAGTTTATCCTATGAGAAAATCAGAGTGCTTGAGCTTCTGACAAGCTGTGATTCACCAGAGGCAAGTGACCTTCCCCCAACCTGGGTGACCTTCCCCCAACCTGGGCTAAATTGGAGTTTTATGCAGCTTACTAGGCAAGCAGGCTGCTTCTCCTTCCCTCCTTTTAGTGGACAGGGCTGAGGTGGATTATGGGGCAGGACACATGAGCATCTTCTCCCTCTAGGGTTGCCAGCTCTAGGTTGGCAAATACCTGGGACTTTGAGGTAGAGCTGGGAGTGGGTGGGATTTGGGGCTGGGAAAGACCTCATTGGAGTATAATGCTATGGAATCCACCCTGCAAAGCAGCCATTTTTTCCCAGGGCAATTGATCTCTGACATTTGGAGATGAGCTAGAATTCTGGGGAGATCCCCAGGTCCCACCAACAGACTGGCATCCCTATATCCCTCCCTCCTTTTTGGGGGAGGGCAGGTGGGTTCCTTTTCAAGAGCTGTTTTACCTTCAAGATTTGCCCTAGCACTTCACCCAGGTTTCTCATCCCCTCTATCAATAGCCTAGACAGGGAGCTGAAAGTAAGAGGGTAAAATATACACTTGCAAGTAGACAGCATATGAAAAGATGTGGGTAGGTGGGCACTTATGGGGCAGGGAGGGAGAGAGAGCATGATCATTGCCATTATGCAATCATGTATTTTCCAGTGCAAACTACAAGTGCTTCTGTGACCCCCTAGAATTGTCCCCAAAACTCTATGGAAACCACTAGTTTATTAACATAGATAACAGTGCTATTTATAGCCCTAACCAAATTTATGTGCCTATTAAAAAAAAACACAGCTAAGATATTTTTGGTGAGAGTATCAGATTATGATCTGGGAGGCTCAGGTCCAAACTGTTAGACTTTGTCTGCTAGCAAGAGTCAGCCACCGACTTTCAGATAAAGGGGTAACTATTTGTTGACACTTGTTGCTGCAGGAATAGGCATAGGAGGTTATGTGATGTTTATTGGCATGCAGAGTGTTTGCCACCATTGTGGACATGCTTGCTCTCACAAATGCAGCTGTAACTGGAAGAGAAGCAGTTCTCATTCAGAGCCAGTTTGATGTAGTGGTTAGGAATGCGGACTTCTAATCTGGTAGGCCGGGTTCGATTCTGCACTCCCCCCCATACAGCTAGCTGGGTGACCTTGGGCTCATCACAGCACTGAGAAAACTGTTCTGACCGAGCAGTGATATCAGGGCTCTCTCAGCCTCACCCACCTCACAGGGTGTCTGTTGTGGGGACAGGAATGGGAAGACGACTGTAATCCACTTTGAGCCTCCTTCGGGTAGGGAAAAGCAGCATATAAGAACCAACTCTTCTTCTTCTTCTGTTTCTCTGGAACTGCTTTGGACAGAGAGGAAGATCCATCTTGGAGTTCAACCATGAAAAAGTTAAGGCTTAGAGCTTTATCATGAGCTAAAGAAAGCTATGCATTTTCTTGTTTTATTTCAAAGTTCCCCTACCATGGTAGTCTAGTAAAATACTTTTTCATACTTCAATACTGCCTTATCTGGTCTCATCATTTATCTATTAACTCTGCTACTTTTAGTTATACAGTATGAGGCCCATTATGCACGGAGTGGAAAGTCTGCATTCGGGGTGGAATGGCGGCGGCTAAAATCACCAATTATGCACGCTGCAGGCGGCAACCCGGTGCAGAGTCAACTTATGCCGCCGAAAAAGCCTCATTAGCGAGATGCAGAAGAAAGTGGAGCTTCCTGGGACCAGGACGCAACCAGAAGTGGCTCCGGAGTAGCCCTGTGCATAATCGGATACTCTGGGTTTTGCCGCCGTTGTGTTCTGTCCCGTGCATAATCGGTTTGCTTCGCTTCTTCCTCTTCCTCGTTCTCCATGCCACCATTTCAGCAGCCGTGCATAATAGGCCTACATAACATAAATGTCCAACACAAACTCTACTCTTCCATGGAATCTTGTGAGGTGACCTTGGGCCAGTCCTACATCCTCAGCCTAACCTGCCTCATAGGGTTGTTATGAGGGTAAAAGGGAGAAAAAAAGAATATTATAAGCCACTTTGGCTCTCCATTGAGGAGGAAAATGATGCCTAAATGAAATAAATAATAAGAATATTTTTCCTAACTTTTTTAAAAACCTTGTAAAGATTAAACGTTTCTGCCAAGGGTAAATCAAGGTGTTTCACATTCTCTTCTTAGTTTACTATGGCCTATTAATCCTACACCTGTAACATTTCTGCAAATACAAGTGAAACAGATTTAAAAAACAAAACAAAATGAAATAAATGTAAACCAGCTCACATCTGGAAATATGTAGCATGATACAAAATATGGGAATAAGCCAGATCTTTCTGATATTTGGTCAAGCTTTGGAAAGCCTCAGTAATTATTTCCCCTCTGATATATAGATCCTTTTTAACAGAACATAATATTATTTCCTTCCTCCTGCTCTGGAGTGTTTACTGAGTATGGGGGCATTTTAAGTTTCTCCAGATTGTTTAGATCAGGAATCTTGAAGAGACAAAAGCTCATGAAACCAAGGTGGTGGTTAAAACAGTGGATGAATATGTAGTACAGATACTGTGGCATCTCTAAGCCTCTTCTAGGTATTATGTTTCATGAACTCTTATCTTGGGTACTAGGAGATCACAGCATGCTTGACTGCTAGTTTATATGAAAAGAGCAACAGTTGTATTTCGCAGCTTCAATATGTGCAAATGTACACTTGAAAAAGCAGATTTGGGATAGTATGTATGCTAACTGGAAAACACATGTGTTGGCCATTTTATAAAACAATAGCTGTAGTATATGTACAACAAAGACAGTTGTATGTAGCATGTTTTCCCAGTACATGAAATAAGAATGTCAGAACTATAATACCCAAAAAGGGCTAGTCGCGACTCCGGAAGCTCGGGTGCTAGAGTTTAGGGAGGGACATGCTTGCTACCACTATATTGAGGACGCCCATGTCTTTTCCGGATGTGTTGCAGGTTGTTTTCAAGAGTCTAGCTTTTTTTTTTAGGGGAATTCACTTTTTTTGGCGGGGGTGTTGCAGGAGTGTTGCAGATTGTGTACGACGTCGTGCGTAATGTTAAAAAAAATTGCGTTACACTTCAGCAACATTAACACTGTGCAGAATGGCCCTCAATAATAGCAAAAATTTGGAATTTTCATTTGGCCTTCAGGGCTTTGAAATGCAAGTTCTAGAGAGAAACCCAGTGTTGCCATTTTTATATTTGTTTGTTTGCTAGAACCGCAATGACCTGACATACTTGTGTGTTTACTTGCTATGGTTTTTGGAATCGCAGTATGGTGAAATATACCCCAAGGGCTTATGTAAGATTTTGAGAAAGACAGTGCTAATGTGTTGTCTGTTCCTTGTATGTCAGCTTTAGTTCATATCTGCTCCTGTGTTAGAACAAATCTAGCAGCTGCTTCTTTAAAATCAAGTTTACACCTGGGGGTTAGGGGCTCTGTGAACTGAGGCAGTCCTTTACATGTTGGGATAGTTGGAGGGTAAGGTGACCTATCTCAGCATCAGCATCTAGGTTTTTAACAGCAGTTGTGATTCACTTACTTTGGCAGGAATGGCTTGCCCCTTTTAAGCAAAGAAAAAAGAAAAAAATGCTGTCAGAGAAAGTGAGGTATTGCTGGGGGAAAGTAAGTGTTGTTATTACCATCAAGGATGAGCCTTGAGCTGATGTGTAGCTGTGTTTCCTTGAGCAGTCCTGTCAGAAGCTCTCTCAGCCTCACCTACCCCACGGGATGTCTATTGTGGGGAGAGGAAGGGAAAGTAATTTTAAGCTGCTTTGAGACTTCTTCAGGCAGTGGAAAGCAGGGTATAAAACCAACTCTTCTTTTTCTGGAAGTGCAACGAAAGGCACAAGTAAGACAATCCAGCATACCTAGATGGGATTTCATTTTCATTCAAAAGGGAGCAGACTCTTGAAAGGGAGTATGCTCTGTTCTTTGGAGATTTCACAAACACGAAGAGACAGAACGATTATTATTATTATTATTTAGAGTTATAAACTGCTCCTCTCTAATAAGATGGGGTAGTATCAAAACTCCTGTGAATATATTAAATTTGACATAATTGTCCATATCTTCCAGTTTCTCCCACAGCTTTCTGTGCTCCTGAAAGGCCTTTGCTGAGAGTTGTGTGAGTGACCAGAACAATATACCATAAAGGGCAACAAGAGCAAAAGGAAGTGATTTTGAGTAATTCCTTCTTTTTTGCTGCAGCTACCTGAGCTACATTGTGGACCATTCCGCACCAGGATCTATATAGCAAATTGGTTGCGGAACGAAAAAACACCATTTTAAATAGTGGAATTTGTCGTTATGCATACCTGCCTTTGTAGTGGAATCCAGTTGCGTTTCTATCGTTTCCCACAGGTTTCGGCAAAAATCGCTAGCCAGGAAGCGATATTGCCGAGCTTTGTCCCGCCCCTGGCCATCAAGCAGCCAATGGGCGGCTGTTATCATGCTCCCAAAAAGCCCCTTTCCCTTTAAGGAAGGTTAAAAAACACACACACACATGTTGCAATGAATCTGCGTTGATTCGTTGCAACGGAGAGACCCATCTAGCTAGCAGGTGGTGTTTGAGCTGCCGTTTCATCATTGCCACGCTCCCCCCGAGTGGAAAAAAACCCCTCCCCCCCCCGCACGGGCACGATTTTCGGCCGAAAATACAGTGAAAAATAAAGGGAAAATAAATCAGCAAACGGGGCTGTGTGTTGCTTCATGCTTGGTGACTTAAAAGAGCTCTGGGGAGGGACTGCAGCCAGGGAAGCCTCGCTGAGTAAACGAAAGCTCGCCGGTGCATTGATCTCTGCTCGCTCCGAGAAAAAAAAAATGGCGATCACTTTGCTGGAAGATCAGAGGAGAGAGCTAGGGGGAGGGACTTTGCAGAAACTGCAACAATGGTAATGCACAGAACTTTCCCGCTAGTGTTGCAGATTGATTGCAAGAGTGTAGCGCATTCCAGAGGGTGAATCCACTTTTTGGGATTTCCCTGAAAACGCTACAACGAAGCGCTTTTTGCAGATCGGTTTCAGGAGTGTTGCAGATTGTCAACGACGTTGTGCATAACAGCAAAACAGTAGCGATTTCAATTTGCAACCATTGTGCAATTTTGAATGAGTGCGGAATGGCCCTGTGTATTGTTTTGGACAGTGGTCCCTCAGCCCATGGCAAAGGCTTTTCAGGAACACGGGGGCTGCTGGGAGAAGAAAAAGATAGAAAAGATCTGATTCCACCCAGACTTGTTCTGTTCATAGGAACATGGTGTATCTGACCAATGGAATCCCTCTATTAGGGTTATTCTGGATTTCAGTACAGCTTTTGATAAGGTTCCACATGATATTCTTGTTGACACGCTGGTAAAATGTGGTATGGATCCAAATTCTGTCAGGTGGATCGATAACTGGTTGACTGATCGTACGCAAAGGGTACTTGTTAATGATTCAGCATCCTCTTGAGAAGAGTAACAACTGGAGTGTCCCAGGGATCTGTCTTGCAGCCTATGTTGTTCAACATATTTATAAAAGATTTGTATGAGGGATTAGAGGGGATACTTATTAAATTTGCAGATGATACTAAACTGGGAGGGGTACAAACACAACAGAAGACAGAAACAGAATGCAGGATGATCTTGATAGCCTCGAGAACTGGTCTAAACTGAATAAAATGAAACTCAATAGGGACAAATGTAAAATTCTGCATTTAGGTAGGAAACACCACATACACCAATACAGGATAGGGGACACTTGTCTTGGCAGTAGTATGTTGGAAAAGGATCTAGGAGTCTTAGTAGACCATACATTGAACATGAGTCAGCAGTGTGACTCGATGGCTAAAAAAGGTAAATGGGATTTTGGGCTGTATCAAATGGAGTATTGTTTCCAGATCATGGGAGGTGATGGTACCACTTTACTCTGCTCTGGTTTGGCCTCACTTGGAGTACTGTGTTCAGTTTTGGGCAATAGAGTTGAAGAGGCATGTAGACAAATTGGAGAGTATCCAGAGGAGGGCAACAAAGATGGTGAGGAGTTTGGAGACCAAGACATATGAGGAAAGATTGGGGGAGCTTGGTCTGTTTAGCCTGGAGAGGAGACGACTGAGAGGGGATCTAATAGCCATCTTCAAGTATTTAAAAGGGTGCCATATAGAAGAGGAGCAGGAGGAGTAGGAAAAGAAGAAGAAGAAGAAGAAGAAAAAGAAGAGTTGGTTCTTATATACCAATTTTCTCTACCCGAAGAAGTCTCAAAGTGGCTAACAATCTCCTTCCCATTCCTCTCCCCACAACAGACACCCTGTGAGGTGGGCGAAACTGAGAGAACCCTGATATTACTGTTTGGGCAGAGCAGTTTTCTCAGTGCTGTGACGAGCCCTAGGTCACCCAGCTGGCTGTATGGGGGGAGTGTAGATTCAAACCCGGCTCACCAGATTAGAAGTCCGCACTCCTAACCACTACACCAAGCTGGTGAGAGGATGGAGAGTCGTTCTCTCTTGCCACAGAGGGATGGGCCAGATCCAATGGGATGAAATTAATTCAAAAGCAATTCCGTCTAAACATCCAGAAGTTCCTGACAGAGCGGTTTCTCAGTCTAACAGGCTTCTTCAAGAAGTGGTAAGTTCTCCATCTTTGGAAGTTTTTAAACAGAGGCTGGATAGCCATCTGATAGAGAGGCTGATTCTGTGAAGATTCAAGGGGGTGGCCCAGTAGATGACCCAATAGGTGCCTTCCAACTCTATGATTCTAGGGACCTGAGGAGGTTATGCAAAGACACAGTAAGGTTTTTTGTTTTTGCTGTTAAGTCACAGCTGTATACCATGGAATTTTCAAAACAAAAGCTCAGAGATGGCTTGCCATTGTATGACTACATGTCATGACTCTAATATTCCTTGGAAGTCTCCCTTCCAAATAATGACAAGGTCTGACCCTGCTTAGCCTTTGATCTGACAAGATAGAGCTAACTTGTATAATCCAGGTCAGGGCTAGCTTTATGACATACCTATTGTTAGAAAGCCCAGGGGTGAAGTTCAAAGGCTAAACACATTGAATGAGCGTGATACAGAGTCAGGTGTTCATTAAGAAACTAAATTCAATGGGGACTTTCTGTGGTCTTCAAACATCTTAATCCCATTCAAAAACTAATTAGCAAAATAGGGTTTATGAAATGCTGGCTTCTTTTCCCCTGCTAATTACGGTTGTTATTTTCAGTTTAGTTCAGTTAGCAGCTCTGTCTAATTTTGGCACATTATTGAATAATATGTTCCAAGTTCATTTGAAAGGAATAAAAGGTGTGGTTTTGGATGATTTCCATTTCTTTCCATTCAGTTGTTATATATGTGTAATGAGCACTTACCCTGAGATTAATGTAGCATTAAGTGAAAGTCTGAAAGGAAAACATATTGATGTCTTAATTCATGGGAATTAACACAGGAAGGAAAATGAAAGAAGAAAGAAAGACTAAGTATAAAGGGAGAATGCAATGAAAAATGGTGGAAAAGTTGCTCAGTGTGCATGATCCAAGGACTTGTAAGCACTTCAATTCCATTTATTTCAATGGAATAGTTAAGAACAAGGTTGATGCACTTCAATTCAATGGCACTGAATTTCTTAGTGTTGCAAAAGGATTTCAGAACAGCACATGTGGTCCTCCTGCTATCCGGTTGGGCCCCCCCAAGGAAGCTACATCACTTATTATAACAACATGGGTGACATCTGGTTGACTTTGTCCCCTGCTTCCCTGGGGGCAGGTACAACATATGGGATGGACAGGGGCTTTCTTTTTCCACCAGGTTGTTCTTAATGTTATATATATTTATTTTTATGGGATTTTATTGTTGTGGGGTTTTTATGCTGTAACCTGCCACAAGCCAGCTTGTGAAGAGTGGTGGGTAAGAAATTAAAATGCTAATAATGGTAATGATAATAGTAACAATATATAATATATAATCATAACAACACTGGGAGGCAAATTGAGGCTGAAAAATCTGTGGCCCAAAGTCTTCAGAGATGAGAGGAAAATGGGACTGTCTCTTCCTAGTCCTATTCTGGTGTTTTATCTTTTTCTATAATCATAGATTTTTCTAGAATCATAGCATCACAGAGATGGTAAAGACCATACAAGCCATCTAGTTTGACATCCTGCTCAATGCAGGGTCAGCCTAAAGCATCCTTGATAAGTTTCTGTTCTGCCATTGCCTAAAGACTGTCAGTGAATAGGCTCCTTAAACATCCTATTCCAAAGCTGAACTACTCTGACTGTCATCTCCCCGCCCCGATATCCAATTGGCACTGTTCTATACATTGTCTAAAGCCATTACTGCAGGTCCTATCCTCTGCTGCCTCTGTTCCCTGTACTCCTCCAAGTGACAAACTTTCAAATACTTAGAGAGCTTGCTTGTAAGAGTTCCTTTGATACAGCTGTGAGAATTAGGATGCTGGGTTATGAATTAAACATTAATTGCTACTATAGAACAATGAACTAAGCTGTGAACTAGGATGTCCACTGATCTGCTCCAAATTCTCTAAGTAGGCTAAAGAAACTACAGATGGGGCCTGGAAATCTCTAAGAATTTCAGTTGACCTTCAGACTACAAAGATCTCCTGGAGAAAATGGCTGCTTTGGAGGCTGGACTGGATGGAACTGCTGAGATTCTTCCCCTTCCCAAGCCCTGCCCTCCTCAGGATCCACCCCCAAATCTCCAGGAATTTCCTAACCCAGATCTGGTGACCCCAAATGGAGGAGAAGTGGTCCAGAAATCCAGTAGTCATCATCTTCATCATCATCATCATCACCAGGCCTTAGGGAAGCTATCTCTGCTCAGCCTCAGGCTTTCCTTTCCCATTGCCAGCACCAGGGTGTAATGTTTGTTACATGCATTTAGATGCCGCCCTTTTCTTGACTTTGAAACTCAAAATGGCATATATAAGATTCCCAGAAAATATCCCAGTTAGGCATTTATCAGATCCAAGTTGCTGATATCAATTTAGGCAGTAACCTGGGACATTGCTAACATCCTGCTACTTAATAAAATTATTGTAAAAATCACTGTGGAACATATTACATTGGAAACTACACAAAAGAAAAAGTCACCGGAGGACAATTTGAAACAGAAAAAAAATGATAAGGAAACAATGTTCCTCCTAATTTCTGCTCCAAATTCTCATCTTGATGATGTCTCTGCTTTAAAAGCAAATCATCTGGGCTCCTTTACATGAGATGATATATATAAAACCCTCTGGAGATTAAGAAATGCTGATCATAAGTTGCAAGGTGGGAGCCTCGTGCTGATAACTTACATCCAAAGGCTGTTTTCTACCACCAAGACACTTCCACTGGCAGAGATGGTGGAATCATCTCCTTCCACATTGTGCCCAGAGCTGTCCCTAGAGGAATGGGCAGGGGTGAGGGAAGCTATAAGGGAGGGAAAAGTAGGAAGGTCCTGTTCTGTAAATTCTTCTCCAGTCATGTACTCGCAGAATACATGGCATTATTTATAATATACTGTTTATTTTGCTTTTATGTTATGTATGGCTTTTCATAATGCATTGCACCTCTAGATAAGGAGAGTCTATCATTGTCAATCTCTGGATCAGAATGTAATGCCAGCATAGGGAACATATCCCTGGTTTAGGACTAGGTTTCCCATATAGCAGCCTTTTCCTGTTTGTTTTTTTGCAAACCAGCCAGTAAAAATGCATCTCAGAATAAGGAGCTTTCGACAGAATTATCTATGGGTTCTGAAATGTGTGCTGCATAAAACTGAGGCAGTATTTAAGAAAAAGGACTCTTTTTACAAGGGAAAAAACCCCATCAATATTTATATGAAACACAGAACTTGTCACTGTGGATTTTATAACTCTGTTGCCTAACCTGAAGTGAAAGCACAGAAAGCCCAAACTCTTCAGCAAACACAGGGCAAATGTTCTGCTTTTCTGAACAGCAAAGCTGGCAAGCGAGTGAGCAGTAATGATTGCACAGTGGAATCCCTGTTCTTTACAGGTGTTATCAACACTGGGGGGGAGCATTTCTCAAGGGTATCATGCTGTGCTTTAATTTCAGCAGGTTTGGGAATAAAATGGTTGACCTGAGGAAGGTTTGACTTGATGTCATGAATAATTCACCCTCAGTGAATTCTCTGCACTGACAAGGAAAGGCCAGTCAGAGAGCTTGTCAAAAAACATTCCTAGCAAAAATCTCATGCTTCTTCTATGCATAGTTGCCTATATTGTGGGACTCTGACAGCTTACATAAATAATTTCTTGTTAAAGGGTTGAAGTTGAAACCACATAATGTTACACTGCAGGTTCAAAGATGTAACACAGAATCAAGTGTTTACTTTAGAAATAGCTTTGCCCACAAGAATGTTTTCCATTCATACTGAGAATGCACCACAGAAATCTATCTTTCACAAGAAACCTTAGACCAACGAATGCATTCCTCACATGATGAGAATATACACAAACACTTTACCTTAGCAAGCTACTAAATAGTATAAAGTTGCCTAGTGTTAAAGCACAGACCATGGAAAGATAACACATATGCCCCTGGATACCTTTCAGGTACAAGCTTGTGTATTCTACTGAGGCCTGAAACATATTTTTTTGTTGCAGGGGGGCATCACCAATGGCCTCATTTGGCAAATCCTCATTATGTGAGCTCCAATGTTCTTCCCAGTTGCCACTGGGAAGCCAGGACAAGGTATGCAGTCTTATAAAACACTGGTCCCTGTCCCACTTATTGAGCATTTCTACATGCTATGGTGAGTTTTGCCACAAGGAGGCCATTTTCAGGCATGCATTCCACCTTGCACTTTGGTTAGAATTTATTTCTTTTTAATTCATTCTGGGATTTATATTTCAGCCTATTCTTTGGGAACTCGGGACAGATTTGTAAAACTGTAAAAATGTTACAGCCAGTTTAAATTTCCTCTGGGCTATATGCTCACAACTGAAAAGCTGATCCCTATCTGGAATCTAGTAGGTAACAGCTATATGTTTCTCATCATGCCCATCCCTTCAAATTACCTTCCTGCACATACTGTGAAATCCCTGATGCATCACAAGTTCTTGACACCATCAATCACACACTAGTTAGCCAGAGATCCAATATATTTCCATCTCAGGACCAGGACACGGGCTAAACAGTAGTCCCAGCTCCCACATAACAGCAGAGGTTTATTCAATACTGCTTACTCTGCAGGTCATGACTGTTGACTTAAAGACAACCCGCTATAATGACAAGCATTTTGGTAGTTGTAAGCCATTTGCACTGGTGTAATTTCACAAATGGTAATGAGTCCCCTTCCTGCATTAAGGAGCGTCAGGAATGCAGCAAAAATATAACATTTTCTATTGTACACTAAGAGCCTCTTGTGGCGCAGAGCGGTAAGGCAGCCGCCTGAAAGCTTTGCCCATGAGGCTGGGAGTTCAATCCCAGCAGCCGGCTCAAGGTTGACTCAGCCTTCCATCCTTCCGAGGTCGGTAAAATGAGTACCCAGCTTGTTGGGGGGTAAACGGTAATGACTGGGGAAGGCACTGGCAAACCACCCCGTATTGAGTCTGCCATGAAAACGCTAGAGGGCATCACCCCAAGGGTCAGACATGACTCGGTGCTTGCACAGGGGATACCTTTACCTTTACCTTTATTGTACACTAAGAAGTATGATTATGATATTAGCCATTCAGTTGAGTCCAAATCTTGGCTATCCTATGGCTCAACTGTCACCATGATTTTTGATCTTGCACCACTTCTTTTAGTTCTGGCCGGTGTCCATTTTGATTTCGTCCAACCACTGTGCTCTTTGTTGGACTGATTTTGTTTTGCCACTGACCAATCCTAGCATAATTGCTTTCTCCATTGAGTTGGACTGCATGATATGGCCAAAGTAAGTGAGACGGAGTTTCGTGATTTTGCCTACCAGTGATTTATCAGGCTTTATGCCCTGTAATATTTCCTTGGTTGTAACTTTCCTTGTTTGTGACTGAAGTTTACCTTTAATTAAATGTTGCAAAGGAACAAACAGTAAGCTAACCAGACAATCTGGTACAAGCTAAAGAAAATAATTTGTAAATATGAGGAGGGGGGTGGTGATCTATTCTTTATAGATTAGATTCCAATTCTTTTTCCTGATATTTAGTTTCTTATATAGTGAATATTCTTATATTGAGGAAAGCTCAGTCATATGATTCCCTCATCTGCATTCTGATGTAACACATTACAGACACCAACTGCAAAGGTGAAATCAGACATTAAGAAGATCACATATCTGTCAGAAAAAAGGTAAACTGCATGGATATGCAGCCCTGATTCATACTTGGGGCTTTGTAGAGAAGGGATCTATCTGAATCAAAAATATGAAGGAAAGGGAATTTAACCTGTGGAACCTCTCTTGGTTTCATTAATCAAGACCAACATCTGTTGGGATTGCTCTAATTTAGATTTCTTGCACTGAGCAGCAGGTTGGGATAGATGGCCCCTTACATGTCTATGATTGTCTATCTCCATCACAACTATTTTGGCTTTTCACTAGATTTGAGACAGCAATGGGTACAGTCCATTAAGCAATGCCACTATACATTTTCCATGCATTCAGAGCCATTTGCAGAAGTGACAATGGAAATTTCATAGCAGCAAGTAGTTGGGGGGTTTTGTATTCTATGAGGTCATAATAGAACGGTGATCTTGCGGCCTACAGAAAATAGAATTCTACCAGCTAAGTTTAGTGTAGAATCAGGGATTTGGCAAGGTGAGGCTGAATGGATTGTAGTAGTGTTGGGTTAAGGAGAAGTAGGTATTTATCTTTTAGCATAGAACTTCATTTTCTGGCTAATATTTTGCTTTTAGCTTGGTCACTTAGCTTAAAATAGTATAAATAATGAACCAGTTTCTCACAATGCCTATAAATGTCATCTGAGAATGTTTAATACTTATATAGTCATATAACTGTCTAACCACAAGGAATATATTTATTACCTTTTAGGAGTGATATAGAGGAAGTACCAGTTATTACACATGGATTTTAAAATCAAATCTGATCTGGCCATCTTGGAAGAAAAACAGCTTTTGTACTAGCACACTCTTTGGGGGCTCAAAGTTACAGTGCTGGCCTATCTAGAAGGAATGATTTATTTTAATAAAAACTCACAGAGATTAGATGATGTACAATAAGTCACCTAAAAAGAGCAAACCTGGCCCCAAGACTTACAATTTAAAAAGGGAAAGGCCATCAAGGCTGGAGAAGAGAGATAAAAGGAAGGGCAAGAGGCAGAGACCAAAGTTGAATGGCTTGGAAGAAATTGTTTACAA
This sequence comes from Paroedura picta, assembly GCF_049243985.1. Classification (NCBI taxonomy): domain Eukaryota; kingdom Metazoa; phylum Chordata; class Lepidosauria; order Squamata; family Gekkonidae; genus Paroedura; species Paroedura picta. The sequence goes on from NC_135369.1 coordinate 88,822,809, forward strand.
GAACAGAACACTGCCAGAGCAGTTAGTACAGCTAAAGACAGGTGAATAAAAGGGAAGGTGGAAATTACCTGAAGGCTTTTCCAATTGCAGACTTCATTAATTTATTTGCACACACCAATAATAATAAGAGTTGTTTAATACCCTACTTTTCACCACCCAAAGGTGTCTCAAAGTCACTTACAATCATCTTCCCTTCCTCTCCTCACAACAGATACCCTGTGAGGTAGGTGGGGCTCAGAGAGCTCTGACATACCTGCTCTGTGAGAACAAGTATAACAGAACCATGACTAGCCCAAGGTTACCCAGGTGACTGCATGTAGAAGAGTGGGGTAACAAACCTGGTTCTTCAGATTAGCAGCTACCACTCTTAATCTTAAAGTGACAGTCATTGACTTTATTATTTGTGGGGTTAACACCCCCCTCCAATGTTCATTTTGTTTTCTTAAGATTTCATTTTTTTCTGCAAACCCGGAGGGGATTTCCCCCCGGTTTAAAGAAATACCCACCCTGTCTGCTCCAGTCTCCAAATTTGAATATCCACATTATTTGCCCATGTTGAGAATCAGATGTCTTTCTCCCAAAATGTATCAACATTTATAGTACAGCTACAGATTGAATTTTTGCTGGAATTAGAAGGAAGGTTTCCCAAAGAAATTTCGTTTAATTGATTAATTAATTTTGGTGTTTGGATATGTTCAAATTAAGAAATGGTCAAAGAGGTTTTGCCAAGGAAATCTATGAATAAAAAGCTTCATCAGATATGCTTGTCTGTACACTGCTCAAATGTCAACTTCAGAAAGAAATGAGACTACGAGACCATCTGTTGCAAAATCATATTATCAGCAGCAGCAATTATTTAAAATGATTTCATTTTCTAGAAAGTTTATGAAGGTTGCGACATTATGACCGTTTACGCACTGAGAACTTCACTGCCCCAGCTCCCGTGCAGGAAGACAAATTGGGGGGCAGATTAGGCACACTAGGCCAAATGCTCCCCTGTGTGGGTGCAGGAAGAGATAAGGCAACCTGCCATGACTAAAACTCCAGCCTGCAGTCTGGCATGAAACCTCCAGTGTGTAAACGGTCTACATGGTTCATGACAAAATTATGTAAATTAATACCGGAAAGTAAAGATAAATGAAAATTTAAAAAAATTATTTTTAAAAATTTAAAATATTTTAAAAAATTAGGAGTAGATGTACAGAGCATCTCTTGTTTTCTGTATCCCCACCCTATGTAGATTTCTCAGCCTGGCCTGAATAAAAACTTGTTATAAACAGAAATGCAGTGATATTCAAAGATAGGAAAATTTCAGAAATGGGAATGGTTACAAATTAACTTCTCCCATCTCAAAAAACCAGCAGTGGGAGGTGGTCTGGAGTTCTGGTCCCACTGGTGGGTCTCTTAATGGCACCTGGATTTTGGCCACTGTGTGACAACCAGTATTGGATTGGAGGACCACTGATTGGATCCAACATGGCTTCTCTTGTTCTTATGAAGGTGGGTCATTAAGGTTTGGCTCATTTCATTTCATCTCATCAAATGCCACTGTCCACTTTTCCTGCAGCCAGTTTTCCTCTTCTCTGTTCATAGCTTGAGAAAGTGTGAGGAGGGATATGGCTTTGAAGGTGGGATAGTGGAGGGAAGTTTGGAAGCTACTTTGGGTTCAAAGTTCCTCACTGCATACTTACTTTGTTTATTTGTGTATTTATTTGAATTTCTAGACTGCCCTCTCTGCCAAAGCGGACTCAATTATACACATAGAAAATTGAGATTGGATAGCTGAAAACAGGTTTCCAGCTGATAGCAAGGCCTATCCTGTCAGATCTGACAGAGAGGCTGATTCTGTGAAGGGTCAAGGGGGTGGCAGGTTAGAGTGGATGAGCGATAGGGTTGTGAGTGTCCTGCAGGGGGTTGGACTAGATGACCCAGGAGGTCCCTTCAAACTCTATTATTCTATGACTCTATGATACTATGATTCTATATCAGAAGCAAGATTGGTCCTGGCTAGCACTTGGAGGAATAAGCTCCAAGGAATAACAGTGTTGTGACACCAGGGCAATCTTGGTTTCTAGGTGAACTGCAAAGTATAGCTTAATGTAAGAGTTTAGCTTGCAAGTTGTGTAGGGAACTGGGGTAGTGGTGGAGGGAATGAATTGTGTCAGTAAACCTAAAGCTGCATTCAACCTTGTTCCACTATTGACAAGCCATTTATAGATGTTATGGATTATTTGACAGTTGAATAAAAGCAATGATCTTGAATCTAAAGAGCTGCTATATTTATTTTATTTATTTATTTCTTAGATTTTTATACCGCCCTCCCATACGGCTCAGGCCATATTTTAATGGGGCTGACACAATAGGATTTCCCCCCTCTGAAAAGTAGATCTTATTTCCCACTATTTCACATATTACTTTTTTTTTTTAAGAAGTGGCTTGTCAAGTGACATCAGGGAGCAAAGGAGCTAACCCTTAATAAAGTAAGCCTCAAAGCTCATGGAATTAGCTGTGCAGATCTATGGAGGCAGGAGACACCACTTCACGTGCCACAGCACCATACGAGTTTGATTTTTTTTTTAAAAAAGCTCTGCAGTTGGGCAAATATATCATGAATTGAATGAGAGCCGAAAATGTGTTTTTACAACATTGCTTAAAATAGAGTTTTATAAATGGAAATACTGACCAAAACTGTACTATATTAAAAGTTAGAGGGGACTACTAAAACATTACCTTACCACCATGGAATGGATTCTAACATAACCAAAATCTATTACTATATAAATTGGCTGTAGGTTGCCATCAATATTTGCCTTTCACTCTTGTAACAAAAGGCAGATATCACTGAATCCACTATGGTTCCCATCCTCAGGGGCATAATCGATAAGAAACCCCTAGCCAATATTAACAATAATACAACCCTAGTGGTGAAGTGCTTGTATAATCCCCCCCCCCCGCCCCAGCTGCACTCATTCCCTGAACTCATGGTAGAGAGAGCTTGTGGGAGGATGAATATTCCATAATTCCTTTGAGAAAGGTTTGTGGCATTGCTTGCTTGCGGCAATTCAGCACCTTGGGCAAAGGGGGCTGTAATTGCTAGGCAGGAGTTATTTTTATTAAAACTGCTGATCCGCCCGCAACTCTGTATTGCTCCTCCAAGCCACTAACAGAGAGGTCTGTGTAGTTAGATTGTGCTTTCAAACCTGTCTTTGGAAATTGGCATCTGTGTGGAATGGGTCCCCTAAGCCAAATATAATATAGTGTACTTTATTAAACCACAATAAGCTAATGCTCAAGTAGCTTTAAGAGTCTCTGTTAAAGCCACAAGACACAAGGAAACTGAGATGTACATCTGACACTGTCTTTAATTTGTGCATTGCACTGTAAATATCTAGGAAATGAGCATACCCCGCTTAGCTTCTAGAATATCTTTCAATGACAGAAGCACAATGAGCTGTATTAAAAGGTGAGATGAAGGTAATTATGGTTCTAACGTGTCTGCCAGAAAGACTAGAGCGCAGCTGACTTCATATAAACTACTTTACTGAGTGCTGTTTCATTACTAATAATCTTGGATCCTGTTACAGGTATACAGATGCATTTGCATAATAGCAATCCATTATGGATTACTTGGATGGTTTCTCCAGAGAACCACAATGCTGCATGTTTGGTTAATTGAGCACAAGGTAGTTAGCGTCTTAAATTCACCACAAATGTTTACATGGCATTAGCAACCTAACTAATTCCCCCACTCTTCCCCCAAACCCTAGCAAACAGATATTAGGCTATATAGGAGGAATAGCAAACAGAACCTCAAAAGACAGAGATAGAGTTCAACAAAATGCTGGAAAAGTGGGCAAATGAGAACAAGAAGAAATTCTGTAAGGAGAAGTGCAGAGTTCTGCATCTGGGGCATGAAAATAAGAGGCATTCATACTGAATGGGAGATACACTTTTGGGTAGCAGTGTGTGTGAATGAGATCTTGGGGTACATGTAGCTAATTATGATCAGACAGAGTGATGCAAGGATAAGAAAGATGAATATAGTCTTGGGTTGCATCATCAGGGGCATTACATCAAAATTGCAAGATGTCATAGTCCCGCTGTACGCCACACTGATCATTTGGCACATGAAATGTGGTGTAGACTTACCCGGAGCCCACCCATTGACGCTGCGGAGGAGCGGGCTCAAGGGAGACACACTTCCAGCTCTCCTTCAGCGGGGGGAAAAGTGGGCATGGTGTGAGACAATGCACACAGAAGCAATGTGAGCCAGGTTCACGGCACCCTTATAAGGGTGCCACGTGTGTGAGCCCAGCCTCTTTTCCCCTCCGCAGCTGAATGGAGCAGCTTCCCACCCAACCATCCTGTTATATATTGGTTGCTGTTGAGTTGTTTCAGAAAAAGTTATTTTGGCCTGGGGTGGCAGGCTTTCTTGTATGAATCCATCACAGCTGGAGGGTAGCAGTTCTGGCATGGGATGGAGCCTCTTTTGGGGGGAGTTCAGTTGGGGGTATCAAACTCCCCATGGTTAGGGGCCTCTCTACGAGGTGGCTGGCTGCAAGCAGAGCCAATCCAGTGGGGGGAGGCAAATGGGCTCACAAGGCCAGGTGGCCTGGGGTAGGTCCAAAGGAGGTCTGCGCCTCTCTTTGGCACCCCAGGTAGGTAAACCTCCCTTTTATGGGTCTCAGTGTCAAGGGAATCCATGGTCCAAGGGGTGGAACCGGGTGACTTCCAGGGCACCACTGTGGTCAGGATTATTGTGGTCGGCTGATCACATATGCAGGCTCTCTCTCCCATGCTGGGGCAACATTTTATGCCAATAAAGCTGTGGCCTTGGGCTTTTCATACTTAGCCCAACATGAAGAGAAGAAGAAGAGTTGGTTCTTATATGCCGCTTTTCCCTACCTGAAGGAGGCTTAAAGCGGCTTACAGTCGCCTTCCCATTCCTCTCCCCACAACAGACACCCTGTGAAGTGGGTGAGGTTGAGAGAACCCTGATATCACTGCTCGGTCAGAACAGTTTTATCAGTGCCATGGCGAGCCCAAGGTCACCCAGCTGGTTGCATGTGGGGGAGCGCAGAATTGAACCCGGCATGCCAAATTAGAAGTCCGCACTCCTAACCACTACACCAAACCACTACACCAAACATGTCCTCCTGCAAGTCAAGAACTGTGTGCAGTTCTGGATACCTCACTTTAAAAAGGATATGGACAAAATTGAGAAAGTGCAGACGAGAGCAACAAGGATGATCCGGGGCCTGGGGACCAAGCCCCATGAAGAGAGGCTGAGGGACATGGGAATGTTCAGCCTGGAGAAGAGGAGGTTGAGAGGGGACATGATTTCTCTCTAAGTATTTGAAAAATTGTCACTTAGAAGGAGGCAGGGAATGGTTCCTGTTGGCAGCAGCGATTAGGACACACAGTAATCAGTTTAAACTACATGTAGAATGGTACTGGTTGGATATATGGGAAAAATGGCTAGAGTAGTTCAGCAATGGAATCAACTGCTTAAGGAGGTAGTGAGCTCCTCATCAATGGTTGTTTTCAAGCAGCAGCTGGACAGATATTTATCATGGATTCTTTAGGCTGATTCCACATAGAGTAGGAGGTTGCACTAGATATCCCATAAGGCCTCTTCCAACTCTATGATTCTATATGTGAAGAAAGGCCACCACTCTAACATGTGGTATGGTCAGCCCATCAAGCTAACATCTTTTACTTTTTGCCCAGTAATCAGATCCCTGGTGCAACAACATAGCCCGATGCCTGTGGATCCTTTCTTCAAACCCTATCTTCTACCATTCAGAAGGGCAGGTGCCTTACTTTATAAACTCTGGACCACACGATAGTAATGTTAAGGTCACACAAAGGCATCCACAAGAGTAATTTCATGCAGATTAATTTTTCTGTTTTCTTTCAATCTGATGAGCAAACATAACAATAAATAGTGGAAAGAAGGAGCAACTGGAAAATGAAATGAAGATTATGAATTTATGTTTATGTACATATGATTACAGGCACCTATGACTCACATGTGTGTATAACCAGCAAGCTCTGCCTAGAGAAATGAATATATGCCCGGCCAAAAACAACAATCCAAATTATGTGTATGTTGGGTCAAAAACTATATATAACATGGCCAGACTTGTACTAGGACTTCTAGATCTTGAGATTCTCTCCCACATCCAATCAGAGACCCTGAACTGATACTTTCAAGCGATTGTGATTCTACAAAGGTTTAACAAAAAGGTTTGTTTGGATTTTTTTTTAAATGTGGTAAACATTTATTGGTTTATATGATTATAAATGATCATGTCAACTTGCCCCCTCCCCAAATGGCCAATGATGGGCCTTAAGAGGGTAGAAAGGGGAGGAATCCCATGTGGGCATATGCACAGCTATGATTCCCAACCGTGTTCTGCACCCTCATGCTACATCTGGGGTTTCTTTAAGCCTGAAGAATGTTTCAGGGGTTTCTCAATAGTAAAAAAGTTGAAAAAGGCTGCTTTGGAGGGACAGATCATATTAATCAAATTCCTCACATGATTTATACCTGATGTAAAAGGCTTTTGTGTGAAAACTAATGTTCTAGGTTCAACCTACCAGTTTAAATACGACTGCTTTGACAAGCAATATGTGCACCTCAACTTTTTCTTATAGAGTCTTATTCTTTGCTTTCCAGGATACATTTTCAAGGCCTATACTTTCTTTGGCATTCAAGAATCCTGCTCACATTCCCTCCCCCTACTCCAGTCTTCAACAAGAAGTGACTATGAAGTGAAGTCTGCCCCAGGACACCCCACAGTTACCAATGAATGAGAGCTCACAACAATGAAGCATTCACCCAACTGCCTGCAGAAATCTCCAAGGCTGGAACCCAAGCAGCTGAGGAATTTTACAAAACAAGGTTTTCACTGTGGAATAAGTGGGGAGTTTTTAATCTCCAAGCACACTCGTTCTTCCCAAATGACCTTGGTTTCATCAATCCACCTGTCTGTCTGTGGGAAATTAATGACCTTCAAAAGTAAACATGAGACCAACAGCAAGTTCTGATTTGATAAACACTGGAAATGCTAACTATATAAAGGAACATTTTTTTCCCCCAGAGAAGTAGTTAGTAAAAAATACAGCTTTTCAGCTCTTGCAAAACACAGCAGTTTTTGAATGGATCCCGCAAACCTGGAAACTGTTTTCTCCTTATCCAAATATAATGATCTGTAAATTGCACTGGGTGTGGCTAAATATGTATCAGACTTTTCAATCCCTAGTTATAAATTGATTATCAAGACATTTTCTGCTGATCATATATCTACAAGTGAGGGGCCACAAGACTCACAGAGGAGGAATCCCATTTACTCCTCCACTTTTCCCCCAACTGTTATTCCTGAGCAAGGTGTGAGAGTGACCATGCCTATAGGTAGAAACTGATTACTTCCATTCCAGGACATTGAATCTGAAGACACATACATTAATATGAAAGCTCATACCGTGAATAGAACTTTATTGGTCTTAAAGGTGCCATCATATGGGTGCAATTAATGTCCGTACAGAGGTGCTGATTAGTATGCCATTAATTTATATCTCAATGAATTATTATATATAAAAATCATAATAGAAGATAATGTCAGGCAAAAACTATAATTATACATTTAATACCTCAGCTTTAAGTGAGCCTCTTGTGGCGCAGAGTGGTAAGGCAGCCGCCTGAAAACTTTGCCCATGAGGTTGGGAGTTCGATCCCAGCAGCCGGCTCAAGGTTGACTCAGCCTTCCATCCTTCCGAGGTCGGTAAAATGAGTACCCAGCTTGCTGCTGGGGGGTAAACGGTCATGACTGGGGAAGGCACTGGCAAACCACCCCGTATTGAGTCTGCCATGAAAACGCTAGAGGGCGTCACCCCAAGGGTCAGACATGACTCGGTGCTTGCACAGGGGATACCTTTACCTTTACCTTTACCTCAGCTTTGCTCAAACTGTACAAGATTTGCAGTGGGGCAAGAGATAGGGAAGGGCAAGGTAGATGCATTAGTCAATTTATGATGTGGTGGGTAGGCAGGTTTATAAAGCACAGTACAATAAGTTTGCAAAGGAAAGCCTTGTCTTACAGGAAGAGTATAGCCCTTCATTTTCCCACTCCTAAAACTGCATTTGGCAGCAAGATTTCAGCTATATGCAGTGATAAAAGGCTTTGATTATGTACTCAGCAGTTCTTGCCAAGGTATAAAAATAAACATTTTTGATGGTTTTTGGATGTTCCCATATCAGGCAGTTCCTTCTTGTCCTTTAGAGCTCCATATTGTGACATTTCACAAAATATATTGATAATGTATGATAAATATACTTTAACCAGAGGACCAAACATGGGAAGGGGAGTATGGGAATCTCCAGATTATAGAATATAGTGGCCCCAAAATCCTGATGCTTCCCAGCCCAAAATCACCTCACTACACCCAAGCATGCAAAATAAACGCTGTGCTTTCAAAAGGTTTGGAGGGATATGGCATAAAGCCAGTTGGCTTATGTTTACACTGATTAAAACAGAGGTGACACTTACTGGCAAGAAAGAGCATTTCAAAGAACTTGCAGAAATTCTCTTGTAGATTCAGGCAAAGGCATGTATGTACCCACTGTCTAAATTTTGGATTTCTGTTAACTGAGAAATACCTGTATACCTGTTTAATACACATACAATAACTGAGTGCTACATAGTAGCAGGATCACTAAAGTAGATGTGAAGGAGATTATGGACATTTAAAAAAAGCAAGACTGTTATCACAAGGACCCAGGGATCTAGTTTTAACCCAGACAAAAAGCACTTTTAATAAAATCTCCATCGTTTGAAAAAAAAAAGACTGTTATTTTACATTTTGAAAACCTATTTAGATATCAATGTTTGTGGAAGGATTCTCAGCATCACCAAAGTATCCCATACGCCTGGACACTAACTGCTTTAGAAGAATGCAGTGGTGCTTTGGCAACAGAAGGAAGCCACCAAGTTTGGCCTTGTGATTTGATGTGCCATTAAAGGCCTCAGGACAAAAACAACAACTTTTAACTAGGCAGCCTACAGTGACATGATATGCTCAAGTGTGTGTACCAAAAGCATTATTGCTGCTTTTCCTCATTACTCAGGAGTGAGGAGGCAGGTGGTAGTTTCCTGCCCTCCTGTGCTGGCCAAAGAAATCAACTGAACAAACTCCCCCAGGGTTGTTCTGAGGAGAAAAAAACCCATAAATTCATTAGAAGAAAGGTGGGATATAAGATTTTGGACTTGTGTGGTTAACAACACAAATCAAAAAAGCTATAAAAAGTAAAGACACTTCATTTTCAAAGTAGGTCTGCCCCAATAAATTCACCAGGAAGAACCTCAGGAACCCACTGAATTAAAGAGGAAGGATCACAAGAAATCAAAGTCTATAATTATACATGCAAAAGTAGATATTGTGGAGTGGGTCGCTAAAAGCATCAAGACAAACAATAAAATTATAAAAAAATATATCAGAAGAAACCAGCCAGAGAAGAAAAAAGAATAAAGTGATTGTTAAAGGAAATGAGGGTGATGGTAGAGAACCTCAATTAAGTGTGGAGCATGTATTCATGCCACAGCCCCTATTTTCAGGAAGGGAGTCTGAAGAACTAAGTCAATTGAGGTGACAAGAGATAAAGTTCTAGACCGACTGGGAAATTAAAACTGATAAGACTCCTGGCCCTGATAGCATACACCCAAGAGTTCTTAAGGAACTCAGATGTGAGATAGTTAATCTATTAACCTGTACATGTAACCTATCACTACATTCTGCCGCTATACCAAAATACTGGAGAGTAGCAAATGTGACACCAATTTTTTAAAGGGTACCAGAAGGGCAGCCTGGTAGACATTATCTACTTGGACCTTCAAATGGTTTTGACAAGTTACTTTACCAAAAACTCATGAGTAAACTTAGCAGTCACAGGACAAGAGGATGGGTTCTCTTATGGATTAAAACCTTGCTAAATGACAAGAAGTGAAGTAGACAAATATGCAGATGATACCAAATTATTCAGGAAGGTGTAAACAAAGGTTGATTGTGAAGAGCTACAAGATGAAGAAGAAGTCTGTATCTATGTTCAGAGTAAAGAGGAAAATACAAAACATAAAATGAGAGATCGAGTTCTGACACTCCAAAGATACATAAATGCTAAGACTCAGGTATCTGTGTATTTCCACTAGTTAGCATTGGCTGATGGCATGCTTTGAAAACTGATAGCTGTAAAAGCTAATCTAAGGTCTATTCCGCACGACTTTAATATAGCACTAGTCTTGCATTTTGTTTTCGCCACTAAAACTACGTTCCGCATGACGTCGTGAGCAATCTGCAACACTCCTGCAACACTAGCGCAAAAATTGCTTCATTGTAGCGATTTCCGGGGAATCCAGAAAAGTGGATTCACCCTCAGAAAATCACTACACTCCTGCCAACAACCTGCAACACTTGCGAAAAAGACCTGTGCGTTCTCAATGTTGCGGTTGCAACAAAGTCCCTCCCCCTGGCTCTCTCCTCCGAACTTCCGGCGAAGCGATCGCCATTTTCCCCCCCCTGAGCGAGCGGGGAAAGCAACGAACCAGCGAGGCTTCATTCACCTAGCGAGGCTTCATTCACCTTCTCCGGCTACAGTCCCTCCACAGAAGTGCTTTAAAGCTCCCCTAAGTCCCCAAGCACAACACAGCCCCCTGTTTGCCAGTCCCCTTTAATTTCGGCCAAAAATTGTGCCTGTGCAGGGGGGGATTTTTTTTCCACTCGGGGGAGCATGGTAACGATGACTCGCCAGCTCACACGCCAGCTAGATCGGTCTCTACGTTAGGAAGAATCAAGGCATATTCGTTGAAACATGTGTTTTTTTTTTAACTGTGCTTAAAGGGAAAGGGGCTTTTCCGGAGCATGATAACAACCACCCATTGGCTGTTCGTTTGATTGACGGCCAGGGGCGGGAACAGGCACAGAAAAATCGCTTCCTTTCTAGCGATTCCTGCGAGACTGGAAACCTGTGGGGAACGAATGAAACGCTACTGGATTCCACTACAAATGAAGGTATGCGGAATGCCGAGATTCCACTATTTAAAATAGTGTTATTGCTTTGTGAAACCAATTGGCAACATTGGTCCTTGTGCAGAATGGGCCTAAGTTTATAACATATATTGCTGAACAAATAGGATGCTCTGTTTTGAGTCTTAGATTCCCAAAGAGCTGAAATATGTCTAACAAATGCTGATTAGTATTGAAAACAATGAATGAAGAACATTTTAATTATCCTAAGCAGCTTGATCCATTGTGCAACTACGTTGTGGTATCAGGAATTATTTCAGCCTTTTTGAATTGTGAAACATTTCCTTAAGCTTATTAATTTGGGTAAACAAATGCCAAAAAGTCTGCTCAGTATGGAGAAGTATGTTAATCTTCTTTTGATCTCTGGGTGATTACAGTGCAATCCTAAATAGTTACACCCTTTAAAGTTCATTGAAGTCAGTGAGTTTAGAAGGCTCTGAGAGTGGTGGCAATCTTAAAAGAAAACATGCATTTCTATTTTCCTTTAAGTTTTTATTTGCAGAAAGAGTTTTTGCCAGTTTATGCCTATTCTTTTGTTCAGTTAAAATCAAATTCATTACTGATGAAAAAACACTGCCTTGGATTTTTAAATTTGCATCCATCAATAACCTCTAGGGATGGGGAAGAACTGAACCACCAAGCAAAGTTCATCATGAATTTTGCCTTGCTTGTGGTTTGTGAACTGAAGTTTGTGACAGGTCTACCATCATAAACGTCCACGAACTTGCAATGCAGTTTATGTAAGTCCATGGTAGTTTGTGGATAGAGTAGAAAGCAAAGATTTAAAGGGATTTTGAGTCCCCTAGAACCTCTGCTTCCTGAAAAAGCTATAGAAACAGTTAAACAGAGAGGAGCAGCCTGTTCCCTGCCACCCAGCTGTTTCAGGCTGCCTTGTGCGGTTGCTTTAAACTTCCTATCATTCAGCTGTTTTGTGGGCTGTCTGCAAATCCACAGTGCTGCAGAAAACCAGGGAAGTGTTGGGACTTTCCCATTTGGCTTGGTCCTGAGTTCCTCCAGAGAAATAGAGCTGCAGAGTAACACAGGGGTTTGAAAGTGTGCAGTCACTAGTTAACTTTGTAGATAAGGCATAGATCCAGACTCACAGTACTTTGATGTTTAAAAGAGAGAATCTTTACTGGAAAGATTATTTACAAATATATATCATATTAATCTGGTTTGGTCTTCTTACTGAAGCAGAGTACAAAAGCTTAAAGAGTAGTTATAAAAGCAGTACATTTCAAGCCTCTATGGCTAGACTGCAGGCAGACTACATCCTACACGTCAACAGATAGAGAAAGCTGAAAGCATTAATGGCTGTCCCTTGCTTCTAAAAAAACACACACACTAATCTGCTCTTCCTGAAGAAAGAAGAAGTGGGCAGGAGACCAGTTTAAACAAAGGAAATCTCAGCCATGTATTTGGGATTTTCCCAATGCAATCTCAGAGCGATACTTCAAGGTGATGAAGGAATGAATGTTGTGGAAGCAATGGAAAGCTTTGGATCCAAGAAAAGCAAGAAGCAAGATCACCATCTCTAATGGTGGGCAGCTGTCATAAAATTCCTTTGTCTTAACCAATCAACCATTCCATCCGTAGCTGGGGTTAGCACACCACCTGGAGTGCTTTAGTCTCCTGTAATTCTTGTGCTGGACTGAAGACAAATTTGTTTGCAAAATGATACTCAGAAGAGAGATTCCTTCTTCTTAGCTGCAACTCCCCCCCATACACACACCATTGCTGGTACTCTGAGGGAATTTACTGCAGTTCCTATCCACTTCCATTGCCTCCATGATGGCAAGCCTGGAATAGGCTGCTTCTACTCCACAAAGCCCAACACAGCCCCCTATCTCTTCTATTGGGCCCATCATGTCTCCTGCTCCCCCTTTCCTGCTCCAGTGAGCCCAGTCATACTCTACCTCCCCTTCAAGTCTGTAGCAGTGACCAACCTCTGCTGCTGGGCCCATGATGTTGCACATGCCCCCTCCCCCCCAAGTGGTCTATAAGTGGTCTATAAGTGTGCTAGGCTTCCACAAGCAAGCCTAGCACACCTGTGAACTTCCCTATCACCTCCATTCTCAGTGAGCTTGGAACAGTTCAAATCTTCTGCCTCTGAGCCTGGGGCCTCTCTCAACCCAAGCATTGCTTCCAGCAATAGTTGGCCTCTACTGTATGGCCCACCAAAGCTGCTGTGAACTCCACCATTGGAGTTACCACCAGAGGAGATAAGTTTGTTGCCTGAACATGTGCACACAACAAATGTTTTGCGGAGGGGATCTAACCCATATGTATTTTTAAACGTTTACGTTTTTTTTGTAAACCAGAGGAATCCCTCAAGTTTGCAGATCTATCTATTTTGGGTAGCTGTGGCCCAGATCCACGTATTTAGCTATTCACAGACAGGACCACATCTTTGCTATTGGATATCTAATTCTGAAAACCTCATTGCTCCCCCAATATGTGACAGAATACCTCACACATCCCAGTCCCCATCAAAAAATCACTGCAGTCGGCTCATTCTGTGATTAAAAATAATTGGCGTTTGTAATATTTTTAGGCCTAAAGCCTTCATACACTATTCTCCATTATGTCTGATGCCAAAATGAATTGAGAAATAACAAACATTTTGGGAAGAAGTAAGTCTGTAAAAAAAAATCATGGTATTAAAATAAAATCAGTAAAAACCCTTCAAAAGAGCTGAAAAGGAACACAACCATGAACTGCCTCAAACCATTTCAAAAGTGGAGCATAGTTCCATGTACCCTTTCTGTAGTGACAATGGAGAATCCCCTTGGAACCACATCAAAGTTGATTTATTTTTGATTCATTTGAAAAGAGAAAGCCCCATGAAAGCCATGAGTTATGTTCACATTGAGCATGATGGCATATTAAGATTCACTTTAAATGCATGGTCTTCCTGCTCTCCATTCAGGGAAATAATAACATATATTGAAGCTCTATGGTTTTTCATCGCGAATGAATAATGCCCAAACCTTTTGTTTTTAAAATAGATATAGGTAACGCACAGGAGTCTGCAAACTTTGTCATACTTACAATATGTTTCCCAAAGAAAAACAAACACAAAAAAAGAATTGTCCAAGCACTCTGAAAGATAGGTAGGCTAAGAGGAATGAAACAGCAGGACAGACAGGATTCAGTTGCTTAGCTTTCAATACCCCAGAGCGTGGTAGAAAGTAAGATGAAGCCATTTATCCATCTGTGGACTAAAACCATCATTTATGTATTGGCTATAATTTAACCCAGGCTTACTTATATAGGACAAATACTCGGGTAATAGTATACATTTTTTTCAACAATACTTTTCTCATTTGAAAGGTAATTTTAAGGACCTCCCAACTATGTACAAAATTGATCTTCATAATCAATTGATTCTTTTGTTTGAAAAATTTCCCAGAAAAATGTAGAAACTTCAAAAATATTTGAACATGAGTTCATTCAGTGATTCTGACAAATTGATTACATCATACAAGTGTAATCCTCTTACTTTCACACATCTTAGAGAAGGAAAAATAATGAACAATGTGACAGTTAAGCAGTCACTGACGTCCAAAGGCTCAAGACATTCCCTTATTAAAGTTGTGATACTCACACAATTAAAATAATGAAATATTAGTGTGGATCCTGATGCACTTTAAGTCTAGCTGCCACTTGGTGGCTCAGATCCACGAAGAATACTAACCAGTGCATGATCAAAGTGTTATGCAGAAAATGAACACAAGCTAAAGTTATTCCTTCACATATAATGCAAACCCATTGTTTATTTGAACTCAAAGATGGCCACTGAAATCCTGGTTTGTAGAATAGTGGTCTGTGAAAAACAGAGGCTCTGGAACTCCTTGGCATAAATATCATATATCACATCTTTATACAGCTGTCGTTGTATAAAGGCTAAGGCCTAAGTGGGCGGAGAGTGGGAGGGGCTGGTCTGGGTAAGGGCCAAATCGGAAGGCACAAAGCGCCTTTTGATTGGGCCCTCACTAGGACAGACCAGAGTTCCAGCCAGTCGGGAGGCACGAAGCCAAAGTTCTGACAGGGCCTGCCCACCCAGCCCAGCCAGGGGCAATCTGGAGACATCACTGACAATCTGCCACTGACCACCAAAGGGAGAGGAGGTCAGTAGGGCTGCCAAGGTGGATGAGAACAGAGGCTTGGACAGGCTGTGCCAGCTCTTTTCACTTTTCAAGGCTGTTCTAACTGTCACGTCCAACTGTAACTTCCTTCACTTTGCCTCAGAACACTGGCTGAGCCGGCAGGAGGCTGGTGAGAATTTGTGTGGGAATTTGCATGATTAATTTGAAACTTACAATAGTGTTTCCAAGGCTGGAGAATTCTGCCCCCTGTTGCTTTGAGGTTTGGTAAAGATTTTGTCTGAGTGGAGAGTGTCTGGAAATATATCAGTTCATGAACCAATATGGACCTCCACAAACAGCTTGAAAGTTAATGGAAAGTCCATGCCAGTTGACCTGCCACAAACATCACTTTGTTAACCATGTAACTTTAGTTCATGAACTGGTTTATACCCATCTCTAGTAGTAAATCATGTGTCACTCCATGTTATCCATACACGGGACTTATATTCTTGTATCAGAAGTTGGAATTTAGCAACATAGAATGTTTCTATATGGGGATTCTCCCTCATCTCACACACAACATGCAGATGGATGGCAGGAAGCCCCTGAGGTAAACAGGAGCATTCATACCTGGGCAATATTAACCTGGCTTTTATTTGAGGTTTGAGCCACAGAGTCAGAAGTTCTATGGACATTTTGTGGGACATCTTGGGAAACAGTGGGAGGGGGGAGGTGAGAAAGTTATGCTCTGTGGATGGAAATCAATCTGCCCACAGAAATGTTCCATTGTTTCCAACTCATTATCTTCTATGTGTTAACACCCTCCCCCCATAATCCCTATTCTGGATGTGGTTATTCAAGTGCAAAAAAAGTACTTCACTTTGACCGTTTATGCACTGGGAACTTCACTGCCCCAGCTCCCGTGTGCACA
This sequence comes from Paroedura picta, assembly GCF_049243985.1. Taxonomy (NCBI): domain Eukaryota; kingdom Metazoa; phylum Chordata; class Lepidosauria; order Squamata; family Gekkonidae; genus Paroedura; species Paroedura picta. The sequence goes on from NC_135369.1 coordinate 88,838,910, forward strand.
AGCACAAATTGGGGGCAGATGAGGTACACTGGGCCAAATGCTCCTCCGTGTGGGTGCGGGTAGAGATGGAGCAACCTACCGTGACTAAAACTCCAGCCTGCAGCCCAGCATGAAACCTCCAGTACATAAACGGTCTTTCCTTTATACTTTCCTGAAACTGGTATCCAAGATAAAAATCAACATAAAAGTGTTCCAGACATTTTTGCTTTGGGGCTGTATAGAATCTCTTCCCAGGTGATTTCAGTAACTAAACATCCTTTCCAAACATTGCTAATTAGACACTGACCTTGAAGCTGGCGCCCTTTGAACAAATCTTTTGTTTTACTTGGATGAGCTCTGGCACTGTTATCACACTTGGGCTGTTCATATCTGCAGAGAGAACAGGAAGAAGAAAAGGCAACAAGGTGAAGTCAATTTAATTTGTAAAATTTGTCACATTAAATGTTATGCAGGACTTATACATATGGTTTTCCTAAATTCATAACCACACACATAGAAAAATGTCACCAATAGCATAATAGAGATTCATTAATTATACTTCATGCTATTCTGTGTGATAAGTATTGCTGAGCTATTTCTAAAATATCTTTCCCAAAAAACATCTGTGCTTGCTTTCACAATACTGGAAACAGTTTCCTCTTGTAAATCTGCTGTTGAATTTTTGCAGGAGATCCCGTGACAAATTATTTCAGAAATTAGCGTGAACCATGGAAAGACATGGAAAACTTTTACCAATTCTGTATCATGCAGGATCTTCAAAAATGAACATCAAGTTGTTGAAATCTTTTCTTCTTTACATTCTCTCACCTGCAGCTGAACTTGTTCTCTCACAGTTTATCACAGTGTTAATTACTAAAATATTGATGTGGTGTCCCTTCTTTATTGATTTCTACTTAAGGCAGGCTAACCATGCATAGCTCCATCATATTTCCTAACAAATTTCTAAGCTGTATATAAATATGCCCTTTGGTTATGCTACAAAGGCCCCTTCCTGTTTTTTTTTCAAAATTAGTCTAGTTATCTAAATTACAGCTCATAAGGACTTTAGCCACAGTAGCTGTTTTGTTTTACAAGATAACAAACCATTTATTCCTGACACTGATAGCTAAGATTACTAGAGATATGTACCTGAGCTCAAAGTCTACTAGCAATGGCATGACTATGGCATGGGAAATGAAGACCTAGTTGGTAGCTTTTAGATGTCATTGTTAATAATTCACAATTTAACATTGCTCGTAACATTAGTTCACTATTTTTTTCTTGATTTTTGAATCTTCTGGGGCCATAAAGAAACCTTCATAAAATTAATACATTTAAATTTAGAATTTAAAAAGGCAGCTATAAAATAAAGAGCCCTTTGTATATAGGTAGTGAAACACTATTTCTCACTTCATAGGTAAAGGTAAAGGTATCCCCTGTGCAAGCACTGAGTCATATCTGACCCTTGGGGTGATGCCCTCTAGTGTTTTCTTGGCAGACTCAATACGGGGTGGTTTGCCATTCCCTTCCCCAGTCATTACCGTTTTACCCCCCAGCAAGCTGGGTACTCATTTTACCAACCTCAGAAGGATGGAAGGCTGAGTCAACCTTGAGCCGGCTGCTGGGATTGAACTCCCAGCCTCGTGGTCAGAGCTTCAGACAGCATGTTGGCTGCCTTACCACCCTGTGCCACAAGAGGCTCACGTGTTCACTTCATAATATAATATAATAATAATTCTTATAATATTATATTATTATAATATAATATAATATATAATAATAAATAAATAAGAGGTACTAAATACCTCGGAAACACAATAATTTCACCTGATGTCTAAAGACTAAGAAAAACTGAGTAAAACAGACATCCCTGGGGAGGGAGTTCCACACCTGTAGTGCCATCACACATAGATACTGCACTTTTGTTCCCTGGGAGAATATGGACCAAACAGGAAAAACAATTTCACAGTCAGAGTAGTTCAGCAGTGGAATAGGCTGCCTAAGGAGGTGGTGAGCTCCCCCTCACTGGAAGTCTTCAAGCAAAGGTTGGATACACACTTTTCTTGGATGCTTTAGAATGCTTAGGGCTGATCCTGCGTTGAGCTGGGGGTTGGACTAGATGGCCTGTATGGCCCCTTCCAACTCTATGATTCTATGATTCTATGATTCTATGATTGGGTTGGATACAGCCTTATAGCTTCTGCAAAATTGTAAATGCAAGAAAAAGACCACAGTAGCTGCATGTATTAGGTAGAAATTTATTGTATCACACTTGGGTTTCTACCTGTGCAAGATTCTGTACAACTAATTTCCAGGCACTATACAAAACTAGGAATAAAGCCCATTTGTTTGCGGCTCCTGATTCGCCCCTCTGAGTTTTTATCACAGATAGGGCCCACCCTAACTCCTCCCCATTAGCCCTTAGGGCTTTATTTCATCCACTCCACAGAAAGAAAAGATAGGGAGAAAAGGGCTATGTGTTACACAAGATCATGTTCAAGTAGAATTCTGCAAAGTCCATTTATTTCTATGTTTGCGCCTAGCTAGATGCAAGCTACAGCATTAATCTCAAAACTTTGCAACAGTTTTAACCAAGTCATTACTGATACCTTTGCACAGGAGACCCAAGTATGACTCTCTCATGGAAGTTTACTGGTTGCCCTTGGACCAGTCACCCATTCATCTTAATCTAACACAATAAAATGGAGAAAATGGTAATGAGGGGAATGATTTAAGCCACTTTGGATCACCAATGAGAGGAAAGGAAGAATTAAGATTTTTTTTAAAAAAAATAATTTAATTTAAGATTTAATTTTTTAAGTTAAGTTTTTTAAAAAATATTAATTTAAATAAATGACTAGAAGAAGATTTTTTGGTGGTATACATGATTGCAAACAGTATTCCTGATAAAGATCAGGATTGGCTCACTGTGAATATATTTTGAGCCCAGACAGAAAACAAATGGATTTGTAATGAGCATGAGAAACATGTGAATTTATAGTAAGTCTGCATGATGCAAACTCCTGATTGTGTTGGTCTGATATTACACAAGTACAGAGCTTTCCTGAGAGAGATTTTCAAAGATAGGACTATAAGATAAAAGACAAATAAATCCATTTAAGTTTTCAGGTAGGGGATAAATTGTTGTGCCCCCCCCCCCCCCCCTGGCATATATAGAATTCTGGACGGAAAGGGATATGTACCTGGATCATTTTTTTAAAAAAAGAGGAATACACAGTCAAATTCATGCTGAACAGCAACCAAGACCAGAAACATCTTCACAATGCAATAGAGAACTTAATTGGGCTCCCTTTTGACTTATACATTCTCTTATCTGAGTGTGATCTTTAAAATGACCCCAAACCATACTGACATTCAAAACCTGTACAAAGGATTTCTGGTCATCCAGAATGTCAAACGACAACATTTTCCTTGCTTACAGCATATTTTTTGTGCTTGTTCCAGTAAAATGTTTTGATAGATTGCCCAAAGAATCTAACATAAAAAATAGCTTTCTGTGGTTCTGCATCTTTTCTCTCCCCCCCCCCCCCAATACTCTGCCTGGAATCTTAAGTAATTCTCGGGCTGTGACAGGAAATTTGACTTCAGCCCAGTTATTGGCTGTGATTTCAATATCAATATCATTATATCTGACCCACTTGCAATTGCTATGAGATCAACTTTCCTTTTGGAAATGTCAAGAAATAAGATTTGTCAAACAGATGGACAATTGCCTTAGCCATCATCCCTGCTAATGAAGAATGATGCCAAGCAAATGAGAGCAATGTAATTCCTTTCCTGGAGGCTGCTTTTTACTTAAAAAAAGAAAAAAAAGAATGCACACTTCAGAGAGGACAATAGCACAAATGTGCAAAGCAATTAGTTCTGAATGCAGGTCATTTTGTTCATGAGTTTGCTCAAATTCCTTAATATTGTTAGATCACACTCAAAGTCATAATTGCATCCAGAAGACATTCTCACTGGTTTCAATGGGAAACACATTTCTGCCCCACACTTTTTTGCCTCCCACCCAACTGGGATAAAATTCTCAAAGATTGTAACCCCCCCCCCCTCCCGGAATCTCCCTCCCACACCTCAGGCACTCAGGAGAGAGTCAACCTGTTCAAGTATCAATTACAGATTTTGGGGGGAAACCTGCCAAGTGTTCAGCTTTGCCTCCCACTATCTGCCTTTTCTCTATTTTAGAGCTCGTTACAGTATGAAGGAAGGGTCATTTTTCATTGATGAAACTCCATGGGGGAAACATTACAATCCTCTTTCTCTTCCATGCCTCAATTCAAACTAGATTAGCATTTTTAAAATGCTATGATGGCAGAGAGAGAAGGAGATTCAATCACAGATCTCACTGTGTCATTTAGTTTGACTCATATGTATTATTTCTGCCTGCCTTTTACATGTTCAGTATTACTGGACACAATCTCTAACTATAATAAAAGGCCTAATTACCTTTTGGGCCTCACAATTTAAGGGCCAATGAATGCTCCTGCCTGTGTAGTCCTGCTGGCTGCCAAATCTGGCTGCATCTCCCACCCCTAACTGTCATGTCCAACACCTTCACTCACTTTGCTTCAGACTGCTGAATAAACTGTCAGATGCCTGCCAGGGTTGCATAGGAGTCCTTCAGGTTGGTCTAATCTATTTTCCTCTCTCAGGGCTCTTCCACCTCAGTTCTGCAACCACAAACCAGGTCTGAGGGGCCATTAGGGATCCAAAGGTGTTCCAACAAATATACCCTGCACTTGTCCTAATAAACTAAGGACATTTAATAATCCCCACCCTCTGTACTTCTGGCTCTTAACGCCCCCTTGAACTTGCTGGGGTCTAATTTCTTCATGTCTCCTACACAGAAGGTCTACCCAGCAAAGATTCACCCAAAGAAATTGCCTCTACAGAATAAAAATGGTCCATCCTCAACATGCCCCTAAGAAGGTTTAGGATGCTTTGGGCTGATCCTGCGTTGAGCAGGGGGTTGGACCAGATGGCCTGTATGGCCCCTTCCAACTCTATGATTCTATGATTCTATGAAGCTTGAAAGGGCCTTTCAAATCTTGGAAGCTGGTCTCAGTGAGGCTCCCTCCAACAGATGGTGACCAGAGCCAATGCGAATGTGGGGAAAGGAGGGTCAGCCAATCAGAGAGAGAGCCCTATAAGGCCTGGTCTCTATGTTCTGTGGGAATTCTGAGGAGAAATCCCTTCAGTTGGAGGTGACTTGAAGATTCCTTGACAAATATTTTAATGTTGGACCTATTTTAGCAGGACGAAACAGCTGGGGGAGGTAGAAGAGCAACTCTATCATTGGTCTCTGAGAGCCATTGTAGGGTAACAAATAAAGAATGGCAGCCTCTAAACTGGGGAGTTCTCTCAGCCCCACCTCCCTCACAGGGTGTCTGTTATGGGGAGAGGAAGGGAAGGCTTTGAGACACCTGTGGCCTTCTGGGTGACTGCAGACCATTCCCAGTTCTCTCAGAGCTCTCTCAGCTCCACCTCTCTCACAGAGTGTCTGCTGTGGGGAGAGGAAGGGAAGGCAATTGTAAACTGCTTTGAGACACCTCTCCATTCCCATGTCTTCATTTGCCACCAGGCCAACACACCCCATACACCACACCCTTTCACCCCCATGCCCTTCCAGACTGGACACCCCTCCTCTTCCTCTTCCCATCCCCAAGCTCTAGTGCCTGTTGTATTCCTGGATACAATGGGCTTTGCCCCTAGTCAATATATAACTCAGTCCTGTATGTGGAGTACTCCCCGTTATCATTTTATTCTCACAAGAACTCTGGGAGATAGACTAAACTAGTGGTTCTCAACCTGGGGGTTGGTGACCCCTTTGGGGATCGAATGACCCTTTCACAGGGGTCACGGTGGAGCAAGCAGCTTGGCTGGGGGGTGCCATCCACACAACAGCCTTGCAGGGTAGATTGAGATAGAACATTCTTTTGTCTGGAGCAGCGAAAAAATGTGAGATCAGCATGGTGGGATAGGAGGCAGAACTGAACTGAGAAACCCCAGAAAGAAAAACAATTTATATACAATCATGAACAATGGACCTTCACACCATTGGTTACTTTGGGTTTAATTTCTGTGAAAGAACACTTGCATAATTGTATGGTTGGGGGTTACCACAACATGAAGAACTGTATTAAAGGGTCACGGCATTAGGAAGGTTGAAAACCACTGGACTAAACTGAAAGAGACTGACTAGAGTCAATTGAATGTTCATTTACCAGGCAAGGCAAATCTGCTACATGCCAATTAAGACCTTCTCTCCTTAAAGTCATGATTCAGAACAAATCTCAGAATGTTTTGATGCTCTGCTAGCCATTAGAATGACAAATGGCTGGAACAAAAGGGATCATGCCTCCCTGCTCCCATTGTTTAATTTATCTTCTCATTGTCTGAGGGAAGCGAACATTTGTGGATCTGGCCATTTGCCCATCAGATACTGGTTGCTCCATGAAGGTGCAATGCAATTTCATGCTCAGGCAAGTCTGTGTTACTTTTCGGTATGAAGAACAGAAGCTGTTTTGATGGCAAGCTTTGGATGGAGGGGATAGTGACTGTTGATATGTGACCTCTTTTAACCAGCCAACGAAAGAATGAAATCTTTGAGCTGGGTGCACTAATGTAGTCTCTGGCAGCTGGCCTGCTCCCAGATTAATCTGATCCCCTTTTCTGCATTCTTCCTTCTTCTCCCACTACCACTTTCCCCTGCTGCAATTCATGTTCCCTTCCTGTAGTCTCTGGCCATTTTAACACGGCTAGATGTATTAGGAGTTCTATATCACAGCACAGACAGTATCTGTGCTCTTTGCTGTCTAGCATATGTTGGTAAATAAATGTTAGCCCATTGGCTAAGTAAAGACTGAGCTTTTAAAATGTGTATTATGTTTCAACCCCCTGTGTTTGGTCCATGCAACTTAGAGAGGCTTATCTGTGGAGCTCAGGTCGTCACTACTGGGGGACAGTGTCAGCAGATTCCCATGCTTTCAAGCCATTCCCTGGTCTCTCAACTTGCTTTATCCTTACACTGAAGTAATGGAAGCTGCAGAAGCAACATCAGTCGATGATAAATAAAACACAGGGCAGTTGGTAATCAGCTAGGAGGGCTAGAAACTTCTTTGAAAATATTAAGCTGATATACTCCATTATTCAAGTTAGGGCTCAAAGAAAACACGGAAGAGTCACCAGATATACAGTCATGTAAAGAATGTGACACAGTTTCTGTTGCATCAAAAGACAAATAAGGAAAGAGAAGACTAGGAAATGACAGCACAGACAGCAGTTAGAAATAAAGTTCTGGGGTGCGGACACCGCTCAGCGGGGGAGCATTCATTTTGCATGCCGAATGGCTCAGGTATATCTCCAGCAGCTCCAGTTAGAAAAGGAGCAGCTGACATGAAACCCTAGAGATCCTGAGACCCTTGAGACTCTGAAACCCTAAAGCAGGGGTAGGTAAACTGTGGCCCTCCAGATGTCCGTGGACTACATTTGCTGGCAGGAGCTCATGGGAATTGTAGTCCATGGACATCCGGAGGGCCACAGTTTGCCTACTCCTGCCCTAAAGAGATGCTGCCAATCAAAATAGACAATATTGATCTGGGCTGAATCTGCACGAAACTTTTATTGCAATCCCAGATCAATTAAATCCCTCCCGTCAGCACTGAAATTGATTTCCATCTTGATTTTGGTCGATGGAAATTTTCCATCTGCAACCTTCATGCCTCGACCTGCATTGACCCTACCTTTTGACCGGAATATCAAGGAGTGCTTATTTTCTGAGATATCCAACTAAAGTACTCTGGAAGCCCAACAGATTAAGTGTAGATGTCTGTGGCTTTGTATTAACTGGCACTCCTACCCCCCCTGCATTTCCAATGCTGATGTAGCATGTTTGTCTGTTGCTGGTTGGTCGAGTCACCCTCACGTTTTCAATGCTGACGTAGCGCGGTTCTCTCTTGCTGATTGGTCGAGTTGCGGACAGAAATGAAAGGGCTATCCTTTGTATCCTTTGCTTGGGATTGTTGAGAGACTGATATCATTCCATTATTCACAATTTTATGTTACTTTCCACTCTCTGCTCGCTAATCTGAACATACATTTTACGGAGCCTTTTCTGGTTTTTTTATTATTATTTAAGGGGCTTGAGGCATAATATATTCTTTGTCTTAATGGAAACTCAGTTTTCTGGTGACCTGTCCTCCAAGCTCCAGCTCAGTGGCACTTGCAACTCCCCCCCCCCCTTGTCCTCAGCCATGCATTTAAAAGGCTCACATCTTGCTATGCACGGGGGAGGGAGGGAGGGGTGGGGAGGCCGATATGTGCAAGGTTGCTTTAAAGTGGTGCAGGGGGTCCTAAATTTCCTGGCAGCCCACCACAAACTGGGGGAGGGGTGACATGATCGAGAAGCACTAAGGAGGGCTACAGTTGGGTGGGGGAGCCCACCGAGATGCAGATGGCGAAAGCAACCAAAGGCTGTTTCCATTCGGGGAAACTGTTTGTTGCAGATCACTCACTATGTCCGGGCCCAAATCGAACGGAGATCAGTAAGAATGAATGGGGGGGGGGATCATTCTATGCAGAATATGCCCTGGACAGATCAAGGTTTGATTCAGTACACAGCAGCTGTTTGTGTTTTTGATTTTAAGAATTCGTATTTAGAATATGTGCCTTTTAAGGTTCTTGGAAGCCATTTAAATGCTCACTGAAGTTTCTCAGGTCTTTTTGAGTCCTTGATAAGTCCTTACCTGGGTGGATCAGGCTGGCCTGATTTTATAGGATCTGGTTAGTACTTGGATGGGAGACCACCAAGGAAGTCCAGGGTTGTTCCACAGAGGCAGGCAATGGTAAACTGCCTCTATTCATCTCTTGCTTTACCTCTATTATTCTCATATTTGTGGGGCTGCCATAAATTAGGTGCAACTTGATACCACTTTCCTCCAAGTTAAAATGGTGAACCACTTCTGCTCCTAAACCTATGGACTGAAATTTCCCATTATGCAGGTGTCACCCAATCATGAGTGCAAAATTCCAGATTATCTGTTAAAATGTTGCAAGACTTTCTTTAGCGTTATTTAGAAGCACAGGCTCTCATTTACAGAAAGAACAGCAAGTGTAAGCAAAGAAACAGATTCCAGCTACTGCCTTTATAAAAACCACTCTGTATGAACACAGTTTTGTATGTGGAAAATAAGAGTCCTTCAAATAATTTGTGCTTGCATCTAGATTATCCTACCTTGGGTGAACTCTCACACTAACCTTCCTAAAGAAGCCAAAGCAGAAATTGTTTCCTCTGGAACATGATATTTTCTTTGCATGCATCTGCTAAACATGGCTTACCATGTTTCTGGCTCCATCAAAGTTTGTGAACCTCAACTTACTATTAACACAATGTTAAAAATAAATTTCTTCTTTCTACTGGTTCCAAGCTATTGCTCCACTGACACTAGTCATATGAAAACTGGATGAGCGGATTGTCTCTGAGTAATCATGGAATCCTTTCTGAGGCTGAATTTGTTTTCTTATATGGATACACTTTCCCCATAACACTTTTCACATACATAGTTCCACGGATGCAAACATTTTTATCTGTGTTGCTGTGATTTTCTTGCCGCTCCTCTACTATGGCAGCTGATATACCTCTCTCATTGAATCATGAGATTGATAAACTATTGGGGGGGGGGATCACATAGATATATTCTGCAGGAGTGGAGTGTCTATTTGCCCTTCTGGTGGAAAATAACTCAACTAGAAAACTCCCATCTTATCAGTATGCAGGTTTTCAAAAACCAAGCACCATTACCCACCCGGATTGCTTACCTTGTTGATGTGCCAGGAATTGGCCGTCCTGTGTCCACAAGCACACACCAGCAATATCCTGTGGAAGGATGGCACTGCACAGGTTTATAAAGGCCACCATTAGCACATTCTGGAATGAATACATTGTCTTTTTGAGGTTGCTTGGCTTCTTCTAATGCTGACTGAAGTTCTTGATCGCATGATGATGCTGCTGGAAAAAAAGAATGACAAAGCTCTGGTTATCGCCTATGGACTAATCAGCTTATTGGTAGGTTAGCCAAGGAGTCAAAGTAAAATGGAGCTTAAAGATATGGTACTATGTTACTTTCCTCCTGCTGGTGTGAATCATTATTGGTGGTGATGATGACAATTAAAGTAATCCACAAAAAGGCAGGACACAAAAATCCACACTAAAGGCAGGACATCTGTAACAGGTGATTAAGAGAGGGCTTAATTGTTCAATTCCTACTTCTCCTCAGTCTTTTCTTGTGAGTGAAATTGTGCTCAGTGTTGCAAAATCATCAAACAGTTAGTCCTTGAGCAGCTAGAGTGGATAGCTGTAATTGCTAAGAGTCAGTATGGCTTTCTCAATATCAAGTCATATCAGATTAAACTTATCTCTTTTTTTGAAAAATTTGCTACCTTGCCTGATCAGGAGAATGCTGATATAGTTTGTAGATATAGTTTATCTTGATTTCAGTAAGGCTTTTGATAAGGTTCTAAATGATATTCTTATTGACAAAATGTTGTATAGATCATATTAATGTTAGGTGGATTGAGAATTGGTTGACAGATCACACCCAAAGGGTGCTTCTAAATCATTTGTCATCTTCTTAGAGAGGGGTGGAGTGCCTGAGGGATCTGTCCTCGGCCCTGTGTCGTTCAACATATTTATAAATGATTTGGATGAAGGAATAGAGGGGGTCCTTATTAAATTTGCAGATGACACTAAACTGGGAGGAGTAGCAAATATATCAGAAGACAGAATCAGAGTAGAAGATGATCCTGACAGGCTGGAAAACTGGGCTAAAATGAATTTGAATTGTGATAAATATAAAGTTCTTCATTTAGATAGGAAAAATCATAGGCATCACTTTAGCGTGGGTGAGATTTGTCTTGGCAGTAGTACATGTGAAAAAGATCTGGGAGCTTTAATAGATGATACAATGAACATGAGTCTGCGACTCGGTAGCTAAAAAGGCAAAGAGAATATTAGGCTCTATTAAAAGAACTATAGTGTCCAGATAATGTTACCGACTTACTCCAATCTGGCAAGACCTCACATAGAGTACTGTGTTTAACTTTGGACACCATAACTGAAGAAAGATGTAGAGAAGTTGGAGCATGTCCAGAGGAGGGCTACGAAGATGGTGGGGGGTTTGGAGAATAAGTTGTATGAGGTTGAGGGAGCTTGGTTTGTTTAACCTGGAGAAAAGGCAACTAAGAGGTGATATGATAACTATCTTCAAATACTTGTGGGGCTGTCATACAGAAGATGGAGCAGAGTTGTTTTCTGTTGCTCCAGAGGATCGGACCAGAACAAATGTCGATGTATCTAATCTACACAAATATAGGGATTTTTAATATAAAACTGAAGTTTTCTGAAAACTGAAAATGTAGCAGCATATATGTACTTTGAGAGGACTGTGTATTCCTTGATTAATATTTAGTGTTTTGAAAGCCAGCTATCCCTGTAACACTTGAGTGGGAAAACATCTTGGGTTGGAACCTTCATAGCATGATTGGTGTAATGACAGATGAAGGAATCTTCCTTGCCTTCCCCCATTCATTTCAGCCTTCTCTGTCTTCCCAAATTGTGCTCCACCAGATCAGCAAACCCTCATAAAGAGCTTATAGGGGAGAATCTGCAGTAGGAAACTGCAATCAGTGGAAACTGGCCCATGAATATGTTTTTCATCACTGTGAAATGTAAAGCACCCATGTATTAAGTGATTATCAACTCTGCACTAATCACTAAATCTGTAAAATTTCACAGAAAACATCTGTGTGCTTCTGCTTTAACATTTCCTTCTTTAACATGTCATCTCAGTTCCACAAATTCCAGTGATCTGCTTGTGACAAACATAATCAAAATTAAGAAATCCATTCATTCTTAATTCCCCTACCCTTGTTCTTTCATTAGTGTAATGGGACATGAATGGGCAATTAGAAATGGATGCTTTCCAGAGTCAGAGAGCTTTTTATTAAACTTTGACATTCAATGCACTCATTCCACAAAAGCAGGTAAGACAATGCTAGTGTACTTAAAAAAAACCCTCCTGCAAAGTGATACATGTGAAGCAATGCGCTTTAAGAGTGTCTAACATCCAAGTTAAAGAGAATCCCCAGTGGCAAGCCTCAAAAAGAAACTAATGGTTATGTTCAACACAAAAACTATTGTGAAATTACAGTCCTTCCATCTGACCATCTGTTTCAAAGAATTTCAACTATCTTCAGCTTTTCGTACAAGCAAAATGCCCATGACATGTTTGATTACTAATCCAAAGAAAAACCAAAAGAAATAAAGTATTAAATGTCTGCCAAAATACATAGGAAGGATAAGCACACAGAATTTCTCATTTGTATTGGGAAAAGGGGGACTGTAACTTCTTGAAATTATAACCCTGTAGCTCATTTAATGAAACATTAAGGCAATCAAGAGACCTCAGTTACATCATCCCTGATTCCACACATCTCATATGGTTGGGACCTAGTCAGTATTTGCCTATATTACTTAACTATAGGCACTAAGGATGGGTGACTGGTTCAGATAAGTCCAAAAATACTTTTGGGGCATATCCAAGTGAAATCACTCAGCCCATCAGTTTAAACAAACCAAATCAGAAAAGCCCTAATCAAGTTGGGCTTGATTTGATAATTGTGAAAGACCCCACCAAACAGCTGATCCTCAAGAACAGTGCTATTTTACAGGCCCTATGGAACCTTGACAACCCTGTCAGGGCCCAAATCTCCACTGGCAGCTTGTTCCACCAGGCAGGAGCAAAGATTGAGAAGGCTCTGGTTTTGGCTGAGGCCAGCTGGACCTCTCTGGGACCAGGGGTAGCCAGCAGGTTGGAATTAGGCACAAAAAATAATCCGATTGTTTTGGATTCAGCCTGAATCAGTTCGGGCCGAATCTGAATCACATGAATGACCCTTCACTTTTTTCTTGTGCTCATGTTCTCCCGCTTCCCAGACAGTGGACACTGACTAACCATTAAGGGCTGACCTGGCCTCTCCTAATGGTTCTTCAAATTGTTAAAAGGTAAGGACTCACCATTCTGGCATAATTTCTTTCTCTCCATCTCCAGCATTGGAGGCAACAGCTCCCACCACCACAGACAGAAAATATCATACAGGCCAACAGGGATACTCCTGCATTTCTATAGGGCTTGACTGACATGAAGGAATCTCCTATGGATGGTGGGACACATATCTCTATAGAAAATATTATCCCTTTACAATTTAAAGGAAAGGAAGACAATGACTATCAGCTCTTTGCCTAGAGCCAGTTTCCCCATTTTTCCTTCCTGCTCTTAAAAATCTTGAAAGCCCCAAACAGTCTCCAAATTCCATGAGATAAATTTTCATTACAGGAGTGTTTTGGGACACTTTGGGTATCCCCAGGCTAACCAAAAACATTTAATTTGGGGTGTAATTTTGGTTTGATTATATCAAAATGCATGCCCAAATAGAATTAATATATAGAAACCTTTGGAAAGCCAGACTTTTTTTAATTTTAATTTTTTGGGTTTTTATATGCTGCTTTTCTCTAACCGAAGGAGTCTCAAAGGGGCTTACAATTGCCTTCCCTTTCCTCTCCCCACAACAGACACCCTGTGAGGTGGGTGAGGCTGAGAGAGCCCTGATATCACTGCTCGATCAGAACAGCTTTATCAGTGCTGTGGCGAGCCCAAGGTGGTGGCATGTGGGAGAGCGGGGAATCAAACCCGGCTCACTAGATTAGAAGCCCACACACCTAACCACTACGCCAAGCTGGCTCTCTACACCAAGCTGGCTCTCTCAGTGTTATTCTCTTTGGAGGCAATATCTCCATGTAATTCTGTGAATCTGAATATATCCCAGTTATTTATCCATTGAGCCACTCTTTTTCTCACTCTTCTCTCTGGCATCCTCAGAACTCTAAACTAGACAGCCAATAAATAAAATAATGGCAATGTCTGAATTTTCACAATATTACTAAAATTTCTAGGTATTTTGTGCATAAAACTGCTCACATCTGTTAGAACTAGGAATCTGAATTAACTGTAGTTAACAATGAATATTCATGAGTATTTAAAGCTCACTTGAACACTTTTCAATTAATGCAGCCTGAAGATGTAGATATGATACTTGGAGATGTCTAATACGTGTCCATTGTACCTGTGCTCTTCATTGCTAGTTAAAGTAGCTAGAATGTTAGAATGTTAGAAAAGGAGAGTGATATTGGTGGATAGCCACAAAAAGGACAAGCAGCCTTCAAATGCATAGATCCTTGGCGAAATGAGGTGGCAGCAGGGAGGGGTGAGTATGGAGGGGTGTGCATGCTCAAAGGCAGAATGATACAGCAAGCACTTTGTTGCTGAAGGGGCTGCCAGTGTGGACCCTGCCACACCTCTGTTGTGAAGCACTTGGATGCAGCATCATCATCTTTGGCCCCTCCTGCATTATTGGGGGGGGGGTTACATTAAGCCTGTATAGAAAAAACATTAAATGTCTAGCAGTACTGAAGATGGGGGAGAAGCAAGATGGCTGCCTGACAGTAAATGCAGATGGAAGAATTTCTCCCTACAATGTTTTAATGCCCTGCCCCAAACTGGCCAATAAGGAGAGACCAACCATGAGGCCCAAAAGGAAAAAAAAAAAGAACAAAACAATGCTGAAACATTATCCAATTTTTCTCATTAGGGTGCAGAAAACATATTCCATCCCAAGAGAAAATCAGATTTTAAAAATGGTTTAGAGTACAGGCACAGGCTTCGAATGAAAGGGATACTGACTTTGCTGAGAATCAAAAGTAAGCTGTGAGTGCAGAAAGGGCCTATGTCTGCTTGTTATTCTGTGTCAAAATATCATATGTGGATCAGAGATCCAAGTAATGTTCACTCTAATTAGGTTTCCCTACTGACTTGTGCAGTTCACATACTGAGCAGAATATAATGGCTATAGGCAGTGAGCAGTACAAAACCCTGTGTAGCTCCAGACTGCTGCTGAGCAGAACTTCCTGCATACAGTTTAGAGAGAATACTGGAGCCAAGATTTTCTATCTGTTTGTGACTCCTAAGGCTGTCTAAAGTACAGCTGATCATCCAACGTTAAACACTCTTGAAAGTTTGGGTACATTCTTGTGGCCTGAATGCTGAATGTATCTTCAATTCCATACACTTCCCTGCTCAGCTGAATATACAGGGATTACTCTCTACAGATGAAATCATTTAACTCTGTGGTTGACTTTGCAGTAAAAAAAAATTCTTTATAAGGCTGATCCTATGGAAATGCATTATGAATACATAAACACTGTGCTAAAAAAATGCTCCAAAGTAATGGTTATTTCAAGTTAATCAGAATTTAAAATCATAATCCTTCTCTGTATAATTATTTTCAGTTCTGTACTGGTCAAAATTAAAATATACAAAAATATTCTGTTCCACTTTATCTGAAATTTGCCCTTGCTGGAAAGTAAATTTAGCCAATTTTGGCTAAATTAGATCCTTCCTTCCTTCCTTCCTCTTATTTATAAACTAGAATTAAAGCCCATTGCATCCAGGAATGCAACAGGTGCTAGTGGTGTCCTCCCACCGAGGGCGCGGCCAGTCACTTACATGTTGTTCCCGCAGGTGGGCAGAATGACTGGACTGCAGGTGGTCATGTGGGTGGGTGGCATTCAAGCTGGAGGACCTTGTTGATCAGCAGCCAAGGCAGGACAGAGTAGGAGCACCCTCCTCGGCAGCCAGGCAGGGTCTAGGCACGATCCGGTTGCACCCAGCAAAGCTGGGCACGTCCAGATTGACCTGTGTGGGCAGAAGCACATTCTGGACACCAGATGTGGTCTCAGACAGCGCAATGCCCACAGAGGCATTTCACAAATATTAAGGAGAACAGTGGTAAGGATTGGAACATTAAAAGCTTTTGCTACACCAACAGGTTGGTTGAAGGGTACATAATGCTAATAATCCCTTCAGACCTCAGGCTGCTGCAATTAAATTCCAGTTGGATGTAAGCATCATTGTAGCCTCTTACCCTGTTTTTTCCTCCCCTTCTAGCACATGGAGCTTGGGCAAGCATTTCCTGACTTGGACATTTACTGCACAGTGGACACAAAGTCACGCTGCTGTCTGGATCTCTGTCCACTGCTAGCTGTCACAATGAAGAAGAAGAGCTGGTTCTTCCCACTTTTCTCAACCAGAAGGCATCTCAAAGTGGCTTACAGTCGCTTTCACTTTCCTCTCTCCACAACAGACACAACAGGCAGGTGAGGCTGAGGGAGCCCTGATGTTACTGCTTGGTCAGAAGAGCTTTATCAGTGCTGTGGCGAGCCCAAGGTCACCCAGCTGATTGCATGTGTTTGCCAGATTGGAAGTCCATACTCCTAACCACTATACCAAGCTGGCAGAGGTGTTTCCTATCTCTGCACAGGAGCCTTTGGCTGGCTTCAGTTACCTGTCTTGCAGCAGATTGTGCTTCCACAGGAGTTAGCTAAATGACTAGAAGTTAGGACTCCTCCTCCCCCCTTTTTGTTTGTCTAGCAAAGTTACGTGTGTCAACTCCCAATCACATTCCAGCACCATTTTTCACAGCCAAGTGCCCATCCCCAAAATAAATGTAACTTTTTAAGAATAAATAGCCAAGCTGCAATTCACCCCTAAATCCAAATGCTGTGCTTTGGCAAATTGGGAGGTTATTTACTCTACACACTCCATTTTAGAATGCTAACTTATGTGTGAAGTAAACAATTTCCTGTTGGTAAGGCATTCACGCTGAGACATCATGGTTAACTGAAACTTTGTTAAGCCATGGAAGTGTTCAGTTAAGTTGCATGCACAAAAAGAATTAGAAGGAGTAAAGGAGGTGTGTGACCACAGCAATTAACTGTATCTGTGCCCAATCATACCTTAATTGTAGCTTCTTATATCTCAAAACAGCCTTATGAAATATGGGCCTGATAGTATCTGGATGAGAGACCTCCTTAGAATCCCACTTGAACAGCCTGGATTTCCACAGGTGATAAATAAATGTAAGTAAGTTAGATTTTCTTGACTAAAGAATATTAGGAAATATGAATTTCACATACATGTATGTGGTTTATGACAGTTTCATCCTCTTCCATTTTAAAATTATTAGAATATGTTTTTTAAAAAGTTGAAGCTTCCAGCAAAGTTGGCTGTAATTGGTGGTGCATATTGTAAATTTGTTGTGCAGGAAATGTTCATGTCCTTTTATGCTGTGCCTATGATACTACCCATTCACGATGGACTTTTCAAAAGAGTATTTTTGCTATACAGTTCTATTGCATTTTTCATTTGAAACGTTTGTGAACTGCCTTGGATTTTCTTAAAAGGAGAAAGTGGGATACAGTATTTGAATAAATAAGAATGAGATGGTTTTAGAAGTATTAAAAAACAGAATATTTTTGTAGAGAACCCAAATATTCCCATTGGAATTACAGATATATTCTTATATGGGTGGGGGAAAAAAACTCTGTCTAAATACAAGTTGCCAATGAGGGTTTAGGAACAGCCAAAAGAAGACTAACTTACTGAGGTGCACCACAACTTATATCTACTGAAGCAATCATGATTATTTGTTAGGCATATTGATTTTGACATCTTTAACATAAAGCAGAACTGCTGGCATATTTTTAAATCTAACAACAGAAAGTTAGTTCCCTGATTACTGATGGTTACACAAGAGCTGTTGAGAGCAATATTGTCCAGACAAGCAGTGTGGCTGAAAGCTGCACGTGGGCGCCCATTTAGAACAAAACAGAAAAATTGATAGAATGAATGTATAAATTGTATACAATGTTTGCTTGGTTTTTCTTTGTATGTGTGTTGAATAATTCTCACACTACATTCAATGCATCTGCAGCTGAATGTCAGCAGCAGTTTAAGTGGTTCTGGGGCTCTGGGCAAAAGTAGAAGATGGGGCCCCCCATGCCCCACATCATGGGCCCTTGTCTTTGTTGTTTTCCTCTCAGCCCAACATGGGGCTTAAGAAGTGGTGTACAGCATAATCCTACACACATGTAGTCAGAAGCAAGCAATACAGCTTGTGCCAAGGTAAGTGTGCATAGGAT
Source organism: Paroedura picta (assembly GCF_049243985.1). NCBI lineage: Eukaryota > Metazoa > Chordata > Lepidosauria > Squamata > Gekkonidae > Paroedura > Paroedura picta. Next base: position 88,857,001 of record NC_135369.1, read on the forward strand.
TGCACTGTAAGGCTGTCATTCAATGCAGACATACTTGGGAATAAGTCCCAAAGAATACAATGGGATTCAGAGTAGACATGTTTAACTAAAACAGTCTCGCACCCATGATTTTGAAGCAACACCCCAGAATTGGAAATGCTGTAACTTTATGTAAGTGAGTTTTGCATGGCGGCAGCAGATATCTCATGCTCTCATGCCCCTCCTTGCCAACCCACAAGACAAAGGCACTCATCTTGTCCTTGACCTCAATATGCACAACAGATGGAACACAGCAGTACTTAGCCATGCTGTGCCAAGGCAGGGTTGGTTGTTGCTCCTGCCTTTGAGCTGGCCTTTTGCATAGGCTTTAATTCACCCAGAAAGTACAAAACATGTCTTTTCTAAAGAAGCAGGGAAATTAATAAAATCTGAAACCTCACTTGAAATGGGTGGCTGGATCTGGAATAATTCTGGGCCCAGAAAGGAAGATGAGCCAGGAAAGCAAAAGAGCCAGCAAGAACACCATGGGATTATTTCCTTAGATCTCCAGCAATTTTTTAATATAGTTCCATGAGGTTTGCTTTTCATATGTTTACAGTCAGCTCCAATGGCTCAGCTTTTATTTTGGCTCTTGAAGTAAAGCCCGGGCCAGGGCTTGGCTCTGTCATTGGTCTGTGAGCAAAACAATGGCAAAATGAATGAAAAACATACCCACCCCTCCTTCCCTTTTAACACTGACGGAGGGGAAATGTTCTTCTACACTCCTACTGCCTGCTGAAGGAAGACAGATCCTTGTGCTACTGGTGACTTTGGTTTGAATGTTTGGATGATAGAAACTGATACAATTACTCTGAAATAATTTAACAGCATGACAAGCAAACATGACATGTTACATACTGGGCTGAGCATGCTCTTAAAAATAAGAACTGTTTATCAATATCTTCATATGGCTATGGGGCACAGGCCATAATTAGTTACCTCCACCCATTTTAGGGCGCCCACTAACTAACCCCTTCTCTCTTCAGAATCTGTTGGCATGTTCTTTTCCTCACTCGGTTTATATCCTAATCTGCTGCTACTGATACCAAGCCCTCCCCACACAGAAAAACAGAACTCTCCCCCCCCCAACACACACACACACAATGCTACCTATATGAAAGCAGGGGGATCATTCTGTCTTGAATCAAACCAGAAAATCGCAGGTTGGACCAAGGGCAATACTGAGGACTTCCATGATGAGATCTACATCAGAAACAGTTGCACTCCTCATTTTGTGACTTTGTGGGCTCTCCCACACCTTGGTCCTCTTACTGTTTTTCTCCCTTGCTCTCAATGCTCCCTCTATACATTCCTGCTCTCAGCATTGTTCCCCCATGTCCTCATCCCACTCCCTTGTTCTCCACTCACCTAGAAGCACTACTCTAATAATTCCATGCTTCCTCCCGCCCTTCTTTCTCCCATTAAATTTCTCCTCCCTTTTGTTCCTGGGCTTTGTGCTACTTCTCTTCCTTGTCTTGTCCTTCTAACTCCACTCAGCTAAATATCACCCCCATCCTGCTCCTTTTCACTTCTCATTCCAGATGTCTGAACTTGCCCCCCCCCCCCCAGTATCCAGAGATAATTGCAGTTTTGAAAGGACTGTTTAAAGAGGCACAGGAGGGAAAGGTTAAACTGAACACCTTCTCCCCACCCCATCCTTATCCAGTTTTCAGATGAACTGCCTGGGGCTGCTAATTAACTTTCAACAACTCCTGGAAAATTTTCTTTACAGAGCATCCATATCTCATCTAGGTTGATTCTAGTTTATTTTCTTCCAAGTTTATTGGATTCACCTACTATCATTCTAATCTATCTCTAGTGAGAGCAGGAAGATGGATGTGACTACATCAGGAAGGGATGACTTTGTTTCTGAAAATAATTTAATTGTTTTCAAGAGCCTTGGGAGCTACTCATCACAAAACGGTGGCTCAGTGGATGAAGCTATGAAATGGCAACTTGTACAGAAATTTCAGAGCATTTCAGGGCAGGTCACCAATGCATGGACAGGGAAACCTGCTTACTGCTGTACACCAATGCAAACCATCACCACCACCACCACCCTCAATTGGTAATGTGCCCTGCAGGGGACAAATATACAGTTACCAACATGTCTTTCTTGGGGAAGGAAAATAGCCGATTTGATAAAGGGGGAAAGAATCAATAGCATGCTCCTTTCCTAAGCAAAAAACAATCCATGCATGAAGGCGGAGGACAGGCTTAGGGGGAATTGTGCTGGTGTTGTGGTTTTCTTATTTCAAGCAAATGTGGGTATCAATAGGCAGCTACCTCCTTCACCCAAAAGGGAAAGGGGGAAAAGCTGCTGCAGTATTATTAAAGGTACATTTTTTAAAATAAAAAGGATCACAGCAACAATGGACAAAGGGGTAGAGGGCTAGTTTTCATTGCTTGATGAGTGACTGACCAGGTAGCCCAAGTTACAACTCAAACTAGCTTGGTGTAAGTTGATGATAAAGAGTCCTTTGCTGCTGCTTCCAGAGGCAGAAGTTCCTTTTGTAGACCCCTAGCATGGAGGTACTGGGCTTTAGCTGCAGCAGTCTGGGGATGCAGGGTGTTTCCCCCATGTTAGCCTATTTAGAACCAAACCTGCTAGCCATGCTGTCCATGCAGGCTCCACCACTTCCTTTTCCTTCTAGATTTGCTATTTTTCAACATGGAACTATGAAAAGGGAGTGAAAAGAAGCATTTTTAATTACTCCCAGAGTGTGATGCTTCTTTTTCTAGCTTCCATTCACTTCTTTGCAATGTGTGGATGCTGAGGGCCTTTTCGCACGGGGATCTTTGTTGCAAATTGTTTGCGGAATGAAAAATCGCCATTTAAAATAGTGGAATTCGTCGTTATGCATACCTGCCTTTGTAGTGGAATCAGTTGCGTTTTTTAGCGTTTCCCACAAGCTTCTGGTCTCAGCAGAAATCGCTAGAAAGGAAGCGCTATTGCCAAGCTCGTCCCGCCCCTGGCCGTCAAGCAGCCAATGGGCAGCCGTTAGCATGCTCCCAAACAGCCCCTTTCCCTTTAAGAAAGGTTTTTTAAAAAAAAAAACAGACCCATAGCAACGAATCTAGGTAGATTCGTTGCAACGGAGAGACCCATCCAGCTGCCTAATGTGAGCTGTCGTTTCATCGTATGATCGTTGGCACGCTGCCTCGAGTGATAAACCCCCCCCCCCCTCTCACGGGCCCGATTTTTGGCTGAATTAATGTGTAAAAAATAAAGGGACTTTATTTCAGCAAACGGGCTTTTATGTGGTTTGTGCTTAGTGACTAAAGGTGAAGGACTGAAGCCAGGGAAGCCTCTAAACAGAAAGAGGCTCGCTGGTGCGTTTATCCCCGCTCGCTCGGAGAAAAAAAAATGGCGATCGCTTCGCCGGAAGTTTGGAGGACAGGCTCAGGAGGAGGGACTTTGAAGAACCCGCAACAATGGTAACGCACAGGTCTTTAGCGCTAGTGTTGCAGATTGGTTGCAGGAGTGTATCGCTATCCGGAGGGTGAATCCACTTTTTGGGATTTCCCTGAAAGCGCTACAACGAAGCGCTTTTTGCGGATTGGTTTCAGGAGTGTTGCAGATTGTGTACGACGTCGTGCGTTATGGCAAATCAATAGCGTTACCAATTGGCAACCATTGTGCGATTTTGAAGCCGTGCAAAAAGCCCCATAGTTTCAAACTATACATAATCTACATATGGCTAACAAATGGTCATTTGATCATTTATCGTTGCCTATAAGGAGCATTATTTTATATTGGGGACATATGGTTCCTTGCTATGTTTACACATTGTTGGTCATTGCATGACTCCTGTGTTGTAGCAATCATTTTTTAGGTGTCCCCCTCTATGTGAACAAAGCAATCTAAGTTTTAAGTGATTGGCATAGTACAATGATAGGACAATATCCAGTGACATGCATCTGTAGCGATGTTTTCATTAAAATGACAAGGTGCATGCTTGAACTGTAGCCCACCAAGTGTTACTAGTACTCCTAATACTTACAACCAAAGTATCAGACATGTTTGTATTAACTGGCTTGGAATGCAGACCCTTTTGTATTATATCTTACCGGCCTCAAAGACAACATATGCCAGAGAAAACACCCTCCATAAACAACACTGAGTGATATATTCTGTGTATGTTTCACAAAAAGTGCAGTGTTTTTCTGTGCTCTTTTTGTGACATGCATTAGCATACATTTATTTTTCATGTTTTCTACAAATATTTTTCTATTCTGGCCCTCACCTTGTCTTGCCCTTAGGTTCAAGTGTTTAACTTGAAGCCACTTGTGACAAGGCAGAAAAGCCTAAAAGCCTATTTTTAGCAGGGCAGTTCAAATAGAACAGATTCTAAATGTTTAATTTCTCCAGACAAGCAGACTTACAAGAAATAGTGATGCTGGCATTCATTCACCTAATAAGGCAATACTTTTATTACAGTTTAGATAAACACAAGCATGATGTTCGACCTCCACCATTTATTATTATTATCCTCATCATCCTCATCCTCATAATCATCATGATCAACAACAATGGATGCTTGCCCAATTACTTAGAACAAGGAAAAACAAAGAAATGTGGTACATGAAGACTTTAAGGAGGTCTAAGAATTTTCCTGGGCTCCGAGATGACTGCAGATGGGGACTGCAGCAAAGAAATTAAAAGATGCTTGCTCCTGGGGAGGAAAGCTATGGCAAATCTAGACAGCATCCTAAAAAGCAGAGACATTACCCTGCCAACAAAAGTGCGTTTAGTCAAGGCTATGGTATTCCCAGTTGCAATGTACGGCTGCGAAAGTTGGACCATAAGAAAGGCCGAGCGTCAAAGAATTGAGGCTTTTGAACTCTGATGCTGGAGAAGATTCTTGCGAGTCCCTTGGACTGCAAGGCGAACAAACCGGTCAGTCCTAGAGGAGATCAGCCCGGACTGCTCCTTAGAAGGCCAGATCCTGAAGACGAAACTCAAATACTTTGGCCACCTCATGAGAAGGAAGGACTCCTTGGAGAAGAGCCTAATGCTGGGAACGATTGAGGGCAAAAGAAGAAGGGGATGACAGAGAATGAGGTGGCTGGATGGAGTCACTGAAGCAGTAGGTGCAAATTTAAATGGACTCTGGGGAATGGTAGAGGATAGGAAGGCCTGGAAGATCATTGTCCATGGGGTCACAATGGGTCGGACACAACTTTGCAACTAACAACAAGAATTCTACATTTTGGCACAGAAAAAAATACAGATTATCACTGCAGTTCAGAGAAAGACAGCCATGCCTAAATCCCACAAGACACGTTAATGATAATAGGTTTGAAGGGCCTAATAAGACAAGACATGTAGAGTTCTGCAATCAGGATCTTTGTACCTTTTTGAGAAGCACAGGTTATTGGAGGCGGATGAGGGAGGTGTTAACATTTCTCTCCATGTTTATTTGTAGCCCAAAAGGCAGGTGGGGAAGGTCTTGGTTCCCTTATTTACAGAGGAAGCTGATTGGTGACAATGGATGGATTGAATGCCTAGACCCCCCTCCCACACACACACATACCTTGTGGTCTTAATCCAGTTTAAGAATCTGTACAGCTGCTCTTTGTTTTGTAATCATGAGCTTCCCTGCTCTAACTTTCTCTTGTTTGGGGCAAATAAGCTAGCACAGACATGGAATTCAAAAGAAGCCTGCCATATAAGCCTTCACCCTCACATTGTTATCATGAATTTAAGCGTATAACTTTTACAATTGTTAGCTCATGCATCACAGAGGAGATGAGCACATTTCCTATTTATATGATTTAGTGGGAAACTCCTAAGGGATGTTGGATGCCAAAATAAACAAGTTTCCTTAGTTTCCTCTCCAACTCCAAGCAACTTACGTTGAAAATACAGTTGTTGCATTCAGCTTTCAAGAGGTGAACAACTCTACTGATGATAAGAACCTGCCCTGGTATACAAGCTATGAAGCTATGTGAACAATTTCAGCATTTACTAGAAGCAAACTAGTGGCTTTCAGTGTTATTTTACAGTACAACAATTGATTTGTCACTGCGTGTATGTACAGTGCCACCATGTCACAGCCATCTTATGGTGACCCTGTAGGGTTTTTTGAGGCAAGAGACTAACAGAGGTAGTTTGCCATTGCCTACCTCTGCATCGTGGCCCTGGAATTCCTTGGTAGTCCATTCAGAGGGTCAACCCTGCTTAGCTTCCAAGATCTAACAAGATCAGACTACCATGGGCTATCCTAGTCGGGGCAATTTGCCACTAGGATCCTTCAAATCATTGATAATTTTACCTGGGGAAACCTCCTCATGGTGGATTAGTTGTCTTTTGTTCAGGCTTTCAGCCCTTACTGATCTTCTCATGAGGAAGCTCCTGCTAGCCTTCCAAAGAATACTAGAGTTCCTAATATGGTTGCTGACTCTAGGTAGGGAAATTCCTGAAGATTTAGGGGTGGAGCCTAGAAAGGTCAGGGGAGGGACCATACAGTCCACCTCCCAAAGCAGCTGTTGTCTAAATAGGAACTGATAACCCCATCCGAGCCAAGCGGCGGTGGTGCTACAACCCAACAATATCTCGGGGAGGAAGAAACAGCTGCTGCCAGATAACCTTAGAGAGGGGTCCAATCTACCGTTGAGGCACCGATCTCAACCATAAACCTGATGGAAGAGATCCGTTTTGCAGGCTCAGTGGAAAACTGGTAAATCCCGCAGGGCCTGCACCTCTTCCGGGAGCTCATTCCACCAGGTAGGGGCCAGGACTGAAAAGGCCCTGGCTCTGGTTGAGGCCAAACACGCCTTCTGGGGGCTGGGAATGACCATCAGATTTGAACCCGCTGAGCGCAAGGCAAGGGATAGGGCGCTGGGCGGTCCCTCAAGTATGTGGGTCCCAGACCGCGGAGGGCCTTAAAGTTTAAAACCAAAACCATTTAACAAGCTGCATTGTAGGACAAACATTATCTCCCACACTAAACAATACTGGAAGTGCTGTAAATTAGCTGTAGCCACCGATTCGACTCCACTATTTGAAGTGAACTGGTTTAAGTGGGCATGTGGGTTCTCAACTTTCGGTTTCAATGGGGGGGGGGCAGAGGAAGACCCGAGTTCAAATCAATCTGAATTCAGCAGGATCCACAATGGAATAAACAAAGTAAATTCAGAATCAGCCCAGATTAGTGGCTGCTGCTCTTAACTATTACATCACACTGTCTCTCAAGTTAAGTTAAACTAGTTGGCAGATTTATCACCAACTAGCCATTTCTGGGGTTGGTCAAAGAAGCCCAGTAATTCTATTATTTTGTTCAGCAGTGGAATAGGCTGCCTAAGGAGGTCGTGAGCTCCCCCTCACTGACAGTCTTCAAGCAAAGGTTGGATACACACTTTTCTTGGATGCTTTAGGAAACTTTGGGCTGATCCTGCATTGAGCAGGGGGTTGGACTAGATGGCCTGTATGGCCCCTTCCAACTCTATGATTCTATGATGATTATCCTCATTTTTATACGCACATACCTGATGACAGTTTTAAGAACGGCATGCTATAGGAAATAGCAGTCATTGGAATACACTTATATTCCAATTTGGAAAAAGGGGGAAAAAATAATATATCAAGCTCAGGAAATCTGTAGAATCCCCCTTGAAGACTCCTTGGTGGTTGTTTTATTAAACTATTTACTTTAAGGCCATAAATAGAAGGATGTGTGATTACTTTTATACAAGTCATTCATCCCTTTTAACTTTCAAACAAACAAGAGTGAGTGATTCAACAAGTGAGTATTGGGTTCTTCTCTCATTTGCATTCCTGCCTCTCTGCCACGTGTGCACACAAACCATTTTGCATATGGCGATTTGTGAAGGCTATTAACTTATTTAAGGAGAAACAGGTTTATGCCCAACCTATTTACATGTGCCTATATGGACTGTATTCTATGCACATTTTATTCACGAGGAACATTTGTTGCAGGCACAGGGATCATGCCCATTAATAAAATAGTTGAATTTTTGGATATAATTACCATCCTACATATGTTTCTCCACTTACATATTTCTGTTCAACTGCATGCCTTTTCTCTGACTTGTACCAAATATGTGATGCTTCCTGATTGTTCAGTATGCTGTATTAAACTGTGGAGGGGCAGATGAGCCCTGGCATGAAAATTAAAGTATTGCTGTTTTTTCATTACTTAAGAAAAGTCATATAATATAATTAAAAAATAGTTCAGAGAAGATTAGTATCTTTTGGCATTACATTAATATGTGATATAAAAAATAATGGTCTACTTTGCAACAACAACAACAAAAAGCAGGGAAATATTTCCACTGTGGTGGTTCTGTAAAATACTGGGACATCCTGAACATAAATGGTATCTCCTGGATGTTAAACAGAGCACTGTTAAAAAGGTTTTAGGGTGGGAGGGTCTTTATCCCTGGTGGGAGGAAGAGACTAGAGATGCCAGAAGCAAGAGCTTATATGTATTTTGAACTAATATGTAAAATTAAAAGATAAAATGAAAATGCTTGTAAAATGGGATTTTTAAAGACAGGACAAATACCATAATAACTATATTCCAGCACACCACAATACAAGAAGTGATTTAATATATAAAGGCTCTGGGGAGGTCTGGAAAAGCTTATCTGCTTGGAAAAGGAGAGGAGATACAATGAGCACAGAATTTAATTTACCAAGTTAAGGTTTAGAAAGGGGGGGGGAATACATACTAGAGCACTCCAGAACAATTGCCCACCTAACCTGGAAAGTGGTCTTCATACAAAATCTTACTGAAAGTAGACTAGAATGTGCTTCTCTTGATGTAGTCCAACAGACATTATCTCAAACGCCCACACAAAAAAGTGGAGTATCTTGTGTCTATTCATTATATAGGATAAGAGTCGTGGCTGACACGGGGGAAACTGTGGCAGTATATTGTAGCAGTGTATTAAAGACCACCCAGCCATCCAGAAGGTCACTGCTAGCCAGGAGAGACTATTCCATCAGGAGGCTGAGTTGTTCTACATGCTCAGACCCACCCCTTGATCGCTCAAGACTGAAAAAAGAGTTGTCAGCTCTGGTTTATACCTGGAGACTTTGAGAGTGGATCCAGGAGTAGGCAGGATTGGGGGCAGAGGGACCTTAGTAGAATATAATGCTATGGAGTCCATCCTCCTAAGCAGCCATTTTCTCCAAGGAAACTGACCTCTTTAGTCTGCAGATGAGCTGTAATTCCAGGGGCCCCAGGTCCCACCTGCAATCTGGTATCCCTAAAAGGAGCTGCTACTATCTAGGGTTGTCTTTACAGCTTCTTGCCAGGGAAGACTATTCCATCAAGGGCTGAGTTGCTCCAGTTGCTCATGATTTCTTTCTTGCTTTGCCGAAAAAAAGTGAGATTCAGAAGAAAAGTGAGAGAAAGTTGAAATTCAAATAAACAAAATTAATTAACTACAAAAATCTCACTGAACAGAGAAACAGAGAACAGGAAAAGAGGGGTCTGCTATCCTAGACTGAATCTTGATCAATAAAGAAGAACTTACTGATGAAGTTAATGTGATACGAATCTTGGGAGGAAATAGCCATGTCCAACTGGAATATATGAAAACAAGGGATGTGAACATTTTGGAAGGAACAATTTCAAAGAATTCGGAGGAAAAGTGACTTCCCTGGATTGATACCCTGAGGGGCAGAAGAGAAATACTGAAGGCACAACCAATGAAATAAGCTTGTGTGACTGTGCAAGGAACTCTGATGAGCTGAGACTTAAAACAGAAATGCTTTAAGGAAATGGAAAGAGGAATATATCGACAAAGATGAATACAGTTGGAACATGTAAAAATAGAGTCAGGCAGGGTAAAGTCCAGAATGAATTGCAGTTTGCAGAGGTTGCTAAATATGATACTTTGGGCATTTCCGCACATTGCTAAAAATAGCATTATGCCAGGTGAGTGGAGCAGCGCTAAAGATTATCATGTCTCCGGCCATTCCTCACCTTCTGTCTCGCTGTAGTCTGCTGACTTTTCATGCTTCTTACATTCCAGATGCCTACTTGAAATGACCAAAGAGAGCAACGTGCTTTATTCTTCTGCCTGTCAACCAAGCCAGGCAGCCAATCCCCTTCCTCCATTGATTAAAATGGGAATTTCAGCTTTTCCGCCTTTCCAGTAGCCAGGAAGAATGGGGGTTTGAGGTACAGCCTCCAAAATTTCAGGGTAGCTCTGGGAGGTTCTTGACTTACATGGGAGCTGCAACTGAAGCTTCCAAATTGGGCCCTTGCACAAGCTTCCTTATTTGGGGGGGGGCATGCTTTGTGTTAAAACTGTGAGAAAATTTTTTCTTGCTTTGCCTACAGGATTGAACGCCTATTAGTGGTTCCAAGCAGTTTGCTTAAAAGAAAAAAAAACCTGTCCCCAGGAGGAGCGGGAGATGTGTGCGAGGATGGGAATTGGAGGCAGAGATAGTGCTACTTTGGCTCCGCACATTTCTTTGCCATGTGGTCTGCTGGTTGCTCTCTTCTAGCTTGCGCTATTTCGTTTAGGGAATCCACTTTATGTGATTACCCAGCTAACGCTTTAAAATGGAGGATGTAGCTACCAGTTTGCTGCTTGGATACTGGATGTTGGCGACATCATGCAAAATGCCAAAAATATGGCATCTGCAGAAGGTAAGCATTTCACTATATTTATGGTGTGCAGAATGGCAGTTTCTTTCTCTCCTCTTTTGTTATTTTCAAAGCAAAGCTAATCTCTTTAGGTAAGATGGTGACATCTTAATAGGTGATAGGAACATAGTGCAACTAAACTATTTTTTGTGGGTCTCTTCCCACACAGGAAACTGTGTCCAAGGTTAATTCCACACACATTGGATAATGAACTTTCAATGCACTTTAGCTGCAAAGCATTGCTAGAGCATATTGAAAGTGCATTATCCAACATGTGTAAAATTAGCCCAAGAATAAGTATAGGATGGGAGAGACCAGGCTTGTTATCCTTACATGTGAAAAGGGCTTAGGTGACTTGGTTGATGATAAGTAAAACATGAGTCAAAAAAGCTAACGTAATATTAGGCTGCAAAAAATCATGCCCTAATTTGCATTGGTTTGCTCCAGTCTGAACTTGTAGGCTTGTGCGCTTCGCCCGCTGAAGTGGCCATTCATGCCCAAAGCAGACAGCGCCACAGCACAGGGCGAGGGACACACTCTGGCACACCAGAGCTCTGCACCTGCATGTGGGTGCCGGGTTGCATGCCACCACCAGCACTGCCCCTGCCGCCCATTCTGCAGCACTGGCCACTTCAGGCATGAACAGCCGTTCATGCTGCCGCTTCAGCAGCCGAAGCGCACAAGCCTAACCTGGATTACTGCGTACAATTCTAGGCACCACATTTTAAGACAGATACCAACAACCTAGACATCCAAAGGAAAGTAACCAGAATGATGATGGGTTTGAAACACAAATTCTGTGTGGAAAGGTTGAAAAACCTGAGCATATTTCGTTTGGAGGAGTAAGGGGAGACAAAGCCCTGGTCTTTAAATACTTGGATGGCTACCAAGTAGATGGCAGAACAGATTTGTTCTCTGTTGCTCCAGGGGTCAGTATTATTATTTACAGACAGTAATTAGAGGGCAGTAAATTTTGACTAGCTGTTAGGATTAACTTTCTAACAGAAAGCTGTTAAAAATTGGAACAAATTGTCTCAGGGCATTTGGGCTCTTTATCACTGGGCCACCTGTTGGAGAAGCTGTTGTTGTGTATACTTGCACTAAGCACAGAGGTGGACTAGATGATCCACCTCTGTGACTCTGTGAACATGGACAATAATGATACCATGCAGTTCCTTTCTGTGATATGGACATGCACAACAGATTGGAATGTTATATTCTGAGTAGAGATCCTAGTGGGGTAGAATATAAAAATGTATTTCCAAGGGCTGAACAGTTTACAGATTATGAAAAACAAATGAACAAATAGCATCCATGTAGATGTAGTCTATTGAGATTCTATTTCCTTGGCTCAATGCCCTGTCCAGGACCTTGTCAGTTTTGGGAGTGCATGACAGGGTTGGGATACTATTAGTATATTGCCCATCCTCCTGTTCAACTATCTCCCTGGCTGAGCTGGTAAAGGTGGTCTTGGACATGGTGTTAGAGATACCTAAGGTAATGGGGGGAGACTTTTGAGATCCATACTGAGACAACCTTGTTAGAAGTGCCTCAGGATTTCATGGTCTTCATGACAATAATGGACCGATCTCAAGTAACAACAGGCCCCAAATACTATGCAGGTCACACTCTTGAATGGACATTCTGCTCTAGGCAGGAAAAAGGTGGTCTGGAGGTAAGGAGATCAAAGATCCCTTGTCATGGACAGATCACGGTTTGCTGGAGTTCAGACTTACAGGAATACAAAAACTCTACAGGGATGAGGGTTCAATTAAGATGATCCAACCCCATAAGCTGGTCTTAGAAAGCATTAGGGTTTGTTTGTTTTTCCCTATGGTTATAGTAGGAACTTCTGTAGATGTTCTGGTTGACCTCTGGAAGGAGGAAATGATCCAAGCAATTGAAATGATTGCTCCGATACCCTTTCTCAGATCAGGCAGTACCTTTTTTGACAGAGGGGCTACAAAGGATGAAAAACAAGAGAGAGAGCAACAGTAGAGAAATACTCTAGATAAATCTGACAAGTCATGGCTGGAGCTTATTTTAAAGCCTATTTCATGGCAGCGATGACAGAGAGGAACCAAATTTCTCCACCAGCATTTCAACTGCACAATGTATGTTATGCAACTCTTGATAAAAGGCCTATTGGTTTCCAGTGTACAGGAAGAGGTGGACTGCTCTGCAGCTCATTGTGATCATTTAGTTAAGCATTAACTAAATTAAAATCTCTTGCATTCATTCTGACATATTTTACCTTAGCAGCACCAGGATCAGATGGCCTCAAGAGAGCTGATTTAGTTTTTCTCATATAAACCTACCCACTCACTAAAGTCATCTTCAGAGGCTCTGCTTTGAGTGCCCTAGTTCGCAGGGGCTACATGGCTGGCAACCCAAAAAAGAGCCTTCTTGGTCATGGCACCAAAACTTTGGAACTCCCTCCCAGTTTTGTTTTTGTTTTGGCATATCCCCAATAACTGTTATTGGCCTTTCTCCCAGGTTGATTTAGGTGCATTCTGTGTCTATAGGTTTTTACTGAATTTTGAAAATGTTTTCCATATTCTCTATTTTAAATGCTGTTTTAATGTCTTAAACGTTTTACTTTTACAAGTTTTACTGCTTTGATGCTTGCTGTTGAAGATCCTATTTGGGTAGAAAAGTAGAACAGATTTCCCCACTTATTCTCATTATCTAAATGAACTGAGCAGGTGTGGACTTTCTGATAATTCCCCCCTCCAATTAATTGGAAACAAATGCATATCCCTCATAGAAGTGTCCCAACCTGATCCTATAAGCAGATCTGCCTGTATAGCAGTTCTACAGGATTGAGCTGTTAGGCTGGCTTTTGCATACTGCAGAGAGATGTACTTGGGTGGATGGATTGCTTGTTATTTTGTTTGCATTGTGGTCTCTCATATTTCTGCATGTGAGACTCTTGAATAACTAAAATGGGTTCCAAACACAATAACTCCTTAGCTTTGGCACCAACTGGTCTCTAGTGTAATAAAGATGAAATAAATACTACTTGAAATGAAGTATTCCTGGGCGTTGTTTTGTTTTGTTTTACCCTCTCAAGAATGCTGCTTTCTCTCACATCTCCAACAAAGAAATAATTTAATTTCAAATACTCAAATTAGTTAGTATCCAAATGGTTCTTTGGAGTCTATTTCTGATTCTGACTATCTGTCCCAGGAGAAGGAGGGAAAGAGGAAAACATGGAAGGCAATACTACAGTGTTACCTTTTAAGGAAACACAAGCTCCTTATATTCCACATATTCAAACACACACATTTACATTGGCAGCCAGTAGGATAGTGTGGCAGATAAGGGGAAAGATGACCCTCTGTTGAGGAATGACTGGGGAGTATAGGACACCCCATGCTGCTACTCGTAGAAAATGTAAAGTGGGCAGGGAAGCAAGAAGAGATATGACCAGATTCAGCACCATCAAGACATACAGCTACAAAATGGCTAAGTATTCACACTATGTGAGCATTGAAGTCAGCAATGCACAATGCAGTGCCATTGTAAGCAGAGTTACATTCTTTGAAGGCCAGTGATTTTGGTGCACTTAAGTGTACAATTCTGTATTACTCTCCAATCAACAATCACACAATTGTCTACCACCTCCTCCTGTTTCTATGTCACCTCACATCTTCCAACAGCCATCAATCATTGGTCCTCAACGGATGGAATACTGTAATCATGTGATTTGTCCATGAGATCATCAAGTCATGGTGAGATCATTGATAACCGCCACACGGGTCATTAAAGTAACAAAGAACTGAATAGCAATGTAGGAAAATATGGTCAAGGACCATGAAGACAAAGAAAAGTGTTGTCAAGAACAGCATCAAGACTACACAAATGAATTTGCAACAAGTTCTGAAAACTGCTAGGAGGAAGTATATTACAATATACTCAACAACACAAAATGAGGCAAACAGTTTTCATTGATAGCTTGATGATTCAGCGGGAGAAATGGTAACTTCAGCAGACTAAGGAAATGACATGAGCCCAGCCAAGTGTTTTAACAGCAAATGGGGTCACATGCCAAACTTTCAGATGAATGGGAGAAAAAGAGGTAGCAGGATTTGTTGATAAGTTGGAGAAGAAATGTTTCAAATATTTTCCTCATCCAGATTCCTCACCTGGTCTTTTTTCAAAAGAGGAGCAAGCACATTAGGGATTCTCCAATCTCAATTCTGCCCTTTTCTAGTTCCAGATTTTGCAAAAGCTCTATGCATGTGCAGCTGGCTACCTCTTTTACTTCCATTGATTCCTTTGTGTCTCTTTCCATCATTAACCATAGCAGCATACAAATATGCATTGAGCTAACATTACAAAAAAGCAATTTTGATGCAAGTATATATAAGACTCTGTGAAGATACTTCCACAGAGGAGCAAGTGAACTAGTGTGCCTTGACTTAAAACGCTGAAAAAACAAACAACCCCCCCCCCCAAAAAAAAAAGGCTACAGAAAGCAAAAGTGAAGCTCTTTCAGGGGAAAGCTTTGCCTTTATCACCTTAAATTTTACTAATTTTATCAAGAGAATCACCTGCAGCCCAATCTTATTCCCACCAAGTAGCAACTATTTCTGAGGGGGGTTGCTCCAAAGTAAGTATACAGAGGTTACCAGAAAACATCAGTGTGGCAGTCAGATGCTGAAAGATCAGAAAAGTAGAGCTAAAAATGGTAGCTGAAGGTGGGGGACAAATGTTGGTTACAGTATAAGAAGAAAGGTCAACTCAGCTGTTTAAAGCCAAAATGGTACAGTGGTTGGCCACTTGGACTAGGACCTGGGGTTCTGGATTTCATAACCTCCATTCAGCCATGAGAGTTATTGACCCTGATCCAATTACTGTGTTTCAACTGAACCTATCTCACAGAGTTGCTGGGAAGGCAAAAAGAGAGGAAGGCAGAGGAATTAAATTCCTCAGAGGAAGAGTATAATAAAAGCAGATAGATTTAATTATGCTTCATCATCTTACCAGAATTTTTATTGGTCTTATTCTGTCTGCTTTTTACTTGTTCAGTCCATAATGTAGGGTAACGAGAAGCTATATCTGGAAATGAAGGACAGCAAAATTAGGTATTGAAAATATGTCAACAGGTGATTAAAAGATATACCTTTTTGAAGAACATGTTTAAAAAAGGGGTGCTAATATTTTAGTGAGTGTGTACCAAATAGAAATGGTTCAAAATAAACTACCATATATACCCACAGTGGCAAAAATACAGAATATGTGGTTATGGAACCCACACCCAAATTTCCTGGCACAAATTTCAGGAATGTGCACATCTAGCAGCATAATTCTTCAAAGCTCTAGCCAATCAAGTTACTTTAGCAAGCTCAAATTGCAACAGAAGAGTCTCATTTTAAATTCCAAAAGAATTAGTCAGTCAGGCAGACATAGTTGGGTCACCAGGCTGCCAGAAATAGGAATTAGCAATGACAACAGCATGACACGAGGCACTTATAAGTGAGAAGCTGACATGGACAAGAATCGATCAGTGGGAATTTGTAATTTTTAAAAATAAAAATAGTGGACTATTAATTGGAGACTATGCAGTAGATCCATGGGAAACTTTCTGCATTTGGGGGGCAAGTTGACTTCTTTCCCCTCATCCACTGCAGATGTCTGGTTCCCCTTTCTTGCTGTGCATGGAGGGCTGTGTCCTCCGGTAGCAGCAGCAGAATTTTCGTGGGCATTTTGGCAGAATCATGCTCTGCAAACAGAAATCCTCTCCATCTGTGGAAACTTTCCAGTGAATCCAATCGCATATTGAATAAATGCATGGAAACAGATCAACAACAACAACAAGGGGTAGATTTTCAGTGCCGATATGTTTACAAGAAGATGTTTCATGTTTCAGTACTGCAGCACATATTTCACATGAAGGGGGTCTCTGGTTAAAATCCCTGGTTAAAGTATTTTTCAGGGTACTTGCAAAGACTCCAGAAAGCTACTTCCCCCCGTTCTACCATCCAATTTTTATTTCCATGGCCTTCCCATTCAGCTTGTCAAAATGCTCACCTTCTTCATCACCTTGGGGCTGAGTCTCCAGTGCTGGAGCTGAAGCATCATCTGAATTCAAAATGGAAAAGATTTGCAAGACTACATTTATAAGAGCAAGGCTAAATAACTATACATGCAAGAGTGACACCACTGATTTGCACCTAGCTCTGCCAGTTAACAACTAAGCAAATATGGAATTGATACAGCACATAGTATAGCATAAAAATGTCATACATTTCAATTACATCATTCTTGGAAGTTCCTTTTAGGTGCAAGAAAACTCTTGACAAATTGGCTTGGTAACGGGGAACAATCTGCTTGCATAGTAATACAAAAATTATTCCATTGTATTAGCTAGCTACAGGTGGTACCATGTTCCATCAAAGGACAGCACTAACGCAGCTGGCCTTTATGTAGATGCATAGGTGAGTCACCCCAGAAGCAGCCTTCATCATATTGCATCTTTGTCCATTTTTTGTCTGTGTATCGCACACATCAACTTGGTTTATGTCTGAGTGGAAGTTGATGCCAGAGTACATTGAAATGTCCCATCAGAATACTGCCAGCCATCTTTGAATGGCCAGCATTCTGTTACCTCAAGTAACCCCTGAAGGAAGCAAGGGGGCCTCTGAACACTATTCCAGTAACTTAATGATGACTATATCTAGTATATTCGTTATAAAAACAAACGTAGTCTCCTGGGATGCTGCAAAAGATCTGTTTTGTAATATGAGTATCACTTCATGATGCTCTCTGATACTTTTAAGCAACAGTGAACTAAATGAGAGGACCAGATTATCTGGCAGAAGAGAAAGAAAACCAAAGTAGTTGACATGTGAAAGCTGAAACTGTTTGGAATCAGGACAAATCTTTTTTGTATGGTGCCTGCACTGATGAAGGATTTGTTTGTATGTGTTGAAACTAACACCTTTCTGTTTGCACCAGGTGCTCAAGAGGGTGCCATATGACCCTTCTCATCATACACACAACTTAATCATTATTTCTGTACTGGCATCAGATAGTCCACTGTCTATGAAGCTTGAAATCTAGTTGCTAGCACATGAAGGAATGCACAGAAGTGGAAGAACTAGGGTACTAAAAGAACTTGCAGATGTCATCTCTGAACCTCTGTCCATTATTTTTGTAACTTCTTGGAGAACAGGTGAGATGCCAGACAATTGGAGGCAGGCAAATGTTGTCCCCTTCTTCAAGACAGGGAAAAAGGAGGATCCAGGTAACTATCGATCCATCGCTTTGACATCTGTAGCTGGCAAAATTTTGGAACAAATAATCAAACACTCAATCCTTGAGCAGCTGGAACTGACAGCTATTATTTCTAAGACTCAGCATGGGTTTCACAAAAACAAGTCATATCAGACCAACCTTATCTCTTTTTTTGAGAAAGTGACTACTTTGCTGGATAAGGGGAATGACGTGGACATACTTTATCTGGATTTCAGTAAAGCTTTTGATAAGGTTCCACATGATATTCTAGTTCACAAGTTGGTAAAATGCAGTATGGATCCTAATTCTGTCAGGTGGATCGATAACTGGTTGACAAATCGTACCCAGAGGGTACTTGTTAATGGTTCAGCATCTTTTTGGAAAAGAGTGACAAGTGGAGTGCCCCAAGGATCTGTCCTGGGGCCTGTGTTGCTCAACATATTTATAAATGATTTGGATGAGGGATTAGAGGTGATACTTATTAAATTTGCAGATGATACTAAACCGGGAGGGGTAGCAAACACAACTGAAGACTGCAACAGAATACAGGATTGTCTTGATAGGCTCGAGAAGTGGGCTAAACTGAATAAAATGAAATTCAATAGGGACAAATGTAAAGTTCTGCATTTAGGTAGGAAAAACCAAATACACCAATATAAGATGGGGGAGATTTGTCTTGGCAGTAGCATGTGAGAAAAGGATCTAGGAGTCTTAGTAGACCATACATTGAACATGAGTCAGCAGTGTGACTCAGTGGCTAAAAAGGCAAATGGGATTTTGGGCTGTATCAAATGGAGTATTGTGATCATGGGAGGTGATGTCTATCAATCTACTGATCAATCTACTGATCAATCTACACTATCAATCTACTGATTCCAAATTCTATCTGCTCATGAGTGACCAGCTTAGTACCATGATGGAGTGGCTCCAGTAAAGTCACCTGAAGCTCAACCCTCTGAAGATGGAGGTCCTGTGGCTGGGAAAGAAAGGTTCAACCCCCTCCCCCCTTGTCTTACTGAAGTGCAGCTTCAGATTGCACAAACTGTCAGGAACTTGGGGGTGACCTTTGACACCTCCCTTACTATGGAGGTGCAGGTCAACAAAATAGCATGCCAGGCTTTTTTCCACCTGTACTACGCAAAGCTACTAGCACCCTACCTGCCCCCTGAATACCTATACATTGCTGACAATCCCCAGGCCCAGAGAGGAGCACTTGGCCTTGGCCAGAGTCAGGGATTTTTCAGTCTTGGCTTCAGCCTAGTGGAATGATCTGCCAGCTGAAGTGTGAGCCCTCATGGAGCTTCCTAAATACTGGAGGGCTTGCAAGATAGCACTCTTCCACCAGGCATTCGATTGGGTCCACAGACCACCATTTCCATCAAACTGGGACACCCAGCCAGACCCCCACCACCATCATTCCATGCTTGGTTAATAACTGTAAACAGCTTAATTTCCAGTAACATAAAGATAGCGGGAGCTTTAACAATGGATACTGATAGGTTTTAATATATTTTAAATTTGTACTATTTTGAGGGGCTACCTATAAATCAAAGAAAGAAAGAAAGAAAGAAAGAAAGAAAGAAAGAAAGAAAGAAAGAAAGAAAGAAAGAAAGAAAGAAAGTACACACAGACAGACAGAGACAGAGAGAGGGAAAACCATTTTTAAAAGTAGATGCAGCAGAAGAGAAACCAAGGTTGCCAGATGCAGCAATATAATGCTTGTTCTTTGATCTCAGTGTTTTGTAAAGTTTTACCTTCTCCTCCAAAAAAGATTCTGAAGGTAAATAATAACAAACCGAATACTAATATTACCCTTAATCTGATACGTATGGGAAGTTCCAATTCATATCACCCTACATGACTGATATGTCTGTTTATTTACTGAAACATTTATACCCCTGCCTTTCCATGTAGTTCAAGGTGGCTTACTATATCCGTTATGAGAAACAGTTCCAATTAAAACTAGGATAAAATAACAAGTCCTACAGCATTACATGGTACTAACAACTGATTTTTGCAAAATCTTTCAATATAAAACATGTTGATCATACAAAACACATGTTGTTTGGAATGAGAATTAGGATACTAAAACCCCTTCCAACACTCATTGAATGTAGTTTAGCATTCAACCTTAAAGGTAACTACCATGCTTAGGTAAATAGGTTATGGCAGCTGGTTGGCTTCAGTAGCAAGTAGCAGAGCTGCAGGAGTTTGCTTTATCCAGAATTTGGTCTCACACCTGGTTTCCTTCCATGTTTATCAGGCACAGGGCATAGCTGGAGGCAGTAATAAAATTTATTAACTGCTACTCAGCTTCAAAATCCAGGCAACTTTTAAAGATGGCACAGAGCATGCTAGCAAGACAAAATGCCAAAAAAGAGGAAAAGTTATGATCCATATTGAGTTTCTTCAGAAAGTTATGGACACCTGGAGCCTACATATGGCCTGGCAAATGTATGAAAGAAAGATCACCCTCAAGTAATGCATTCATCTTACAATCCTTGGTTTAAACAGCTACTGATTCTACTGATTCTGCTCATAAATGAAATGTAAAATAGCTACAATTGCTAGGGTTCCAGCAGGGTCATAAATCACATACAGTTATATAATTTTCCTATTTGTCACATTAATTTTGGCACTTAGTGGGGGAAAGTGTATATTAAATAATGTCAGAAATGTATCTCCATTAATCTTGGAGTTAATTTCTACTGACTTCACTGGGAAGTAAACTGGTCCAATTCTGTGGATGATTTGAGCACAGGCCTATTAAAAAAGCATCAGGATGTATCATTAAGAGTAACAGCAACTTTCTGGCTTTGAATGAGATCCATCAGCTTAACTCAGGACAATAATTCACTGTAGGAGATTTGAAGCCCTAGTGAACTAGAGGGGGTGGATGAAGTCATCATGGCCCCTGAGTTCCTTATTTTGGTCTTAAAGAGACAAGGACTGCAGAGGAAAAACAAAACATGGAGGCTAAATTTGATTTAGAAGATGATTTTTAAAGCTGATAATGTTATAGACAATTCTTAGGAATCATTCTAGGAACAGTCCAGTATTTTGTCCTAATCCTGCATGGAGACCCACAGCTTTCCACACACAGAAAAATGATGTCACTGTAAATGTACATCTGGAGCATACATCATCAGTATAGTACAGTAGTCAGGACCAGCTGAGTACTTTAAAAGTGGACAGGAATGCTTATCTGGGACCACTAGTTGCCATGTAGGGCTGGCTATAAACAGCTAGAACTGGACTGGAATAGTGGAGGTTGGAATTCTACTGATTCCAAAGAAGCAATGGAAGCTGATAAAAGAAGGCTGTGGAGAAAGCCATAAAGCATTTAAGAAGGGAGTGAGAGTTGGTTATCTCTTTATAAAAGATGGGCTAATTTCAGCAATATTCATGATAGCTGTATAAATAGAAAGTGGCTTCTCAATTGGCCACAGGATAGAAGAAAGCAGGTGTGTATGTGAATTTAAACCGATAAATCATGGTTGAATCACCAAAACGTGATTTGGCCACGTTGATTCAGACTGTTTGAATGCAGGGAATGGGTGATTTGGCCCAGATTAACCAAAAAAGTACCCAAATCAGCATTGATTCAGGTACCTGACCAAGTTGAACAACCCATGCCTGGAAGTTACCCTATTTATCGCTACTTGAAGGAGTCCCAACGTGGCTTATAAGCACCTTTCGCTCCCTCTCCCCACAACAGACACCCTGTGAGGTAGGTGGGGCTGAGAGAACTTGGAGAGTATTGCTTTGTGAGAACAGCCCTAAGAGAGCTGTGACTAGCCCAAGGTCATACAGCTGGCTACATGTGGAGGAGTGGGGAATCAAACCCAGTTCTGCAGATTAGAGTTCACCACTATTAACCACTATACCACACTGGGCAATCACACCTGAATATTGTGAGGCTACTGCTCATGATCAGTTGCAGGGTGGAATACTTTATGCGGGTGCCAGGTTGGAACAAAATGTGGCAGAGTGGCTATGAATGAACCTCTAGAACCTCTCTGGCTCATTTTCCTTCTACCCCTGCAAGCCAATATGGGAACAGAAATATTCATCCACCTTACAAGGATACCAGAATTAAAACCAGATATAATATATATAAAGCATTTCAGGCACTCATAGAACAATTGCCAGCAGGCCTGAAGAAAATGTTTTGTCTCTTGAACAGGGACTTAATACACGGATACTCTGACTAGCCTGATCTCAATAGACATTGGAAGCTAAGCAGGGTCAGACTTGATTTGTATTTGGATGGGAGACCTCCAAGGAATACCAGGGTCATGATGTGAAGACAAGCAGTGGCAAACCACCTCTGAATACCTCTTCCCTCGAAAACCCTGTGGGGACACCAAGTCAGCTGTGACTGGAGAGCAAAAAATAGAAAGTGTGAAAAATGGGCAATTGAAGATAGTTATCACCTGGCAAATTACATCCCATAAGCTCATTTTAAAGGCACAGGATGTTTTCTCTCCAGGGAGTTGAAAGCTCTAGATACAAATGCCAGCAGTAGGAAGAAATCTGCTTGCTAGCAGACATTCCATCCTGATGTTTATTTGCAGTAGCTTTATTCGCAGACATGTGCTCCCTCTTCCTGCTTGGAACATCAGATTAGACTATTCACAAACAGATTTACTCACAAGTAAACCTTTCCACAATGAGGTCTCTATGTACAAGGAGGCTTACTTGAAAAGCAAATCTGGCTAACTGCTTGAAACAGCAGGCTGTTTCAATTAGAGCTGCCAAGTGCCTGGAGGGGGAAAAATGTCTTGTGCCTTTAATAGAAGTTTAATGGGATGTTATTGTAATTTACCAGGTTGATTACCATGTCATGGAAAACTTCACCTGCACATTTTTTGAAGACCATTGTTTTCCTCACTTTTGAATGGGTTTAGCTGACCCTTGCTGACTCCAGTACGAGTCTTGGGGTTATATATATTGGATCAAACTTTATTACTAGAGAAGCAAGTTAATGCAGCTAGGGAAAATCCCCCACAAGCTTTCTAATGGCTCAGCTTAGTTTCTAAAATGGCTTCTTATCTTGATAAGGCTGATTTGGCCAGGCACATATCTAGGGTGAGGCAAGCAGGGCACGTGCCTTGGACACCACATTGGGAGATGAGATTGCTGGTGCAGGGAGTGTCCTGTAGGGGAAGGACTCCAGATCTGTATAGCAACCCCCCTCCTGACTCAAGGTCTGCGACTGATGAAGGACTGAGAACTCCAGCAGGGCCAGCAGTTTTAATGCACTGTAGATTGGTCTCACCTCAAAATCACTTTGGAAACTCCAGCTGTTGCAGAATGCTGCAGCTTAGCTATCATGAGGAGCTAAATGGATGGAATATGCATACGACTCCCATTCAGCAGATGTTCCACTGTGACTGGATTCATTTTAAGGGACCGGCCATCACATTCATGGCCTCATTCTAATCTCCTCTTATGCTCTGCCATGACAGCTTCACTCATGTCAGCAGGGCCTTCTGCAGGTGATACTGGGCAAAATCAATGACTGCTGGTACATATGATTTCTCTGTTGTTCCCACTCTCCTGGCTTTTCACAAACTTTTCTGCATAGGTAATAGTGTTATACTGTACAAAACACAAATTTACTGGATAAATGATTAGGGACTGTTGTTTCCAATGCTGTGAATTGCTCACAGTAAGTAGGAGCCTATTATGTAATTTCTGCACCACGTAATGCGTCATGTGAATACTTATGTGATGCTTCTGTTCTTTCTGGTGGTTCCAGACTTCTCAAACCCTAATGCGCTGTATTGAATGTCCCACTTTGTTTATGTTCTGTTTATGTACTGTAATCTACCTTGAGTCCCTATGAGAAATAAATAAAAAAATGGAATCGGACACTTTCCTGTAGGCCTGTTGGCAATCTACTTACAATTTATTGTAAGTCTCAGGCAATAAATGACCTAAGCTACTGCTTTCAGGGGAAGGCTGGAATAATTATTACACAAAAATAGATTCATTTGCAAGGAGAATACAAAGGTGACAGTGTTTCTGGCCATGTCTGTTCTGAGATAGCAAGCAATAGTACAAGTAACTGTGCTCTTCAATCGAGAAAATTTGTTCCAGTTGATGTGTTGAAATATATACATGAAAAGTAGACAGGGAAGAAACCCTGTTTTTAGGTTTACAAGGAATGCTGTCAGATCTTACAAAATTAGCCACATACGCCTTGCTCTGCCAAAGAGTTAAAAAGCCTGGGCTCATTTGGGGGCACTGTGGAAATATTACATGAAATCAGAATTCATTGCCATTGGAGAGATCAATTCCATGTTAAGTTACAATATATTTACCTGTTTTTCCTGTACCTTCACGTTGTGGCAGCTTCTCATTTAGAGAACCTAGGGTAGTAAAGAGATAAGGAATCAATAAGAAAACAGTTACAAGAATTGTACTTAGGATCCAAACCAATAAAGCCCTAAAAGAGGTAACTATTGCCACAACCTTATTTACGTTTTTCAAACTATCACCTACACATGTCTTTTAACAACATCTACAGTGCTAAACCCATGGTTATGCAATGTTTGAGAGGAAATTTTGACAACAATATATGCTTCATCAGTTCCAACAGCAATTTAACACCTGTTTCTAGATATCCAATCCATCTCCCAAGAGCTCAGTGCCCCTGGAATCTCTTTTAGTTGCCTAAATGTTGATATCTGGATTCAGAGAGCCGTAAAAATGTCTGTGTTGCATCTGGTATTTTTCAATAGACAGTTTGGGGAGTGGGATGGGGACATTTATCTTCATGTTGTCCAGGAAGTTCTTTTGATTTACTTTGTGCCTCTCTGGTTGTCTAATGTTGTTATAATACTAGATGAGGCTGAATAGAGGTGCCTGGGAAAATCTGTAAGCTTTATGCGTAGGTTCATATTTAAATATTTAAATTTGTATTCCACCCTTTCATATTTAAAATTTTAAAGTTGTATTCCACCCTTTCCCAGCAGCTCAGGGAAGATCAGATTTGGATACAATTAAAGCACAGATAAGAATTAAATTAAATATTTTCATCAAAAAAAGATTATTTAATCTTTTAATTATTTAATTATTACTCAATTAAAAGCTGCCTCCTCTTCCCAATGATTATAACTTACTAAGGGTAAGGTGACCAGATTTTAATATTGGTAAAGCGGGACACCACTTACCGGGGGGGGGAGGGTTCTTGATTAAAAATTTGGTCTATATGGAGCAACGAAAAGTTTCATAGAATGCATAGTATTGTAATATATATTTTTTAAATTTCAACATAAGTACAATTTGCCAGGTGCCCCCAGATGTCTCTCCAAAAGTGGGACAATCTGGTCACCTTAACTAAGGGGGGAAGGGTTGACTTTGAGAGTGAGGTGTACTTGTAGGGTTTTAACATTGGCAGATACCCTTCTTTCAGAAAAAAAAAAGCAGAACAATTACAGCAGTATCCTACAGCCTCATTCATCCAAACAGTTTGGTATTATAAATAGTTGAAATGTGGGTAGTCAAAAATGTTAAGCATTGCTATTTCCAAGAGGTAACATTTAAAGGAATCAAATATTTATGGATTTCAGCCAACCTGCAGGCTACTTGGATAAGGTGCTGGATGGATACCAAGGATACCTGGGCTCAAATCTCCATTCAGCTATGAAACTCACCAAGTGGCTTAACTACTTAGGCTCAATCCTATGTTTTCTTCTGATCACACAAGAAGCACTTTTGCTGAGCAAGGTTGGGGGGTTTCTTTGCCAATTTTCCCCTCCCACTGCAGATCCTGCTAGTTCTGGAGAGTCTAACTAGCCTGGAGATTTCTGGGATCACATCCACAGGAAAATAAAATGTAAATTTATGTTGTATGGATGTTGCTTAGGATTGGATATATCCTATACACCTGAGTACAATCAGGTAAGGAGACTAGTTCACTGATGCATTTTTTTTAGGGTAAAGTCCAGATGTTACAGCTGCTGAAGGACTAGAACATATGCAAATTTTGGGATGCTGCAAATTTTGCATTGAATCTGTTTGACAACCAAACATACTACATTAGAGACAAGAGCCAAACAAACAGTTTCCTAGCAGGATTTTTCAAAAGCTAACTCTCATCTGATAGAGGAATCTGCGGAAATTCAGCTTGATATCTCCTACTGCAGCTTGCCTGTTAGTGTCAAACAAGCTGCAAACACCTGAACAGCTTTTCAGTTAATTAGCTGCCTGATCAGAACTGGTTATGAACTGAGCCAGCAGGCATTTGAGCCTCTTTAAGATGGACAAACCAGACCAGCTAATTTATTCACTAGGAGATTTATACAGGACAAGGGTGAAATTTAAAGAAGGGCGGAATGTTATCCTACACCATATTATAGAGCATTAATAACATGGGTGGGCTTCTTTAAACAGATGAAACAAAATTAAAGGATTAAAAAAGCATGTCTCAGATAAATGTGGGGGAGTAGACCCATGTATACACACACATCCACATAAGTAAACATGAGCTGGCAAATGGTATATAAGACAATCATATCAAATTACATCTTGTAAAAAGAGCTGTAATTTCAGAAAATAATTCAGCAATAAATGCTGTTAAAATCCTGAGTGAATGGCCTCAAAATAATTTTGCTCTGGGGCTGGTGACTGCGCAAAGTTACACACTTTGTGCTTGTTCCAGAGCTCAGTGCTCCACTTGCTCTCAAGTTAGAGCTTGCTGTAAGGGCACCATGTCTTATTCTAACTCCAAAGTTCAAAGTTTTCCATAATTCAAAACTGTGAGCTTAACCCTGGCTGAGGTGTGACCACATGAAGGTCCAAGGATACCTCTACAAAATGAACACACTATTTGGATATCCTTATCTATAGCACATATTACTGATTTTTGTATAATGATTGCTGTTATTATACAAAACATGAATTACCCTTGTATCATTCAGTCATATTTCCCCTCAATGTGCATGAATGACTGGCACTTAGTTTGTATAGTTTATGTCATTTTCTAAGAAGATGTGTATGATAAATGATATGCTTCTTGGTGTTTTTTATATTGTCACCCAAGGGCTTTGATCTAAACAGTGGCCACTGCTTTTCTATTCCCATGGGCACTTTGCAAGGCAGAAACAGAAGAAGGATGCTTAACCGCCTCCTCTTCTCAGATGTCACTTTTCTCCTGGTGGAGAGAGATGTAGGAAAAGGCTGCAGGAGGAAAAGCAGGGTGGTCGGAAAGTTTCAGAAATCCAGCTTTGCTATATGTATGTAGTTCTGCCTTATCCATCTCAGTCCTGATTCATGTACACCTATGTGGCATGACTGCTGTTTCTGTGTGGATGGCATCCCACACTGCTGCAATAATGCCTGGAGCCAGAAATGACAACAGTTACACAGATGACATGGTTCCCAGAAGCAGCAATTACTCCACTGCAATTACTCTGATTACTTGAGAGATTTTTTAAAAAAATCACGCTGCATTGTTATACAGACAATGAATGCAGTCTTCTCAAAGCGCCACATGGCTGGTAGCAATTACACTATTGCAGATAGGCATATACAAAGGTATGGTCATCCAGAAACCTGGAACCAACCTAGCTCTGGGATATGTCTTCCCTGTGACAAACAGCAGATCTGCAAGGTGGTTGTTGCCTTCTCTCTTTTCCTTACTCCTATTAACACTCTAATGTATTTATGGGATCAAACTTGTAGTCAGCTGAAAAGTTTAAACTAACTGGCAAAATTATCCCTCATCCTTCCACAGAAATCAGGTCTTTTCAAGGAGAATCCTGCCGTTGGGCACACGTGACTGTAGCTCACTGATCTCATTGGAATGTTACACAGAAGATATATTACATGAGAACCTTCTAAATACTGTCAATAAGACAGACTTAAGAATTAAGTTTCAGCCAAATCCAGGATTCATAGCTACATTCAAATATTAGAAAACGACTATGAGACTGAATAGCAAATCCTGAAAGAGATCAGTGGCTTTCTTTAAATGCTAAAACTATGATCTGAGCAACTCCCTTTACAGCACATATATGGGGTTCTTGAATTCCATGTCAAAGACATTTATACATATAGTCAATTTACAGCATATCTCTAAGAACAGGCCCTTCACAGACAATATATGCTTCACCTGGGCAACGTGGAGTTTTATGTGCTACAGCTGTACCACTGATTGGGCGACCATTTGGAGTAACACACCAACAATAGCCTGTATAAACATGGCACTGAACCTGTAAGAAAACAACAGCAAGCATATAAAACTGAGCCTGCACATTTTAATCTCTAGGTTTCTATGCTAATGCCCAACTTCGAATCTACAAATGCTGTATTTTCTCATAACCTTTCAATATAATCTTCCCAGACACATGCCACAAACAGCTTTTATTATTGTTGTTGTTATTATTATTTATTAACTTTCTATACTGCCCTCTTGAAACTGGCTCAGGGCGGTTTGCATCCTATAACTAACAATTAACTAGCAGTTAAAATAAAATGGCATAATGAAACACTAAAATAGTTTAGAACATTTAGCAGTATGTATAACCAGTAGCAACAGCAACTGTCATACTTCCCAGGGATTGGTCTGAAAGAGGTATTTTGTCAGGGAGGGCCCTGAGATGTGATGACATCATCGGCCCCAACCAAAGGCTTGGTGGAAGAGCTCCATCTTGCAGGCCCTGCAGAACAGTGCCAGCTCTGATAGGCCTGGATCTGGGAGCTTATTCTACCACAACAGTGAAGGGAGAACACTAGACCCTCAACCCAGTTTCTGTGATCATGAGTTTTGCCCTCATCCAGGGATGCTCCACTGAAACTGCAATATAGCAGAATGGCCACCATGAATGTATACAGCAGGGGTAGTCAAACTGTGGCCCTCCAGATGTCCGTGGACTACAATTCCCATGAGCTCCTGCCAGCGAACACTGGCAAGGGCTCATGGGAATTGTAGTCCATGGACATCTGGAGGGCCGCAGTTTGACTACCCCTGGTACACAGGATAGAGACTAGCACTGGATAAAACATTAAGCAAAATAAGTATGTGCTTAGGACCCCAAAGGAAGAGGAGGGGTCTTGAATCTGAAATATTTTTCTCAGTCATTCCTTCTGTTAAGACATGATCATGTCCTTTCATAACACATGACAGGTGGTAGAAGTATAAATAAAGTTATAAGTAGGCAACAATAAGCATTTTGGCATCATTTGATCCATGTATATTGAAATGCTATAAATTTTCTAGGTGAGAAAGCAATCGGTTTTGTTTCATACAAATAATGATACCTCTCCGTTGGAATAGCTTTTTTAAAAATCAGGTGGCCTTATTCTGGCCCTGATAGAGGCCATATACATTCAACATCATAAATCCACACATACTAATTTTGCTTGCTTTAAACCTTGAATAGTGAAATATTAACAATAGAGTATTATAGTTCTGAGTCAAAGGAAGGAGCAGTTAGCCTGAATGTATAGACATGTTGAAAAAAAGGATCAAAATTTTCAGTCAACCTGGCTGTAAGTGCCATCCTCATTGCATTCTGGAATAAACACTTGCTGGAACTCCTTGCGAGCTTGTTCCTGAGTGTACTTCCTCTCTGCCACACATCTTGACACGTCTAGAGAAAGAGAGCAAAAACATATGATAAAATATCAAAGCCCATGTGAAATATAATGCAGAGTGCCTTGGAATAGAACAGGGCACAAATGCTATTGAGCATACAGGTTGGCTGTGTGCCATATTCTGCTGGGCCGTTTGCCTCTTGCAGGGAGCATGGTACTGAGGTTCCAGTTAGGGAATTGAGTAATAACCACAAAGGACATTCCGGTGAGGCTAATTTCCTGATTTCCATAAGTTAAGATCTGCACAAAAGTTAGGGATTTCAGCTTCCTCTTTCCAATTAAGTCAAGCACACTTCAACCAATGAGCTACTCTCAAAACTTGAAGGAGTTTACTGTAGGAAGTTTGCCCTGGAAAAAATAGCTGATTTGGAGGGTAGATTCTAGGGCACCACATCCCTTGCAGAGGTCCTTCTCCTGTCCAAACTCTACTGCCAAATCTCCAGAAATTTCCCAGTTGGCAACCCTAGGAGAACGGCTATCAGGGGGGAAAAGGAAGGAGAAAATCTAATACCCTTAAAAGATGTTTCTGTATTATAGACCATGGTGTAACTGCTACACCATGACCGATGATGCATGGCTGCAGCTGCACTGGGTTGCTGCCAGTTCCTTGTGGTGGGGTAGCATGCTCAGCCACTTCCTGAGTACACATGGGAATGGACTCCCTTAGAGCAAGCGGACTGCCCCGAAGTTGTGCGTATGCACACACAACACTGGGGTTGGAAGAGCCTATCATGCCATGCAGCAGCAGTGGCATCAGGCTGGGAGTGGGGGACACACGGGTCCCACTACACAATGGCAGGGGAGCTGCATGTCACTACCCCTCCATCATGAGTGTGTGAGACTGCCCCATTTGGCTCCATGCCACTGCAAAGCTGCCCGAAGCATGCGGTGTCCCTACAGGGACACTATAGGTTGGAGGAAGAGCCAGGCCCAAAGGTCTGGCTCTTCCATTAGGCACAGGGCTGCCTGGCAGGGCTGCAGATGATGACAACATAGGGAACACAGATGTATCCATGTTCCCTTACCATCGGCTATCTGAGACCCTGAGTTGGGCCAGAGCTCGACAGCAGCCAGGATGGTGGTGATGTCATACATAATTGGGGATTTGCCCTGTTGGCCTATCGCTGCCAGCCTGGACTTCCCACCCCATGCATAATCGGTCAATGAGAAGTTGCAGTATATGCTTGAAAGGTCTGTGATGTAGAAACCTTGCTGAAGCTACAGGGATTTAGATCTGCTCAGTACCAGGATAGGAGACCTCCTAGGAACTCTATGTATGCTGTCTTGGGCTCCAGGGTGAAAACAGTAACATTAAAAGGTCTAAATAAATAAATAAACTCAATTAGCTAACATGTTTAAAAGAAAGGTTAAGATTGGCCCATTGCAATATGAAGCTCCATGTCTCTTCTGTGATATCTAAGGATGTATGAGCACTTGCCAATTTGGCCTGCTTCATGCAAGCCAATTACAATCAGATAGCTGATTGTTCAGCTCGAATTTTTTAAAGTATGGAGGCATACATCCTCAGATATCAGTGAACAAAGGAAGTCACGCTGAGTCACCAATTGCAACAAAGTTTTCAGACTAGGTCATTCCTCTTTTCTGTTAATAGTAGAAGTAGTGCTGTGGTATAACAAACAGCAATTTCAGAAAAACAAATAAATAAAATGAATACTGCACCAGAACGTGAAGAACTAAAGATGTAACTGTAGAATAAGCAGATACTGAGGAGGCTCAATACAAACACTAACAAGAACCACTGAGGTGATCCAATCAGAAGCTCACCTAGCATCTGTATGACAGAACTGATGTGATTTGGTTCATGTCAAAGTTCCCGACATTCCTAATTATGTCATTATATTTCCCTGACATGATGGAATATTGTAAAAGCTCATTGGATAAGGATGCCAAGCTATGCTGACTGATGCATTATAAAATTTGACATTTTTGGCTGGAAGCCTGTTTCTGAAAACGTTTAACCTGACTGCTATATTAGAAACTAGGAGCTATAGAACTAAACTCTGAATTCAAATATCAGTATATATTACTGATTTCAGCAGAAATGTGCGGTAACAACTGGCTGCTGAAGCCTTTGTTCAGTGTTACACAACTGGAATTGGATACAGAATTTTTATTAATTATGAATAACAATAAAAAAAATCATTAGCAGCCTGCTAGGCTATTTTACATGAGCAGATTCTTAAATTCACACCCAAGGCTCTTATTCTGGCCAGGCTACACTATGGCACAGATTTGCCCTGTCAAACTTTTCTGAAAAAATAAAATATAATGATTTAAACCAGCTTTCATACCATATGCCTTATCCTAAACTTTTAAGATTGCTTATACATTACTTATGAACATGTGGTTTTAATGCAGGGAGTGTTTTAACTGAAAATAAATCTCTCCTTTGGTGGACTTCTGTCTTCATTTTTACTACAGCATGTGGTTTGAATGTCAAAAGGAAAAGTGATCTAAATTCCAGGACATAAGGGCTACAGTCCTCCATACGCTTGCTCAGGTCAGGAGCAAGTCCCATTGAGATGAATGAAGGCCGAACTGGATCCAAGATCTCTACGAGAGTGCTGAGAGAATTATAAATCATTTATTGTAGAAGAGCTATTGTAGAAGAGTGCCAGAGAGATGAATTCCTACAGTTTTCTCCTGACTGAAATATTCCTCTTTGCACTTCGTTCAAAAATTCAGAGAGTTTATAGAGAGGAATGTGACATCTGCAGTTTGAAGCTGAGGGTTCCTGGAATTATTTGAACACAGAAAATACCTAATAGCAGGAGCAGAACTTTTTTTTTCCTACCTCAGGGCAAAGCTTTTTAAAATATTTTATTTTATCAATTAAGGTCATATATTTTGAAACAATATTCTGGAAAGACCTTACTGAAATCTACTGATAAGGGTATGGTGCTTCCTTCTCTCTCAGCAGCCATCAATAAGTAATTTCTCTGAGGGCCATTCCACACCAGGATCAATGTTGCAAATTGGTTGCGGAACGAAAAAACGCCATTTTAAATAGTGGAATTCGTTGTTATGCATACCTGCCTTTGTAGTGGAATCCAGTTGCGATTCTATCGTTTCCCACAGGTTTCTGGTCTCTGCAAAAATCGCTAGCCAGGAAGCGACATTGCCGAGCTTTGTCCTGCCCCTGGCCGTCAATCAAACGAGCAGCCAATGGGCAGCCGTTATCATACTCCCGAAAAAGCCCCTTTCCCTATAAGGCAGGTTTTAAAAAAAAAAACACGTTGCAACGAATCTGCGTTGATTCGTTGCAACGTAGAGACCAATCTAGCTAGCAGGTGGTGTTTGAGCTGCCATTTCATCGTTACCACGCTCCCCCCGAGTGAACCCCCCCCTCCGCACTGGCGTGATTTTCAGCCGAAAATAAACTGAAAAATAAAGGGAAAATAAACCAGCAAACGGGGCTGTGTGGTGCTTGAAACAGCTCTGGGGAGGGACTGCAGCTGGGGAAGCCTCGCTGGGTAAATGAAGGCTTGCCAGTGCATTGATCTCCGCTCGCTCTGAGAAAAAAAATGGTGATCGCTTCGCTGGAATATCAGAGGAGAGAGCCAGGGGGAGGGACTTTGCAGAAATCGCAACAATGGTAATGCACAGAACTTTCCCGTTAGTGTTGCAGATTGGTTGCAAGAGTGTAGCGCTTTCCAGAGGGTGAATCTACTTTTTGGGATTTCCCTGAAAGCGTTACAACGAAGCGCTTTTTGTGGATCGGTTTCAGGAGTGTGGCAGATTGTCAACGACGTTGTGCATAACCGCATTTTTGTAGCGATTTCAATTTGCTACACTCCTGCTACAAAGAATCTGTGCGGAATGGCCCTTACTTTTCCTCACAAACCACATCTCCCATTGCAGTGGGAAAATTAAAGAGAAAGCAGTTCCCCAGGTTGTCAACTTGATTGCAAAGTGCAAATATAGAGGGATTTTTGGTAGATTCTATAGTGCATTTTCAGTTCATGTAGTACAATGGCTGGCCCAAGTAAACAAGATAGCTTGCATCAAAAACTCAGCTGATTTCATATCACTGCTTTCCTGCCAAAGCTGTCTGCTTGGGCGGCAGAGCAAAAGAGAGAAACCAGCTCTTTCCCTTCTGTCTTTTGCAATGCAGAAATTAAAAGCATTGTCTGTCCCCATCAAGGTTGCCAATTCCCAGCTTCTCTTTTCCACCACCATTCTGAGGGGAGGGATGGGGGAATTTTTAAATGTTCACGGATTCTAGCAATTTCTAGAAATTCCTAGAGAGGTGTGCTCTCACTTCTAGGTTTTTCCTGGTAGTGACATCACATCATCACTAATGGCCATTTTACATTTCCCCACTCTTTGTATGAGCAGACAAGAGTCAGTGTAACTAGTCAATAATGCTAGGAAAGTTGGAAGAAGCAGGAAAAGAGGAAGACCCAACATGAGATGGATTGACCCAGTCAAGGAAGCCACAGTCCTCAGTCTGCAAGACCTATAAGCAAGGCTGTTGTAAAAAATAGGATGATTTCGAGGTCCTTAAAGTCATAAGTATGCCGTAAATTGGAAGCAACTTGACAGAATTTCACATATGTTTACTTGGAAGTAAGTTCCAATGTTTTCAACAAGGTTTAATCCTGAGTAAATGTTCCCAGGATGCAGCCTGAGGTTGTGCAGCAGTTATTAGGATTTGATTTATCCTGGTGTAGGGTCTTCAATA
Organism: Paroedura picta; assembly: GCF_049243985.1. Classification (NCBI taxonomy): domain Eukaryota; kingdom Metazoa; phylum Chordata; class Lepidosauria; order Squamata; family Gekkonidae; genus Paroedura; species Paroedura picta. Next base: position 88,891,201 of record NC_135369.1, read on the forward strand.
TTTATAGCATCCAGCAATCCCATGCACCATATAGGAAAGGTATGAAATGTGACTTCTAATGGGCAGCACAGATTGTTGTGTTGCTTTCTAATCTCTTCGACCACAGCCTCAGAAGGAATGTCACTATCTTTTTTATTTTTAATGAGAAATTGAGTAAGGGCGAGACAGTGTTTAATTCCTAGGCCATATAGGTGACACCTCAGACTTTCAGATCTTCCTGTGTTGACTGTTTCATATCTAAAAACCCTAGGAAATATTTAGCATTCATCTAAAAGAATACCATTTGTGAACACGTGCACGCCTAAAAGTGGCAGTTAAACAGTTGAGCGTGGTGAGTAGCTGATAATTTCTGGATTTGGTTTTAACTACTGCACTCTGGATTGCAACAAAGAATCAATTATCGTAGCTGGAGCTGCTGGCATCCAAACAGAGCCTAGCTCTGTGTAATTCACATTTGCAATCACTCAGCAATTTAGATATTTACTAAAGCTTTGTGCTAAAGTAAGGAATGTTTTACTGGAATCTTCACTTTTTTTTTGGCAGCAGCACAAAACCTGGGAGCCTTGCCTGATTTGATTCTGTTTAAAAATCACCATCCCACAACTGCTGTGGAAAGGCTGCAAAGTGACACAGGGACAATTTATCAGTAGGACCTGGGTCTATACAATTCTGAACACACTAATCCTACCAAGAGCTTAATAAGAACCTTGACTTTTTATATACATAACAAGCGGTTGGAGAAGGGATATGTGTGTTATTTCTGGGCACAATTCAAAGCTGGCCTTCAAATGGCACGAGGCTGGGTATTTGAAAGGCCCCTTCACTCCTATGGATTTGTTGGTCAGTTAATGTTGGCACTGAAGGCTCTCCAGACTCCAAAGGTTAGGTGACTGTTTACAAAAGACATGGACTTTTCTGTATTTGCTTAAGGTATCTGCTTATGGTGCTCCCTTCCAAGAGATGTTCTCATCACACACTGGGCAAAGTTTGCCCAATTTACCTGAGCATCAGTGATTAAGACTTTTGTTTGTTGCCTCATTCTGTTTTTAATGGTTCCAGACACAAGGAATTATGATTTGGGCATAATTTATCCTGTTTTATGGCAGCATATAAATGAAATAATAATAATGTTTAAATCTTGAATTTTTACTACTTGTGTTTTCATCTAAGCCACCTTGAACATCCTTTGAGACAGAAAATTAGTGTTTTTTATTTAAAAAAATAATTTTCATGTGAGAACAGAGACAACTTGGTTATCTAATACAAAAAGTAAGTTTTTCAGTAGGATACTTTAGTAGTATATTTTCCTTACGCCAAGACATCATAAGAGAATAACATTACCATTTTCTTTAGAAAATTACATTTCCATAAAATATAAAGCACCTCCATGGACCCTAGTGTGATGTCACTGTTACTGAGAAATATAGGGTAATTTGATGTCCTGATCTTTGCCTTAGGTGCTACATGTTCCAAGCACAGCCATGAAATGTGGTAGGAAGAATTTAATTGGCACCATGTGGGAATCTGCTGATCCTGCTGAAAGCCCAAGTTAAAGGCTCCCTTTTTGCCCAGAATTTAAAAGCAAACTTGGTGTATGTTCTTTGGCATCCAAGGCCTTAGAGCCACCAAAAACAAGTTTTTGGGCTAAAATTTCTTGGAGAAGTTAAACTGGTCTTGTTGAAAGCGCTGCTTCTTCCATTCTACCTACCAGAGCTGTTCAACCAGGAAAAGAACTGTTGGCAGCTGAACAATTCCTTTTGACAGTGCCCCAGAAAGAAAAGTCTGTTTTTCCTCCATTAGACATTAGATATTGCTCTCACTGAGACAAGACACAGTCAGCTGGCAGTGACCTGGGATTTGATGATGCTGAGGTTTGGGATAAAGAGTTGCCAGTCAAGCACCACAGCCCTGAATCTCCTTGAAAAATAACAGCTATAGGACACATGAGGCCACAGCAAGGTTCTCACTTCTTCAGAGGCATGTACAATACTGCACAGGAACATTTATCCTCTGCATACAGTATTACAGTCAATGCTTAGCTTTAAATTTCCTTTAAAACCTGAATATATGTTGTTGAGTGTCTATCCAGAATAGTTGCCACATCAAGCAAAGACTTTCTTTTTCTATGCTACGATTGTGGCTAGATTAACTTTGGCAATGGAATGGAAATTGTCGACTTCACCTCCGATATCGACCTGGTTAGACAAACTTGCAGATCCTGCAAATATGGGCAAACTGACCAGTCAGGTCAATCGAAGATCGACACAAGAATTTCAAGAACAATGGCATTATTACTCAGACTATCCTAGTAAACAGAGCAAAGATCAGTGAACTACAATTTTTGGTCCTATTGGGGAGACTCTCTGACTTTCTGTATTTCTCTTTCTGTATTCTTTTTCTTATTATTAATAAAATATAAAGTACAGAAAAAGGAACATTTATCCACTTACTTCTAATAGGTGGTACCCTGAAAGTGTGTGTGTGAACTCTCTTATTTCATAATGATTAGAAATTTGAGCAATATTTGTCATTCTGTTGTCCTTTTCGTTCTGACACCTACAAAGGAACTCCCAGGTGCTGTGGAAGATTGCGGGGAATGTGCCCAGTTAGTTCACATGTTTCTGTGTTTCCCACTCCCCGCAAGATCTGGCTCACTACAACACACTGATTTTAACAACGACTAACAATGATGTGTTTTATGTTATTTTCAACCTTGTAAGCCAACCTGAACTTTCAGGCTTCGTTCAGTCTTTTTGTACCTCTTCTCAGCAAACACTTTACAATGAGTTTCTGTTGTGGACAGGGAGGAATCAAGAAAGGGAGAAATCATGGAAGATCCTACTAGCTAACTAGCTAACTGTGAGTTAGAAGATGCTGAATATCATCTCTCTGAGTTTGCTCTTCTTTGGTCTGCTCCAAGAATGGGCATGAGTGCATTTTTGTGGTTTGGTTCATGGTTTAAGGCTGAAACCACGAACCAAACTACAAACTGACAAAAGCCAGTATGCCGGTTCACAAACTGAATTACATTGTATAGGTCTGTGAGCCACTTAAAGTTTAAATCCCTTCTTTGGTCCCCACAAAAGCAGTGGGGAGCAAAAATCAGAGGTCTAAATGGCTGCAAACCATTTAAACTTTCTGGTTAGAATCACAGAATAATACAGTTGGAAGGGATCTCATGGGTCATCTAGTCCAACCCCCTCCACTATGCAGGGCACTCACAACCCTATCGCTCATCCACTGTAACCTGCCAGTCCCTTAAGCCTTCACAGAATCAGCCTCTCCGTCAGATGGCTATCCAGCCTCTGTTTAAAGATCTCCAAAGATGGAGAACCCACCACCTCTTGAGGAAGCCTGTTCCACTAAGAACTGCTCTAAATGTCAGGAACTTTTTCCGGCTGTTGAGATGGAATTTCTTTTGAATTAATTTCATCCCATTGGTTCTGGTCCGTCCCTCCGGGGCAAGAGAGAACAATTCTGCTCCATCCTCTATATAGCAGCCTTTTAAATACTTCAAGATAGTTATTAAATCCCCTCTCAGTCATCTCCTCTCCAGGCTACACAGACCAAGCTTCCCCAACCTTTCTTCATATGTCTTGGTTTCCAAACCCCTCACCATCTTTGTTATCCTCTGGACGTGCTCCAGTTTGTCCACATCCCTCTTCAACTGGGGTGCCCAAAACTGAACACAGTACTCCAAGTGAAGCCGAACCAGAGCAGAGTAAAGCGGTACCATCACCTCCTGTGATCTGGACACAATACTCGGTTTGATACAGCCCCAAATCCCATTTGCCTTTTTAGCCACCGAGTCACACTGTTCACACATGTTCAATGTTCTGTTTCAGCCCTCAAATGGTGGGAAGCAGGAGGGAGTAAAGGGCTTGCAGACATTTAAACCTCCAGCTTTGTTCCACACTGCTTCAAAACAAGGGGAAGCAAAACCAGAGGGTTAAATATGGAAGTTAGGTGCCTCCCAGGAGGCATTTCATCCCAACCTGTCTGCTGGGTATGGCTATCCCTGGCCTGGTGAGGAGACTCCTCTCCACAGGCTCAGCTCTATTGGGCTCCCTTGTGAAAGACAGTTTAAAAGACTATGCAAGATAATCTGAATCTGGGCTGGTGGGAAAACTTCTCTCCATGGGCTTAGCTCTATTGGGCTCCCTTGCACAGTTCCTTTAAACAGGGCTGCACAAGAGAGCCTGAAGCTGAGCCAGCATAGAGGCTTCTCCTTGCCTCTCAGCTGTTGCTTTAAATGGCTTGTAGCCATTTAAACACCACTTTCTGTTACCCATGAAAAGCCATGGGGAGCTAAAGGGGTTTGCACAAGAGATCCCAACAGAGCCGAATCCATAGAGAGAAGTCTGCCCACTAGTCCAGTTCTGGGCTTTCTTCAGGGCTCACTTACAGCCATTTAACCCCCTGCTTTCGGCTCTCTATGAAATACCACAGAGGGCAGAAAGCAGCTTTGAGCCATTTAAACCAAACAGCTGTGAGATGAGAAGCCCCCAATGGCTCAGCTGTTTCTTGTGAAAAGCAGAAAGCAGGGGCACACCTCCATTTTCTGGTCTTCATGGATCTTCACAAGTCACAACAAATTGCATCAGAATTCATGGAAGTTCATTGCAGTTCTTCACTTTGCAAACAAAATGGCCAAAATTCATGACAAACTAGCTGGTTCATGCCCATTCCTAGTCAACTTTCAGGTAGTTAAGTTTAGGGTGTATCCAGAAGTGGGAGCTGTAAGGCTCTTGTCCCTTGGTTCTAGAGCTTGTTAGAGCACTGACTTAAGGAGATAGGAGGCAGCTCTCCTGCCCTCCAATTCCCTGCCTCCATTAAACATGCCAAGGAGGCAAAAATAAATGAGTGGGGGGAGGTTCCAGAAACCATGCTGATGGACAATGTCACTTCCAGTGATAGAATTGTCACCTCTGAGTTGGGGAATTCCTGGAGATTTAGGGCAGAGCGCAAGGAGGGTGGGATTTGGGGGAGGGGAAGAAGACCAGCTGGAATGTGATGCCATTAGAGTACCCCATCCACACACACCAATCTCCAGGAATTTCTCAATCCGGAGATCGCAACCCTATAAATACTAACCTGAGAAATTTATTTGGCAATATCTTCACTACTGTGGTGGCTGGTTCCAGCATTGCAAAGAAGTAAAGAAGTTCCAACAAATAGAAAATAACATGAAGAAAAATTAATAATAATTTTGATCATCAAAGGGAACAGTTTTCTAATGTTTTTTCATTGAATCAAAATGTGAGTGAGCTATAAGCACCTCATGTCAACACTTTCTTTAAAGTTAACCTTTGATTCTCTATCGTAAATATTCATCTAGAATAGGTTTGTGGAGAATAATGATCTGCAAAATAATTTCTATTGAAGTTTTAACTCAGTTCTTAAGTAACGCTCCTACCCCCACCAACATACCACATTATGAAATCCTATTCAAATCCATAGGACCTTTTAAAAAAGGGAATTATAAACAAAAAGAAGTCATTTTCTCTTTCCAGCAGTTTTGTTTTAAAGAAAGAGAATGCTAAAGAAAACAAAGAATCCTATTGCTGGCTGGGACTTCCTTGGTCATTAAAACCCACCCACTATATTGTGGTAGGAGTCATTAGACCTAAACTCTCTCTGACAGAAGTTTATTTAAATATTGAAAACAGAGGGGGAAATGATGAAGATTACTCTGAATTCTTGGCTTTTTCATTCAGTACTCATATTCTGAGGAGAATATATTCTCATATGTTTAATGATTTTGACCCCAGTGCAGATATTACACTGGTCTTTTTATAGATTCTGTGTTTATGCTTACTCAGGATTTGGCAGAAGAATATATTTTTCATGATTCCTGTAGAAAAGAAGAGATAGAAGTGGAGGGAACTTACAACAAAACCATGTGTGCAGATGAGAGAGTTTGCATCACTGGATGCACTAAAGAAAAGTCTGGGAACCCAGGGAAAAAACCCATATCCCTCCATTTAGCTGGTGACTTTTTGGATTCTCCCCACCTACACAGGTGTCAGTTAATGTGAGTACTTTCTTGGGTCCTTGGATTATGAGATGTCAGAATACAAATGAGTTTTTATTAATAGGTATCCCTAAAGAGCCTGTAACATTGCCGCTGCCCTGAGATTCTAATCAGTGGTAGATGCAGAGGTAGTACAGGGACCAGAGACCAGCTAAAGACCTGTTAAAGAGAGAAGTACACAGCATGAACTTAAACCTGCAGTAATGGGTTTAAACTGCATGTAGAATGGTTCAGGCTAGATATCAGGGGGGGAAAATTCTTAGAGTAGTTCAGCCATGGAATCGACTGACTAAGGAGGTAGTGTGCTCCCCCTTGCTGGCAGTTGTCAAGCAGTGGCTGTACAGCTACTTATCCTGGATGCTTTAGGCCAGTGGTCCCCAACCTTTTTATCACTGGGGACCGGTCAATGCTTTTTACTGAGGCCTGGGGGGTAGTCTTTTGCCGAGGGACGTCACCACCGCCTGAGCCCCTGCTCCACTTGCTTTCCCGCCAGAGCCCCTGACTTCCTGCCGCCCTCTGGGGGGCACTGCCAGCAGCAGCTGTGTAGTGCCACACCAAGGGGAAGCCCCAGCCATGGTGGCCACCGGAGAGCAACAAAGGTGAGCCGGCGGCAGAGTGGCAGGGCAGCCCACGAGGCAGCAGCCGGGGAAGAGGACGAGGAGGAGCCACGGCCCGGTACCAACTGATCCACAGACCGGTACCGGTCTCCAGACCAGGGATTGGAGACCACTGCTTTAGGCTGATCCTGCATTGAGCAGGGTATTGAACTAGATGGCTTGTATAGCTCCTTCCAATGATTCTATGATTTTGTTCTATGATTCTACATGAGATGTCTGGCTGCTTCCCTCCTTGCCATTTGACTCAAAGATGGACTGAATGCTGATTTCCATTTTAATATTCTAAAACAATACATCACAGGCATATATCTGACATGTTAATTCATACCATTTAAACTGCAGTGATCTTTTTTTTTTAATGGAATGGTCATATGTTGTAATAGTATTGCAGAAGCCAAGTAGGCCTGACCCTGTATGCTGTCTAGAAGGGTGACCACATGGAAACCAAATGCATTTTTTTTCTTCCACAGAAAACACAGTTGATTATTTTATACTTGGGTTCATCTCTGAGTTCCTTGGAGGAAGACCAAGACAGTAGTGTAATTAATAATTAAGAAATAGTAGTTAGCAATCAGAAGTCCACAAAGTTGTTCCTGAATGGGGTGTGGTGGCCACCACACTCATTAATCCTTATTTGCTATATAAAAACTTCCAAAATTTTGTGAAGAAGGCTCTCTTGACTGAGATTACAATATGACTTGTGCTAGAATATCCTTAAATATTTCCTTGGAATTAGGTCCAACTGATTTCAGCCAAAAGTTCTAAGGACTGAAGGAAACTGTACTGTACTTTACTGAAATTCAAAGCCTAAGGATCCTACATTCATGTACACAACAAATGTCTGTTGTGGGGAGAGGAAAGGGAAGGCAATTGTAAGTTGCTTTGAGACTCCTTCAGGGAGAGAAAAGTGGCATATAAGAACCAACTCTTCTTTTTCTCAAAATACTCTGCTTGCAAAGTTAGTCCCACTTAACAGTGCAATCAAAAACAGAGTTCTACCCTTCTTAAGCCCATAGATCATATAAGTGCAAGTACTTGAACAGCAACTATATATTTCAACTAGAAGAAGAAGAAGAAGAAGAAGAAGAAGAAGAAGAAGAAGAAGAAAGAAGAAGAAGAAGAAGAAGAAGAAGAGTTGGTTCTTATATGCCGCTTTCCCCTACCCAAAGGAGGCTCAAAGCGGCTTACAGTCGCCTTCACATTCCTCTCCCCACAACAGACACCCTGTGGGGTGGGTGAGGCTGAGATATACACATATATATCAACAAATAATGACTGTTAACATCATCAATTAAGTGATGCTCCAGTATAAGTCTTTAACTTAATCAGAGAAACAGGACAGAGTGATGACGCTCATTTCAATTTCTGAACAAGCAGACTAGGAAATAACACCATGCCTCTCAGTCCTCAAAAGAACTGCTAATAATGTGTCTATATTGTCAACAGGAACAACATGGATTTATATTTCCAAACTGAATTTAATTTTCTTTATTGCTCCCAAAAATATACAGAGGTAAGTCCCATTAAACAGTACAACAGAACATTATGAAAGAGAATAAGAGGGAAAATGTAGAATTTTAATTAGGACAGAATGAGACAGAATGTCTCTGTCAAAAATTCCTGGTGCTTTAGAGGCTTTTTGGAGCTAATAGAGGCAAGGAATGCACAATGTGTAAAACCGTGTGTTCAAGGATATCTCTGTGTGGTCTCTTTGTTGGCGAGTGTGTGCATGTGTGTGTGAGAAGGTAAACCTTTGTGATCATCTGTATTTATAGATAAAGAAGGAAAGCCTTGTGCTGAAAGTCAAAGCCCGCACTTCAGCTGGGAAGTATATCAACATTTTCCCAACCCTGCAAGGCAAACATGAGTAGTTCAGCATCAATTAGCTATAACAACTTACAGACGGATCAGAAAATATGACTTATCAGAACTGGCTGGGGAAGAGACAAGATAATGAAGCCAACAATGAGGAGGAGTATGAGTGGCGAAAGACAAGTGAGAGATGTAACACCATTTCAAGCATTTCCTCTGATTTCCAAACCGACCTGTTAAGAAATGCAGCAGTACGCAGATCTAAGCTGCAGGATAAAGCCAGAAGAACTCTCATACAAACCAAACCACTCACTGAAAATACCATGATCTTTAGTGTGAGGCTTTGGAATTCAACTGGGCAGTTTGTTCTCCCCAGTGCACTGTATATTCAGCCCTGGATTAACCCTTAAGTAAAATAAAGCTGTGCTTAGGGCATCAAGGGAAGGGGAGCACCACAGAGTCTCTCCCCCCCTCCCACTTTCACACTCATAACTTATTTGCTTCTACACTCAAATTTAGTCAAATGCCCTGATCTGCCATCTTTGATTTTAACCTGCATTATTAGGGTCGGACAGAGTGGGGTGGGGAGGGTCACTGGATCCACCTGGGGGGGGGGGTGCCTCCACTCTTTTGCATAATAATAAAGCTGTGGCCTTTTGCCAAAAAGTATATGTTGTCTGTCTTCTCTGTACACCTGAACATTCTCCCCCCTGCCCTGCAATAAGAACTGCAACATTCAGCCAATATTTGAATGTAGAACATTGGACTAGGAGGGTTCAGTGTCATTTGTCCATGAAAAGGATGCAGACCTCCTTGAATTCCTTGAGGAAAGATAAGATAAAAGAATGTAATGTTCCCATTATGGGAAGAATGGTACAGTCTGCATCATTAGTATTTACTTATTTTTTTATCCTTTCTCCAATCAATCCAAGGCAGATTACAGACAGCCTGAAACTGTTAAAATTGATTTAAAAATATTTACCTAAACAATACACAATGGATGAACCCTTTAAAGAAGATCCATTTGCAAATGAAAACTACCATAATTGCTTACCTTTGCAGTTGCCTTTGTACTCAATTCGTAGCTGAGGATCTTTGCATTTTGCCCTCAGATATTCACACCGGGACAAGAAAGTCCTGCCATCTGAAGCACACAGAGATTTTTGGGGCGAACCTGTGCAATCCTGGCTGCATTTCTGGTCCTTGTCTTGTTCAACCCTTAAAAACTTAAACAAAAAGAAAAGAATGAGATCTACAGTATGGTAAATCATTACAAACTGTCCAGCCAACAGTTACTTCTCATGCAGAAGTAACTCTCCCCCACAAACCCAATCATCCCAAAATCCTAATAGTGGATTTCTACAGTTTACAGAAATACTAATGGAGAGAAGAGAACACCAAAAATATTATTCTGTCTTTCAAAGATGGTCATGGACAACTGGGCAATAACTAGATGGAACCCCAAGAGGAATTCCTCTGGCCAGTTTTCATTGGTAATCCTAATCAATATATAAATTATGGCCTACAAGTGTTATCCTTTAGTTAAATTCTTGCTAGAGTTGTAGACTTGGCTTTATGAAGTACTTTAAAAAAATCAAGCTTTTTGTCTAAGCAGGCCAAATCTTACTGAGCCCGATGCTCTCAGTACTGTACTGTTCATGAATTTTATATATGCTACAGTAAATGTAATATGGAAACACATTTCTTGTATGTACATTTCTGACACCACCTTGGAGAGGCCATCCTTGATTTTTTTTCCATGGATGCACAATAGCCATATGAGTGGGATGGATAATTTGTTAAGAAGAGCTGTGTTTTTATACCCTGCTTTTCACTACCTGATGGAGACCCAAAGCAGCTGCACCATGCTGGCTCTAGTTCCTTTCTACTGAATGTTTTTTATAAGTGTGTTGAAGATGCAAATAGAATTTCACAGTGGTCACCAATTGGGGGCGGTGCCTGAAAGCCACATATAAGTGTTAATGTTGAATAGTTTTAGAACTGAGAAAAACCACAAATGCTGAAACAAAAATGTGAAAAACGAAGTCATGTTACTCAGCTGTATCTATGCAAAAAAAAAAAAAAATCCCACTCATGTCACTCTCATTTAAGTTTGCTGGCAAACTTCGCTATCAAATGAAATATGAAAGGCATGTACTTCCTAGTAGATAATCACCTAGGAGGCACAAGAGAAAGCTCTTAAAGAATGCCATAAACCAGCTGAAATGATGCTGGAGTTGACAAAGTACTTCTCAAGTGCTGTTAAATCTGCACATATAAAAACTACAACAACAGCTATTTTCATTTATTATTTCTTATTCTCTCCCATAATACTTGAACTTGTTGGTCCCCAGTACAGTTAGCAGTAAATACATTCAGACAAAAGGAAGTACTTTTAATCTCAGGGATTAATTACACTGTGGAATTAAGGGCTAGTGGAAGTAGTGAAGACAAGAGCATGGAAGGTTTTTAAAGGCAATTGGATAAATTCATGGAGGAGATATTCAGCTAGGCTTGCCAGGTCTTCTGCTATAGTGGAAGACTTCCTGGCAACTCTGTGTTTTGCTCACCAACAACTGAAATACTGATGGGAGTAAATTAGAGATGGGGACTGAGTAACATGCCAGCACACTAACATCACTTGGGGTTAGGGTTGCCTGACACCTGGTGGAGGCAGGGGTCCTCCAGTGCCCGAGCCCCATCTTCCTTCTGTCAATCACTGGGACAGCTGGGGTGAACTTACCCTGAAAAAGAGGGGAAATTGCCCTTGTGAAGCAACACGTCTTCGTAATTCCCATATGACCTGGAAGTGATGCTACTACTTCTGGGACATTGGGAGTGACACTCTGGTATTTGGGGGTGGGGGGTAGGAAATCATTGGTAGAAGCTAAATTTAGCATAGAAGTTTTGTTCAAATACCAGAGCATTGTTCCTTGTCCCACAAGTGGTAGTGTCACTTCCAAGTCATTTGGGCAGTAACACAGACACATCTATGTCTTTTTTTGGATGGGCCTCCCTGCTACACTCTCTCCACCCCCCACCAGGAGAGGCCTAGCAACCCTACTTTCACTAAAATCTAGAGGCGACATCATGGATGCTCTAGGATTTTCAAAAATGCTATGGTTTTATCATAGAGTTCTGACAATTATAGAGTGTCCAATGATAGCTCTTTTGTTTTTCTTTTACCAGAACTGACATCAACATGCCAGCATCATACCAGTGCACCAGGCCCTACCTCTTTTTCACTCACAGAGCTTAATGGCTGTGGCCTGGCAACCCTACTCTATCAATAGCTACTAGCCATTATGGATTCTGTAACATTATATCCTACTCCCCAAACCAAACCTTCCCCAGGATCAATCCCAAAATCTTCAGGAATTTTACAACCCAGCATTGACATCTCTAAGTTCACTGCTGCAGTCAACAAATGACCAAGGCACATATGTGGACAAGGTCATTATTTTCTTGCATTACAAACTTTTGTTTGGTAACCACATAGCTGCAGTAGAACTCTATGCTGGGTCAATATCAGACCCAGTATAACCAGCCTGTGCCATAATTACACACCAAACTAGCTTTCATCAGTTTGGCAGAGTGATACTGCTATCGAGTACTGATAGAGGCCTAGCGTCAGAGTTCCAAACTGAACCTCGTAAGTCCCCAAGGCAAGAGTGTGCAAATAACCAAACATCCTTTAAATGTATATGGAATTTATTAGAAAGACTTCAGTAAAATGGGTTTAGCAGCATTTATTAAATACAGTAAAATGCTGCAACAAGCAACATGAAAACAATAAAGCTTACCAACTAATACTCAGAGGTGAGCATTGGTGGGAGCATTCTTACGTTCTTGCATTTGCAGGCCACAATTCAAGCATTCTTACTATGTTGCTGCAGCAGATCCATTGATGCGGGCCATCAGAAATCTAAAAAAGCTAAAGTTTCTCACTCACCAGGCCAGATATAATTTTAGGTCCATCTTGGTCAGGTGACCACTCTGAACCAATTAGAACCCATCTTTGCTGGAACTCTCCAGCAGATTATCTCATCCTTCCAATTCCTCCTTCCCATCCGGAGACAGCATGTTTTCTCACGTAACCAATTCTTCCAGGCAAGGCTCTGTCCTTAAGAATGCTGAATGGAACCAATTTGGCACCACACATATTAACCCCTGTAAGGAGGGATAGGGGTTGCTTTGCCTGACATGGGGCTCTGCATCACTGCAGCAATTATGCCAGTTAAGAATTCTGCAATACCATATTCCTTCTTAAAGAAGAATGTCATCAGCCACTTTGACTTCAATGTTTACAAGCCTCTTTGCAGAGACTGATTTTCTTTTCATTATGTATAGTGCTTGGTATCTTTCAGTGTAATTTATAAATCTTTCATAGTGACAGTGACTTTATTGTTTATAGCAGAATGTAGGAAATTGTTAAGAATGTATGCCAGTGCAGAAATATTCAAGAGATGGAAATAAAACAATAGACTGAAGTATTGCCATCTGTGGCAGACAGACATCCGCTTTTTGTCAAATGCAAGCAGATTACCAAAGTAATTATGAGGAACTGAATCTAATTATTAAGGGCTATTTTTTTAAATTAATAAATCCACTTAATTTTTATACATCAACTGCAGTATCTTAGAAATTCCTCATGTTAATGTCAAATCAGAAGTCATATGGTAAGGCACAATATTTATAATTTTCTTTAAAGGGCAAAACAAAATCACAGATTCATTATGAACCCAGTATTCATGTGCTTGGAATTTAAGTACAGTATATTGGAATGGTGACAAACCACAGTACATTATTTTCCTGTCCTTTCTACTTTTCATCAGTCACATTTTCCCCTTTGCATACTAAATAAAAGCAACAAATCAGAACAATCCTGAAACAATTCCCTCATTTATGCTAATACACCAAAAAACATTTTTGGTAGTTATTTTTAGTGGTCACATCAAAACAAATACAGCACAAATACATCTAAACACAAACTTTCCTTTTTCTGTAGGACAGAAACCAAAACTTCTTATTTAAAGGGACAGAAGCCAAAACTGATTTTCTTAGTAAAATATCTGAGCAAATATTAATCATAAAATGTGACATTTCCATATTGGAACCTAGATTAGATTTCTAGAAGCTGGTACCTGACACATATAAATGGTTTAGGAAGCATCCATACAAAATCTGAAGCCAAACCAGTTTCGACTTTACTCCTTGCCCCCCCCCCAAAAAAAACTGAATTCCATGAATAGAGTCAAAAGATAATTTTAAAATATAAGTGATCCACAAATGCACTCCCCAGCCCACAAACAAACCCAAGGGAAGGACAGAGTTTGGTAATAGCAGGAAGCTCAGCAGGGCTGGAAAGCCATAAAGTCTGCCCTCCAAAGCTGCTGTGTACTCCAGAGGAATTGATCTCTGTAGTCTGGAGATGAGTTGTAAATCCAGAAGAACTCCAGCATCCATCTGGAGGTTGTCTGGGCACTTGCAGCATGTCTCTTGGTTGTGACATCGATAATAAGAGCTGCAGCTGGTACATGGCCCTAACTATGGTGTATAGTTACCCAGGCTTTTCAAGAAACCCATTATAAATATGTTTTTTGGGGTCTCAAGCATCCTCCAATGGTTACAGGTTTCATTGTCTTCTTCCAGCCACAAAACATATCTTATTGCGACAAGAACTGTGATAAGTCAATAAGCTTAGACGAGTATAACTTTGCTTAGGATTTTACTGAAAATTACCTAGCATAGTTCTCTGACGATAATTTATAGTAATATTTTTATTGCTGCAAGATAGCACTGTGATATCTTTATAAAAATATATTTATTATTTATTTATTTATTTAGATTTCTATACTTTTCAAAAATAATGATTAGCTAACAAGTACAGTTGCATTTTGTGACCCTTGACGTGTGTGTATAAAATTGAATTGTAACAATACAATACATGCAGTTTGTAGATTCATTACACATTTACAGATGAAAAACAAAACCACTGCAAAAGAGCTTAGAAACTTGATAAGGCTTATTTAGAGTAAGCCCTCTTTGTCATTATTTCAGTGTTGGCTCTGTTACCCACTTCCTCTCAAAGCCAATGTGTCCTGGTTAAGATCCTGTTCCAGCCACTAACTAATGATTCAGTTACAAAAGATTGTGCTGCTTACATGAAAACATCTGACTCCAGACAAAGTGTGCCTGGATTCTAATGTGACTCAACAATATTTTACAAAAACAAATATTCTGTACTACAACACTGATCAGCTCAGATCTCCAAATTAAACATTTAGTACAAAATTGACGTCAAGATTTACAACCTTGGACCAAGTTAAAAGAAAAGCTTTGGGATCATTTCAAGATGTCTAATGCACTTGCTCCTGAATAAATACTTTCTCAATGGACCCTAAAAATTTTTTCTAGTTTTAGTTACAGTACCAGCTACATCCCTATCATTTCACACACACAACAGCTATAATTTTGAACGCTGTTGATAGAGAACACACAACAAATGAGTGGCATGTTCAATGCACTCCAAGTAATGAAGAAGTTTGGTAATTTATTAATATCTTCATTGATGTGAAGTGGTTTACTAGAATGCTTTCTATGAGGGACTGCCATTTCAAGAGTTCTTTAACATTAAAGAATGTGTCAACCAACTTTCTGGCAGATAATCTGTTAGAAAGAGGTAGTCAGAAGATGCCTCCTGAAGAAGACAGGACCAAATGATCTAAATGGTTACAGTCTTGTGGGTAACATTCTCTCCAGTCAAGGTTCTAGAGTACACAGTGGCTATGTAGCTTTACGTACTTTGAGGATGCAGGTTACCTAGACCAATTTCAATACAGAATTGTGATTGAGATGGGCATACCCTCAGTCACCCTGGCTGATGATGTATGTTCCTGTTGATCCTCCCAGGACGTTTGTTGGCTTTATGGTATCTTTTTGGACTGACTGGATGAATTGGCTGTAGGGAGTGCCGCACTTTGATGGTTTCACTCTTACTTGACCAGCCAATACCAGAAAATGCTGTGAGGAGACTAGTTGCTGGGGATTTGGGAGGGGGGGGGAGGGGGAGGCTGAGAGAGCTCTGAAAGAACTGCTCTGTGAGCACCACTCTAACAGGATTCTGACTAGCTCAAGATCACCCAGATGGTTGTATGTGGAGGAGTGGGGAATCAAACCTGGCTCTCCAGAAGAGAATACTCTTAACCACTACACCAAGCTGGCTACTTACCTAGAACTAAGTGTCACTGAGCATGAGAAGCTTGAATTCTGGTAAAAATGCAAAGGAATGTGCTGAGCATGACTTAGCCCAATAAACTTTAGAGACCACTTCTTGCTATCATTATATACAGTGCAGAAACATTGGGGATATACAGAAATATTCTCCTGTTAGCATCAGCTTTCAAAGGTCAGGCATAAATTATGCTGGCAGAAAGGGAGAAGGTTTTATAGCCATGTCCTTAGTACTTATGAAGAAATTGCCCTGATTTGGGATTTACTGCAAATTATGTGCCTTGGGTTGCATCTAACCATGTGCCAGGAGACACATGTACTCTAGGACACACTTTGGTGTGATCATGGCTTCCATTCCAATCCTGACAAAGTAACCTGAGTGTAAAGAAGCTATCTCCCTTCTTAGCAATAAATTGATTGGCTGGCAAAGTGGCAAAACTCCTGCACAAGCTTGGAAGTGATACTCTGGATATGGAGAAATGGTTTAAACACTACACACATACCTCACACACAAAGCAATATGTTTAAAAATGGTGGGGCCCAAAGATATTAAGAGGGAAAGCAGATCTGGCATACCTCCAGTTCCTTAAGCAATGATCCAAGTGGGCAATGATCCAGGTGGGCAATGATCAAAAATGGGATTCTAGAGGAAAGGTAAAATCTATATGGCATCACAGCAGACAAGGACTTCACTGCTGCAGAAACAAAGGTGATCTGGAGAAAAGTGGAAGTCTCTTGGGGTTTCATTTATAAGGCTACCAATCAAAGGTTTTTTTTAAAAAAAACAATGATTATTTTCTCCCCCAACTTGGAATGTGGAGCAGTGGAAAAATGAACTAATAGGTTGTGTCACTAGATTACCAGATGTGAGAAGGAGGGAGACTGAGGAGCCTGGGGATATTTCCAATTAAGGAAAAACAGGGGATGAATCAAGACAGGGAGAATTAACACTGGAGGACTCTAGCTTACCCTAGTGAGTGGAAGTTTAAGCAGGAGATTCCAGCAACCCAAAGTAGATCCTTCTGGACTAAGAACCTCTTAGACCATTTCTGCACTAGGGATTGTTTGGATTTACACAGGAAAGGATTCCCCAGAAATCCAGCTTTCATTTTTAGAAGTGGGGTCTATATGGGGGCTGTTCAGCGTGGAAATGTATGCATTTGGTTTTTCGTGGTGCCCGTCATTTTGAGTGTTTTGGCATGCCACTTTCCTCGTCACTGCCTTCCCTACCATACAGGGAGCAAGTATGGTCTAGTGGTTAGTAGCGGCAGCTTCTAATCTAATGAGCCGGATTTGATTCCCTGCCCCCATACATGCTGCCAGCAGGGTGTCCTTGAGTTTTTCACTGCACTGATAGAGCTGTTCTGACCAAGCAGTTGCCCCACCTCTTCCTGCACCCACACGGGGGAGCATTTGGTCTGGTGTACCTCATCCGCCCCCCCCCCCAATTTGTGCTCCTGCACGGGAGCCGGGGCAGTGAAGTTCCCAGTGCGTAAACAGTCTTAGTGAGTTTATTTCTGAGGCTTGAGTGCTGGACAATTATTTATGCTTTTGATTCATTGCTGAGAGGCCTTGATTAACAATACAAGAACTGGGCATGGGACTTTTCTCTGGAGGTGCTCTTGTCCCAATGAGGATAAGATTCAGGTCTTGGTACCATTCCTTCTGCTAGCACTAATAACCAGCAAATCCTGCTTCTTATCTCCTCATAACTAGCAGACAGAAGCTGGTTCCATATCCCCAGGAGACAGGGGACAGAGAAAGGCCAACAAAGTGAGTGTCTAGTGGCAGCGCATTGTGGCAACTCTGTGTAGTGAAAGATTGATGCTTTTAAATTGTTGCCTGTCCAGAGCTGTCAGAAGGCAGTAAGTTACTAACAGTAAATAACAAGGTAGGATCCAGTGGTTTTCTTTGTCTAAGGGAGAAATCTTCCACTAGAGAAAGACATCTTCATTTGCATTAGTAAACTGCAATTTCACTCTTACTTTTTACAATGCTGAATGGGACACAAAAACAAACTCCACAGTTAGCTGTGCATCTCTGAACTCCCAGGCTCCTGAAGCTCTTTTGTATTTCATTGGACTGGACTGAGACCAGATGCATGCAGAATCATTCAGGCTACGTATTTGTTCCTGTCTTCAACCCTGGAAGACACGCATGAGAGTGGCTCTGTGTCTTCAAACCAAGATGTAAATAGCGGACTGGTTGTGGTCCAACCTTGATTTAGCACAAGTGTCGAGGCCAGAATGCTGTCAACATGAATACAGAAGTTGTGTAACTGTCATGACTAACTTATCCATGCATGATTCCTATGGAAAAAGGAAAGCTTTGTATCTGGGGATAAAGTGAACAGTATGCTAGAAGCAATATCTGGCTACAGCCCCTGGCACTGGGTGGCTGCCTGCTACTGACTGTGGCCAAGGATAGGGGAACAATGCTGCTTCACCCTCTCCTTCCTGAAAGCAATTCCAGGTGTGTGGAAGAGAGAGCCAATGTGGTGTTAGAAGTGTCAGGCTAGTAGCTGAGAGACCCTGGTTCAAATCCCCACTCATGCCATGGAAGCTTGCTAGGTCACACTCATTCAGCCTAACCTACCTCACGAGGTTGCTGTATGGATAAAATGGAGGACAGGAGACCCATGTAAGTGGCTTTGAGTCCCCGTTGAGTAGAAAGGCGGGGTACAAATAAATAGCATAAGTAAAATTACTGATGCTTCTCACCACAAAGTCATAAACCAGATTCAAAGGAGAAGGAGAACAAGAAGGAGGCAAAGAGGGAAGAAGACAATGATGACTATTCACTCTTTCTTAATGTGAAATGTAGCTTTTGGATTGAGAAGGGAAGCATTTTGGAAAAATAGGTTTGGGAAAGCCAGCAGAGCCTTGCCTTTTTGCTCCACTCAAGGCAGTGACCTTAGTAATGAAAAAGATCGAGAGTGACTGAGACTCTGAGAAGTGCTGGAAAACTCATATCCCCTTTCCAACCATCAGATTTGACAAGCCTTTGTTGTTGTTACTTGATAAAGGTGAATCCTTTGCTGGTAAGATTTGGTTTCTATGTTTAGGTATGTTGTATTATAAAACTATAATTAGGTAAAGGTATCCCCTGTTCAAGCACCGGGTCATGACTGACCGTCTGGCGTTTTCATGGCAGACTCAATATGGGGTGGTTTGCCAGTGCCTTCTCCAGTCATTACCGTTTACCCCCCAGCAAGCTGGGTACTCATTTTACCGACTTCGGAAGGATGGAAGGCTGAGTCAACCTTGAGCCGGCTGCTGGGATTGAACTCCCAGCCTCATGGGCAGAGCTTTCAGACTGCATGTCTGCTGCCTTACCACTCTGCGCCACAAGAGGCTCTTCCCAAAAAACTATAATTAGAGGGGTTTTAAAAGTTTAATCTACAGTCTTTAGAGAGTCTAGTCCTAACACTCACATTGGCCATTATGCTAAGAAGTCTGAATACGTATTGCCTCTTAAAATATTCTATTACAAGAATGTTATGTTTCTGAAATAGGAAAAGATATATATGAAAATTTTTGGTTGATAACTGAAACTTTTTAATATAAATTATATACACTTGGCCCTCATTGGTTTACTGTTTAGAGCAATCCCATGAGCATATACACATGGAAATATTCTGCAGTAATTGGCTGTTTAATATAACTTTCCCAGTTAGGCCCATGAGTATGACCCTACTTTTATTTTAGAATCCTGGTTATAGATTTAAATCTGTTTCCTCGTATATGACTTCATGAGATCACTTTAACAGATGGACAGAAAATGCAAGCATTTGCATCTGAAGACACCAGCTTTCCCCACAAGGATAATGCATTGGATTCATCACCTTCTGCATAACATGAGAAGTACC